>NC_134138.1:26021489-26631668 GCF_033958435.1 Carettochelys insculpta | reverse complement strand
TACAAAACTTAACTGAAGATCAAGTCAGTGAAGAATACAGATATCCTTTGGAACAGACCTGTCTGCCTGCCAATAGGAATGAATAATTTTAACTAACAAAATCATATGACCCAGAATACCATATGCAATGCTGTGATGAATTACACAAAAGTCCCAGGAAGGCCTGGTGTATGTCAAGAGATAAAACTAGTCAATGGACCACAATTTAAGTGCAAACTTATTTCAACCTTCTGCTATGGAGCTGTGACTGGCGCCTTCATGGTAAGTGAATAATTCCAGGAGAGCTGAAATTCAAAATATTCTCTTGTATATCATTTAGAAAGCCACAACTAAATAGTTTGGACAGAAAGCCAGTGAAGACTGTTAAAAGACTAGTAAAGAAAGCAGCAGCTGGCAAAGATTACAGATTCATAGATTTTAGGAATATGAAGGATTATTATAGCTGTCCAGTCTGATTTACATAACAAAGGCAATAGAATTTCACTAAGTAATTCCTGCATCAGATCCCAAATCATGGGTGGGTATTAAGACATATCATTTAGAAACACGTTTCATCTTGATATAAAGGCTTTCAGGTGATGGAAAATATACTATAATCCTACCTAAATTGTTCCTGTGGTTAATTACCATTGGCTTAAATGGTTAAAGGCTACTCTAAAGTAATGGTTAATCAAACTCACAAGAAGGACGATGGGCTGGTGATTATGGCAAAGAGTGAGATGTCAGATCTTTTGGGTCAGTTCCTGGCTCTGGTTTTCTATGTAATCTTGAGAATGTCATTTAGCACTTCCCTTCATCACAGAGCTGTTGTAAGACTAAATATATCAAAGGATCAGAAATTCAGGTGCTGGGTACAAATCTTTGATCAACTGCATAATATAATAGGCCGGGTTGGTGAGTATGACGCTTTTGTTATTCTGATCCAAGACAGCAAAGGAATCTCAGAAGAGAGTTTGCTTTAGGCCAGTGGTCCTGCAAGCTAATTTTGCCCAGTACACTAGAGCTGGCTGAAAATTTGACATAAAAATCGTTGAAGAATGCCTATTTTCCAGAGGAAAGATGTTCTGTGGGAAAAGATTGCTTTTAATTTATCGTTTTTAAGAGTTTTTTTAAAAAAATTTTTCAAAACTCCATTTTAACATTTGTGAAGCAAAAAAAAAAAAAATTGGCCCTTGGATTGAAAACAATTTTGCAACAATTAAACTAGCGTAAAAAAAAATAAAGAGGTTGAAATTTGAAAAACAATCACTGGTACAATTTACCAAACCAATGAGAGATGTTAGACTCAGACTTAGGCAGCTAACCTGTGATGTTGCTCCTGGCACCACCTCTATCCTCTATTATTAGCCCACTAGACAAGTCAGAGCTAGCACAGGTATTTCTTCTCACATCTTTAGTTTGTCGAGTGTTTATATTTTTGTAGGTGCAAAAATATAAACCATTTCTGGCTGGTCACAGCAGTAATTAAAGATACTTAAAATACTTTGCGCATCAGTAGCATTCTCTTGATTCTATTTAAGAATTCCCTTTCTTTGCCCTGCCCCCTTCACGCCCACTCATGTTCAATCCAGTGCTGAAACAGAGGTTTACTTGCATTACTGTGTGTCTCCATGCTATTCTGAGCTTCTCTTGACAGGTACTGAGCAGACACTGACTGCTGAATACTAAGGTTTTTTTGGTTCTGCACTTCTCTACTCAGAATATCTTCTGTGGCATAATCAACCATGTCTGGTGTGCTGTGGCATGTATACCCACAACTGAGAGAAAGCATGGAAAAGTAAGGTGAGCAGGGAACAATCTTGTGTTGAAGAAAGGCCAAAGGCTTCTATTTTAAACTGATGGAACAATATTTTGGTTCATTACTCCTCTGAACAGATGCTGGGCGCTTCCTTATTATGTACTCAGATATGTTCACTGGCCTTTACTATGTACAAGACCAATCATCCAAAGAAGTTCAAGAGCTGGATGGGGCCAGGATGCTCCTGATTTTGTGCCAGATATCCAAAGTAAGATGACAAAGCTAAAAGGAGACTTTGCCCCAAACATACGATTGGGTTGAAATGATATAAACAGCAAGGACATCACAACAAGCTCCCTTAATAATCTGAGCAGCAGCCCTGAATCTGCCTATTTGAATGATCCCTAAATTAATTATCTGAAAGATCACATGTTTCACCGATGCTCAGAAACTGGAAATCATATGGGACAAATCAAGAAACATAATTTTCTATGTAATGAGATCTTGGCTACACCCTTCTAGCTATTATTCTGCATTCCTGAGACTCAGAATGTATGCACAAAACATTGCCCACTGGAAATGCCCATGATAAATTTAAGCTCACTGCTGGATGCAAACAGCAACTGCCAAATGCCAGAGCCTGTGCCATGTAACAAAAACTCTGTCCAGGCACCCAGTTGGCTCTACATTTTATCTGGCTTTAATAACAATGATGCAAGAGTCAACTTCATGCCAAATGCCATGGCAAAACCTTAACCCACAAACTTTCCTCTGGTTGCATCTTTTACTGTTATTATTAAAGTAGTACCTTAAAGTGCTCAACAAAAATATCAAGCCCCACTGGCATAGGAAAAGTACAAGCGTACAAGAGAGGATTTCTTCCCCAAAGATCTTTCAAATTAAATGGGCAAGATAGGAAGAACAGTAGGAAAGGAAAGAGGCAAGGAGATGAAAGTCCCATAACAGCCCAATGGCACATCCAAATGTCATGAATGAATGTCCGTAAAAAGCTAAGCCCAGAAACAGTGGGTTCTGTGTTGTCAGGCAGCCAGGTGAGCCAATGGGAAGAGAGAGGGGGATTCTTAAATCGAGCAGTTACCTGCTGAGACAGTCTTATGTGTGGCCAGAGGAGAGATACAGAGATGAAGTAAGTCTGAATCCTGAATTTCAGTGATATTCAGGCCTCATGAACAACCTTGGAACAACAGGTATGTAAGTGAAAAGGAAATGTTTAGTCAGATGCAATCAGGTTCAGTTTGTCTACGCTAGCTCCCTACTCTCTGTAACACCTAGCAACCAAGTATGCTTTATCAAGTGTATCTTTTCACTTTGTGATTAAAAATTGCCTTTTTAAGGCAACGATTTGATTCCTGTGTCCTAGAGAAGGTTCTATGCGCATGCATGCCTCAGAGTGAAAAGTCAGCTATTAGAGATTGCAGTTTATTTTTTCTCTTTGTTTTCAAGCTCTCTCCAAAGGGAGGGATAAGAACTTAAGGTTCTTTCCTCAAGAGTGTTTTCCTGGGTTCTAAAGAAAGGTTTTCTCATTTGGCTACTTCTCAAAGTCAAGGAATCTGTGACCTTGGGAAGCTTTTAAGCAGCAGCCTATAGAGGCAGGATGTTTTTAAAGACTCTTGCAGGCCCCTACCTTCTGCCCTCGGGGTGTCAGAGTGGGGAACAGCCTTGACATAACAAATTAAATTCAGGTTTTCTAAATCCCAAATCTGTGTCCTAGCCAGTGGATCATGCTGCCTCTCTAGCTGTACATACCTGCAGCTGGCAGTTCAAGAGATCAGACTCAGGTGGTACCAGTTTAAATGTCACCCTAGCTATTGCTATCCGTATAAGCCTCCTAAGATTTGAAATATATCCCGCTTCAAGAAGGAAGCATCAATGTGCTACCACATATCTAATTGTTATAAAATTAAGAAATATTCTTCTTTAAAGCTTATCTTAGTTTCCTCAGCCTGGAAAAGAAAATAAACCCACACAAAAATAGTCAGATAGGGTACATGATAATTCCATCTTCCTTGGAAAGAGAAAAAGTAAGAAATGTTAACTGTCTTCTATCAACACATAATGAATACTGAAGACATGCACGTACAGTATTACTAAATTCCCTCTAATTTTGAGTCATGTTGGGATGATTAATTACAGTGTCTGGCACAGTCAATCTTATTCACCGGATCTTCCGTATGATTTAGTAATGACACAAGTTAGCGAAGTTTACTAGAGACCAGAGTTCTAACTCCAACTCTGCCATGAGTCTTGAATGAGAGCTAGGGCAAGTCATTTCACCTTTTTGCACTTCTATTGCCCCTCCTACTGTCTGTCTTGTCTACTCCAACCCTTAACTCTTTCTGGCAGGATCTAATAATGTATTTGGACAGCACATTAAGGCCTCAAACTTAGTTAGGCTTTCTAGGCACAATCTGCTTCAAATAACAATACCATAGCAGCTCTGTCCACCTCAGGTATCGTCAACATTTCTTCATCACTCCCACACAGCCTGGACTCCACTTTGGAAATGCAAAGTTCAAACTAAATACTACCCACTTCAAGTGGCTCAAAATATCTCTTTTGTCATACACACCACATCCACAAATGGAATGTGAACCACTCAGCTTCATACTGCCTGAGCATGCGCCTAGTGAGCCACCACACTGACACCTGGGAGTGCTGCCACCTCTGCACAAGAATGACGTTAACGACAAAGTTGACATTTATTTGAGTTTGGAGGGTGCAACTATGCAGAGGAATTCAACGTACACAGAAGTGGAATTGCATACAGAGAACGTGTCTTCCCTGTCTTAGTCACAGAACCTGATCCAAAGCCCACTGAAGTCAGTGAAAAGATTCAACTTGATTTTAACAGGCTTTGGATAAATCCCACTGAGCTTCAGAACACATCTACTGCTTTCCAACATGCACTCCACTGATAAACCACAAGTTCTAGGCAGATAACTCAGCCACTTGGCAGCTCTTTACAGAACATACACGAAACCCCATGAATCCACACTCCAGTAATCTACAAATCTACACTGGGACTGGATTGTGAGGCTAATAGTTTTACTGGAGCACAAAATAGACAGACTCACCTTCTGGTCTGGATCCAGGAAAGGGAAGACTACCTTGGGGTATCGCCATACTCCTTATGTGTCACTACTTAGCTTGCGAAGGACAATGTTTATGCTATAATGTTGCAAGAATACAAACAGTGATGCAAAGAAATGTCTAACATCAGGTAAAGAAGAGAATTTGCTACTCCCTGTAAGTAGCTTATTAAAGCAGACTGAATCAATGAGTATCCTTGTATATCGTATTTGTCTCCCTAACTGTTTTGGATCAGCAGTATCTTTCCTCTCTTTTCTAATTAAATCATCTATAAATGGTAGTTTGGAATTTTAGGACATACTTAAGGCGTTCATGAAGTTGGGTTTATAAATCTGTAACTCCTTTATCTGTGGCTCTCATTAGTGGTAGAACAACTTTAATTATAGATTTCCTTTGAGCACATTCAAGTAAGATTAGCATTAACTGAGTTGTATCCCTGTAGAAATACAGGGAGATCTGCAATGCACTTTAGATACTTTTTCCCCTCTGTTCTTGACCCATTGTAGTCATTTTCCTTTGGTGGCAACTGCAAGCCCATCAACTACTTGAAGACTCTGAAGTGTCTGTTTTGTATGCCCTAAGCCAATGCAAAGTGCTGCTGCTGCTTCTGTTATAGTTGGCTTTCACAACCAAGGCAGGCTGGAGCCCTCTACAAGGCCCCCAGATGCCCTTTTTCAGTTTACATAAAACATGAGGGGATTTCTTGAATAAGTTTGGTGGAATTGCAATTTCAGTCTAGCATTGTCAAGGCTCGTGTGCACCTGAGGCCTTGCATCTGAACACCACATTCTGAAGAAACAGAGGAACTGTCACAGGATGATTTTAAAGCAGAAGTCTGCAACTATAAAGAGTGGGAGATTACACTGCCTTCCTGAAAATACTTGTGAAGAGGAATGAGGGGACACATGAAAGGTACCAGCCAACTCCCTGGCTTCTAGCTCCTGTGCATCTGCAGGAGCTGGTCCTTTGGGCTTCTCACTAATAAATTGCAAGAAAAATGCAAACTCCACATATAAACTTATATCGGTTAAATCCTTTCCCAGTGCCAGTGAACCTAAAATCAGGCTACCAGGGTACATAAGAACATAAGAATGGCCATACTGGGTCAGACCAAAGGTCCATCAAGCCCAGCATCCCATCTGCCGACGGTGGCCAATGCCAGGCGCCCCAGAGAAGGAGAACAGAAGACAAGTGATTTATCTCCTGCCATCCATCTCCTGCCCTTGTTATGAAGGCTAGGGCACCATACTTTATCCCTGGCTAATAGCCATTTATGGACCTGACCTGCAAAAATTTATCAAGCTCTTTTTTAAACCCTAATAGAGTCCTGGCCTTCACAGCCGCCTCGGGCAAGGAGTTCCACAGGTTGACTGTGCGCTGTGTGAAGAAAAATTTCCTTGTATTAGTTTTGAACCCACTACCCATCAATTTCATTTGGTGTCCCCTAGTTCTTGTATTATGGGAAAAGGTAAATAATTTTTCTATATTCACTTTCTCCACACCATTCATGATTTTATATACCTCTATCATATCGCCCCTCAATCGCCTCTTTTCCAAACTGAAAAGTCCCAGTCTCTCTAGCCTCTCCCCATATGGGACCCTTTCCAAGCCCCTAATCATCTTAGTCGCCCTTTTCTGAACCTTTTCTAATGCCAATATATCTTTTTTGAGGTGAGGAGACCACATCTGCACGCAGTACTCGAGATGTGGGCGTACCATAGTTTTATATAGGGGAAGTATGATATCTTTTGTCTTATTATCGATCCCTTTTTTAATAATTCCTAACATCCTATTTGCCTTACTAACTGCCGCTGCACACTGCGTGGATGTCTTCAGAGAACCATCCACTATAACTCCAAGATCCCTTTCCTGATCTGTCGTAGCTAAATTTGACCCCATCATGTAGTACGTGTAATTTGGGTTATTTTTTCCAACATGCATTACCTTACACTTACCCACATTAAATTTCATTTGCCATTTTGCTGCCCAATCACTCAGTTTGCTGAGATCTTTTTGTAGTTCTTCACAATCCCTTTTGCTTTTGACTGTCCTGAACAACTTGGTGTCATCTGCAAACTTTGCCACCTCACTGCTTACCTCATTTTCTAGATCATTGATGAACAAGTTGAACAGGATCGGTCCCAGGACTGAGCCCTGGGGAACACCACTAGTTACCCCCCTCCATTGTGAAAATTTACCATTTATTCCCACCCTTTGTTTTCTGTCTTTTAACCAATTCCCGATCCATGAAAGGACCTTTCCTCCTATCCCATGACCACCTAATTTACATAAAAGCCTTTGGTGTGGGACCGTGTCAAAGGCTTTCTGGAAATCTAGGTATATTATGTCCACTGGGTGCCCCTTGTCCGCATGTTTATTAACCCCTTCAAAGAATTCTAATAGATTAGACAGACACGACTTCCCTCTGCAGAAACCATGCTGACTTTTGCCCAACAATTCGTGCTCTTCTATGTGCCTTGCAATTTTACTCTTTACTAGTGTTTCTACTAATTTACCTGGTACTGATGTTAAACTTATCGGTCTATAATTGCCAGGATCTCCTCTAGAGCCTCAAGGAAGGCAGAGAAACCCACACAAACTTTCTCGATGTCGACTCTTGGGGAAAAAAAAGTCCTTCTTGACACCAAAAACTGGTGACCAGCCTGTAGGGAGCATACTTCAGATTGTACCACTATGGCAGGGCAGCAACAGCCGGGCAGCAACCACAGAAGAATAGCTGTTGCATGCTGTGAGAGTTTCCCATGGGAGGGCAGGGAGAAATGACAGACATTCTCCTCCTCCCCTATCCTCATCTCCTAGTTCAACCTGGATCTCCACATAATATTCTGGATTGGAAGCAGGGTGAGCAGGATGAGGTCCTCCTTCTCCAGGACCTCAGGGATTGTCCTCCTGCCAGTCTGATCAAACATCCCTCTCCCCACTGAAATGGCGGAGGCATTTTTAAAACACAAGAAATATGTTTTCCTCACTCTGACTGAAATGTATTTTAAAGGGAGAATTTTTTTTCTGATACTGTCTCAACAAATTTTTGTTTGACCAGAAACCATCCACACAAATTTGAGCCCAAACCTGGAACTTTTTTTAAGGTTAGGGGTTTGTAAAAGCAGTTATTATAATGATAACTTACAAATGTTGCTCTTAGCAGGTACTAGCTCTAACATGAAGCTAGATCTACACTGACCCTATTAGCTCAGTCCCTTCTGGGAAATATATCACATTCATAGTCTGCAGGCCTGGCCTTGGCTCAGTAGCTATGTTTTCAAGCGAACATGCTTAAAGCAACAGGAGCACGGTGGGAAATGTTTTTCCATCTCATGAGAATTTGAAATGTCAAACGTTTGTCCCATTTCAGGAAGTGGGGAAAAAGTTGAAATCTTGAACATTTCTATTACGCAGTAATCCAAAATAAAATCAGACTGTGTTTTTTTCTAAGGCCAATAGGTAGAACCAAACCCAGGACCTCTGGAGCTTAGTGCATGAGCTTCTACTGCTTGAGGAAAAAAGCCAGCTAGCTCTCAGTTAGAGAAGAGGTTTATGCAGTCATTCTGTAAGTGGCCTAAGTGCCACTACATGGAACAGTGAACCACACCCACTAGGTGCATGGGTTACTTTTTGTTTCAGTCATTTTGAAGGCTTTCATTTTGAGTTTTTCAAGTCTTTTAAGGCACAGAATTGAATTTCAAAGTAGTTATTTTGAACAGATCTTTTTTTCAAACAACTTTTGACATATCTTTTTTGAATCTAAGATTTCCAAATGGTTTCGTACCTCCATTTGTCATTTTTAGGGGTTCACAAATGGAAAAAGAATCGAAAGCCACTGACCTAGTTACATAGGGATACTGAAAAGGGAAAGGGAACATCAAAAACATAAAATCAGCATATGACACATAGTAAGCATATGACACAAAGCTCACATAACGATGCCAAGTGACTGAATTACCCCTTCTTAAATAAGATCCTCAAATTATACAATCTTCAAGAAATAAAAACATGAGCAAAGAATAAAATAGACTAAGTAATATGTAATCTCACTTTTTTAAAATGTTAGTATTTTACATAACTTATGCTATTTAAATGACTGTAACAATAGTTCTGTCGGTGACCAGGAGATTGGCTGTTGTACCTTGTAGTCAGAGCAGAGCATCAGTAGCCAGGAATCAGAGCCAGAATCAGGAGAAAGCAATTGAGGCAATGCAGATGAAGAGCTGCATCCAAAGGAGGCAGTATTTCAGCTGAACTACAGAGCTGTGCTGAAGAATCAGTCAGCTGATCCTTCCAACCAATCAGACAACGTACTACAAGAAAGCCGCACTTGTTACATCGTCCGAAGACTGGCCCCATCTCAGGTCCTGCATCCTGCCTAGTTCTGCTACAGGTCCTGCTTCCTGACAAGTTCCACATGGGCTGGATTAAAACCACACTGGAATCTTTGGGAGTCTTTCCATTGACTTCATTTGGGTAGGCTCAATCCTTAGACTGGTGATGTCTCTTCAGTAATGTTGTATGTGTTGTTACGTTAATAAAGGAAAATATCCATGTTTATTTGAGACAAATGTTACTTGAATACCAAAAGAGAAGAAAGAGATGACCTTAATCAAAATTAGGAATTATAGCACAAAATAAAAGACTGAGAAAATTTAGCCTGAATATCAGGAAAAAAGCATCCAACAGCAATGTGTCTTGTCCTCTGACCTAGCCTTTGTAGGGTAACAAGAAACATTTCAAACTGAATTAGACAAGGAACTAGAGACTATACTGTAGAAAGAGCCCTATGTAGGCTGAGGCATTGAGAACAAGACTCAAATAGGTACTTCCCATCTTGACAGTGCTTTGTTGTGTCTGATGCTGGCATGCAGCCATCCCTCAGAGTTGGACTGGGGACAACCCTCAAAGCCATATGTGGCACCTATAACCACAGAGAGAAGCCGTATGTGTACTAATTGGTTTCTGTACTGGACTTGTCTGAAAGTCAGACAGTTGTGGAAAAAGCATTTTCGCAGAAGAAAAGTTTTCTTCTGAGACAAGAGCAGAAGCTTTCATGATAATTCAGATCCTTGGTGATAGCCATCAATGTCATCTCACTGAGACTCCACTTACTAAGAGGACTATATAGTAACAGTGAGCTTATAGCCCTCAAGTTGTGTCAGCTTTGGATCAGGTTCATAGAGAACAAGTGTTCTCTTCCAGTTTTGTTACTGGCAGAAGTACCCATACATCTGTTACCCCCAACTACTGTTAGTGCCCATTACATCACTTTGGGTATGTCTACACTAGGAACTAACTTTGAGGTTAACCTTGAAGTTAGGCACTACTTTGAAGCAGCCAGCAGAGAGTCTACACACATTTTCCCTTACGTCGAAGTTAACTTTGAAGTAGGGAGCTCAACTTCAAACTCCTTACTGCATTCCCAGGAATGGAGTAGTGCCCTACTTCAAAGTTTAACTTCAAAGTAGGGTGTGTGTAGACTCTCAGCTTCGAAGTAAGCAACTTTGAAGTTATTTTTGTAGTGTAGACACAGCCTTTAACAGCTTAGTACAGCCATAATCAGCCATAAGTAGGATTTCACCATGAGTCTTCCTTCTCATTTTCAGGAGAGTGTGCATTGCCTACTGGAAATCTAATATCCTTCATTTAGTGGGACTTTCAGAAAAAAATGGGATATTTCTTAGAAGAGAGAACACACAAAAAAGAGCAATTGAGCAACACTGTTTTAACTTTCAGAAGCACTTCCATCCTGTGAAGGAAGATAAGCAGCAAGAGAAGAAGGAAAATATAGAAACAGCAAAGTCTTGCTTGTGCTGAGTCTGTACACTCACTAACAGCTCTCCACCAGGTCAGCCCAAGTACAGCAACTGGCTAGTACTGCAGCTGAGCTAGCAATGGGTAAGTGCAGCATTACTTAGAGGTATTTCATTTTGCATGTGTTCATTCAATCAGCAGGCCAAGGGGCAGGGGCAGCTCCATGCCCCCAGAAGGGACAGGGCCAAAGAGGTAATCTGCCTTTGGCCCCTGTCACAGCACAGTGCTGCCCCCAGCCCCCAGAAGCTGCACAGAGTGACCCTCCCGTGGCATTTCAATGGGACCCATAGACCCCAGTTGTACTGCAGCAGCAACCCGGAGCTCCAGACCCCTTTGAAAGGCTGGCTGTTATGCAGTTGCCACTGTGGCCCTTCCTGTTGATGGGCAATAATGGCAGTAAGTTTCTTTGTGGTGCGGCAGTGAAAGGATTATGACACACACAGAAAGAGGCATTTCATCAGCTCTAATCACTTTCCTTAGTGGCCTCTACACCTGAATCACAACCAATCCTCAGGCAAGTTTCTGTTCTCAGTGTTGATATGATTCATACAAGTTTAGGGACAGAAAATAACTATTCGATCAGCTGATCTACGTACTCGCAACTGCAGAATTGCTCCCTCAAGACCTAACACTGGGATTACAGAGGTGACTGTATAGATAGAATAGCTCAAATGTAGTGCAGAGTGGATGGAAAGGGACCATAGTTATTACTGCAGTCACGGAGGAATCCCACACCTGCCTTATGGACTGCCTGCCTATCACTTGTAGCTGTGATTCCATCCGCTCAATCCCCATTGAGATATTTGCATGGAGCCAAATTACTCTAGCTCTGTATGGTAGTTTCCTTCAAAGCCATAAATCACACCCTTGGAAAAGTGTTACATGTCCCTTGGAAAAGAAAATAGTATTGGTCTGAGTCTCTACTCATTTGCACTAGTGGAAATCAAGACTAACTCCACTGAAACCAGTGGAGTGATGCTGACATTTAAGTAGCACTATCAGCAAATTAATTCAGGTAGTGTTAAGATACAACTGCAGGGAGAATAAGTATTTAAAGGCATTGTGATTTGTATGATAAGCTGTCATGCTTAACATTACATTAGCAGGGGCTTCTGCTTTAAACAGACATCTTTCTCCACATCTTCTGGCATGCTGAAGTGCAGTAGGTGTAATCCTTCTCCAGAATCAGGGCTGTGACTATCGGAGGTAATATCTGTACTAGCCCATCAGGTCGACCTGCTCAGGGTTGATCTTCCAGCATTGAATTTCACGCGTCTGGTGGGGACACGCCAAATTGACCTATCAGGGTTGCAACTGACCCCCGTACTCCTCGCAAGATGTGAGGAGTATGGGTGGTTGATGGGAGAAACTCTCCTATTCACCTTGTTCAGTAGGGACGGCCAAGCCAAGTGCAGATAGGTCAATTCTAGCAACGCAATTGCGTACCCGCAGTTGGCTTACTTTGCCTAGCGTAGACAAAGCCTGAGAGTTTGGCCAATTCAGTCACACCTCCAGATCAACTGCTGGTAGTAAGCCTCACCCTTGCTGACTGAGCTAACCTTGTTATCCCCACCCTTGCTCTGGCTTATTTATACCTGGCCCTGCAGATTTCCAAGACCAGCATCTGATGAAGTGAGTCTGTGCTCACGAAAGCTCATGCTCAAAGCTTTTCTGTTAGTCTATAAGATGCCACAGGACCCTTCGTTCCTTTTCTAATTGGTACTCATCTAAGTTTCCTGCCTCAGTTCTACATTCTGCCAGGAAGCTCTGACATCCAGCAATCTGACTCATATCAGAGGAGCAGCCACAATAGTCTGTATCCACAAAAACAATGAGAACTCCTGTGGCACCTTATAGACTAGCAGAATTTTTGGAGCATAAGCTTTCATGGCAAAAGACATCTGATGAAGTGGGTCTTTGTCAACAAAAGCTTATGCTCCAAAAACTCTGTTAGTCTATAAAATGCCACAGGACTTCTTGTTGTTTTTGCAATCTGACTCAGCTTCCTCAGCCAGGCTTCCCTCGCAATGAGAGTGAAAAATCTACTTCCCCCACAATCAACCACCAGCTAAGCTGTGTTCTCCCATTTTAGCTTCAAATCTGACATATACTCCTAGCATCGCAGAGTGTGGCTGAGTAAGCCCACAAGCTCTCATTAATCCATTCTTGACTAGCACAGGGTTTCTACACCCAATTAGAGACAGTCTTATGCCTATGGCTTGTCATTAAAAGTCAATATAACATAATAGTGTCACTTAACAAAACATTCTTTAAAAGACATAGAAAGGTCAAAGTTCAATCTCATTGCATTGGGTGCTAATTAATTCAAAGTGACCTAAGCTATAAACCTGCAGTATCGTTCTAATAAATACCCAGAATAATGATCATAAAGCTAGGCCAATGCAATAAAAAGTTACTGTTCCTGAGAACTTTTATGTGGTAACGAAGACCTGCACTTCACGTTACATTAAAAGTTGTTGTCATTACTTGGTGTTCCTTTTAGTCTGAACTTTTCCCCGTCTATCCACCATCTATCCATCTATCCAAAACAGTATGACTATCTTCCATTCTGCAGGTCAAAATGAAGTGTGAGGGATCATTATGAGCCTCATGGAATTTTAGTAGCAGATGTGTGATTTTCCTCACAAATAGCACAGGCTCTTTTAAACTCAGTGTTTTTCACAGAGGAAGAATTTATACAAACCATCTTCTGGTCTGCTGGTTTCTGCTGATTTAAAATGTTGCCATGTAAGACAGCTTTCTATTTAGATTTCAAGCATAACACCTGACCTAAATGATAAGCAGAAATTATTCTCTCCTTTTTAGCAGTTTTTATTATTACTGTTATTAGTTACATTTTTAAAGCCATCTTCAAGACCAGTAGGGCCAGGAACTTTAAGGGTGAATTTATTTCCACAGATTTCCACTGTTTCAGGTCATTTCTAAGGGTCAAAGTCATAGTTCTTTTTTGCCCAGAATAGGCTTAGTTGCATTTCATTGTAGGGTTTATAATGAAGGAGGGCAGATGAAGCTGAAAGGGGTTTCAGGGACAAAAGAGATATGTACTGAGACAGAATTATGAATTTCAGGGCCTCATCCTGTGCATAGATAAGTACCCTGAGGGAGGTGCTGTCTGCCTACAGCTCCCACTGAAGGAAGTGACTCAGCAGACCACTTACATCACAGAGGTACTGGAGTTCTCCAAGGACTGGGATGCAAGCTGGGTCTAACAGTCAGTGATGCTTGGTACCCTCCATTCTCATTTACTTTATCTGGTGATTTTGAATTTACACAAAACATCTTCTTGTCTCCTGGATTTTTATTTAAAATTGTCCACCACCAGTTCATATCCCACACAACTCAGTAAATCTAATATAGGTCAGTAATGACTGAAAGTCATTGTCATCTGGTGTGCTATTCACTTATCTATGTACAGTAAGTAGGCACATGTCCATTCCACGAAACACATCACCACATTCGGCACCTTCATTGGCAATCTCAGCAGAGGCACCAAGGGCATGGAGACTGAAATACCTTCACATTCCTAACATTAGTCTCACCACATGCAAGTGAGACAGATGAGCAAGGAACTGTGAAGAAATATCCACAGCCACCACTTAATCCTGTTCATAAGCTATGAATAGAAAGGCACGCCAGATGGCAATCTGTCAGTTCCATGCTTTTCAAAAATCAAGTCACAAATCAAATTAGTTTTCCACGTAGTGTCTTTGAAAAAGCATAATGATGGAAGCCAAGCACTGATCAATCAATCTAGTGATCATTCACTGTTGGAATAAACTAGTCTACAGCAAGATATGACTTAGTGCAAAGTTGTTAGAGTAGATGGAACACACACAGCCTTAATAATAAACTTTAACTTATGTGCAATAGGAATAAGTCTTAAATTTTCAACGGTGAGATGGCAGTTCTGGGAATCCACACAATATTGGTAATATGTTTTAGGTACTAAAGTCCATGGGAGTCTCTCCATAACTTCAGTGGGCTTTGGTTCCTAACCTTGAGATACCAATCCTGCAAGCAGGGAGCTTGCTTGGGACTCATAAATACCAGCTACTTTAATATTTTACAGATATAAAATAACATCTGTAGGTGTCTGTACAAAAATTTTGGCTGATTTTCTTGTAAATGGTCTCATGGTTTTACCCTCACATTATATTATTAATCATGCTGTGCAGACAGTTTAGCTAGGATGCCACAAAGTCTCCATTGCCCAGGATAGAATGCTGAATCTGAAATTCCTTACCAGTTGTGGGGAAGAAAAGAAGGACTTTGCCCTATTAGTGTGGTGGCCTTGGACATATAATGAAGTTAGTTATGCTGGATTCAGCACATTTCTTTTGTGTATCCATTGATGCCAGTTTAAGATAGTGTTCTATGATTCTGGTAGCTTCTAAGTACTTACTATTTAAAATTGATCCTTTTTCTCAGAGGCTTTACTAAGAGCTATTTATTGAGGACAGTGAGACTGCTCTATTGTCCATATGTATAATTTGGGCTTTCTGCTTAAACATATGCATCTACAGGAAGGGTCAGGAATGCCCCCAGTTCTGTTTTGCTGTTACAGAATGAATGGATGGTCATAGTTAAGCCAAGACAAAGGCTTGTTTCTCTGCTTAAGTTATAAAAGCAGTTATTTGATAGCATCTATTCAGAGGCTTGCTCAAATCCAAAAATGGGAATTATGGATGTTTGTAATAAAATACACATCCCACAAATGGCTTAAATTTTACTCTTGCTGTCAGAACAATCCCACACATTTAATTAGTAGTGTTTCATTGGCTTCCCTTGATCACATTCTTTGGCATGGATGGCCTGAAATACCAGGATTAAATTCAGTGGCAAAGACCTGCACATACTGAAAATCAGATTCCAGAGGTGGAAACCCCACGTAGGTCACCATGAATGAAAGTGGTTGGATAAAACCTTTGCTCCCAACTGGCCATGAAATTGCTTCCCTAAAATAGCACATAATGGCTACGTCTACACGTGCAGCCAACATCGAAATAGCTTATTTCGATGTTGCGACATCGAAATAGTCTATTTCGATGAATAACGTCTACACGTCCTCCAGGGCCGGCAACGTCAATGTTCAACTTCGACGTTGCTCAGCCCAACATCGAAATAGGCGCAGCGAGGGAACGTCTACACGTCAAAGTAGCACACATCGAAATAGGGATGCCAGGCACAGCAGCAGACAGGGTCACAGGGCGGACTCAACAGCAAGCCGCTCCCTTAAAGGGCCCCTCCCAGACACAGTTGCACTAAACAACACAAGATACACAGAGCTGACAACTGGTTGCAGACCCTGTGCCTGCAGCATAGATCCCCAGCTGCCGCAGAAGCAGCCAGAAGCCCTGGGCTAAGGGCTGCTGCCCACGGTGACCATAGAGCCCCGCAGGGGCTGGAGAGAGAGCATCTCTCAACCCCCCAGCTGATGGCCGCCATGGAGGACCCAGCAATTTCGATGTTGCGGGACGCGGATCGTCTACACGGTCCCTACTTCGACGTTGAACGTCGAAGTAGGGCGCTATTCCTATCTCCTCATGAGGTTAGCGACTTCGACGTCTCGCCGCCTAACGTCGAAGTTGGTGCCGCTACTTCGAAGTAGCGTGCACGTGTAGACGCAGCTAATAAGAGCATGTCAGCCTGTGCCCCCCTTAGTCTTCTTTAATCTGTTACTAATAATTAATAATAATTAATAAAAATTAGTATTACTTCTTTCTCCTATCTCTTTTCCTTTAGTTAGACAGTAAGCTGCCTGATAGGACAGGGATGGTATTCTATTACATTTATACATGGATCCCAGAATAATAAGCCTCTTATCTCATAATTCTATTACTACAACTAATAATTGATATTGGCATGCCTGAAAATTGAATGAGTGTTCAAATGAACACTGAATGTTCAAATGCAAATGTAAAACTGCAGATGGTCAGTAGCTGCTGTTCAATCTGCATCCCTGTGATTTTACTTGAAACAATAAAAAATATCCAGAGGAAGCAAGCCACATTATAGAATATTAGTTAGCCCTATTTCATTTAAATCCAAGCTTTTTAACAGCTGAAACCACATAACTCCTGTTCTGGTTTATAATGGAAACATTGACACTGCTTTCCCCACAGTTGCTCTTGTGGGCGCCACTATAATAAACACCTGAACATTTGCAATAAGCTGTCTAACCCCCTCAAGCAGAGGTTACTGCTGTACAAGTCACAAGAGAAACGGGAAGCAAATAATCTAAACAAACTCTATTTAGTTTTATAACTCCCCAGTGATGTGTATATTTGGGGTCCAAGTGCACTTTCCTGCCAGGTGCACTCTGTCTCCAAAGCCCAACAGACTGTTTGATGCAAGGGAAGCCCTTACCTTTTCCTCATTTTTCCTTTCCCTTATTTCTGTCTGGTAAGTATTATCCCATGACCTTTCCCTGATTGGCTTCAATTAAGACCATGGATTTCCTCTTCCTGAACCAAAGTCAGGTTACAATGCAAGAAAAATAAAGGCAATAACAACGTGGTGCAGTCATCCAAATACAGTCCCTGAATGTTGGTGTTAGAATCAAACGTTATGTGGAGCCCCCACCCACTGGGAGCCCCGATGGTATACATTTGCTGGCAGCCTTTTGAAGACTCCAGTAGTTCTCTCCCGTATTTTTTTTTCCCCTCCTGAAAAGCGATCCAGTTTTCAAGCACAAATATAAAATGCAAAAGGAATTAATCCAAATTTAATAAAAAGTACATGACTACTCAATACCCTTTATCTTATTCTTATATGATTTCTTCTTAGAGCAAAAGATGGGAATATTTTATTGTCTTGTCTACACAGAGGGGCTAGTCAGACAGGCCTGCTTGCTATAAAATGGGCATGCTCTGACTTATTTTTCAAAACCAGAAAGTTCTGCAGAATTATTTTTGACTTGGTAAAATATTCACTCTTCCTACTTACCCAGGACATTAGTAATTATTTGTATTCCAATCATGCATAGAGGTTCCAGATGAGTTCAGGGCTCTATTGTGTCAGGCATTGGCTGTACACATGGTAACAAAGTTCCTGACTCAAAAGGCTCACAGCCTAAGTAGACAAGACAGAAACAATAAGACCACCCTATATTCCCATTGGTGTATTATGGGCTACACATCTGGAAGTGTGAATTTGTGTCTCCATTCACAATCTGTCTGACCAGTGTTGTCGCCGTAACTTAATTAATTTAAAGGGTAGTGTCTGGGGTGGAGGCTGTCTGTCTGAGTTTGGCTCTGGCGTCACCCACCTGGGTGTAGAATCAGTGCAGTGGGATTCTCACTCAGGGCTGGGGCAGAGGGTTGGGGTATGGGAGGGGGTGAGGGCATTCGCTAGGGGTGCAGGCTCTGTGAAGGTGCTGGGGATGAGAGGTTTGGAGTGCAGGAGGGAGCTACAGGCTGGGAGCAGGGCTGAGGGATTCAGAGTGCAGGAGGAAGCTCTGGGTTGGGACCAAGGGGTTTGGAGCACAGGAGGAAGTGTGGTGTGCAGACGCTGGGAGTGAGTTAGGTGGCAGAAGGGGGCTTAGAATTGGGGTATGGGAGGAGATTTGGGATGCAGACTCTGGGAAGTGCTTATCTTAGACGGCTCCTGAAAACAGATGACATGACCTGGCGGCCCCTAGGCAGTGGAATGGCTGAGCGGTTCTGTGTGACCCCTGCCCCTGCACCTCCTGTTGGCCGTGTTTCCTGGCCATTGGCAGCCACTGAGCCAATGGTTGGGTGAGGCAGTGCATAGAGTTTGTTTAGGTCCACAGGGACGTGCCAGCCACCTCTGGAAGCCACACAGAGCCAAGTCAGGCAGGGAGCCTGCATGCCTTAACACCACTGCAGCACCAACCAGACCTTTAATGGCCCGGTCACTGGTGCTAGCTGGAACCACCAGGTTCCCTGTTCAATCAGGTGTTCCAGTCAACAATCAGATGCCTGACCACCTTAGCTTCCTTGCATGTGTTAAATATAACAACCGTGCAACCGTTGGTAGGAGCAGTGTCCCTGCACTTATGGTACTCAAAGGCAGACCAGAAGGGAAAGCAGAGGCAACAGTTAATGAGGAGAGGAGGGGGTTTCTACCATTCCCAACACACACCCCTGAGTTTCCCATCGCAGTGGAGTACAAACAGACAATGAACTGTTGCTCACACTCTTACCAGAAGAAAATGAACTATGATCTGAGGAAGATGTTGCTGTTGGATGACAGCTGTCCCTGAGGAGCTGTATTAACAGCTGTCTTCTATCCCTCAGCTACAGGCTGTGTGAACTGCTGTTGCTTGGTAACCTCGAGCCGGAGAGCTGTGTGTCCACTGCCTCCCTCTTTGCAGGGCTAGTCTAATGAGGTTCCCAAATTTCCCGCATCCCTCTGGTTGGGTCCTTGAGGGCCTGTGTGCCCTATAAGAACACCCTCCCTTGCCCTTGGCCAGCATTAGGGCTAGCAGCTGTGGGACCAGAGGGGTTTGCAAAGCACATCATGCAGGTAAATAGCTCCCTGTCACCAAGCTGATTGGCTGAGACCCAGGGAAAAGTAGCTTCTGACTAACCTTGGCTGAAGGAAGAGACTTGATGAGTGCTGATCTCAAATCTTAAAAATCAGTTTTATTTTCAGTCTAACTGCCAGTGTTTCTCTTACACATTTCAGTTGCTTCTGATGGAAATCAGAGGATATTATTGTACTTACCCATACTTCTCAATCAGAAAATAAAAATGCTTTCTCTCTTGAATTAGCCCCTGGAACTTTTTTCTCTTTTTTAACAATTCCTGGAGTTCTCTTAATCTTCCCAGGTTGTTAAAGTCTTAAAACAGATCTCTTTTCTAACTTCCTTAATATTTGATTGTGCCCTTAAAAATTGTTTTTAATTCAATTTAATTAATTCAATTTAATTGTTTTTAGCAATTGTTAAACATTGTTTAGAGGGTAAATTTTCTTAGTAATATTTAAGATGTTTAGTGTCATATTTTCACTAGCAAATTTAACTGGTGTTGCGCAGGTCCTTAAATCAATAAGGATGTGGGGCTTGGGTAGTTTATAAAATGATTTATTTAAATGACTATATTTTTCAAAAACTCCCCCCCATGCTCCCAGCTTCCTGCCCTGAGCCTCTCTTCACCCCCCAACCCTGATTTCAGCACCCCCTGACTCCCCCCAGCCCCCTGCCCTAAGCCCCTCCTCACCCCCAATCCTAACTCCTGCACCCACCAGCTCCCTGCCGGAGCCGCCTGCACACACACATCCAGCCCCCTGCCCTCAGCCCCTCCTTACCCCCAGGCATTCTCTGTTCCCCTTCCTGTCACTGGGAGGAAGCGAGAGCAAAGAGCATAGCTCACCCAACCCTCACCCTCCTCTGCCAGAGTGAAGAATGCAGCAAAACTGAGCACTTTTCCCTCTCTCCCTGACAGTGAGGAAGGGGAACAGCAAGCAGTTAATCTGGCAGTGGGGGAATCCTCACACACATGCACCCAGAACAACTAAACCCTTATCTTGCTTTAAGTTATGATGAGGAAGCTGTGTACCAAATGCGATGATCCAATCTCTTTCCATTTAGGAGGTGTTCTTGAATAAATATGTAGTAGATTAAGGCACACTTCAGAATCATCCAAATGGGTCGTTGTGGGTACATGCTCAGGATTTCTATAATACATTATAAAACAGAGCTGTTTCTAGAGGCTAAAACAGGCTATTAGATCATTTATAAATGCAAGTTCAATTTTTAAATTTGCTTTTATATTTTGAATCTTCAAACCTTTATTACTCTGAACTTGGCCCATCTAAAAAAAGATATATTGGAATCAGAAAAGGTACAGGGTAGGGCCATAGAACAACTTCTGTATGAGGAGAATTTTAAAAGATCAGGATGGCTCAGCTCAAGAAAAGACGAGAGAAAGGGGATATAATAGAGGTCTATATAATTCTGATGGGTGTGGGAAAAGTAAAAAATGAAGTGTTATTTATCCTTGATAATGCAAGAATCGGGGGGGGGGCGTCACACAATGAAATTAATAGGCAGCAAATTTAAAAAAATAAAAGGAAGTATTTCTTCAAACATCACACAGTCAGCTAGGGGAGCTTGTTGCCAGAGATGCTGTAAAAGTCAAAACTATAATAGGGTTAAAAAAGAACAAGACAAATTAATGGGGAATAGGTCCATCAGTGGCTAGTATCTGGGATAGGCAGTGGTGTCCACCTAATACTCTGGATGCGACAGAGTCCCCATCCTGCTTGCCAGAAGCTTGGAGTGGATGACAGGTGATACCTCACTTATGATTGCCTGCTTTGTTCATTCTCTGAAGCACCTGGCACTGTCTACTGTCAGAAGACAGGACAATGCTAGAGGGACAATTGGTCTGACCCAGTAGGGCCATTGTTTGGGATTAGGAATATCTTGCTGTATTATCTTCTCAGTCTTCTAAATTTTCAAACAAACTTAAAATACAGCTTTAACAATGTTAGTTTACATATTTTTCTTTCTATATATAGAAATTAGATACACTTCTCGTCACTTAATTTCTAAGTTGCTATCTGCCCAAAACACCTAGGATAGTGTAGCCCTATCAAAATAATTTACACAATTTGGATTGTGCAAATTGCATGTTATTTTGAGGTAACTTATTTTGAATGCAGTGCTGACCAAATGGCACTGAAGTTCAAAATAAATGCCTATTTCAAACTTCCTGCTACCTCTCTCACAAGGGGTAGCGGGAATGAAATATCACACTCAAAATAGCAGGGCTATTTCCAGTGCAGTGTTTGGCCATGGGGTTTCTATTTCAGGATACAAATGTATCCCGAAATAGAAACCTCAGTCTAATCCTAGGCCCAGCTTTTTCAGGTGCCTTAGTAGCTCCTGTAATCACAGTTTGAGTCCCCGCCCCCACACAAAAGTCTAAAATGATGCTTCTGAGGGAATGGGGGGTTATGTGGTGTCAAATGAATGTGCAGCTGGGTGCTTGTGCCCTGCAAAGACAATAAATGCCTCACTAAAATCCAGGGCCTGCAGCCAGGACTGTTCATAACTTGTGAGTGTAGCTGCCTGACAAGTTCTGCAAGGTACTGAGAAACATCTGGTGGTGCTGAGGTCCTGACTGTGTCCCAGAAATACCGTTCTCATTCCTCCAAGGCTAGGGCAGCGATAGCAGCAGCTGCAGGAATTTTGGTCCATGGCCGATGCAGGCAACAGGATGCAAGAAATCAAAGTTTTACCAGACTTTTGTCCTCACCAAGGTTTAAGATGGCCGGGAACTGCAATGCATCGCTACCCCAATGTCATGGATGCCAAGGTCCTGTGCTCCTGGGTCATGCTCCTCCTGGCTGCTCCCCAGGCCCTTTCCCCACACCACTCCTTCCCCCAAGCCTGCACCTCCACCCCATATCTTCCTACCCCCGCCTTGAGTACACCCTGCCCTCACTGCTCCCCTCTCCCCCAGAGTCTCCTCCACTATATACTATACGTAATATAACACATTAATACAAAGTGAGCTGGTAGATACTGATACAGATACACTCCCTCTCAGGGATGTCTTCTTTTTTGTAAGTTCAAATATGGTAACCCTAGCTGAGAAGAGCCTACCCAGTGTTAGGGGTTATATGGAAAGGAGCCCGGTCACCCCCACTGGAATCAATTAATTGCCTCCTAATGCCTGATAGCACCCCTCCTCTGCGCTAAAGTTTAGTAGAAGTTGTGACTGACTATTCAATTCCCTGGATGTGCGTTCATTTTGCTGTTGTGCCACTGCGAAGTTTGCAACTCAGTTCCATACATGCACAAAATAGTGAACTATTGTGATGTATTTCATTGACAAAATCACAAACTAGCTAGCTGATCTAGGTGATCAGCACCAAAACAGAAGTCACGGGGCAGAATCCCACTCTCTGTTGTGGAATGTAAACCAGGAGTAACTCCCTTGTCTATCGCCGGAGTATGTACATGTTGGCCAAGGGCAATATATGGCCCTAAATCCCTTAATGAAACTTCCTCAGAAACATTTAACCCATTTTCCATTTTAATGGAGCACAGTTGGTGCACTCTTACTACAAGGAAGAGCTTGTTTTCTGTTGCAAGGAGCTTACAATGAAACATCTGACCATGCAAATTTCTCATGACTCAGGAGAGCAATTGTAGGATGACACTTCAGATCTGGGACTTAAGTATTTCATTCATTTTCAAGAAACCACTGCTCCTCTTCAAATGTTTTCATGCTGAAGCACTGAAAAGTTCATGTGGATTTTAGAGTAAAATAGAGCAGGATATCACAAATGCCAGGATGCATCTGACATAACTACCACTGTAACCAAAAGCCCTTGTAAAAGCAAATCAAGCAAATGATGGTTAGTTGGGAAAGTCATTTAATTACATCGTGCACCACTGCATAGTGTTCTGTAGATTCCGTGGTGCTAAGGCTGCAGTCCATCTCTCATGATGCACAACCAACTTACCAATGTTGTGCCTGCCTCATCATCTATAACAGTGTTAGTTTTCTTTGGGTTTGAGATCCAGCCAATCACCATGTATTCTTTTCCTCCATCATTGTGCTTCCTCCACAGTGGGGATTTCACATGCTCTTTAATGAAGGGGAAAGAACAGTTTTTTCATGAAGTCAGGAAAGACCAATGTGTTTAATTTAAATGTTTGGCCCAACAAAATTTATAATCTGCCATGAAATTTATGACGTACTGTAGGGCAAATGTTTTCCCACACTTGATGGGGTGCTGGCTACTGTAGTGTAGCAAACTGGAAATTGCTTTCTAGGGGAAAATATGTAGGGATTCATCTCATGTGGCTCATTCCATTGCAAGGGTTACCTGTAGTTTTCAGGTTTGCTTAATTATTAGAACAATGGTTAACTTTTTATTAAAGGCTTTTGGCATCAAAGCATTTCTATCATAAAAGCTACAGGAAATTGCAAAGGTATAAATACCAGCTGTAGGTACATGCGGAAAGAGTGATGGTTGCTTGCTGAGGGAAAAGGCAGTGCAGTGTTTGTAAGGCACTAAGCCGAGGAGTTTGCTGTTTTTATGACAATGTGCAACTTCTGAGAAGCCCACAATTGCTTACTGTTGATGAGTCTTTCAGTTGCATGGTTGGCTTGATCACCTGGTAGTTAGCACAGCAGGTTATGAAATCCAGGATGCTTTTATTGCTTTCAAAAATTAAGGTTTCTTCCGAAAAAGGGTGGTGTAATTACAGACTGTTCCTTACTTCTGGCTATGGGAACAAGACACATCTTGCCTAATAACTAGTTTCTCCCCTTGTCCTCCTATCCCTGCAAAAAATTTTTTTTCATAAAATGCCTCTACTTGGTAGCAACTGTGGCTAGCAGCAAAAGTACTGAACTAAGACTAAGGACTTCATTTCTATTTCCAGATCTGCTACTAACCTTTCAGCTGACTTTGACTCTGACCTCAATTTTCACATCTGTAAAATGGAAATAATGCTATTCAATTTCTTTGTCCGTTTGATTTCTATCAATGAAACATATGAGTTGGTGTGATTGTTGTATTATTATTCCAAATTGCACTGCACAGATATTAACAAAAGTAAACAGAAAACCAAGATTTTAAAACACTCAATAAAAATTGCTTTCCCTCCCAATCTAATTGTACTTCCTTTATACCTGATGTCACAAAGCTACCAGTTCTCCAGTCATCTGTAGAATCTTCCAGCAAAAACAAGAAGGCAGGGTCTAAACCTCTAATATAAAAAGAAGGAAAAGAACAAGCCTTTTTTCTTAATTGAAGCCTTTCCCTGGATTTCATAAAAAAATTAAAAAGTCACAAATCGATTTTTCCTGGTCATCGTTAAATATAAAACAATAGTGTTTCTATGCAGAGAAGCTCATTTGTAGAAACACACAGTAGAGGTTTGTTTTTGCTGTGAACACTTTCAGAAACATGTTATCAGGAGTACTGACTCCTATCAACAGTATGTAATCATCTCCCAAGTAGTTCACCAACCAATTCTGACTCCAGCAATTTATAGTTAATGTAATGTAAACAGTATGTGCCACACACAGTGCCCTAAAGAATGGGAAAAAATGCACCACAGCAGAAGATGAGCAGCAACAAACCAAAGGCAATCCATATGAGCATTTCTTGGAAGACACCCTTAATTTTCTTGTCACTATGCTGGAGTACAAGACAAATGTAAAACAATATGCATAATTTTAATTTTCTACCCTGCAGTAAAGTTATGCCAACAGCAAGACCTTCTAAGTAATTTTTATTGCCTTCTGTATAACTGATATTCGGTGCAACATTTTTTTCTGATTTCTTCTCCCCAAGCTGTACTTGGAGAATACATCACAAGGGTCTGAAATTCACCTATTTTTAAAAAACTGCCACATTCTGATTTCAAGTTTTTGGCCAGATGGCAAAACCGGCTATAGTTCACATAAACGTATCACTGAATTTTCCTGCTGTGCTTATTTTTCCAGTGACAAGGAATGGCAAAAGAGAGGAAGAAGAGTTTTCTAAATAAGCCTCTTGAACTCTCGCTTCATGTCCCAGTTTTGCCAAAGACTTCCTATGTGATCTTGGGCAAGTCACTTCATCTCCGTGTGCTTCAATTCCCCTTCTGTAAAATGGAGACAATACTTCCTTTATCTGTCCTTTCTCTTTAGACTGTAAACTTCTCAGGGCTGGGACTATCCCTGACTATGTGTACAAGTTAGAAGGCAGAACTTCAACCTGTATTGGTACGTATAGACACAATTAGAATGCAAATAATAATAAAAGATTTATGCTCCAAACCAGGGCACTTCAGCAGTCAGATTGAGTTACAAAATCCATAAGTCATAAAATGAAACCAACTGAACTCACCAGTAGTCATCATGCATGGATTTGGGCCAACTCAGAATGTAATGTGGAGGACCCAAATTCCTATCAAGCCAGCCAAACCCATTAAAGAGGTTCATTAAAAAAGATCACATGACTCAAATGCAGGGGCTTTTGCACATTCCTGTATTAGAGACATTTCACAAACTATTATATGCTAAATGAAGGAGAATCATTGTATTTCTGTCCTTGGCTGGCTCTTCCTCATAGCTGGAGGTTCTGTTATCAATTCTGAAGCTCATTCCTGTGCCAAATGCCCACATCAATCTTAAATAATTCTGGGGTCTTCATTAAAGGCCCAGTCCTGCCAAGTGCTGAGAGTCTTCACCCCCCTTTGAATTCTGTACAAGCTCTAGATGCACAGCAGCTCTAGAAATTAGGCCTCTCTATGGATTTAGATGCCTAGCTTTAAGTTCCTTGACAAAACAAGTTGAGACTCACTCACGCTCAGAAGAGCAAATATCCTATGTTCAACTTAAGGGAAGCAAAGTTGAAAACAGACAATTCAGGAGAAGGAGCAAAAGGACAAGAGAGACTGACATTACCACACAGCTATTTAAAAAAAAAAGAAAGAAAGAAAAGAAAAGAAAGCAGGACTGTTAACACCTTAAAGACTAATTTTATTTATTAAGTAATGAGCTTTCCTGCATAAGACCCACTTCATCAGATTTGTAGCAAACGATGTGGGTCTTGCCCATGAAAGCACATTACCTGATAAACAAAGTTGTTGGTCTTTAAGGTGCTACAGGACTGCTTTAAAAAAAAATAAGTGTGGTAATGTGCCTGATTTTGGTTTTGGTTGGTTGTTTGTTTTTTGTGAAGGGACAGACTAACATGGCTGCTCCTCTGACGCTGTTATTCAGCAAGGCATTTTCTCAACACTGCTATCAAGCTATTCGTATCTTATTCTTTTTAAGGCTTGATGCAAAAACCAGTGAAGTCATGTCCTTCTGAGTTCAATGGACTTTTCATCAGGCCCTTATGCAGCAGTTTAGCATATTTAACTAGCTGACATTACAGGTGCCTTATTTTTAGAGGTAACATAGGAACACCGGCTGCCATTCACTTGGACATAATTCTTGACTGTCTGCTCTAGACTGAGCTCTGCAGCATCCTGGATCTCTTAGCAGCCAAGCCTTTGGCTCTAGGCAAGATCTCCCCTCCTCCATGTTGCCTCCTGAGACCCTTTCTTTTTTACCCTCAGTCTCATTTTATCATTCTCCCAAGTGCCAATCCTCTGGACAATGCAGACCTATCTTTTCTACTCACAGTCTTGCACTTAGAGAGTTCCATACTGAGACACAAGCCCAGAGACGTCTTATTAGTCAAACATTTTTATTTAGTTGTTTCTGATGTAGTTCACCACGTCGGAGCAATCTAGCAATGTACACCTGAGTGCAATGACGTGTAAGTACTGGACAGTGTAAATGCTAGCTTTCTAAGGATATGGCTGCATCAAGGTAAAAAATGTGCGCTCTTTACTCAGGGTAGCTATCACCAGTTAAAACAGCAGTGAAGACATAGCGATTCAGGTTTGAATTTGGCTTAGCAGCTCTAGTTAAAACTCATTTGGCAGCCTGGGTGTGAACTGGATTTTTAACCCATACTAGGTAACCTAGGTGTACCTTTTTGTAGGTTCAGGCATACTTTAAGTGGTTGTGAGCCTCTATGTTTTTCTACTGAAGCCAGCTCTGCAAATGCTCACCCAGCTAGAGAAGTGTCGGGGTTGTTGAAAGCCTCACCGTATTTCACAGTGGCTCATTACAAGGCTATTCAGCACAAATTTTACAGTAATCTGACACAGTGTAAATATTCAGTGTTCAATGGCCTTCCCACACTCACATTTCCACCTGTGTGGTGGGGAACACTAGCCTGCCGGCCTGTAATATGAAACATGTGGGAATACTAAACATCTTGACAGGTCTGTCTCACGCTTCCTGGTCTTTATTTGCTTTGCTGTGTTCAGTTTGTTTCTTCATTTATATTTAGCACATATGACAGAAGGGCAAATAAGCTCAGAGGTTTGAAGGCAATAATTGAGAGTTCACAATACAGAAACCACCAAAAGACAGGATTCAACACCTTCAACATGCAAACAAAGAACAAAAACATAAAGTTAGCTTTGAACCAGAACGCCTGCAATCAAGTGCTTTGCCTGAAGCCCATGGGAATGCCTCACATAAGCAGGTGACTATCTCTCTCACATTCACTCCCCTTCCACTGAATGGGTTCATTATTTTCAGTCGAAGTGTTGAAGAATGGCATGATTAGAAGACCACTTTGATCATGCTGAGCAAAATTCTGCTCCTGGAGCAAGGCAATTACATACTGCCCATTACCTGGGGCTTGTGCCAAAGCTACTATTCAGCCCCAAAATACATTCATTCAGATCTGGTTCTATGACAAGGTATAGTTTGGACATGTATAGATGGATTTTGACAGGACTGTTAAAGGGGCTTTGTCTGTGTTCACACACAGTGTTTCTTTTTCATGACTGCCTTCACACAAAGCTGTGCTGCTTTCCTCCTGTATGGTAGCTTCTACATTCGCAATACCAGTCCCAAGTGGCAAAGAACATGGAGATGAAAATTCCTGGTGCTTTAGTGAATAATACTGCAAAGCACTCAAGGTGGGATTTTCAAAAGTGCCTTTGTGAGCTAGGCACCTAATTGCCATTGAAAGTCAATAGGAGTTAGGCCCCTAATTCACTTTGATGCATTTGAAAAACCTTAACACTCAAGGTAAGTCTGCACTGCCAATGAAAGGTATTACTGCAGCACATGCAGAGGCACCTGACAAGCTTTGAACTAGCTCAAAGCAAGCTAGTATGAGTACCAATGGCAGAGAAGCCCCTGCAACACAGTTGTGACGAGGGCTAGCCATATCCACCTGGAACTCTAGGCACCTACTGTATCAGACGCTGTTCATGCTGTTCTGACTTTGCTGCTATTGGTGCCAGGGCTAGCTAGATTAAAGCTAGCTTGGGTATGGCTACACCAAGCTATGGCTACCAAGCTTGGCTATGGCTACACCAAGTACACCATTTCAGGGTAGCAGGGCGACTACAGCCATGCATGCCAGGATGCTACTTGCTTTTCTTCCCCTTCCCCACACTATCAGAGAGTGAAGGGAAAGAACGTGGCTGGTGTGTATGCCTCTCACTCCCAGCTGGGGAGGAGAGGGGGCAAAGGACTAAGTGATGCAAGCTACCTGTTTTCCTCTCACTCCCTGATAGTGAGAGGAAAGGGAAGAAGAGCAAGCAGCATCCCAATACACATGGCTGTAGACCCCCTTGCCCTCCCAAAATGGCATCTAGTGGGATGAAGACCCCACACCTCCAGGGAAAGGCTTAATGGAGGCTGGAGTGAGCCTGCACAGTATGCCAGCCAATTAGGAAAGGGCTACTCATGGAGCCAATCAGCAGGCAGCTTGCTGGAGTAGCCCTGCATATAAGGAACTGCTCGGCAGAACAAAAGTGAGTCCTAGCTAAAGAAGGTGGAGGACCAGCTTGAAGCAAGAGAGGAAGCACCTGTAGAAAACAGTGCTGGGCAGGCTCAGAGGCGCAGGAGACCTGACACCTGCCCCCTACTGGTCCTGATAATAGGGTCAGTAAGGTGCAAGAGGTCATGGGGAAGTGGCCCAGGGAAAGTGAAGCAGTTAAGGGAAAGAGGAGGTGGAAGGCAGGACAAGGCTGCCACCAGAGGGTCCCTGGGCCAGGACTCAGAGTCGTGGGTGGGCCTGAGTCCCTCCCCTTCTCTCTCATACCACACCTGAAAGATGGCCATTATGAGCTGTGGCTTGCCCCTGAGGTGAGGGTCTAGACAGAGGCTGCAGCTGGCCACAGTCATGGATGCAATGAGCCAGGGCTATAGTGGGCACTGACAGAGAGGAGTGTCCTGAAGAGGATACTGCAACCCACAGAGCAGTAAGGGTCCAGAGATAAGCATGTGGAGAGGGCAGGGAGCAACAACAGATGGCACACCAGCCAGGTGAGGGCACCCTGCTGATGAGGAGCTAATTCCCAGGGTAACCAGCAGGAGGTACAGCCGCAGTGAGTCCCGTGAAAGGACTTCTTGGTCTACACGTGCTCTAGTCACACCTCCCCATTGCAGTATAAACATGCCCTGAGAACTGAAAGAGATAACGTAAAATAATAATAATAATAATAACAAATAATTCTTTACTTGACTTTTGAAAACATTGGACTAACAGCCAGAAATAAAACAAGTAAAAAAGGTGTCTATCTACCCAGCAGGAAAATAACCTTTAAAAATGCCTTAGCGTTCATATTCATTATTGAGCAAACAAATAAACCACTAAGACCATGTTTAATTTCCTGCAGTTGTTAAGACAGTGGAACTCTGAAGCCATACATTCGTTATCCAGAAAGAAGGGGTGTGATATGGCAGCATCTCAAGGATGGAACCATAAATGACAATGTAAGCACATATTTCCATAGAATGGCGAGATAAGAAGTATTTATTTCAGGAAGCTAATGTGTGAGCATTCGTCAGTAGTTCACGTCATTTCATTACAATGTTCTTGCAAATTTATGAAATTGTAGTCAACAGATTAGCCACATAACCTAATGGGAGGTTTACCTAGGCAGTCTGGTGATACACTAATATATTCCATCAAAAACTGGAGGTAGCTGTTAAATCTATCCAAGGTGGGAGGTACATAGTGTCTCTCAGACTACATCTACCCTGTGAGATAAATTCAACTTTATTAAAATTGATTTTTAATGCTGCATTTTATAAATTCGAATTTAACCATCTTCACTTCCCACAGGCTCCCCACAAATTCAACTTATTGCTGCCACGCACAAGTCACCAAACATTGACTGTTGTAGCAGTGTACTGTGGGAGCCTATTCCACAGTTCCTGAGCCCCTTAGCATTCTGGATATTCTCACTGCTGCAGCATGGGGGAAAAAATACCCGTAAGTGGCTGTGGATATCTGATGACATTTTCCTACATTTCATTTCCCTCATTCCCCTGCTCTGGTAAGCAAATGTCCCTTTTTCCAGGTGGAATCTTGCTTGTATAAGGGATTTGCTTTTTATAAATGAAGGGAGGGGAGGGGAAGGGAGGGGTAGCAAAGCTGTTAGAGCATTTGCCTGCTGAACCCAGGACTCAACGTTTTTCATAAAAAAGTCTTCCCACTCCAGATCAGTGATCTAGAATAGATTAACCATAACTCTGAAAATAAATTCTGTGTCCATTGAAATTAATGGGATTCTTTTCATTGACTTCAGTGGCATTTGGATCAAGCCCATACTGAAGTAATTCTAGAGGTATACATTGATTTCAGTGACCTTTGGATCAAGCCCATTCCAAGGTATTGCTCTATCACGTTTATTTCTGGATGCCCAAGGAGAGGAGGGACAGCCCAGTGGTTTGTGCATTGGGCTGCTAAACCCAGTGTTGTGAGCTTGATTCTTGAGGGGCCCATTTAGGGGTCTGGGGTAATACACTTAAACAAAAAATCTGCCAGGTATGGTGATAGGTCCTGCTGTGAGTACAAGAGACTAGACTCCATGACCTCTGAAAGTCCCTTCCAGCTCTCCAAAATAGGTAAATGTACTACACTGAATTAAATCACCCCTCAGTCTTCTCTTCTGCAAACTAAATAAGCCCAAATCCCTCAACCTCTCCTCATAGGTCATGTGCTCCAGCCCTTTAATCATTTTCATTGCCCTCCACTGGACCTGGCTCCAGCACATCCACATCCCTTCTATACTTGGGGGGCCCAAAACTGGATGCAATATTCCAGATGCGGCCTCACCAGTGCCGAACAGAGGGGAACAACAACTCTCTAGATCTGTTGGCCTTTTTGGCTACAAGCGCACACGGTCTATTCATATTTAGCCTTTCATCCACCATAATCCATAGGTCTCTTTCCGCTGTACTGCTGCTTAGCCAGTCACTCCCCAGCCTCTAACAGTGCTCGGGATTCTTTTATCCCAAGTGCAGGACACCAAACTTCTTCTTGTTGAATGGCATCAGATTTCTTTCTTCAGTGCATGGTCAGCACTGAACAGTAGGCACATCCTTTATTGGGTCAGGGGCTACTCACATGATGTGGTTAAGCGCGGGACAGACCATGACTGCGTAGCACCTGTGGGAGAGAGAGAGGGGTTCATGCACAAATGTAAACTGCTGAGAAGTTTCTCAGCCTCTTATGCAAGCATGACCCCCACAACTGCCTTACTTGCACATGGTGCAGTGGGGCAACGGCTAGCACCAGGCAGAGCAGAAAAAATTACCATATGTAGAGATAGAACTGTGAACTCAGTGCAGGGGCTATTTGTAATGGGTAGATGCACTCATAGCACTAACAGCCAAGAAAGAAAGACATTTCTCAGGCTCTCGTACAAACATGACCCCACAGCCACAGGGTTTCTGGTCCTGATGTGAAATTCATGGTCTTCCTGTCACCTAATTCCTGCGCACCCAAGAAAAGCGGCCAGAGCAGAGCACTGAGGGGCATTGTGGGTTATATACAGGGCACTTCTGGAGGCTAATAAATTTGATTTTAAGATGTGGCACTTTCACACTGGCCTTTAATTAAACTTCTGAATTTGAGCTTGACACTATACCCGTCAGGTACCGACGATATTGTGATATTGATATTATGCTCCCTAAATAGAGCTAATGGTATTTAGAGTGAAGACAGTCACATGGTAACATTGAGCTAACTGTCTTAAATTCGAATTTATCTCATAGTGTACACGTAGCCTCAGTGTGCCTAGAACTTCCAGAAGCAAGTTGGTCCATCTCTGTATCTGTTTTATGAGCAAACAAATCTGTACCATCACCACCCTCCTGAAATGGTGCCCTTGGTATAGCCATTACCAAGCTAGCTTTAACCTAGCTACTCCAAGAGCAATAGCAGCAAAGCCACCACAGCACAGGCAGATGGTTAGTGTCATGCCACTACCTGTGTTGCAAGGGCATCTCAGCTAATGGTACTGAAGCTAGCTTTGTTTTGGCTAGCTCAAAACTAGCTCAGGTGTCTCTACATGTGCTCCAATAACACCTGTATCTGGCCTGGAGTCTAGAGACCAATGAGGGTTCTGCAGCTGGTCTAGGCAAAGGTATGACCCATAATCCCTAAGCAATTCTCAAACTCCTTATTTTATTTTGTAAATTAGTATTAGTCATCAGCTTTACAGTAGCTCCAAAAGACCTCACTCACAACTGAAACAAGGTGCTGTGCAAACACATAGTAAGAGACAATCCCTGCCTCTAAAATGTTACAGCCTCACTTAGGAAAGGGCACAAATTGTGGGCCCAACAATCAGTCAAAGTCAAAGGGAAAAGAAGGGGGAATAATGATATTACACACAGTGTTCCCTATAAACTGTGAGACTTTGCAGCTGCTCAGGAGATATTGAAGTGCCACCCAGCTGATTGGCAGAGCACCCACATCTAGGTATTTTGTTTCTAATGATGCTGTATATTTGCATATTCCGCAGTGCACATAAAAATTTATTCTGTACATCGATAGAAAAAAAATTTGCACATTGATGGAAAAGAGCAGATCCCTTTTGCTGCCTCCATAGAATAATGTCTATATAAATAGAGATGTACAGATATTGATATCTATATCCATAGCTTTTTCTCTAAATATGGCCTGCCTATTTTGAGCTGCCTTAAATTACCTTTGTTTTATTTGGGTTTTTCTTCTTCAAAAATATTCAGCCTTCCTGGGTTTGATAATTGTTTCATCCAAGGGCATGACCAATTAACATTTTCTTGGAGGTCTCCTATCTAAACACTGACTTTGGGCCACAGACTGGGCCTGAAACAACTTCCATTTAAAATAATGGAACTTTCACTGTAATTTCAATGGGATCAGAATCAAGCATCCTGCAAGGTGTGCTAGGATCATCACATGAAAGTTAGTAGTCTGCTTGGCTCTATTCTGCTCTTCAGCAGTCTTTTATTGGTAAAGGAAGCAATTGTGCCATGCATTGAAAACTACTATAAATTAAGGGCTTGACTGGGCCTTGTGGGCAAACATTTGTGTTCGGGGGGGTTTGCAGCAGACTAGAGGTACTTGTCCACTGCTACACACCTACATGCCTGGGCAGCTCTGAAAGGACTGGAATTAAGTCTGACCCTTATGGTGGTTAACAAGTGTGATGAAACCCTCCACCACCCTTTAAGGGTTCTGCAGTTCTGTGTGGCTCCTTGTGTGTCTCAGAGACTCACAGAGGCCCCTTTCATTGCCCTGGGACTTTCTGAAGGCAAGGGTCTCCTTTTACCGACCCATTTTCATCACAGGCCAGTCTGAATCTGGGATGGAGCAGTTCCCTCTCCACCAGCCTCAAGCATCAGAAAAATTGTTATCAAGGTTAGCAAATCAGAAGAGCAGAGGGATGGTGGGGGAGTGTGGAAGTTGAGAGTTGGATAAAACATCAAATATGTAAAAGAGTTCTTATGATAAGTCAAGTAATTGCTGTCCCTGTTCAAACCGCATGATAATTTTTCTGATTTGTCAACCTTGGTAACAATTTTTGGACCTCTGTGCTTTATATCTTGAGTCTGTTCTGGTAAGGCTATGATCTGAAGAAGTGGGTCTGCTCCACGAAAGCTCATCACCTAATAACTATTTTGCTAGTCTTTAAAGTGCTACCTGACTGCTTTTTTGTTTTGATAGAATACAGACCAACACGGCTATCTCTCTGTCACTATTCACAAATTGGGTATGATGGACCCTGTCAAAATTAACCCACTATCCAGAAAGAACCCCTCAGGAACAATGCATAACTCCGGGTGATGTACGGAAATGTTTGGTGAATAATCTGAGTCATGGCTCAACTCCTAAAATAAATTATGCTCTGTGAATTATTCACTCAGCAGTATTTCCAGAAGTTTTGTATACGTACAGGTACTCATGTGGAGCTACTGATGCAGTTGGTTAGTACCCAAAACTTTAGTTTTCATACCAAAATAGAAATTGAAATTCTTCATGACCAGCATGAAAATTTCACAAACAGTGGATGAATGGATTCCATATATCTTTTATTTAGATAATAATTATTTTTGAGGAGGGAGATCTTGGCATTATGAATGGGCTGTGCCTAGTACAATGACCCGTAGACCTCACCACAGTACAAAAGGTGACTGTGAGAAAAGAGTTCACAGAGTTACATGGCACCCAGCATACACTGATATCCCACTTGCCAGGCAAGTTAGTGAAGGAAAGACCATTTTAAATAATCTTCACAGCTACAGTGTGTTTGCACATAGGCTGTGTTGCTTACCTCATTTACCGTGCCACAGTTCATAGATAAGGAAAGTTACACTGAACAAAGACAATCATTTTATTGCATGTCAGATGGAAAATGTCAAGGATGTAGGCATGTTAGTGATTAACACTGTTTTCCCCACCATAACCCCAAATTAAGCCATTTTTTCTCTTGCAACCTCACATTTCAGTTAATACACCAACTTCAAGGCAGTTCCACTCTATAACTATTCTTTCCCCTTCCTCTCCCAGCCCCCCCCGCCCACTTATGGGGAAAGAGGCAACCCAGATGAGTATTCTCTCATGCACCAACCAGACTGCCTCCAGCTCTGTCTGATACTTATACAGCAGGTTAACCACTCCTGTGATCAACCTTTAGTATAAGAAGCAGCAGGGCCGAAAGCCACTGCGTTCCCTGGGGCAAGGTAGAAAGGGGGCCCAGCTCTGCATCCTCGGAAGGGGCAGGGCCAAGGGCAGAAGGAGCAGGATCTAGGACATTCAGGCTTTAGCATTGCTCAAACTGCAGCACTGCCCCCGCACACACACACACACACTTTGTCCCTCACAGCCACATGGAGCCAGAGAGCAGCACTGCAATGGCACTTCAAAGGGATCTGGAGCTCTGACCACTGCCAGTGCAGCAGCAGCACCTGCCAGAACTGGGGGCACCTTTGCAACTGTGCCCCGTGTCTCCATCATCCAATCTGGGCCTGATAAGAAGATACTATGTGAATGTCAGTCAGTAAGAATGAACAGATGATGTGGAGGAGACCAAAAACAGTCAATGGCAATGCAACAGTTGAAACATGCCTCCTCCCATACCTTGTTGGCACAATGGGCCCAGTGCAGCACCCAAATTCAAATAAAAGTCCCTAGGCCAGATCTTCAGCTGATATTAATTGTTGCAGTTCATTACCTGATTTCAGCGGATCTAGTCATCCAAATTCATTGGGAGGTTTGAAAACTGCATGGCATTTATCAGGAGGCAATGGTGGTTTAGGAGAACAGAGTCTGATGCTTCCATCCTAGTCTCCCCCAGCCTTTGTGTCTACCACGAATGAATGCGAAGATTGGTACAATACCCTGGGGAGAATAGGCAGACAATATAACAAGTGGCATGCACTGGAAGGGCCAAGTGTGGAAGTCTGCCTAGAATCTATAAGCACAGTGTATCTACTGCAGATAAATGATTAATTCTCATGAGAGCTAAATCCATTCATGATTTTTAAAAATAATCCAAACAAAATGCTTTTACTTCTCTAAAAAGGGAAATAAAAACTTAATAGCCACTCTCTCTGAGGCTGAACCAAGCCCACTAAATCAGCAAAAGGAATTCCATTGGCTACCATAGGCTTTTGAGCAGACCCTATAAGTACTCTTCTTTATTTCAGTTTCTGCCAAACCAGATCTTCAATGTATCTTTTGTCATCAGTTAACAAGGAAGAAAGATGTTTCTCGTTCAAGCAGAAATCTACCTGCTATAGATTGTCAGCACTAATCTTCACGTCTTCTTGGATCAACCCAATTAGGCATTGCATTATTTAAAAAGAAAAAAAGATTACTTTCTGTCTCTTTTGTTGTTAAAAACATACTTTAATGTTTTTCATTCAAGGCATTAAGATGCCAGAAGCATATTGAGCAAAGGGCATAAGGAAAAAGTACTGATGGGAACCATATGGAGTGTGTTGGGCGATAGTATTTATTTTATTCAATTGCAAAACAAGTTCGCTAATCAGTTATGTTTACTTCACATGCATGAGATGCTATTTAGCTCCTTTTTCATGTCCATATTCAAGAGTAATCGTACTGTTAGGACAACAGGAATATTGTCACCCCACAGCTCTTGGGGAAAGAGGCAACCCAGAAGAGTGTTCTCACTTGCACCAATCGAACTGCTTCCAGCTCTGTCTGACACTAAATTAGGGGGAGAGGTAGATACATTGGAGGGTAGAGAGAGGATCCAGAGTGACCTGGATAAATTGGAGGATTGGGCCAAAAGAAATCTGATGTGGTTCAACAAGGAGAAGTGTAGTGTCCTGAACTTGGGATGGAAGAATCCCAAGCATTGTTATAGGCTGGGGCCTGACTGGCTAAGCAGCAGTACAGTGGAAAGAGACCTAGGGATTATGGTGGATGAAAGGCTGAATAAACAGTGTGCTCTTGTAGCCAAGAAGGCTAACGGCAGATTGTGGTGCATTAGGAGGAGCATTTCAACCAGATCTAGAGAAGTTGTTGTTCCCCTCTATTCAGCACTGGTGAGGCCACATCAGGAGTATTATGTACAGTTTTGGGCCCTCAGTATAGAAAGGATGTGGATGTGCTGGAGCAGGTTCAGCGGAGGGCAATGAAAATGATTAAGGGGCTCGAGCACATGACCTTTGAGGAGAGGCTGAGGGATTTAGGCTTATTTAGTTTGCAGAAGAGAAGACTGGTGGGTGATTTAATAGCAGCCTTCAATTTCCTGAAAGAGAGCTCTAAAAGGATGGAGAGAAACTGTTCTCAGTGGTGACAGATGGTAGAAAAAGGAGCAATAGTCTGAAGCTAAAGAGGGAGAGGTGTAGGTTGGATATTAGGAAAAACTACTTCACCAGGAGAGTGGTGAAGCACTGGAATGCCTTTCCATAGAGAGGTGTTGGAATTTCCATCTCTAGAGGTTTTTAAGTCCTGGCTTGACAAAGTCCTGGCTGAGATGACTTAGTTGGTGTTGATCCTGCTGGAAGCAGGGAGCTCGACTAGATGACCTCCTGAGATCCCTTCCAGCTGTACAGTTCTATGTTTCTATGTTTTTATGTAAATCAAGGCCATCTTGGGTGAAAACTTTTATAAATAAAATTCTATATACGTAACTAAGAACAACTGAAAGCTTACACCAAGCTCTTCTTCAAAATGCAGATCAGCCATCTTGCCCTTTCTTGGAACCACAGTGTTTTCTGTAAACCTTCAAAAGGATCATTCCCTTTCCTTATGGAGATGTCTCAGTTTCTTCTTTGAATCTGGGTTTTGTTGAAGCAGCATCCCAGTCCATGTGGTTTCCCTACTGGAGGTCTTTTTAAACAATCCTTTAAAATCTTACTTTGTGGTTTCTTTACATTTGAAACAAGCCATATTTTAAAACCCACAAATTAGAAATTTGAATTAAAAATAGCTGCCTCAGACCATTTTAGCACAAAATAGTAGTTCATAATACACAATAGGCACCATCACAGATTCAGCCAGATGCTCTGCTGGTGTAAATCAGCATAGCTCCATTGAAAAGAATGGAACAACACCAATTCATATCCTGGAAAGAATTAGATTCTCTTTATCTATTCTGTTTTGATAGGTTTGCAAAATGTAATGTGAGGTACAGTATAAGATTCTAAGTGGAATTTAGCCATGACTGCTATGGTACATTTAGAAAATATAATAGAGAATTGCCCTTAATTACTGACAGATTTCAGGGTATGATCCTAAAACCAATACTAAGATATGAGTTTCTAATATGATGCATAAACTGATACTGCTATACATTTGGCTTAAGAATACCAAAGCAAGACCATAGTGAAACAATGCAGAGTATCATCATATACTTAATAGACTTACCAAAAGAGATGTGTAAAACTTTAACATTTCTAAGAGCTGATATGAAAGAGAGCAGAGTTCTGACTTTACATTAAGATATTGGCCTAAGCTACTAGCCTGAGTTTGCAAAACTGCCTGTAATACACCTTAGATCAGATGTTCTCAAGCTGTGGTCCATGGACCATGGGTGGCCTGCAGGCTCCATTCAGGTGGTGTGTGGATAGCTCCTCTAAGATTTCAGACTGGTTCTTGACAAAAGAATAAAAGGTTACATCAAAGACTATCTTGTTGCTCATAAGCAACAGTTTGAAGATGACTTTCCATTAGAGGCTGAGCCAAACAACTGGACGCCAAATCCTTTCTGAATTTAAACCAGTGAGCTGCTCTCTGCTTTGTCAACTAAGGCACAAGAATTCTTGCTGAAGCCTTCTTTCAATGAAATGTTATGGTGAGAATTTAAAATTCCCTAACAGAGATTTGAATTCCAAGAACTGAAGAGTACCCAGAACGTTCAGATGAAGCAGTTTGCTTTTTGATACCATTGCTATTACATATCTATGGCTACGTCTACACATGTATGCTACATCGAAATAGCTTATTTCGATGTAGCGACATCGAAATAAGCTATTTCAATGAATAACGTCTACATGTCCTCCAGGGCTGATGCCGTCGACGTTCAACATCGACGTTGGGCAGCACCACATTGAAGTAGGCGCTGCAGGGGAGTGTCTACACGCCAAAGCGGCACACATCGAAATAAGGGTGCCAGGAACAGCTGCAGACAGGGTAACAGGGCGGACTAGCACTTCTGGGGCAACAGCTAGCCGCTCCCTTAAAGGGCCCCTCCCAGACACACACAGCCTGCACAGCACACGGTTTGCAGAGCCATAGGCACGCACGCCTCGGCAAAGCAGTTATGGACCCCCAGCAGCAGCAGCAGCAGCAGCAGCAGCCGCCGCCAGAGGTCCACCCAGCTGCCCCTGCAGGAGCAGTGCTCACCCTGCTCAATGCCATGCAGGAGGCAGCTGACCACCTTTTATTCGTGGAAGAGGAGCTGCCCCCAGGGGAGGAGGAAGCAACCTCAGACCCTGCTGCCCCCCGCACCCCCCCACCGCACACGCCGCTGGCTGTGGAGCTACCCCACAAGCACCAACTGGTGGGAGCAGCTGGTGCTCAGCGAGTGGGACGACGACCGCTGGCTCCAGAACTTTCGTATGAGCCAGCAGACATTTCTGGAGCTCTGCCAGTGGCTCACCCCCGCACTCAGGCACCAGGACACCACCATGCGGCATGCCCTCAGCGTGGAGAAATGGGTCAGCATTGCTGTCTGGAAGCTGGCCACTCCAGACAGCTACCGATCCGTGGAGCAGCAGTTTGGCGTCGGCAAGGCCACCGTCGGGGCTGTCCTCATGGAGGTAAGAGGACCCACGGGGAGGGGGATGCAGCCCTGGGAGGGGAGGGGAGGGGAGCCCTGGGGGTAGAGGGGAGGGGAGCCCTGGGGGGGGAGGGCCAGACACACCCTGCACACCCCTCATTGGTGCTCTCCCATGTCCTTCCCCTGCAGGTCGTCCACGCCATCAACACCCTGCTCCTCCACAGGCTCGTGCGGCTTGGGGACCCTGATGCTGCCATCACGGGGTTTGCCACCCTGGGCTTCCCAAATTGCTTCGGGGCTCTGGATGGGACCCATATCCCCATCCGAGCTCCGGAGCACAGCGGAGGATGCTTCCTGAACAGGAAGGGCTACCATTCGGTGGTCCTCCAGGCCTTGGTGGACAGCCGGGGCTGCTTCCTGGACATTTATGTTGGCTGGCCTGGAAGCACCCACGACGCCCGGATATGCTGGAATTCGGGCCTGTGCCACCAGCTGGAGGCGGGGACCTACATGCCCCAGCGGGAGATTCCTGTGGGGGACACCATGATGCCCCTCTGTGTCGTCACAGATGCGGCGTACCCCCTCCGGCCCTGGCTCATGCACCCTTACATGGGCCATCTCACAGCCAGCCAGGAGCGCTTCAACACGCACCTGAACCACACGCGCCAGGTGGTTGAGCGCACATTTGGCCACCTCAAAGGGCGCTGGAGGTGTCTCCTCACCCGCCTTGATGCGGGCCCCGCCAACATCCCCCAGATTGTGGGCGCGTGCAGCACCCTCCACAACCTCGTCGAGAGCAAGGGGGAGGCATTCTTTCAGGGCTGGGCTGTGGAGGCTGGCAGGGCTGACGTGCAGCCACCCGCTGCCCACAGTCACCAGGTGGACCCCAAGGGGATCTGGGTCCGGGAGTCCCTGCGAGCCAATTCGATCAGGCCACGGGGTGAACGCTGGCAGGCCCCCCACTGCACCCCCCATCCTCCACAACACTCCCTGCCCCTACACCCACACCACAGAGCACCCAAGAGCACACCCCCCCCACTTTTCTTGCAAATAAAAATAGACCTGTTGTTTGTGAAACCACAAAACGGTGAATTCTTATTATTATATTATTACTACAAATATAAATATTATATATTATATGATAACCAAAAAACAGTGGAACACTAGGAAGGGGAGAACTATTTACATGGGGGGGCAGGTATCATAAAATAACAGGGGTCTAATACAAACTATATACAACATAAATAAAGGGGATATGTACAAAGGGGGGGGCCACGTCCTGGGCCCCGCACCCCCTAATGTCCAGAGCTGGGGGTTGGCGGGCGCGACCCTCGCCTCAGCCTCAGCCCTGGCCGGGGCTGGCTGGGGGCCAGGCGGACCGGGAGATAAGGCCGGCGGGTGTCAGCTGACCCCAGGTCCCCCTCGGCGGATGGGCTCTCGGTGGCGGACAGCAGTGGGACAGCGGGTGGAGCAGCAGGTGGAGTGGTGGGTGGAGCAGGCAGGGCAGGCAGAGCTTTGGCCGGCGCGGCATGGGGGGCCAGGTAGTCCGCAATGCGCTCAAACGTGCGCATAAAGGCCCCCCATGCCTCCTGGCGCCAGGCCAGCGCCCGCTCCTGCAGATGGAGGCGCCGCTCGTCCACCCGCAGGTGCTGCTCCGAGACCTCCAGCTGCCGCCGGAGGATCGCCAGCAGCTGAGGGTCCGTCACCGTCCGGGGGTGGTGCTGGGTCCGCCGTCGTCCCCACCCTGGGGCTGGTCAGTGCTCCGCCGAGGGGCTGGCCTGGAGTGATGGCCCCGGTGGGCTGTCTGGGACCACTGACACCTCGCCGGTGCTCTCTGGTCCCTCCGAAGGTGCAGCTGCGGAACACGGGGGGGGGAAGAAGAGTGGAGACAGCCGTTAGTGTGGGCCCCGAGCTGTGGCCCTTGTCCCCCCACCCCTCTGCTGCTGGATCCCCTTCCCCGTCCCCAGGAGATGCTGCTGCTGATGATGGGTGTCCCACCCCCTGCCCCCAGGGGACCCTAGGTTCCGCTCCCCCCATCCTCAGGGATGGGGCATGGCACTGTTGTGCTGGGGGAGCAGGGGCTGATGCACTCTTCTGAGGGACATGCCACTGCTGTCCTTGGGGCCACGGTCATCTGGGCATGCGGAGGGCCCTGGTCATGTCTGTTGCTCCTGCCCCTCAACCCCGGGGGTATGCACCGGGGGGGGTACATACCTGACGGTCCGCTCCCACGGTTGGGGGACAACCTGTGGGCGGACGCCCTGCTGGAGCTCCAGGATGGGATGGCGATCTGGAGCCCCCCGTCGCTGGAGGAGGATTCCCCCTCCTCCTCCTCTGGCATCCCAGGGAAGTCAGATGTAGTGTTTGTCAACTGTAGCCTTAGATCAGGTTCAACATTCAACCTACTTATATATTTGGACTTCAGGGGGGTAAGACATGAAAATCTTGTCTCACATAAGCCGCATCTACACGAGCCGGCTACTTCAAAGTAGCCACGCCAACTTCGAAATAGCTCCCGCCACGTCTACACATGGTGAGCGTTATTTCGAAGTTGACATTGACGTAAGGCGGCGAGATGTCGAAGTCGCTAACCTCATGAGGAGCTGGGAATAGCATCTTGACAAACACTACATCTGACTTCCCTGAACTTTGCTCACCAAACAGACACATCCATCGTAGTAAAAAGAGAAGACTAATGGTATTAAAATGAGTTGTTTGTTTTTATTTATAGACCAAAAATGGTTAATTATTAAGGTTTTTTTATATTATGCTTTTATCCAAAGTGCTTTATAATAGTTAGCTAATGGTACAAACAACATTTTGAAGGATCATTGAGACCCTGAACAATTTTCAACTGGTCCATGAAAAAATAAGAACCACTACCTTCCATCTTTTAACAGTCCCCACACCTATACAGACTTGTACAAGGAAGCTGCTTGGATGATAAGGATGAGAATCTCAAATCCTTTCCCCATAATCTAATGCTCAAGCCACTATTCCACCTGAAGAAATGCTGTCTGTGATCATGGTTCTTCCCTCTGAGGTGTTTCAGGAGTGACTACCCCCAGTTTGTAGTAATAGAAATGTATGAATGGATGGGACTTCAAGAGGTCATCTAGTCCAGTGTTTCTTAAACTCTGTTCCATGGAACTCTGGGTTCTGTACAGAACTCGCCGGAGTTCCTTGGCACTGCAGCAACTAGCAATGACGTGTGGCGCATGTATATATTTTCTGTTATTAATTCCAGGTACGATGTTACTTTTTCATTGCTACTATACCTAATTACATTTGTTTATTTATGTATATGTTGCTGTTTACTATTAGTCTTTTGTTGGTCTCGTTTTTGTTTTTGTTTTTGTTTTGTTCTGACAACAATTTTTTAAGAACGTTTTCATAGGTGTTCCGCATAAAAATTCTTATTGCTTGCTGTTCCATGGTCTCAAAAAGTTTAAGAAACACTGATCTAGTGCATCCCTCGGGCCTGAATCTGTTGTCATGTGCCTATGCAGAGTGAAAAGTTGGTGTGAAACACAGGCAAATCAGACTAACAATGCACCGCTCACAATACACAAGGTTCAGGGCTGTGGAGAATCCATTTCCCCACAACCAGTTCCAGCTATTGAAAAATGAAAGGCAAGGACAATATCTTCAAAAATAGAGACATAAAGTTACATTCTAAAGAGGTTTTTGTCATTGACTCAACAAACACAGGATCAAGCCCTATGGTTCAGATACTCAAAGATATTTAAACAAAAAGCAGTCAAGTAGCACTTTAAAGACTAGCAAAATAGTTTATTAGGTGAGCTTTCGTGGGACAGACCCACTTCTTCAGACCATAGCCAGACCAGAACAGACTCAATATTTAAGACACAGAGAACCAAAAACAGTAAGCAAGGAGGACAAATCAGAAAAAGATAAAAGTGGGTCTGTCCCACGAAAGCTCACCTAATAAACTCTTTTGCTAGTCTTTAAAGTGCTACTTGACTGCTTTTTGTTTTGATAGTGTATAGACTAGCACGGCTTCCTCTCTGTTACTATTCAAAGATATTTATACACCTAAATCCCAAGTGGAAATCCATATTTTGACATAAGTAGCCCAGTTTTCAAACACACTGAGCTGACTCTGAGATTTCTCATGTGCTCAATCAACATTAAACTTAATTGCAAGAGTAAGTATGCCTCACTTACTGATATGCCTAAAAATTGATTTAGTACCCTGTATGTTTAGGCACCCATGTTTGAGAATTTTGACTTTAATTTCAAGCAAAATAAATGAAGTCAAGACAGAGGAATAATATGGGTTGAACCTCTCTAACTGGGAACTCTCTCGTCTGGCAAAATCTGTAATCCAGAGTGATTTTAGTTAGCTGGATGATCAGTCATCATGGGTGTGGCCAAGTTTGTTTACAGCTACCAGTCTTAGCTCTCAGTGTTCTGTGCTGTTATTTAGCTGTAATTTACCCATAAATGTCTTCTAAGAGCCCAGTAAGCAATGGAAATATTGGTAACATGCTAGAAAATACTGACATCCTATCATAAGGCAAATTTTCTCATCTGGCACCCATCAGGTCCTGGGGATGCTGGACAAGAGAGGTCCAACCTGTATTTAATTTTAGCTTCATTACAATGCTGCTTCTTAACACAAATGTGTATTTGCTTTATTAGATTCCTTACATATGCCCGAAGATCTCAGAATGAGAAATAAATTCTAGATAAATGAAGCTTAATTTGCAATACCAAAATAAATTATTACAATTGCTGATGTGCATAACTAAACCTGTTACTGATTTCTACCCCATCACTATGCTTTCATTTTTAAAGTAAAGTGATCTAAAGCTAATATAAAAAATATTGTGACAAAAATTATACATATCAGTACCAACTCTGTTCTAGTAAAATCAGGGGAAGTTTTCTTTCTAATGTGAGTACCTTTTGGTCTACATATAGTGTCTCAGAATGAATAATACCTTTTAAGACCAAATTCTCAATGGACCATGTTCTCAGCTGGTGCCAATTGGCTATGCTTCACTGAAATCAGTGGAGCTGTGCTTACTGCACCAAAATGCAGATACCTATCTCATAGAGCTGGAAGGGACCTTCAGAGGTCATTGAGTCCAGTCCCCTGCCCTTTTGGCAGGACCAAGCACCATCACTCACAGATTATTTTTAAATCTATTTGCCCCAGACTCCTAGATGGGCCCCTCAAGGACTGAGCTCACAAGCCTGGATTTAGCAGTCCGATGCTCAAACCACTGAGCTGTCCCTCCCCCCTGGTCTAATACCTCAAAACTAGAAAGAATGAAACCAGGAAAAAATCAAAACTGAGGAAAGAGCTGGCAATTTGGGATTTATACATGATAATCTAAGTACAACTATGTAAAGACAATAATTCTCTATATACTTGCATGGTACTGAGGTATTCACATACCTAAGCACCATCACTGATGAAGAGGGGAGCACCAATGCCGATGTGAGAGCAAGGAATGGAGAAGGAAGAACAGGTTTTCTTCTCACAAAAAACATCTGGAATTCTAAGCAGATCAGAACTCAGACTAAGATTAAGTTATTCACCTTGTCGACGTCTACACTAGCCCCAAACTTCAAAATGGCCACGCAAATGGCCATTTCGAAGTTTACTAATGAAGCGCTGAAATGCATATTCAGCGTTTCATCAGCATGCGGGCGGCCACGGCACTTCGAAATTGAGGCGCCTCGCTGCCGCGCGGCTCATCCCAACAGGGCTCCTTTTCGAAAGGACCCCGCCTACTTCGAAGTCCCCTTATTCCCATGAGCTGATGGGAATAAGGGGACTTCGAAGTAGCTGGGGTCCTTTCGAAAAGGAGCCCCGTTGGGACGAGCCGCACAGCGGCGAGGCACCTCAATTTCAAAGTGCCGCGGCTGCCCACATGCTAATGAAGCGCTGAATATGCATTTCAGCACTTCATTAGTAAACTTTGAAATGGCCATTTGCATGGCCATTTCGAAGTTTGGGGCTAGTGTAGACACAGCCCTTCACCGTCAGATCAGTACTACTATATGGAGCAGAAACTTGGAGAACAACACAGACAACTGTCAAAAAATACAGATGTTTATCAATAACTGCCTCCATAAAATCCTCCGGATCCGCTGGCTATACACCATTAATAGCCAAGACCTGTAGCAACTGAGTCACCAACTTCCTGCCACAGAAGAAGTCAAGAAGAGAAAATGGCAATGGATTGGACACACCATCAGAAAACAATCCACAAACATCACAACGCAAGTCTTAAGTTGAGACCCACAAGGAAAAGGCAAAAGAGGAAATCCTAGAAACACCTGGCATAGCGACCTCAAGGCAGACACTAAAAAGATGGGATACACCTGGTCAGAACTGGAAAAGATCACCCAGGACAGTGGATACTGGTGAGTGTTTATCAATGGCCTATGCTCCAAGATGTAGGAGTGGAAGAGGCTTCAGTCAGTCAGTCACCATTGGAAATATCATGGATGGGGCTATGACATTTCTTTAACAAATCGCTTTGTCAGTTATATGAAATCTTTCAAAGATCATTCCATATTATATAAAACCACTGAAATTTCTCAGCTTTGTTGCTTCTGTGTTTCATCTTTGTTTGCAAACTTCCTCCTAGATTTATAGTATTATGTGAATGTTTCATGCCATCACCAATTCTAGAACTGGCTTTCCTTAGTAAAAACAACAATCTGCACTGACTGTCTACATTAAAAGTGAATCAAAGTTTACCTCACAAGGTTTTAAGTTAAAACACATGCACCATTAAGATGTGACCATTCCCTGAACCACGTAACCAACTAGCAATCTTTATCCTGTTTTATCCCTTTTTAATTCTTTTTCTGTCCATTGCTCAAACTTATCATCCCCATGTCACAAACCAAGACCCAACTCTGAAAATACTTACTCTTACTCATATAAGCAGCCTCATCAAATTCAGTGGACCTGCTTGCATCAGGAAAGTAACTCAATTATGTTCAGCACATTAGACTGAAAGTTAATCTTATACTTGTTCTACAAAGTATCTAGCACATTTGTGGGTGCTATAAAATAGGACCCATCCTTGGGAACAGCAGCCTTGAGGAGCTCAGGAGTGTGATATTTGAACTGCTCACCTTGCCCCAAGACAAATACATGAGACAAGGCCTCAGTATCTGAGCAGCAGTGACTCCACAATTCTTAACTTGCAGAGCTCAATTCTGATCTTCTGGAGAATATGTCCTGTTGCCTGGTTCTTGGCTATTTCACAAGATTTTTTTGTTAAACCATGAAGGGATTGATTACCAAAGACTGAATATTTATTATTAATTTGGTTAAGGACGGGAGACTCTGATTCTCTTTCAATTTATCTTCCTACTTGGGGTCTAGTTTTGCTCTCACATGCATAAGCACAGTTGAAACTTTGATCTTGTACTTGTACATCTCATCACCCATTCTACTGTATATTACCCCAGCTTACTGCATCACATCTAAAATTAGATTGTAAGCACTTCTGGGCGAGGACAATGCCTAGTCTGTGCTGGGGCTTGCCAAGGCTCAGCCCCAGAACCTGTAGACATGGTAGTTCACAGACTTAGCATCTCTGGGCTTGCAGTGTCAGTTACGAAAGTAGAAAAATTCCTTGACTCCCAGCACCTAATGCCTTGAGTTCTGGCATTTCTTTCATTGCAAATTAAGCACTGGGCAGAGACCAGATCTTTATCTGTATACTGAAAAGCACTTAGAATGCTTCAGCAATGTAAAAATAAAACAACAATTGTAAGATGATGAAGCAGGGGCATTTCTTACTGTCACACAATGACACTTGCCATGAAGAGGTGGGATGTGACACATGTTTCATGGCCTGACTCCTCATCACCCATAGGAGGGCAAGAAAGAGAAAGATGTTAAAAAAAGAAAACTCAAAATCGACTTTTAGCAGGGAATCAAACCACGCTTCTATTAAAACCAATGATAATTTGCCATTAATTTCAATGGGAGCAGAACTTTGAGTAACTTGATCCACATTTTCTTAGGGAATTGAAGCAAAAAGACACTAGAAGGCAAGCAGCTTTGTATTGCTAAGGGGCCACTCAAAGTAAATGCAAATAATCAGTCCTTTATATCCTAGTTAATAAGGATGAACCATGAAGCCAATCTCTCCAGAAGACCAGAAGCAGGTGCAGTGTGACATGGGATCACCCAATGTAAACCATGGCAAGAAACAACTCCGACGGTGCAGTCTGTGAAGTTTCCATGGAATTCTACCTGGCGCCAACCTACTGGTGGGTCTGAGTCTATGAGTTGCTGAGCCTATCCTATATGATGCACCACTCTCACTGATTTCACTCAGCACTGAATTACAATGGTATCAAAATGGCAAACCCCAAAGAAACATGGCCTCTTTGCAGATCGAGCACCATAAGGCTCAATCTGTGGTTAGGTCATTAAGATGGCCTGACTGTATAGTCACTGTATGTCCATTGCTGGCAATATGATCCATGTGATTGCTGGCCATCTGTCCATGTGATTGTTGGTCATATAGCAGCATTCCTTCCTATACTTCAGAAATCACTGGTCTTCCACTTTAGTCATATGTCCATACCAAGAAACCAAACAGCTGCTGATGGAGGCTTGTACTGTGTTCAGCTTTAAACCCACCCTTATTTCTGATCTTGTACTGCCACCGAATATGGGGTAGCTGACAAAACAAGAATCCAAAACAGCATTCCCATGCCTATAGACCTGCAACTTGGTGGCAAGCTTGGTGCACTGACATCCCAACACAGGCTATACAACCTGACAGCAGCTGCTGTTATACAAAGACAAGTCTGTGTTTAAAATGCTGCTCCGGTGCAGCCACACTGATGCAGCTTAGCTAATCTATGCTAACATGAGAGCCCTCTCTCATCAGGATAGTTAATCCACCTCTGTGAGAAGTGGTAGCCATGTTGGCAGAAGGCTTTTTCACATCCCTGAGCAATATAGCTATGCTGAACTATTTCTCTAGTGTAGATCTGCCCAGAATGTATGCATACTTCAGGCATCCTCCAGTGCTGTGTATGATGCTGTCCAAATATTTAGCATTTGCTGTCTACTCAGTGTTCTACCCAGACAAGTTAACACTGAGCCAGTTGGCTTGGAAATGAATAAACTTTATTTGGTTGCCCCTGCAGTGTTGATCCACCCCATAAGAGAGACAAGCCCTCAATGTTCATTTTCAGCAGCTCTCAGAACCCTGGGAAAGTTTTAGAAGACTGGAAGAAAGCTAAGTGGAAAGCTGATCAATGAACAATTTATCAAGAGTTGTAGAGGATTAGAGGATTTTCTACCACTGGCAATTTTTTAAATCAAGATTGGATGATTTTATAACAAATATACTCCAGTTCAAACAGATAATAATTTGGTACAATCCTATAGACTGTGTTCTAAAGAAAGACAGACTATATGACCACAGTGGTCTAATTTGGCGTTACAATCTATGTAACCATGAGGAAAGAAAAAGCTCAAAGGCAAAACTCATCTTTTTGACAAAATAATACATGAGAGGGTTTCAGATGAAGCAAAGATCATGACTATCTGCCAGAGAACAGCCTAAGTCACAGCAGAAAAGAAACTGTTATAAACACAGGGTCTGGTCCTGCCATTGTTTCCACTAAGCACAGGAGAATTCTTACCCTTTGGAATAGCATCTGAGACAATTGGTTTAAAATTTTAGAAAGTAAAATATAAATTCCCCAAAACAAAAGTTATAACCCAGTAAGGATTATTCACTATTAAACTGAGCACTGATTAGAGATGAGCTAGAATCATCACAGTAGATCCAAGTAAATCCCTTCCTCTTGGGGATGTTTGCGTCTCTCTCCAGGACTTCTCCATCTACGTTTTAGTGTTTGACCTTCCTGCTACTCTGTCCTAATGAAGCCTTCCATTATCTGGGATCAGACGCAATATAGGATACCACCTATGAGCTACGTCTACACGTGAAGCCTACATCGAAGTAGCTTATTTCGATGTAGCGACATCGAAATAGGCTATTTCGATGAATAACGTCTACACGTCCTCCAGGGCTGGCAACGTCGACATTCAACATCGATGTTGCGCAGCACCGCATCGAAATAGGCGCTGTGAGGGAACGTCTACACGCCAAAGTAGCACACATCGAAATAAGGGTGCCAGGCACAGCTGCAGACAGGGTCACAGGGCGGACTCAACAGCAAGCCGCTCCCTTAAAGGGCCCCTCCCAGACACAATTGCACTAAACAACACAAGATCCACAGAGCCGACAACTGGTTGCAGACCCTGTGCATGCAGCATGGATCCCCAGCTGCCGCAGCAGCAGCCAGAAGCCCTGGGCTAAGGGCTGCTGCGCACAGTGACCATAGAGCCCCGCAGGGGCTGGAGAGAGAGCGTCTCTCAACCCCTCAGCTGATGGCCACCATGGCGGACCCTGCTATTTCGATGTTGCGGGACACAGATCGTCTACACGTGCCCTACTTCGATGTTCAACTTCGAAGTAGGGTGCTATTCCCATCCCCTCATGGGGTTAGCGGCTTCGACGTCTCGCCGCCTAACGTCAATGTTAACATCGAAATAGAGCCCAACACGTGTAGCCGTGACGGGCGCTATTTCGAAGTTAGTGCCACTACTTTGAAGTAGCGTGCATGTGTAGACACGGCTATGGAGAGCAATACAAGGGTTATTCTGATTTCAGACTCATGCTGCCGCCTGAAAAAGCTGAGACCAAAGGGTTAGAGCGAATCTAGTGCATGACAGCAGGGGAGGTGCTCCACGGCTTGCTTGGCATACACCTTCTCCTCTCAGCATTTTTGGCCATCCCCACATGATTGTTGCTCTCCTCTGATGTGAAGCCAGTTCCTACCACCCCCTCATGAGCTCACCAGTCTCCCACTTAAGGAAAGTCAGCGGTACAGCGTGTTTTTCTTGATAACTGAGTATCAGCCAAGTCTCATTTCAGCTTCTTAGCATCAGCATCCATCTGGCTGAGTCTCATCTGCAATGCAATACATTTTTTTAATTAAAGATCATTTCAAGGCTGTAAAACTGTATATGCAGTAAAAGTTTCAAAGGGGAACTTTTTAAAAAGATGTAGTGAAGCAGGTTTTTATTGTGCTTTCACTTGTAATACTGCTCCTCCCCAAGTATTTCACAAGGGAAGGCTAATCACTTCAAATTATCTGGCGCTCTTCTTGATGCAGTGGTGCCATTTGCTACTTCTTTCACTAACAGGCAAACAGAAATCTATTGTTCTGAGCTGTGCCAATGAGCCCCAGGATGTGTCAGCTCCTGACTATTTTCTGGTTACCACAACAAAACCTTTAAAAGGTCTTCCTAGTGGAAGTGTACTAAGTCACTGCATGTACCGAATTGTTCTGTGTTCTTAAGAAAACAAAAATCACATTGTGTGGCATGGAACGAAAGAGGAGTTTTGACAAAACCCTTAAGGAAGCTTCACTAATAGGAGGCGTTTGTAACTTATATCCTAGTAAAATACACCCACCTCCTTTTCTCAGTTGGAGTATTTTACTAGGATATAACAAATGCCTCCTTTTAGTGACGCTTCCTTAAGGTTTCTGTCAAAACTTCTCTTTCGCTCCATGCCACACAATGTGGTTTTTGTTTTCTTAAGAAAACAGAACAATTCGGTACATGAAGTGACTACGCACACTTCCACTAGGAAGACCTTTCAAAGGTTTTGTTGTGGTAACCAGAAAACAGTCAGTAGCCGACACATCCTGGGACTCATTGGCACATCTGAGAACAATAGCTGTAGCATGCTACATAACTGCTGTCTGCAGTGGGACAGGCCCAATTCCCTTTCAGAGTTAATTTTAAAGGAGGTGAAAAAGCCTCATAACATTGGCACAGCTGAGCTGAGAAAAAAGTATCTGACAGAAAAACAACAGTGATTTCAGCTGGAAGATTCAGAAACTAATTGCCATGACTCACAGTAGAGGGAACTAAAGTTTATGAGTCACTGTGGAGTTACGCCAGTGTAACTGGGTGCAGAATTGGGTCCATTACCCTGTATTCTCTTAACCGTCCTCTTGAAAGCCTCAATAACCTATTAAAATATTACCCATCATATAATGTCTTTCAAACAGAAATATTTTTAATAAAAAATTAGCAGATGTTATAAGAAACAAATCAGGAAGACACCTACACTACAATGGAATAGGTGCCTTAAGTTGTAAACTACAACAAAAAGATAGGTGGGTTTAAAATGAATCAATAACTGTTACTCCAGAAGAGTTTTCTGGTATTTTCAGTGCCTCTGAAAATCAGGACAAGACAAGATTCAAGACAAGGGGACAATGACACAAGCCCTGAGGTAAGGGGGGAAGGAGCAGAACACAAAAAAGTAGGACTCCTGAGTGAAGAGGAGAAAGTGGGCCAATCAACCACTTCTCTAAGGTGCATGTATGCAAATGCAAGAAGTCTGGAAAACAAAGAATTAGAGGCCCTGGCACACTCACAGAAGTATGAGGTGGTTGGAATAATGGAGACTTGGTGGGATGATTTGAATACCTGGAGCACGGTCATGGAAGGGTGTAAACTGTTTAGGAAGGACAGACAGGGGACAAAAGGAGGAGGAGTCATGCTTTATGTGAGGGAGCAGTATGGTTGCTCAGAGCTCCAGTATAAAGAGGGAGAAAAGCCAGTTGAGTGTCTTTGGGTTAAGCTTAGAGGTGGAAGCAACAGAGGTGATGTTGTAGTTGGTGTCTGCTATAGACCACCAGATCAGAGAGTTGAGGTAGATGAGGATTTCTTCAGACAGTTAAGAGAAGCTTCCAGATCACAGTCCTTGGTTCTCATGGGAGATTTTAATCATCCAGATGTTTGTTGAGAGACCAATACAGCAACACACAGACAATCCAGGAAGTTTTTGGAGAATGTTGGGGATAACTTCTTGGTACAAGTGCTGATGGAGTCGACCAGGGGCTGTGCACAACTTGACCTGCTGCTCACAAACAGGAAAAATCTAGTAGGAGAAATAGAAGTGGGTGGCAACCTGGGCGGCAGCAAGCAAGAGATGGTAGATTTCAGGATCCTGACAAAAGGAAGAAAGGTGATCAGTAATATACAGACCCTTGATTTCAAAAGAACAGACTTCAACTCCCTAAGAGAACTGATGGGCAGGATCCCTTGGGAAATGAAGATGAAGGGGAAAAGAGTTCAGGAGAACTGGTAGTATTTTAAAGAAGTCTTACTGAAGGCATAGGAACAAACCATCCCTCTGCATAGTAAGAAACACAAATATGGTTGGCAACCAACTTGGCTTAACAATGACATCCTTGGTCAGCTTAAACTCAAAAAGGATGCATATAAGAAGTGGGAACGTGCTCAGTTGACTAAGAAGGAGAAAGCACAATTGGAACTGCAGTTGGCAAGGGATGTGAAGGTTAACAAGAAAGGTTTCTACAGGCATGCTAATGCTAACAAGAAGAGGGCTATCAGGGAAGGTGTGGGGCTGTTACTGGATGAAAGAGGTAACCTAGTGACAGATCATGTAAGAAAAGCCGAAGTACTCAATGCTTTTTTTGCCTCAGTCTTCATGGACAAGGATAGCTCCCGCATTACAGTGCTAGATGATGCACTATGGGAAGGTAGAGGGCAGCACTCAGTGGAAAAGGAACGAGTTAACAGCTACACAAATCCATGGGTCTGGATTTAATGCACCAAAGGGTACTGAGGGAATTGGCAAACGTCACTGCCAAGCCTTTGGCCATTATTCTTGAAGACTCTTGGAGATCGAGAGAGATCCCAGATGATGGGAAAAAGGCAAATGCAGTGCCCATTTTTGAAAAAGGAAAGGACACTCCAGAGAATTATAGACTAGTCAGCCTTACCTCAGTCCCTGGGAAAATAATGGAAGGGATCCTCAAGGAATCCATTTTGGAGCACTTGGAAGAGGGGAAAGTGATCAAAAGCAGTCAACATGGATTCGCCAAGGGCAAGTTGTGCCCAACCAATCTGATTAGCTTCTACGATGAGGTAACAGGCTCAGTGGACATGGGGATGTCAGTGGACATAGGATATACCTTGATTTCAGCAAAGCTTTTGATACAGTCTCCTACAACATTCTTGCCCATAAGTTAAGGAAGTATGGATTGGATACATGGACTCTAAAATGGATAGAAAGATGGCTTGATGGTCGGGCCCATTGGGCAGTGGTCAGTGGCTCAATATCTGGATGGCGGTTGGTTGCAAGTGGAGTGCCCCAAGGCTCGGTTCTGGGGCTGGTGGCGTTCAACATCTTTATTAATTGCCTGAATGAAGGACTGGATTGCACCCTCAGCAAGTTTGCTGATGACACCAACCTAGGGGGAGAGGTAGATATGTTGGAGGGTAGAGAGTGGATGCAGAGTGACCTGGATAAATTGGGTGACCGGGCCAAAAGAAATCTGATGTGGTTCAACAAGGAGAAGGTTAGCATCCTGCGCTTGGCAAGGAAGAATCCCAAGCATGGTTATAGGCTGGGGACTGACTGGCTAAGCAGCAGTACAGCAGAAAGGGACCTAAGTGTCATGGTGGATGAAAGACTGGATATGAGTTAACAGTGTGCCCTTGTAGCCAAGAAGGATAAAGGCATATTAGGGTGCATTAGGAACAGCATTTCGAGGAGATCTAGGGAAGTTGTTGTTCCCCTCTATTCAGCACTGGTAAGGCCACATCTGGAGCACTGCATCCAGTTTTGGGGCCCCCAGTACAGAAAGGATGTGGATGTGCTGGAGAAGGTTCAGCGGAGGGCAACGAAAATCATTAAAGAGCTGGAGCACATGACCTATGAGAAGAGGCTGAGGGATTTAGCCTTGTTTAGCTTGCAGGAGAGAAGACTGGTGGGTGATTTAATAGCAGCCTTCAACTTCCTGAAGGAAAGCTCTAAAAAGGATGGAGAGAAACTGTTCTCAGCGGTGACAGATGGCAGAACAAGTAGCAATGGTCTGAAGTTACAGAAGCAGGCTGGATATTAGTGTAGTACCCAGAGGTACTGAGACCTCATCTGGGGTGAGTGAAGTCTCTGCTCTACAGCCTCAGCTGAGGGCTAGCTGGCCTTTAGCTCATGTGGTAGAATGCAGGGCTTTGGCCCCAGGGATAGAACCTGTAAGCTTAGGGTCTAAAGCCCTGTACTCTACCACATGAGCTAAAGGCCACCTGGCTCTCAGCCAAGGCTGTACAACAGAGACTTCACTCACCCCAGATGAGGTCTCAGTGCCTCTGAGTACTACATTAGGAAAAAACTACTTCACCGGGAGGGTGGTGAAGCACTAGGATACATTGTCTAGAGAAGGTGGTGGAATTTCCATCCCTTAAGGTTTTTAAGTCCTGGCTTGACAAACTCCTGGCTGGCATGACTTATTTAGGATGGATCTTGCTGGAAGCAGGGGCTGGACTCAATGACCTCCTGAGATTCCTTCTAGCCTTATGAGTCTATGATTATTATGAAGGAAGCTCATCATGCAGAAATCTAGCTCCAAGTCAGGTGACCTATAGAATCATAGGACTGGAAGGGATTTCAGGAGGTAATCTAGTCCAGTCCTCTACACTCATAGCAGGACCAAGTATTATCCAGACCACTCCCAACAGGTGTTTGTCTTAAAAACCACACTGATTGAGATTTCACAATCTCTGTAGGCAATTACTATGAAAATAATGCAAAGCATGCAAACTAAAGCAGATTCACTAAAGACACTGGTTGCCAATAATCATTCCTCAGTCTAAATGATGATTAAATAGGACCCTCCCCAGGCCTCATCTCAAAAAGATACATTGGCACTGGAAAAGATTCAGAAAAGGGCAACAAAAATGACTGGGGATTTGGAAAGGGTGCCATATGAAGAAAGATTAAAAGGACTGGGACTTTGCAGATTAGAAAAGAGGAGACTAAGTGGGGATATGATAGAAGTCTAGAAAATCATGACAGCTATGGAAAAAGTGAATACAGAAAAGTTATTTATTTGTTACCTCTAGCAAGGTGTGATGGCCTTCCCCTGACGCAGAGGAAGAGGAAGCCTCTCAGACACATTGGTGGGTGGGCTCAGAACACCTGTGCCCCACCCCCCAGAGAGAAGCACCTGCAACCTGAAATACCAGGGGTGGGGCTTGAGGCTCCTTAAAAGGTTGGTCTCTGAGCAGGGCAGAGGCCTCTGACTGGGCTCCTGGGAGCTAGAGCCAGGGGGACCTGGGCCAAACTGCCAGGCCAGTGAGAGCCACCAGCCAGCTGTCCTGACCAACCCGGAGGGCCACAGTCAAGCCTGCCATTAGCCAGGTACCCAGACTTTCCTGATCTACTGGGGCCCTTGGGTTTTCAGTGAATCCCACACCCCAAGGCCCCACTGGAGCCAGCTACCCCAGGGGCCCAGATGGGCACAGGCCTGGAGTCCTGCCTGCCACCCACAATGCTGAGGCCTCAGACCTGCCAGAGCCCATGGTCCTGCCCCGATATACTACTCAAATGACATGGAGATGCCCAACTGGCTGGAACTGCCAGCTGCTACCTATCCAGAGGAGACCTGCCTTCCTGAGCTTGCTGAGAACTCCAAGGGGGGACGAAACACTGATGGAGGTAGAGGGAGGAAATGGTCTGAGAAGTGTTCCGCCTAAGCCCATGGTGGTATGTTGTGGCCTGGATCCCCACTACCCAGCTCATGGTGCAAGCTGTCACTAGGGCCCCAGGCCAGGATGCAGTGGAGTGGGAGGGCCTGCATCCCCCTACCCCACCCCTAGAGAGGCCACGCCTCACTTCTCCTGAGCCAACCGCTTTGGTGGCTATTTGTTTGCCTGCCGCCCTCCCTGAACCAGCGCCGGGCCCTGTGAATGTTTGCCTGATGCCCCGCCCTGAACAAGGGCCTGGGTGCATATGCAGCTGGGCAACAGGCCTGTTAAAGGGGACAAGGCCCCAAGATCGGCTGTACATGGACTGGGGCAAAGCGCAGAGGCCCACGTCATCCATAGGGGGTACACACCATGGGCCAAGACTGTTACATTACCATAACATAAGAAGTAGGGGTCTCCAAATGAAATTAGTTGGTAGGAGGTTTAAGACAAAGAAAAGGAAATTTGTCTTCACACAGCACAAAGTAGGTCTATGGAACTCCTAGCCTGAGGATGTTGTGAAGGCCAGAACTTTAACAGCGTTCATAAAAGGCCTAGACAAATTCATGCAGGTTAGGTGCCTCAATGGCTATTAGCCAGGATGGGTAAGAATGGTGTCCCTAGCCTTCGTCGGTCAGAGGCTAGAGATGCAGGACAACAGGGGGACCACTTGACCGTTACCTGTTCTATTCACTCCCTCTGGGACATCTGGCATTGGCCACTATCAGAAGATAGGATACTGGGCTGGATGGTCTTTGGTCTGACCCAAGGTGACCGTTCTTATGTTCTTAATGGAAATAGCCAAAAGAAGGTATACGCCAGAGAACTGCATGGGAAATTTTGAGCTATGGTTCAGACCTCAAGAGAGATACAAATCTAGCTCTAAATGGAACTTCAATGACTCAAATGTGGGAATTCTTCTCTATTTAATTTCTCTTCTTCCTGATCACCCTTTTTGTTAGGATCTGCCTCTTCTAGTGCCCTTCTCTTCTGTGTAGTCTGCGGCACCGTCTCATTTTCTATACTCTCATCCTTCTTCCATTTAGTAGGCTGGACACCTTCCCTCTCCCCATCTTACTTTCTTCCCCTCTTTCTCCTCCACGTCCCAGGTTGCTTTTGTCCCCTCCACCATTCTTTGCTGTCTTTATTATATCTCTAACCCCCATCTTATTGCTCTCAGAGGATAACAAAGGCAAAACTTCCTGGACTCTTGATCCTTTATGTGTTATCTGCCAGCACTGAATTGAACACTAAAAGGATTTTGCCTGTGCATGCACAAGGTTAACAAATATCATACAAGATAACTTTGTACACCAATGCACTTTGAGCTCCACCTCTGCGGAAATACCTGTGAAGATCCTTCCCAATCTTTGTCTGCTAGCTACATTAATGGGACATACAAACTCCTCTTATTCTTCCCTCAATTCATTCCTATTAATCACTCTCTTTGGTCTATTGCCCAGGGGCCAAATGTTGAACTCCCCTGGAGGTATCTGAGTGCTCTCCCTGACAGTCATTGTCTCTGTAATTAGCACTGGTATCTTATGCCTCACCTGAATATTTCTAGGAACAGTGACCAAGCCAAGTCTTGATTGGCCATAGGAGTTTATGGTATAGAAGTCAGATGAGCATTCAAATTTCTGCACATCACGACTCACAGCTCTGAAATGTATTGCTCTGGATACAGATGCACACACTCCAATATATGTTTTAAAATGCTAGAGAATTTAAAAGCAATGTTAATCAACATAACCCTATTAAGTGCCAGTAGAATCCTATAAAACTCTCCTAAAAGTCCACCAAAATGAATGAAGATGGATTTCCTTTCCACAGGGTTTTTGAAAACTTATCTCTAGCAGGGATTTAGTTAACTATTACATTCCACAGAATGGTTCAAAAATATAGGACAGTTATTCTCTTGGCAAGAATCATTTCTTCATGTGTTCATACAGCCTGTAGGATAATGCAACCCTTGTCCTTATTGAAATCAATGGGAAGTTCTGCAATATAATAATAATATGGGATTTTTCTATAAGGCATGACGCACAGAGATACAGCACACTCACACCATGAATACCCCATAGTTTACACAGTTATATCAGGAAACACAAACTATATTTTCGATGACTTTACAATCTGCTTTGTCATCACTTTTCTATACCATGACATCATCCAAACCAATAATAAGACTGTATTACAGTTCTGTAACACATCAAACATAAAACACAGTAATTTACTGGGGCAGATCAAAAATAAAAATCTTGGTGAGCTTGGACACTGATGCAAAACAAACATGAGAAGTGTAATTTCCATAATACTTTTACCACCCTTCTCACAAATGATAAATTCTCCAACAAATGGCCTAGGCCCATATTTTGGCAATAGTTTCAGCAGAGCAGCCTGATACAAAAGCAATTTAAAGTGACATTATCCAACTGTTGTTGATAAAATCCAACACTGCTTGAACCATGTTTTTGTCATACAATTCCCACATAGTTGCCAATTTGTAAATAAAAAACTTCAGATAATATGATCTAATTTTTAAGCACTAGTGCTTTATATTTTTAAAGGGGTTGCAATAACCTTAATAATATTCTCTGAACAAATTAACTTGGGGTGATAAGGTTCTCTTCCTGTTGCATAATGCAGAAAACTTGAGCTCTCTTCAGGAGGCTGAGTTCACAATCTGGTTGTGATTTTGGATCATTTCTTATGTTTAAATAAAACAGCAAAGTAAGAATATACAGGGAACTGGAGACACCTATTAAATAATCTCAGGGCATCGCACAAATGATTACCTGGTTCATGTTAATGAACTCCATCCTTTCTTGAAGGACCTTCTTTCTTTTTTGCATTTTCATATTCTGATACAATCTGGCTGGAATAGAAGTAGGAGGGAAGCATGATTTTAAAATTTGACAGTTTCTTTAAAAATTATTAGAGAAACTAATCCTAAAGCAAGGCATAATGCATGAAAGCACCAGGTGCAGACTGCCAGCATGTCACTGCAAGGCCAGTCAATCTCATGCCTTTCACTCAAGGCTCCCAGCTGTCCTATCCCTTGAGTTCTTCTTGAGCAAGTTGTTCCCACCTTTCAGATAGGCAAAATAAGCCATGCTGGAGCACCTCCTACCAAACTTCACCCCATTCCCTTCCCATCTCAATAGAGCCATAAAGGCACTCTCCTTAAGTTGTTGGGTCTCTGTGCTCCTAATGCTCTTCAACCAGCTGCAGGAAACAGTCCCCTTTCTGTCTCTCTGTCCTCCCCACTTCCACACAGCCATACTTCTTATTCAAAGCCTCGGCTCTGCACTCAATTACTCCTGAAGCAGGTGAGCAGGACAGGGAGCTGAGCACAGGACAGAAGAGTGTGCATGACCCACCTCAAAAGGTGCAGTTGAAAGAAACAAGAAGGTGTGAAGAAAAAGGTTATATTACTTCTATAAAGGAGGGTTGGAGGGGATATCAATTTATTGCCCTACATCTGGAAGGATGGGCCCAAGAGCAGCTCTGGCAAACAGATAGTCATTCTACCATACTCATGACTGGACAACAATAAACCTCGTACTATTATTTATTTCTCCCTGTCTCTGCTTTTCATTCTGTGCCAAATTTCCAAAGACCCTGCAGAGTGCATGTAAGATGCCTATGGTCACTGCCTTTTCTGCAGCCTCAGAAACATCAATGGGTACGTACAACCGACTACAGTGACTCAAAGCCTGGGTGATTTCAGAGTTTAAGATGGTAGGGGATAAGTGTGCCAAGCAGCTACACTGAGCTGCGGTCTGTTGCACCTTTCTGGCACCCCCAATGCCTCTCCTTTCTCCTGCTCCCCCCAGGACCAAGAGTAGCCATGGCATCACTCAGATGGTCTGGGCTCTGCTGGAATGCAATCTAAATAAACCTTCTGGACACGATGCAGTTGAAAAGATCAGTGACCCAGAAGAAATCATAAAATAATTACTAATCAATTTTGCAGGCAACACAAAGACTGGGGGCGTTGCAAACAATGAAAGGGAAAGGTCACTGACACACAGCCATCTGGATAACTGGGTAAATGGGAAGCAAGCAAATATATTTCATTGTGTCCAAATGTTAACATCTAGGGACAAAGAACATTGGCCAGGCTTATAGGATGGGGACTTTATCATGGGAATCTTGTACTCCTGGGGGTCATGGTGGGCAAACAACTCAGCATGAGCTCCCTGTGACACTCTGACCAAAAAGGCTAATTGTGATCTTTGGCTGTGTATGGGATTATCAAGTCAGAGTGGAGAGATGTTATTATTTCTGTATTTGGCATTGGTGTGACTGGTACCATCAACAATTCAAGAAGATTGTTGGAAAAGCTGTAAAGAGAATTCAGGAAAGAGCACAAGTAATTAAAGGATTGGAAAGCAGGTCTTATAGTAATAGGGTTATGATGCTCAGTCTGTTTTGTTTAAGGAAGTGATGGTCAAGGAAAGACTGTAAGTACTTAGATAGAGAAAAGATACACTCACCCCTCACTATACAAGCACAATTGATTCCCAAATTTCTGCTCGTAGGCGAAAACGTATAACAGCGACATTAAATTCCCATTAAAATACATGTAAAAGTCTCCAATTCGTTCCAAGGACTTGTAACTTGACATAAACCAGTTGAGTTTGGGTACTTTTCTGATGTATTTGAATAGTTTGGCACCAGAAATAGAATGTAGTATTATCTATATAGAGCAGGGATTTCCAACCTATGGGCTGGGACCCAAACATGGGTCCCATTAGATTTGTTAAAGGTCACCAGCTGGGCAGTTCCCAGCTACAAGTGGCTGTTAAAGAAGCCATTTGCAGTTTCTTAATATTGCTGCCTCAGACAGACATCTATCAATAGCAATAACTGCTGGAGATGGCAGCTATCTCTATCACTAGGGATAGCAACTACCTTATAACTAGGTGCTGAAACCTTAACACTGGAGTTAATTGCTGGGAGCAGGAGGGCTGGGAGAGCCACCCAGCCTCGCAGCCCCAGTGAAGAGGCTGCAGGAGGAGGAGGAGTGTCTAAGGCTGGCGCTGTTGAGGGATGCCGGGGGGGGGGGGTCTAAGACTTGGGGGAAGTTTGGGGCTACAGGGAGAGTCTAATGCTGGAGGCAGTTTGGGGCTGCTGGGGGGCGTGTAAAGCTGGGGGCAGTTTGGGGTTGCTGGGTGGGTTTAAGGCTGGAGGCAGTTTGGGACGTTGGGTAAGGGGGGTTAAAACCTGGCCAAGGGTGAGGTCTGTGGGGTGGGTGGGAGGTCGAATACAGTAAACCCTGGAGTTACCCAGGGTTGTTGCTGCAACCCCTGCATAACTCGAACTTTCCTGCAAGGGGAGTGGAGCTAAGAACCACCAGGGCTGGTCAGTTTCCTGGCTCCCAGAGTGTCAGGGGCTCGGAACCAAGGGCAGGCTGGTTCCAGTCTCCCCATGGCTTGCAGGGCTGGGAAACTGATCAGCTCATGGCTGGTCAGTTTCACGTTCCTGCCATTGCAGGGGACGGAACCAAGCTAAGAACCTTCTCCCTCTGTTCCCCCAGCTGAAGGGCTGTCAGACAGCTGCATGTCTGAGGGAAGGAAGGGAGAAGGCTTCAGCTGCAGGTCTCCCCTCCCCCAGCCACAGACCCCATGGCTGGAGCTGAGCCAGCTGCAGGGCTGTGGGTCTCTCCACCCCCTGGTCAGGGACACTGCCCATATAAGCAGGGGAAGTTCACTCATACAGTGAATAAAAGTAGGTATATATGTTCCTCATATTAGCGCGTACTCATAAGTAAAGTACTCATTAAACAAGGGATGAGTATATTTTATACAAGAGGGCCCTTCAATATGTCAATATAGTACTTTGTCACTAAATTAAGCAAGCTTCTTTTTTGTTTCCCTAATGAGATAGTGTAAAAGTGACCAGTAACGTAGCAACTTTTAGATGACAATTATAGTGACATTAGAGGAAGAAGTCACCAATATCTACAGTTGCAAAATCATTCTCAAGCAGCTCAGGAGTGTTAATAAAATCCATTCCATGCTCTTCTTGTGACATGTGGTCACATATCAGGTCAACGTCATTACATCTCCAAGGAGCATGTCCCTCAGAAGGTATCACATTCCAAGGCTTCTTGGGATGCGATCACTATAATCTGCTGGTGAGGAAAAGAACTTTGTGGAGGCTAAGTGATTATTTGATGAACTCAGGCCCACTTTGGAGAAAACCACACATTAGCCAGGGTTTGTTTTTACCCAGATGTGTTCTTTCTCACCACTCCATTGTAGGTAATATGCCCTGTGATGCAGGGAAAGACGAATAATGAAGAGGGCAGAGCAGAGGAGGCAAGTTAGTCAGTGAACAGAGCTGCATAGATGGAAGGTGGGGGTGGGATGAGACAGGCTCATGTGCCCAATGGGGTGGAAGGTGGTAGGGCACTATGCCTCCAGCAATGACTCATTTGTTAAAGGATCAAAGGTGGAGCTAGCTTGATTTCACTTCTGCTGTACTCCTTCCCAGCTTGGCCTGTGGTTAGTTGCCCGGCTGTTTTCAGAAATAAACCACTGGAAGCAGGGATGGGGTCCACATAGCATACGTTTGTTTGTAAAGATACTTCCTTGGCTCCCTGCAGCACCAATCTCAGGGAAGGCAGATACCCTTGTCTCCCTGATTCTAGGCTCTCCTTTTCACCAATCTGCTGGCTCCCATTCAGGCTGAAAAGAAAAGAAGGCTCAGCTGACTTTAATCAACCCCAGCCAATGGGAGCTGCCGTGCACAGTGCACCCTCCCCAATGAGCAGAGCCTGTAGTTTCCTTCAGAATGAGCAGAGGGCACCCTCCTGATGATGGCAGTGTACTGTCGTAGTTACTTGTGGTATGCAACACAATGCAGTAACAAGAGCATTTAATGGATTTTATTAACTCTACTGAGATGCTTGCGAAGGATTATATGACTATATTTGTGTGCATTTGTAAGTAACATTTCCTGTTGAATTCTCTGTAAATTTTGTTTGGTGACCTTTTTCACTCCTTTTGAGTGCTTAAACAGCTACATCTAGTGACTTCTCAGAGTCTGTCTGGTGACATCCTGCAATGTGGAGTTGACAACACTGGCTGGCACAAATAGATCAAAATCCAGCAGCTGGAAATTGAAACTACAGAAACAACCAAATAGAAATAAGGTAATAATGAACAAGTCAAAAACACTTTTTAATGGTGAAGGTAACCATCCATTGGAACAACTTACCTAGGGTTATGGTAGATGCTACATCAGTGGAGATTTTTAAACTAAGATTGGAATTTTTAAAAGAACACCTTTCAAATTCATTCATTCATACAGGAATGAAGTTCTTTGAAGTTCTTTGGCCTGTGTTATGCAGGAGATCATTCTAGAATAATCACCATGGTCACTCCTTGCTTTACAATCCCAGAATCTGTGAAAACAAAGACCTTAAACAAAACCTTAACAAAGACCTCAACAAAGCCTTAACTGTGACTAATAATAATCACCATGCCCTAAACAAAAAGAGACCAAAGGTGCTCTCAGGTCCTGCAAAAGTCACACCCAGGAATAGAATCAGATTTTTTATTTTCAAGAAATATTTTAATAGTTAGCAGTCCTGAACCATTAACCCAGCAGTTCTCAAACTTCATCACACTGTGACTTCCTTCAAACAACAAAAATTACTACATGACCCAGCAGAAGGGGAGACTGATGCCTGAGCCTGGAAGTAACAAGCAGGGAAGCTAAACCGAAGCCCACCACTATAGGCAAGGGGCCAGCTCCAAAGGGGTCTCATTCCCAGGCAGGAAGTCTGTAACTTGAGCCCTACCAGCCAGGGCTGAAGCCCTTGTTCTTCAGCCCTGGGTAGTGAGAATTGGGTTTTGGGTTCAGCTCCTAGCCCCAGTACATGTAACACCAGCCCTGGAAACCTCATTAAAATGGGATTGCAACCCACTTTGGGATCCTGACCCACAGTTTGAGAGCCGCAGCCCTAATCTATTGTACTTTTCTCTTTTGGGGCCTTGTGGGGCTTCCAGAAGCAGCAGAAACACTATCTCTCCAAGATGCCAGATCTCTGCAAAAGAATACATACAAGGGGAAAAACAACGGATTTAAAAATTATAAATGAACTACATGTGGTGTTGCCACGCACCAGAAAGTGCACATTACAAAGTTGGGCAGACAGAAGCCATATAACTGTGGCTATCCGATTGCCACCAGGTTATCTCCAATAGTCCTTTCTTTATCCACCTCACCTTCTCCCACAAACTGCATTCACTCAAATGATTCATCTGCCCAGTCTTCCCCTCTTCATTGTTACCATTCTAGTTGCAGCCTCTTTTAAAAGAGAGATGTCAAGGGAAGACAGATCGGAGATTTTCATTGCTGGTGCTTATTGATTGCAAATTCCAGCCCTCTTACTAGTCAGGCTGGTCTGATTGCACCTGGACAAATAAGGCCACTGACACTGACAATGGCATTTACACAATTAATGGGCATTTGAGCAATATAGAATCATCTATTTATATCTACAGCCTCCTCCCCCCACCCCGCTATCTTGGTAGAACTCCCAAGCTAGCCAAAATTAGACCTTGTCGACTGCTGAATCATAGACGTTCAAGGAAAACTGGAGATACTGCCATTCAGTGAATAGGTGGCACTGTGTCCTGTGGACTTTAGCTTTCCTTCTATCTCCTTTGATTCTGCTAGACTAACCAGCTGCTTATTTGGAGCCTCACATTACTGTTGGGTCACAGTGCCCAAATCTTATATAACAATGTAGCAGAAGTGAAAGAGGAAATGGCTAAAGGAGGTAAACGAGAGGAAAGAAAAGACTTTGAAATAAGATGGGAAATTCTAACGAATGATTTACTCTTCTCTCTTATTTGCTTATTTTATTTTTTTAAATTTCCCAAGTTTCCTCTTTTTGCATTGTTCAGTATTCTCCTCTGTCACAAGTAACATATTCTCCTGAATCTGGCAAAAATCTATTGGTTTTCCAACAAGAAATTACAAGAGTAGTTAGGCTTGGTTATTAAACAGGCTGGACTTTTTCAGGCCGCAAATATGGCAATTCTATCCATTCTCAGTGGAAAAGCAGAACTTTTAATGATCAGCAAATGACTTCCAACAATGTTTTGGACCGATTCCTTTTCCTAGTTGGCTTTTACTCTTCTGTTTGATTCCCCTTGTGATCCCTACTGCACATGGATGTAACATCAAGTTATTATTCATTTTTAAAGCCAGTTCCCTTTGGCACAGATGGCTTAAGATGACTCCTACAAACAAACTACCAAATATTTTTCAAAGTTTCTGAGAGTTTTGAAAATGTTTAAAGTATTCTCAGATCTTGCATGGCCTCAACAGCAAATGCCACCTCATGCTATATTTTCCTTTGTCCTGCAAGCACAGACTTCATCTCTTTTGTAGTAGGCAGGGCCTTCTAACATGGGATCCTGTAGGCACATATTCTTCCCAAGGTCTCAAATTATTGGCCATTGTTCCAACTTCTGAGTGGTTGAAAAAGGTTTGGATTCTGTGTGTGACTTATATTTATATTTATATATAGTGTTGAGAGAGAAATGAGATGGCACAGACACAGGCTAAGATTTTCAAAAACAGGAGCTTCATACTAGGCTTTTTTTAGCCTAATAAATAAGTACAGGTTGAATCCCTCTAATCCGGAACTCTCTCATCCAGCAACATCTGTGTTCCAACATGACTTTTAGCTTGCCAGAAAAATGACAGGAAACCATCACCAGTGCTTATGCACCAGCTCTAGACACCGAAGATGATGTGAAAGAGAAGTTCTACACCCAACTGCACAAAGTCCTGAAAGACATCCCCAAAGAAGACAAGATTATTGTCTTGGGGGATTTCAATGCCAGGGTTGGAAGAGATGCAGATCTCTTGCAGACTACCAAGGGAAAAGAAGGAGTCGGCAACAGCAATTCCAATGGAGTGCTCCTCCTTACAAAATGTGCAGAACACGAGCTAGTCATCATGAACACCCTGTTCTGCTGGAAAAACAAATTTAAGACCTCATGGCAACATCCTCAATCAAAGCACTGGCACCTCATAAATAATGTCATCACCCATGCATGATGTCCCTTTCACACGTGCAATGACTAGTGCTGATTGATGACTGCTGGACTGATCACCACCTTATTTGATCCACAATGGCGATTAGGATTGTCACCAAATGGAGAAGTCAGAGGAAACAGATCTGATGAAAGAGCAATGTAAAAGGCTTGAACAACCCCATCAGACGAAGTGACTTCCATATAGCACTCCAAATCAAGCTACTGATAGTACACACTGAAGATGTGGAAGAACACTGGTGTCAAATGAAAAAATGCCATCATTGGAGCTTGTGGAGAAACCATTGGCTACCAGACCAGGAAGCATCAGGACTGGTTTGATGAGAATGATGTGGAAACTGAACACTTCGTTGAAGCAAAAAGGAAAGACTATAGGGTCTGGCATAGTGATATCAGTTGCACAATGAAAGCTGTGTCTACACATGCACGCTACTTCGAAGTAGCGGCACTAACTTCGAAATAGCACCCGTCACGGCTACACGCGTCGGGCGCTATTTCGAAGTTAACTTCGACATCAGGCGGCGAGACGTCGAAGTCGCTAACCTCATGAGGGGATCGGAATAGCGCCCTACTTCGACGTTCAACGTCGAAGTAGGGACCGTGTAGACGATCCGCGTCCCGCAACGTCGAAATTGCCGGGTCCTCCATGGTGGCCATCAGCTGCGGGGTTGAGAGATGCTCTCTCTCCAGCCCCTGCGGGGCTCTATGGTCACCGTGGGCAGCAGCCCTTAGCCCAGGGCTTCTGGCTGCTGCTGCGGCAGCTGGGGATCCATGCTGCAGGCACAGGGTCTGCAACCAGTTGTCGGCTCTGTGGATCTTGTGTTGTTTAGTGCAACTGTGTCTGGGAGGGGCCCTTTAAGGGAGCGGCTTGCTGTTGAGTCTGCCCTGTGACCCTGTCTGCAGCTGTGCCTGGCACCCTTATTTCGATGTGTGCTACTTTGGCGTGTAGACGTTCCCTCGCAGCGCCTATTTCGATGTGGTGCCGCGCAACGTCGAAGTTGAACATCGACGTTGCCAGCCCTGGAGGACGTGTAGACGTTATTCATCGAAATAGCCTATTTCGATGTTGCTACATCGAAATAAGCTATTTCGATGTTGGCTTCACGTGTAGACGTAGCCAAAGAGAGAAATGCATGCCGAGGTCAAAGCAAAAGTGTAACGTAAAACAAGGACTCTGAAAAACCAGTGGTGGACTGAGAAGGTGTGAGAACTCCAGCATCTCTCAGACACCAATGATACAAGAGGTTTCTTCAATGCTACCAAAGCTGTTTATGTACCAAGAAACCATGGAATCAATCCCCTCAGGTCAAAGGATGGTACCCAGCTCTTGAAAGACAAAGAAGCCATTGCCTTTTGCTGGAGGGAGCACTATAATGAGCTCTTGAACCACCCCTCTACCATGGTCCTAGAATCCCTTGACCAAATCCCTCAGCAACTGCCTAGAGACTATCTTGCAATACTTCCTAACCTGTGTGAGGTCCATGCTGCCATCAGAGTGTTGAAGTGCAACAAGGCAACCAGACTAGATTGAATCTCCACCAAAATCTTCAAAGAAGGTGGGTCAGAGCTCCCAAACAGCTTCACCTCCTGATTCTCAAGGTCTGGGATAGGAAGCAAACGCCACAAGATTTCAGCAACATACTGATCATCAGTCTTTTCAAGAAGGGTGACAAGTAGAACTGTGGAAACTATCATGGTATCTCCCTCCTGGCAATATGAGGGAAAATCTTAGCTTGAATCCTCACAAACCAACTCCTGCTATTCTCAAAAGAAATTCTCACAGAATCCCATTGTGGCTTCTGACCAGTCCAAAGAACAGCAGATATGATCTTCACTGCCTGGCAACTGCAAGAAAAATATCATGAACACAACCAGGCCATATATATGAGTTTCATCAACCTGACCAAAGCATCCAACTCAGTCAATCGTAGTGCCCTGTGGACCATCTTCTCAAAGATTGGCTGCCCCAAAAATTCATTAGCATTTTAAGGCTGCTTCACAACAACATAACTGTCACGGTATTGAGCAACAATGGATCTCAAAGTGAATCCTTTGAGGTCAAAATGGGAGTCAAGCAAGGCTGCATCTTTGCCCCATCACTGTTCTGCATCTTCATTGCCATGACCTTCATCTCATAGATGGCAAGCTTCCAGATGGTGTGAACATTGTCTATAGAAGGAACTGAAAGCTTTTAAATCTCAGGAGACCAAAAGCTAAAAGCAAGACCTCCACAGCCTCAATCATGGAGCTCATGTACACTGATGACAATACTTTTGCTCTTTTTCTGACAGCCCTTCAGACCTCTGAAGGGCCTTTTGCTGAAGCATACAAGAATCTTGGCCTGACACTGACCATCAAAAATACCAAGGAGTTCCACCAACCTTCACCAAAAGGACAATCTCGTGCACCTTCTATTGAAGCCAATGGATAACTGCTAGAAAATGTGGAGCACTTCCCATTCCTTTGAAGTCATCTTTCCCCTAAAGTCAACATTGATGTGGAAATCTAGCATAGTCTGAGCCATGCAAACCCTACTTTTGCCTGCCTGAGACAAAAGGTCTTCAAAAATTGAGACATCTATACCAAGACAAAGCTCCTTGTATTCTGTGCATGTGAAACCTGGACAACATATAAGCATCATTTGAAGGCACTTGAACAATATCATCAACGCTGCCTCAGGAGAATCCTAAATATCTCTTGGGAGGATAGGTGCATGAACATTAGCACGCTGGAAGAGTCGAACATGACCAGCATTGAAGCCATTATCATTCATCAACAACTTCATTGGACTGGTCATGTGATTCGGATGTCTGATCAGTGCCTCCCAAAACACATTCTGTATTCCGAATTGAAGGAATGCCAGAGGAGCGTTGGGGGCCAGTGGAAGCGTTATAAGGACAAGCTGAAAGCACACATGGAAAAACTGCAACGTCAGTGTTGACACTTGGCAGAACCTTGCCCAAGACCATCCTCAGCGGAGAATGGTAATCTGTGTAGTAGTTTATATGAAAAATGAACAATTTTCAAAATCCTGCATGATCAAAGAAAGTAGCTTGGCTGTTCAGCTAGCATGTGCCTTGCCCATATGCAAAGAGTTGAACCTCCATTCCCTTGCATATCTGTCCAGAAGCAGAGATGGGAGAACAGGGGCTGTAGGTGAGCAGCAGACATCATCAGTTAGGTCAGCATAATGTACACTCTCTACACACATGTACATCAGACATCATTTGAAGCCTTATCATGCCTACTTCAAGATGAGATATTCTGTACAGCTATCAAGTGCTGCCATTACCGTAGAAACAGAGAGAAACAATGACACCATCAATACATTAAAATGACCACTTCGAAAATATTTGCATTGATTTCTCTTAGTTTAATGACTGTATATTTTCAGGATACAAAATTGAATTTCTTTGCAACCTCAAACCCCCACAACAAGAATCTCATAATAAATTTCTTCAGATATTGTTGAACTATAAGAGCTGTAGTGGCATTTCTAGTCCTCATGATTACCATCATCTTGTTCATCCTGATCTCTGTCGACAGTCTTCTTGGCCTTGGCATGTATACAGATCAGTGCAGGGAACAGTGTTCTGACTGCAGACATGTTGATTGTGTGGTTGCACTTACAAACATTGGCACAGATAAGGTCTAGCAGACACTCAGAAACAATTGGGCCTTTTAAGAATACAGGAAGTATTCATTGTCCACATCTCTCTATCCATTGCACAATGATGAGCCAATAGCTGGCTTGCCTAGCTACAGAAGAATAAATCTTTGTTTTCCAAGATATTTTTAACATGTTCTTCAAAACTGTCCTCACATGGTGGGAGTTTGGTCACTGATTTGTTCTTTTTAATGGACAGATTGGCACATAAGCAATTCAGGTCACCAGGGCGCTCCTGTTCCTTTTTGTTCTGACTATATAGGTCTGCTAACAGCTTCCTTGCTGCAGAAATTGCTCTTGTCCATCACTCCCAATTTGGTAACATGTCTGAAGTAGAAAGCTCCCTCATTAAACAAAGATTTTTAATATCTAATGATGACACAGTCACATCCTGTTAACCAAATGCAACAAGAAGTATGTTGGAGAATTAAGCAGTGCCTCACAAATTACATGCATGGGTATGAAGTCATGCTTGTCAGTTGCTTTGGTAATGGTGACTGTTTCAATCTATATTTTGTCAACATTTTCTATCTTTGGAAAGTCGTGAATAGCAAGAACCAAAACAGGTGATCTAATTTCTATGGTTCCTTTGGCACCAAGACACCCAACAAGCCTTCTTGGCACGTACAGCACAACCATCATCATGTCCACTTCCTCGGGCTTCAACGTCACTGCTGGTGGCGCACTTTCCTACATGACCATGGGAAAAGCTTCCATGATGAATGCGGCTAGAGCTGGGTGTGTTTCTACACTTTCAGGTGAATTTTGACCTACATATTCACAGAGAAAGTTTACAAGTAAATTGCTTGTTGGATGCCACATTGAGAAACTTTTTCTCTGGGGGCACAGGGCATCAATCGCCTGGTACTTTTTATAGCCAAGTTTAGATCCTCCTGCCTAGTGCTGTCTTTCTGCAGCTTTCAAGGAGTTCCTATTTTCATATCTGTCAAAGACTGATTAAAGAATTAGCTCTGTCAGATCGTTTTAAAGCCTGCCTCAAGTACTCAGCAACCATCTCACTGAATGAATCATAGAATATTAAATAGGAAGGGACATCAAGAAGTCATCAAGTCCAGTCCCCTGCCCACATGACAGCACCAAGCACCATCTATATTATCGCTCTTAGATATTTATCCAACCTGTTCTTAAATATCTCCAATAATGGGTATTCTACAACTGCCCTGGGAAATTTATTCCAGTACTTAACCATCCTGGAACAGTCAGGACTTTTTGGCTAATGTCCAACCTAAACCTCCCTACAGCTTAAGCCTGTTGCTTCTTATCCTATCATCAGAGTTGAGGACGCTCAAGGTAGGTGGGGTTGTGGGGTTCAGGAATAAGGGCAGGCATCTGGGTATGGAGGATGCAGGTCAGGGGAGGTGTGGGGGGTGCAGGAATCAGGGCAGGGGGATGACAGGGTGCAGAAATGAGAGGAGAGGTCTTGGATATGGGGTCAGAGCAGGGGACTGAGGGTGTGGGGGGACAGACACAAGGTATAGGAGGCCATTAGATGCTGTTATCGGACCGGCGTGTATATACACACAGAGAGTGCATGCAACTTATGGGCCATGAAGAGCACAGGGGTGTACATGGGATGGGAGATGCTGGCTTCCTTGGGGATGGTCAGTGCCACAGGATTCCCCACAGCAGAACAGACACAGCAGCCTGGCCCCTCTTCCGGCACATCAGGAATGAGTGGAGGAGACCACCAGCCAAGCGCCTCAGTGGTGGAGTCCCCAATATGATGTGGAGCCAGAGCAGCAGCTGGCTGTGCAGCGCTGCCTCCACCAGAGCCATTGCCACCATCTACTGTGCTGCCCGCCACTGCCACAGGCAGGAGACAGCCAGACTTCCAGGCCCACCTCTGCTGCATCCCCACCTGTCAGCACCTTAAGTCATTGTCCTTCAAGTCCTAGTACCCACCCAGTCCAACTGCCCTTTCCATCTGGTCCTCCCACAGCACACTTGGGGAACCCCAGCTAGCCAGCACTGGGCCCCCAGGAGCCTCCCTGTCCCCAGCCTGCAGCCACAGGGATAAGGCTTCCACAGCCCCCACCAAGTACACCTTGGGGAGATGCGACTTCTTAGCAAGGCAGCCCCAGGAGCCCACCAGCTGGGAGCAGCTGCAGCCTAGTGCCCCAGCTCACCAGCATCTCTGTGTTGGGACCTCCAGTGTCTGAGGGCCCACATGCAAGTCCTGCATGACCCCCTAGTTGCACCCCTGCCTAATGGATGTTACACCCCACATACTCTCCACCTTGTCCCACTTTCCTTTGGGAACTTCCTGAGGCACAGCTCTTTCCCAAACTCACCCTGCGGCAGCCTGGGTCCCAATATAGGACATTGTCTGGCTGTACATCATTTCATGGCATAAAAAGGGAACGTAGAACATAAGAACAGCCATCCTGGGTCAGACCCAAGGTCCATCTAGCCCAGAATCCTGTCTGCTGACAGTGGACAATACCAGGTGCTCCAGAGGGAGTGAACAGAACCTCTCCTGTCATCCATTTCCAGCTTCTGACAAACAGAGGCTAGGGAAACTGTTCCTCCCCATCCTAGGTAATAAGCATTGCTGACCATTGCCTCCATGAATTTATCTAGTTCTTTTTTCAACCCTTTTAGAGTCCTGTTCTTCAAATCATCCTCTGACAAGAAGTTCCACAGGTTGATTGTGCGCTGTGTGAAGAAAAACTTTCTTTTCTTTGTTTTACACCTGCTACATATTAATTTCCTTTGGTGACCCCCTAGGTCTTATGTTATGGGAATAAATAAATAAGTTTTCCTTATTCACTTTCTTTATACCTCTCATGATTTTATGGACCTCTCTCGTATCCCTCCTTAATCTCCTCTTTTCCAAGATGAGAAGTTCCAGTCTTTTTTAATCTCATTTTATATGGCACCTGTTCCAAACCCCTCATCATTTTTGTTGCCCTTTTCTCAACCTTTTCCAATAGCCATATATCTTTTTTGAGATGAGGTAACCACATCTGTATGCAGTATTCAAGATGTGGGTATACTATGGATTTATACAGAGCCAATAAGATATTCTTTGACTTTTTTGATGATTTTTGATGAATCCTAATGTTAATTTTTTTGATGTTTGAAGTGCTTTGAGTTGGTATTTTCACAGATGTCCACAATGACTCCTAGTATCAGAGAGGTAGCCATGTCAGTCTGTATCTTCAAAAGTAACAAGAAGTCCTGTGGCACCTTATAGACTAACAGATACTTTGGAGCATGAGTTTTCATTGGCAAAGACCCACTTTGTCAGATGAAGCGGGTCTTCGCCCACGAAAGCTTATGTTCCAAAATATCTGTTAGTCTATAAGGTGCCACAGGACTTCTTGTTGTTTTCAATAACTCCTAGATCTCTGTCTTGAGTGGCTATGGCTAAATTAGTCTACATCATTTTGTATGTACAGTTTGTATTATTTTTTCCAAAGTGAATTACTTTGCATTTATCAACATTAAAATTCATTTGCCATTTAGTTGCCCAATCACCTAGTTTTGTGAGATCCTTTTGAAATTAAAATAAAGTACAATTTCAATGCCATTTAAAACGAAACATTTAAAATCAAGATGGGATTTTTTTTTTCTCAATGAGCTGGTCTAGAAGTTACTTTGGAGACATTTTGTGGCATGTTATGCACACAGTCATGGAGCTGGACACGAACAACGAGGAAATATTTTCTTCCCTGCAAGCTGATAGTTATTCTTCCTTAACAAAGCAATGCAAAGGTCCAGCCAAACCCTCTGGCACCTCTCCAGATAATTTGCTTTTAACAGGTCATCCAACTATGCATCAGTTCCAAGGCCAGACCAGAGCACTGTGATCATCTAGTCTGACCACGCGCATAACATGCCACAGAACATTCCCAAAGTAATTCCTACAGCAGATCCTTTAGAAAAAAAAAATGTTGATTTTAAAATGGTCAGTTTTAAATAGTGTTAAAAATTACACCTTATCTGAGCACAACATTTTTCCCATCCCACCCATATATGCTCAGTATCAAGAATTTATCACCCAGCACATATGTCATTGAACATTCTCCTTTCAAATCTTGCCTTCCAGAATCTAGTAGATCTATGAAATACACCAATATCCAATGTTCTTAAGAGGGTTTCTTCCCACCACCAGAATGTGATTAATTACGGTCATTTAAATGAGACCTAGTTCTGCTTCGCAGGAGATCTCAGCCTTCGTTATTTCAGGCACTCAGCCAACGGAGGCAAAGCAGTGAAAGGAAGTGCAGAACACCAGGTATAACTTAAAGAATAATCATCATGTTGAACGTGAGCTTCACCTTAAGCATTGTGAATAGCTGGACAGCATTTCCTGAGTCTTGGAAGAAAGAGAATCAGCAAAAATCTAGGGGTGATGAAGCTTGAAAAGAGATATGGGCACAAAAACAACTGTTTGGGGATTTATTTTGGGTGCTAATTATATCACTAAAGTCTATCAGGCTGCAAAGAATAGTTGGACCATAGAATGAGGGTAATTACTGTGGTAAAGTGGTCTAATTACTAGTTTCTAGTGAATTTCAGCAAGTGGCTGAAGACCAGCTCAGTCTCCCATTCAGATCAGTGGCAAAATTCCCACTTATTTCAACTTCAGCTGTGGAGGTTTGGGACCTGTACCCTGTAACCACCCTTCAGTTTCCTCACTATTAAATTGAGAGTAATAAGCAAAGTTTTCCAAAACACATGAAGTCCTATGGATTTCAATGAGAGTTAGGTACCTAGACATCTGAGGATCCTAGGAGGTGCCTATCTGCATCTTTAGAGACTTAGCAGCCTTTGAAAATCTGGCTCTCAGAGCTTCAGTTACCTTTGAAAATGAAACGTGAGCTTCGAGTAACTTGGGGAAAAAATTTAAAAGAGCAGGAAGTGACTTAGGAGCCTAAATCCCCTTTTCAAAAGGAATTTGGTTACTTAGGAGCTACATCACACTGTCCTTCAATGACACATTGAAAAATACATGTGATTTTGATTGATTTCTCAAAATTTTATCCTGAGTTGCTTTTTTAAAAAATTGTACCCATTAGTACTGACTCAATCATCATACAACACCATGGCTGGGTCTATACAAGCCCCTTCCTTTCGAAAGGGGCATGTTAATGAGCGGGTTCAAAAGATGCTAATGAGGCACTGCAATGAATATGCAGCGCTTCATTAGCAAAATGGCAGCTGGAGCGATTCGAAAATGCAGCTTTCTGAATTGCGTGCCTCTCGTGGAGATGGGACCGTCTGAAGGACCCCCTCAGTTTTTGAAAGCCCTTCTTCCTAACACCAGATAGGAAGAAGGGCCTTTGAAAACTGGGGGGGGGTCCTTTCAGAAGGTCATGCCTCCACGGGTGGCACGCAATTCAAAAAGCCGCACTTTCGAATCGCCGCAGATGTCATTATGCTAATGAGGCGCTGCATAATCATCGCAGCACCTCATTAGCATCTTTCGAACCCACTCATTAATGCGCCCCTTTTGAAAGGAAGGGGCTCGTGTAGACACAGGGCATGAGACCTTTTATGAAAACCACTTCCTCTATTCTATACTTTTATTAATTATTGTATTTTTCACTTGGACTTATTGAAAACTAAATAAAGAGCTTGTCCACATGAGGTAACTGAACAATATAATGAAATTAATACCCACACAAAATGAAAGTACAGCATTACAGTGCAACATAACCCACTACAAGCAAACTAAGCCATGCTACAACTAAAATCCCCCTCCCCTGACCCAACAATCCGCATCCTTAGAATCCTTCCTATCTTCAAATACAAAGAGATGAACTTGACAATGTGCTCTGAAAGTCACTATCTCAGACCTACTATTAATTACTATTTTAGTAATAATTCTAAATTACAGAGAGCTTGTAGTGGGACACAGCAATAATAATAACAGATATTAACTGAGTCACACACACAGAGGAGTAAATTGACATTAAAAAGACATGGTGGCAACAGTAAAGTTTTATTTAAAACACAAACAAAAATGTTCACAGTTAAGACTGACACAATTTAGATATTTGGAAGGGATTCGTGTGGCTATTGATTGCTTTGGATTAGACTCTAGACTTTTGGGAGCGTCAGTGAGCTTTGACATATCCTTGACACGTCTACACAGCCTCAAAGCACCTGGGCAGAGACAAACATATGGTTCCAAAATCTTCTGGCGACCTCATTATCCAAGGGTCAGTGGCACAGGAGGCTCTAACGGCTTCTGTCTAACTAGGGAGGGTTTAACCCATGGCCACTAACTCATTCAGCAATTCTGCATAGTGAGAATTCCCCTCAGATGTTTAATCAAAAGCAGTTAAAGCAGCCACTCAATTTTTTTTTTAATGAAAGAACCTTTTAAAAGTGAGTGTAATGTATGTGGAAAATGCAGTATTGGATCTACATCATGGGCAGTGCCAGTGCAAGACTGGCCCATATAACCACTTGATGAAGAGAGTCAACAAGTACCCTGACTTGGAAGGAAAACCTCTGGGGTGAAAGGGTAGTTCACTTTTCAGGGCCATTTAATCTTTGGCCTTAAATCTCCCAAAGCCATTAATTACTGGGCTAGCAAGGGAGAGAGTGAAATGGAAGAGAGACTACAAAGCACACCACTACCAGTGAGTAATGGAACATTTGTGTCTACCACTAGCCTCCCGAAAGTTGTCATTCATCTTAGGGAGTTGACAGCTGATAAGGAGTAAAGGGGGAAGAGGAAGAGCAATCCCCACCCACCAGATGTTCCTTGTTTTAACTAACAAGGGCTGACAGAATTCACAGTGATGGGAACAGAAATAGCTGGTTCTAACTCCATTAGGGGCTGTTAGAAATGAAGGGATAATAGAATGGCAACATAGGGGCAGCGAAATCCACCTGAACAGCAGTGTGGCCAAGTTGCCAGCCCAACACTCCCTCTCTTGGCAGACAATAACTTTTGTCTGAGTTTCTCCCATTCTCCTCAGACTCCAACATCCATAGACGTGTCCTGGTACTCTGCAAACCATGGTGTATGACACTTCTGCGGCACAGGGTCCTTTAGCTAACGTCAGCAAAGTTCCTAAGGCAGATATAAGATTTGGTTGCTTTGAAAAAGTAATATCAGAGAAAGTGTTAAGGAGACAAGAGGAAAATAATGTGATATTAATTGTTGCATGTTTATGTTCCTATTTTATATCCTTCATCTGGGCCATATTCTGCCTTGACTTTTGCGCTATATAATCCCACCCACGCCAGTGGTCTACTTTGGCATCTTGAGCTAGAGCATTACATTTGTCAATACCAAACTGTTGCTTATTACATGTACTTCAACTACTCTAATATTTCTAGATCACTTTGTAGTTTGTTGCTATCTTCTTGTATGTTTGCTATCCCTCTGATTTTGCTGTTGTCCTGAAAATGGACTATGCTTGAATTCACACCAAAAAAAAAAAAAGGGAAGACGTGAAGCAACTGCACAGGGTGAGGAGAGATTCTCTTTTTCAGAAAAATTCAGGACTGGACTACCACTGACAGGAAGTATCATTGGTTCAAAACCCATCTGTACTCCCATGTTCTGACAGAAGCATACCTCCCGACAATTGCAGGTTTCTTGTAACTATCCCACTGTGACCCTCCCAGTTTCCTTGACCCCACTGAAGGGCAGTTGGTCGTGAACCTCCATTGGAGACGGCCCCACAAACTGCGTAGTATTGTGGCCTAGTATGCAGGGTCACAGCAACACTTGGGCTTCTGTTTCCATCTATTAAGGGCAGTCAGAACAAATTTGAATGTCTTCAGGACTTCCCTGTGCTAGGTTTCAATACCAATAGCCTTCCACTAGTTCACCCTTCCTACATCTCCATCTACAGAGGGTACATGGATCAAATTTGAGGGGTGTACTGGCGTGCTTTAGCCACTTAAAATATTGGGAGGCATGCAGCTGTATCTCTGTGGGCCCCAGAACCCTCAATTTGAGAAGAAGAATTTTAGATGAATGTAAGGACAAAAGACAGTAAAGAGTAGTATGAAGTGCTGGACTCACCAAAGAAATCACATACTTAAATGCTTCTAAAAGAACAGGACACAAGGGATTGTGGTGGACTTATTTTATATACTTGAATATGTCCAACAGATGTCTTGGCCTGTTGCTTGTAATCAGTGAAGCCAACTCATCTGAGGATTTACTTTCTAGACCTTAACCATGGATATCTTTAATCATACATGTTGTAGCAACAATGTCAGCAAATGATAAACAGGATGATTTCCCCTAAAGCATGACATATACATACACCAGAATACCTTTCAATTTCCTGCACTTTTTTATCACATTATAAATGAAATCCTGATCCCAATTAAGTTAATAGGACTTTTGTCACTAACTTCAGTGGGACCAGGATTTCACCCTATACTTTATTAAGGTCTTGCATATTATACCCTTTTTGGATGTAACATTACTTCATCTCTGCCTCTGAGCCCCACACAATTCCATTTTACTTAAACTTATTGTAACAATATTTCAAGCTCAAAGGACTCTGTCTTAATGAGCATGAGATATAATTGTTTCACTAGACTGCAAGCTGTTGTAAATCATCAGCCACCACACAGGAGATCAAAGTAGACAAATTAAAGTTCATCCTGAGCTGTCTGCAGCAGACATTTGAAACTGGTTTTGTTCCCAGCTGGGAAGCAGCGTTTCACAAGACCTAAAGGAACTCTGAAAGAAGACCAAGAAAAATATATACTGTGCTTAAAACAGCTGTGAAATCCACAAACCTACAACACAATGATGAAAAGGCAATAAGTGATAATACAGCCAAGAGCAGCTATAAACATTATCCGGCAATTTCAAGGAAGGAATGGTTGTGGTCAGTGGATTTAACAGACTCCCGCTCTCAATCTTGTCAGACAGTATCTTCTTAATGCCAAAGGTGTAATAGCTAAAAAACAGTTAGCAAACCTCTCTGAGGATTTGTTGCAAATTCCATTAGCTCCCAGGTGAAGCAATAGACATATTTGCTAGATGTATTTATGACCACCGAAAACAACAGGATTCAGCCGAAGGATGAAAACTTGCAAAGCATTATTATCCATTATTATCCATGTGAGTAGTGACATTAATTGCAATGAGTAAGAATTAATTATGTGCGAGCATTCATATTTTCAGTATTAGGTCTTTAATGAGAACAGGTGTGTTAATATTTTGACTAACACCTACTTGGAACTGCCCCAATTCACACCTTGCAAACTGCTCTTCTCTGCACAGCACAAGCTCAGGCTCTGCAAAGTAACATAGCTGCACAGACAGACAGACATTCACCCCCCACCAGCTCACCACACAGCCCCCCAAATCCCACACTCACCCAAGCTCCTCTAGGATGCTTTGCCCAGAGGCAAACTCCCTTCCCTGTTGGCTGCTGCCCCCTGTTCACTGCTCACCCCTGGTTCGCTGGGAGCTCCCTTCTTATAGGGAGAGCTGCTGGCTGGTCAGGCCTGGCTCAAAGCCTTGCCTCCAGTCTATTCAGCCCCCCTTCAAGGCTCACCTGGCAGGGAACCGCCCCAATTCACACCTTGCAAACTGCTCTTCTCTGCACAGCTCACGACTGGTTCGAAGCTAACTCTGATGAGATGATTCCAGTCATTGAAAAGAAGCGTGCTGCACTCCTGGAGTACAAACGCTCACCGAGCCAGAGTACCCAGCAAGCACTTAGAGAGGCCAGAAGAACAGTACAGCAGACGGCCAGGCGCTGTGCCAACAACCACTGGCTCCAGTTATGCAGCAGCATCCAGACCTGTGCCGACTTTGGTAATCTCAGAGGAATGTACGAGGGTATGAAGAAGGCATTAGGACCCACCCAGAACAAGATGGCACCTCTGAAATCCAAATCTGGTGAAGTCATTGCTGACAAAGCCAAACAGATGGAGCGCTGGGTCAAGCACTACTCCGAGCTGTACTCACGCGAGAATGTTGTGGTTGACGCAGCCCTCGATGCCGTTGAGCTCCTACCAGTAATGGACAAACTGGATCAAGAACCGACTATGGATGAACTGAAGACAGCCATCGACAGCATTGCAGCAGGAAAGGCCCCTGGTCAGGATGGTATACCACCAGAGGTAATCAAATGTGCCGCGGACACACTCCTGGAACCCCTGCATGAGCTGCTGTGCCTGTGCTGGAAAGAGGGTGAGGTTCCACAGGATATGCGTGACGCTAACATTGTAATGTTGTATAAGAACAAAGGAGACAGAAGCGACTGCAACAACTACCGTGGAATCTCCCTCCTAAGTGTCACTGGTAAACTGTTCACTCACGTCATCCTTGGCAGACTCCAGAAGATTGCTGAGAGGGTGTACCCCTAATCACAGTGCGGATTCCGTGCAGAGAGGTCTACCGTTGACATGGTCTTCTCTCTAAGGCAGCTGCAGGAGAAGTGCAGGGAGCAGAGAAAGCCACTCTACATAGCCTTCATCGACTTGACCAAGGCTTTTGACTTGGTCAGCAGGGATGGTCTGTTCAAACTGCTCCACAAGATAGGCTGTCCTCCACGGTTACTCAAGATGATCCAGTCATGCCACGAAAACATGAGAGGAACCATCCAATATGACGGCACATTATCGGATGCTTTCAGAATCAGGAGCGGCGTCAAACAAGGATGCGTGCTTGCTCCGACATTGTTCGGGATCTTCTTCGCACTCCTCCTGAAGCATGCATTTGGATCTTCAACAGAGGGCATCTTGCTGCACACAAGATCTGATGGGAAACTGTTTAACCTTGCAAGGCTGAGAGCTAAGACTAAGGTGCAGGAAGTCCTCATCAGAGACATGCTGTTCGCAGACGATGCTGCTGTAGTGTCTCGCACAGAAGACCAGCTTCAAAAACTGCTGGATCGGTTCTCCAAAGCGTGCAAGGACTTTGGGCTTACCATCAGCCTAAAGAAGACAAATGTACTCCGTCAGGATGTTGCTGAATCCCCATCAATCAGCACTGACAACTATACGTTAGAGGTTGTCCACGAGTTCGTTTACCTTGGGTCCACCATCACTGACACCCTGTCGTTGGACACTGAGCTAAATAGGAGGATCGGAAAAGCGGCCACAACTCTGTCCAGACTCAGCAAGAGAGTGTGGAATAACAACAAGCTGTACACTCACACCAAAATGCAAGTCTACAGAGCCTGTATCCTCAGCACCCTCCTTTATGGCAGCGAGACTTGGACCCTGTATGCCCGCCAGGAAAAGAGGCTGAACGTCTTCCACTTGTGCTGCCTCAGGCGCATCCTTGGAATATCATGGAATGACAGAGTTACCAACACAGCCGTCCTCGAGCAAGCTGGAATCCCAACCATGCACACCCTCCTCAGGCAGCATCGGCTCCGCTGGCTTGGCCACGTCCACAGGATGAACGATGGAAGGATTCCAAAAGCCATCATGTATGGTGAGCTAGCCTCTGGCAAAAGACCCCCCGGACGCCCCCAGTTGTGTTACAAAGATGTCTGCAAGAGAGACCTCAGAGAGGTAGACATCGAGCTGGACAACTGGGAAGAACTAGCAGACGACCGCGGCAGATGGAGGCAGGGGTTCCACAAGGGCCTTCAGAAGGGCGAGTTGAAGATCAGACAGCTAGCAGAGGAGAAGCGAGCACACAGAAAGCACAATAAGGACTTGCCAGACACCCACTACATCTGCAAGAGATGCAGCAAGGACTGTCACTCTCGTGTGGGTCTTTATAGTCACAATAGATGCTGTAAATGAAGTCTTAAATTGAAACTTTAAAGGGCGCAATCCATAGTCTGTGCAGACTGAAGGATGCCTACTACCTACTTGGACTAAGATTTAGCAAGTGACTCTTCTGAGCTGTGTTTTAAAATTTAACCTGTTACCCAGACTGTAAAATCGACAGGCTGTGGCTCAATTGAGCCAAAATTGGGCTCAATTGAATAAAATGGAGTGTTACAAGAGGGTGGATCATTTGGCCTGTCACTGTTCAGCCTGCTAGGTCTCATAAATGGAACTTAGTTGGCCCTGCTCTATATTTTGACTGGATTTTCCACAGAATGTGTAAGTATAAAGTACAAAATGAGGCTCGTGAGCATCATGAGAGAGCAAAATCCATCACAGGAGCCCAGCCCGAAGCTTGGCCTCAGGAATGTGAGACAATCATCTCCCTTGAGGCGCTGCAGAAACATTTCTGAATGAAACTATTTCAGTAGTTGACCAAAATATTTTGGTTTTCAGGTGACTGGTTTGATAGCAATAAAAATATTTTTACACAGAACATAATTTTTGTGAAAAATTAGATTTCATCAAAAACTAGTCATGGGGGCATTCTGAGATTGTTGCATTTGAAGCCATAGTAAAATTGCAGAATTCCCCCAGAACTGAAAAAAAAATCTATTAAACAGTTTTGACAGAAAATTTTCTTCCAGTCCTAACTAAAGCTGTTTGCCCCCGAACAATTCAACATATAGATCCATAGTCTCATAACCTTTAAGGTCAGAAGAGCCCATCATGACCGTCCACTCTTACCTCCAGCACACTGCAGGCCCCAGAACCTTACCCACTCACTCCTGTAATAGACCCATAACCTCTTCCTGAGTTACTGAAGTCCTCAGCTCATTATTTAAATACTTCAGGATACAGAGACTCCACCATTTACACTAGTTTAAAACTGCAAGTGACCCGTGCCCCATCCTGCATAGGAAGACAAAAAAAAAGTGCGGGGGAGTAGAGGGGAGGAAGAGATCTCTGCCAATCTGACCTAGTGGAAAATTCCTTTGCATACCCAAACATGGCAATCGGTTACTTCCCCTGAGCATGCAGGTGAAATCCATCGTCCAGACACCTGGGAAAGAATTCTCTGGAGTAACTCAGTGCTGTCCCCATCTAGTGTCCCCTCAACAGCCACTGGAGATATCTGCTGCTAGCAATCACAGATTGGCTACATGCCATTGTAGGCAGTCCCATTATATCATCCTCTCTATAACCTTATAAAGCTCAGTCTTTAATCCAGGTAAGTTTTTCCTCCCACTGCTGCCCTTGGAAGGTTATTTTGGCACTTCAGTCCTCTAATGATTAGACACCTTCATCTAATTTCAAACCTAAACTTGTGGATGGATAGTTTATATCCATTTATTTTTGTGTCCACATTGATACTTAAATAACTCCTCATTCTCCCTGTTATTTATCCTCTGATGTATTCATGGACAGCAGTCATATCTCCCCTTCCTTTAGTTAGGTTAAACAAGTCAAGATCTGTGAGTCTCCTCTCATATGGTAAGTTTTCCATTCCTCACACCATCCTAGTAGACCTTCTCTGCACCTGTTATAGTTTGAATTCACATTTCTTAAACATGGGGAAACCAGAATTACACACCATGTTTCAGCTGAGAGCTCTCCAGTGCCTTGTATAATAATATTAAGATTTCTCAATCTCTACTGAATATACTTCACCTGATACGTCTTGGGAATGCATTTTCACAGACATATCATATCGGCATCTTGTAGTCATCCTGTGATTAACCAATACACCCAGGTCTTTCTTCTCCTCTGTCACTTACAACTTGTATGTCCCCATCTTACAATTAAAACTCTTGTAGTTTAGCCCTAAATGCATACCCTTACACAATTAAATTTCTTTTTATTCTAGTTTACAGGTCATCCAGTTTATTTCATACGACATTCTGATCCTCCTCTCCACTGGCAATACTACCCACCTTTGTGTCACCCACATATTTTATTAGATATACCATATCTCCTCTTGAGAACATAATATATTTACATCAAAATGTCTAAATAATGTCTTTTTCCATTTAATTTCATAAGCAAAGTAGCTTTTAGCAGTTGAACATTTCCATTTTTATTGGCTTATGTCATATGGACCATGTTTACATGAGCCCAAATCTTTGAAATGGCCATGCAAATGGCCATTTTGAAGATTACTAAATGAGGTTCTGAAATGCGTATTCAGCGCCTCATTAGCATGCTGGCGGCCGTGGCTCTTCGACATTGCCGCTTCTTATCTGCTGATAGGCATAAGGGGATTTCAAAGTTCCCGGGGGTCCTTTCAAAAAGTACCCCCCTCTGGACAAGCTGTGTGGCAGTGAAAAGCAGCTATTTCAAAGAGCCATGGCTGCCAGCATGCTAATGAGGCACTGAATATGCATTTCAGCACCTCATTAGTAATCTTCGAAATGGCTGTTTACATGGCCATTTCAAAGATTTGGGCTAGTGTACATATAGCCATGAAGTTTTATATCAAGGGATATTTCCCATTTTGCAAGGCAATAAAGTCTCAGACACCTCCCAAGGGTTTTTAACACATTAATACAACATGGATGCAACAGGATATATCAGAGAAACTGATGCAAAGTTACAGTAATTGGCCAGTTTCAAGGTTCACAAGAATCTCTCTCTCATTACTGTTTAAGATGCACATTGTCTGTCTCTCTCACACAGATATCTTCTGTCAACTCACAGCCTCTAGGCACAGTTTGACTGGTCTGATTATGGTGCACAAGATGGCACAGAGGACAGGATTACTAGAGCTGTTTTCGTGGGAGCTCTCCGCTCCCCAGCCGCCAGTGGAGTAATAAGCAGAATAGAATCACTGGCTCCACAGCTAGGTGGATCCATTTGCTTCTTCTGCCTTTCCCCAATAGAGGGAAAGTGTGACAGCAGGAAAGTTACGGTAGCTCTGACAATACACCAAGAAGCCCTGTGGCACTTTATAGACTAATAAATATTTTGGAGCGTAAGGTTTCACAGGCAAAGACCCACTTCATCAAATGCATGAGTGGGGGAGGTTCAGAGGAGTAGCTAAAGAGGGACTGTCAGTCAAGAGGAGGGCCAGAGCTGACAAGGTCCTCCCCTTGACTAAGACTCCCTTTAAATCCTTCTCTGAAACGCCCCCACTCCTGCATCTGACGAAGCAGGTTTTTGGCCACGAAAGCTCATGCTCCAAAATATCTGTTAGTCTATAAGGTGCCACAGGGCTTCTTGTTGTTTTCGACGATACAGACTAACTCGGCCACCTCTCTGAGATCTGACAATACAGTAAACCCTCGTTATAGCAGACCCCATTTTACCAGACTTCGGTAAAAATGGACCACTATCCTCCACCCAAAGAAAATAGAGTACTATGCAGTACTGTACTGTACCATACTGGAAAGGGATCCCTGGCGTAGCTGGGAGAGCCACCACCACCAGCTCACCCAACCCCATTACCCTCATGGCTGGGATCCTGGCAGCTGCAGGATCCTTGGCTGCAGCTGGGATCCCCACAGTTGCAGGGTCTCTGGCCATGGCTGGGACTACTGCAGCTGTGGGGTTCCTGGCCAGGGCTCGGGCCATCACTGCCACCACCACCACCACCACCACCAGCTCTCCCCACCCCACCCACTGTCCACGGCTGGGATCCTGGCAGCTGCAGGGTCCCTGGCCACGGGGTCCCTGGCTATGGGTGGGACCACTGAGTTGTGGGGTCACTAGCTACACCCTGCAGTCATGGGGTGCCTGGCCATGGCTTGGGCCAGTGCAGCCTGTCAGCCTGAGCAGCCCACATGCTCAAGGCAGAGCTTGGGTAGCTGGGAGCCAAAGCAGCCCCCACATTCTGCCCAGTAAGCCCTCAGATATAATGGACTTTCTGTTTTAATGGACTCCCTTCTCCTCCATTATATCAAAGGTATACTGTAGGGGAGTCCAGAGAATTATTCCCCACTTCCCACAAATCCTGCAAACATCCATACTGCAGAGCCTGTGTTACTTCAACCTTGCACCAGAGACAAGATTTTGCTTTCAATAATTGTTATGTCTTTGCCCCTTTCTGCGTGACTTTAATGACATGAAGAAACCTGGCAGGCACAATATACAAACACGCTAAGCCTAGCTACCTAAATACAGTATACTGTTGCTCTCTTAGAATCAGCCCTAAAAGACAGGGAAGATCCATTAGAGGGCTCTCAAACTATTGAATGAAATACTGTGTGTAATAATAGAGTCTGAACAGCCCACAAACAGAAAAATTATGGAAATGTTAAGAGCTGGACTAGTACAAGGGATAAACTCTTCTAGAATAGCTGTTTTAAGTGTAGAAAGATTCATTATAACAACAACACAGGAGTTGGGAACATTGACCACAATTTTTGCACAAGGTTGCTCAAGATAATTTGTTGGATTTCCTTTAACCAAATAGATTGCAGAGTGGAAGCTTTGGAAGAGAATCATAAGTCTTCCTCCTTTCTGGCAGGAAACGAACAATCTGATTCCATTTTCATTGTCATAAATATTCTCTTCAATGCAGAGTTTCACTCCTAAACATACAACTGTTGAGGAGAGTGAATTAAATGAAGCATATGCACCACACTGGCTCTCAAAAAACAGTTAATTTGATTTATTAACCAGTACCCATTGTTTCTGACAAATAAACAAATGAAAAGCCCAATATAAATTGGGGCTGGAACAGCACCTTATCTGTGAATCACATACAGCCTTATGAAGCTTGAATCTAGGGCACCAAGATCAGGTGTGGAAATTTGTAGGGTAGGAGGATTGTTGTGTCTGGTCCCAGATGGATGCATGCGTAATACAAGTTATACACAAACACAAGCTCCAAGCTTAATAGTCTTCACAGGCCCATCAACACCAATTCTGGGCCCCAGGGCAAAAATCAAGAGGCTCCCTGCCCCCTATCCTCTGCCAAGGAGACAAGCCCCCCATTCCCACAAGCCCAAGCACTCCCCCTCTGCCAGAGGACTCGTGGACTAGCCCAGCACCAACCCAACCTACTTGGACTCTCTGGGGCACCTTTCCTCTTCCCTGGACCCACCCAGTCTGCTCTGGGGAAAAGCCAAAGCAGCATCTCCTGTTTCAAAGACATTTTTGATATGCCGCATACAGGTTCTGGGCCCAGTAACCATACCTCAGAATCTGCACTGGACATATCAAAAGCATCTTTGAATCACATCCTTCCACTTAGCCCTGTCAGCAGGCCCACATCTCTGCACTTTCCTGTGCATAAGAATGACGCAAGCCTTGTGATCCTGTTATCAATAGTTGCTCCAAAGAGGAAGAGAAGATAACATAGACCCACTCCCCTTCAACCTCCCTTACACTGGCCATTAGAGCTGGACAGGAAGTGAATGCTTCAGCCCTTTTCAAGGGGATACAATGATTGCTCTTCCTCTGAGCTCCTGGACCTCTGGAAGTCTGGCTGCCTGCCTGCTTCAGGAATAACACCTAGAAATGATTGGGAATTTTTTTTTTTTTATCCAAACTGTCAATTGGTAAAAACTACAACTTTTTGTGTGGACTGGCTAGGTTCAATTAATTTCTTGACTTGTAACATTTTTGAAAAACAATAGGTTCTGAAGTTATTACAACAGCCCATTCTGACAGTTTCAAAATGAACTATTGCAATTTTTCCATTTGAAATGACTCAGCTAAGGAATCTCCTTCACCTGCACCTTGTTCAGGTGTTTCCAATGTGATATTTTATGTACTAGTATCCATGAGGTCCTGAAGGATGCGCTTCATCTTCCAAGTGCCTCTTGTAATAAGAGAGCCTGAGACATGAGCCATACTAGAGGCCTGATTTAAGGCAGGTCCTGCTCACAGAATCTGACAAAAAAACAGGGCTAATATTGCAGGCATACAAACTCCTAAGCAGCGCTAGTCACAGAGTAGTCGTGCAAACACATCCCAATATCAAATTGTACTAAAACCTCCCAATATCACACATGGCACAAAACATTCCCTAAGGGTAACTGGAACACACTGATAAATAACAGAGTCAGGATGACAGTACGTAACATAGCACAGTGATGTCAGGGGACAAAACTAATTTGTTTCTATTAGGGTATAAAGATGGTATCAGAGGGAATATCTTTGTCCAGCTGAAGGGGTTGGGGGAAATGGAAAGCAGCCATGCATTGAAATGTGTCCATTGTCATGGGCATACATGTCTTTGTATCCCCATAGAGTCTGCCAGGTGCTATTACGGTGCTTCCATGACAATAACTGGCCCGGTGCCTTTTTCTCTTAATGGATCTTACGGTTACTGGGCACTGTGCTGGAGGTCTGCTGTGCCAGCTGTTTGCTGAGGGCTGGAGCAGCGGACAGCGGGAACGCACGCATGCATCCAAATTTCTGTCAGCATCTCATCACACCTTTCACTTTCGGCATGCTGCATACCCCAGGGAAGCAGTATCACCGCATGCTGGCAATGGCCTTGTAGCACTGAAGCAGCTGACACATAGGATCCTGCAGCATTTCAGCATGCCAATGGTACCATCTGCTTCGGCACAGGAGGGTGGGGCAAACAGCTTCAGCGTTCACAGCAGCACAAATATCCATGGAACTTCCAGCATTAAAACATGAGGGTTCCCCAAGCAACATAATGTCTATCGCCTTCGTTTCTCAGCGCCATTTCCCCTTTGGCCAGACTAACCTTCCCTCCCTATTCTCATATAAAGCCCTGTCACATACGTCTCATCTGGAGGATGAGTGGGAGCATTTCCCATTTTCTACTAATTCCAGCTGTTTCCTGCCAAGTCTCTGTTCCTTCGCTTCTGCACATGACTCAGAATAAGTCATCTGGTCCAATGGTTTTTCGTTTTCCCTCCTTGCATTTCGATCACAGTTTGAAACTTACTTTATCCCCTTTTTTCATGCATCATCAATGATGTCTGCAAAGGGCAGGTCCTACTTTGAGAAATTCTATAACCAAGGGACATTTGCATGTGACTTCTTAATCCACTCTAATCACTCCCATTCCGCAGTCTGCATATCTAACCTATACAAAAGCTGCCTGAGAGCTCTTGGATGCATCTCAAGCCTTCTCTGGATTTAGAGCCAGATTTTGCCACTTTACGGCAACTGAAATTAATGGCAATGTTCAACATGAGTAAGAGTGGAAGAATCTGATCCTTATTAGGAGCCTTGTTAAATTTAACCTATAAATGCAAAGTTGTGTGAAGATTTGGACTGACCCTCTTTTCATTCCCTGCATAAATAAAACACCTACAGAAAACTCAGCTTCCTAGGAACAAACACAGAGTGTCCGCTTAACCTATTAATGTATGTCATCCTGATGTCTGTCAGTAATATCACACACACATATCCCCATTATCCACAGCAAGAGATCAACGGAAGGAACGGGGGAGAGGATTGATTTCCTCTCCTTGGAGTAGCTGTTTGAACATAACTCAGCATTATCTGGAGCACTAAAGTGGACAGAGACATTTTAGGAAAAAGGCTTAAGGCTTTATCCTGTCACATAAAAGGTTGCAGATAAAAGAAATAAGGCTTAAACAACATTCAAGTTGTGACACAAACCGGCAAAAGTCAGGGAATGTCCAAGATAAAGCACTACCCTTTTCACAAAAAGGAAAGAAAGTCGCAATGGAAGTCAAGAATGGAGTGTAGGCTTCGTCTGTGAATTACTGATCTCCTTTTAAGCCTTGTGTCCAGGTCACCATGACCTTGTGAGTGCAGAAGATGCAATGAGGCAGGAACCAATTACAAAAGTAACATATTTTGACATCTCAGCACTTTCCTATGGAGGCAGTTATTGCTTTAAGAACTCGGACTTGGGCACTAGTTCAGCAAAGCACGCAAGCACACATTTAAATGTTGTGGTGAATTTGAGCCTGAATTAACATGTCAGTGCTCCCTTGGCTTTCACAAATGGCCTGGCTCCACTTTGTGTGTTTCAAGTCTTTGGCTGTTACTTTATTTTTAGGTTTGTGCTTCTCTGCCCTTTGTCAAGTTCATTTTCCCATTTCTGTGAGCGTCACAATATTAGTCATTTTTAGGCTATGTCTACACTAGAGGGTTTTGTTGACAAAACTGGCATTTTGTCAACAATACCTGGGGATTCCCAAGTTGTTCTCTCAACAGTAAATCAACAGAGTGCAAGACTTGTGTCAATGGTCTTAGCACGCACCCCATGAGGCAGAACACCTCTGTCAACAGAGCTGTTGAGAAAAAGCCAGTCTGGACACTCCAGGTGGCCTTCTGTTGACAGAAAAGACCTCCACGGTGCTGCGCAGGTGCCCGGGACACCCTGTCCACAGCAATCAGCACTCCATGGTACCTGCCTGCAGGAAGCCCAGGAAACCCTGTGGCGGGAAGCTGAGAAGATGGACAATTGACAGAAAGAAAGGCACCCCAAGAGTCTCCCAAGGCCCTTGAGGGAGCAGCCTGAGGGGTCACAGTACCCACTCCAGGACACCAAACTCCAAGCCCTATCCTGGTCTGGGCACGAGATCCAGGCCCTGTTGGGCTTGTGAGGCGAGGAGGAGAACCTCTTCAATCCCAAGGCTAAGCGGCACAATGACCCTGCCTAAACCCGGATGACCATTGCTCTCACAAAACAGAGCCATCCCACCCACAGTTTGGAGCAGGTACAGGCAAAAGTTAAGGAGCTCTGGCAGCGCTATGCTTGGGTCCACAATGCCAGCTGACAGTCTGGGGCAGGACCTACTACAGAGAGCTGCACGAGATCCTGCAGGGGGACGACACATCACCTTCACTGAGCCTTGATGATGTGGCACTGGATGCCCCTCCCGCCAACAGGCGGAGCCCCGGAGGAGCAGGAGGAAGAGGAAGAGCAGCACTATGAGACCCAGCCCCTGCCAGAGCCGGGTTTGAAGGTCAGCAGCAGCACCCTCATGATCATCCTGAAGTCGGGCCCCACCAGTCAGGCCATCTCCACGATGTCCTCAGTGCTGGGCGAAAGTCCTGCTGGTAAGTAGCCCATGAATCACACAAGCCAGGGTGTGGGAGGTGCGTGCAGATGGGGCATGCTGTTAGCATCGCCTGGCCAGCCATCACCAGGTGCAGGAGGCCATCTAGAGGGACCACAATGCAGCCCTCTGAAGGATGATGAAGCGCCTGGTGTGGCAGGTCCAGGACAACCAGAAGTTGCGGTTACAGGCCTGGGAGCAGCTCATGTTCTGCTTTGACACTGCCACCAGCATCTGGTGTGACATGATGGCTCAGCCACCCATGGCTGCTGCCCCCATTGTCTCCCTGCTGCCCCTGCCATCCCCCTTCCCCACAGCCATGCCCCCTCCAGCCATCCCACAGGGAATCATGGACCTCCTGCAGTGGCTGAGGGCCATGCCCACCCCCCGCCACTCCTTCTGCCAACCCAGACCCTGCCACAGCCCCACCACCTCCATACCTGCCTCTACTCCTGGTACCAACCCAGCCATGATGGGGGCCCTGAATCCAAAGCAGGAGCAGATCCCAAGCCTGATGCCACTCAGGGTTCCACTCTCCCTTGGTTTTGTGGCCCCCAACCCCCAACAGGGACTGATGCTCCACAACCCTGACCCAAGTCCCCCCAATCCAATTTCTGATCCCCCCATCCCCTATCCCAATCCCCTCCAATGTAAATAGTTCAAAGATGTTTGTACTTCACTTTCTTGTAAATAGTTTTGTATTAGTTTCATTTGCACACTTTTTTCCTTGTTCCAGTAAATTAGTGAGTTCGTCACCATGCCCACATCCCTCTTTATTGGGCAGGGGGCGGTGGGGCAGTGAAGGGAGGGTCTATGGGCCTGAGGCTGGGGAGGGTTACTGCGGGCTGTGGGAGACAATCTCCCTCACGGCCTCCTGGATCTCAACCCTGTCCCAATGGGCCTGGGGGATCAGAGCTTCACCCAGCTGCTCATACCCAAAGCCAACGTCTGCCTCCCACCCCAGGAGGAAGGCCTCCTCCTCCCCTCTCCTCCTTCCCCTCCACTATTTTGTGTAGGGCACAACATGCAGCCACAGCTTGGGGGACATTGTGCTCCCCCACGTCCAGGTGCCTTGAGGCAGCCAAAGGTGCACTCCATCTTCATCCAAGCACCGTTGAGGCAGAAATTAAAGAGTTTTGGCTTGGGTCCAGCTGGCAGGTGTAAGGCCTCATGAGCCACTGTATGAGGAGGTAGGCCGCATCCCCCAGAATGCACAGTGGCATGTGCACATCTCAGATCGCCAGCTCAAGCTGGGGAAAGAATGTTCCTGCCTCCATTCCCCAGCACAGTCTGGAGTTATAGAACAAACACACATCATATGCCTGGCCCGACCACCTACTGTAAATGCCTGTGAAGTGTCCATGGTGGTTGACCAGGGCCTGCAGCACCATGGAGAAGTATCCCTTTCTGTTGATATACTTGGCCACACTCTGGTGCAGGGCATGGACCGGGATGAGGGTCCCACTGGTAGCCCTGAGGCAGTTCAGGAACCCTAGGCTGGTGAATCCAGCCACAATTGCATCCACTTCTGCCAGACAGATGACCATCCACAGCAGGATGGTGTTCAGAGCCATCATGACCTGTAAAGGGAGGGGACCAGGCACATGCATCAGGGACTGAGGGAGGGAATTCCTGGGCCCTGGGGTGTGGCCCCTGTCTCCTTCTGTCCCCTTCCCTCTGAGCTATCTGAGATCCCCCCCATGAGACTGCTCACCCTAGCAGCACGTCTGTGCGAGAGTGGGACTGCACAGTCCCCCATGGATGGGGCTTCTCCCACAGCCCTCACCCTTGTACCCCCAACCCTGCTCCCCAAGGGCCACCCTTTGGCAAGATACCCCTCATCCTCATGCAGGGACTGCAGCCCAAGAGTGCCTTACCTCCATTAGGAAGGCCCCAACTGTGGACTTCCCCACACTAAGCTGTTTTCCCATGGAGTGGTAACTGTCAGGGGTGGCAAGCTTCCACAGGGCAACTGTGACCCACTTCTTCATGGGAATGGCAGGCTGCAGCTGGGTGATCTGTCTCCTGAGGGTGGGGGCAAGCCAAGCACAGAGCTCCAGGAAGGTGTCCTTCCATGTGCAGAAGTTCTGGAGCCATCACCTCTCTATTCAGTCACAGCAAAACTCCTCAGATGTTGACTGGAATCTGACAAGGTCCTATCCCAGTCAAGTATTGCTTCACTTGATTGGGAGCACAATAGGTTGCCACACCTCCTATTGAGGTCTCCCAGAAACTAAAATTTCAAACACAGGCACAGAGCCACAGGATCCAGCAGTAGGTCTGTATGGCTGACAAGAATGGTAACTGGCTTAAATTTAAATTTCATTTTTCTGCTGCTGGGGTACAGTGTACAACAAGTTACTGGGGGAAACTGTTTTATTTCTATCTATATACTTTAGAAATGAGCATCTGTCTGTCTATCTGTGTCCATTTGTTCAAGAAGTCTTCCTGAATGGTAAGAGCAACGAATACCAAATTTGGTATGCAGCTTCCTTTTCTCCTAACCTAAAGTGAGGTCAAGGTTTGGTTGTGCCAGGAAAACAGGATCTGCCTGGAAAGGGATTGTTTTCCATAATTTGGCTGATTGGAGGGACACCAATACTGCAGAGTGACCACTTGGGGGCAGCTGCACCACCAAAACAGTGGCCAGATGGGGCTGGGGCTCGCCATCCCCTGGCCCCAAACCCCTTCCTCCCAGTCCTTGGTGACAGCACCGAAGCGGAGAAGCAGTGAAGAAGGAAGGAAGCCTCACTAGACAGGGATGGGGAGGTCACTGCCTGACGGGGAGAGAGAAAAGGCCCTGAGGGAGGGAGGAGGGCCAAAGCCCTGCTGCATGCAGTGGGGTCTGGGAGACAAATCCCCACCAAACAGAGAGGGAGAAAAAGCCCTGCTGAATGGGGAGGGAAGCCCCCTCCCACATGAGAAGGGAGAGAAAAGCCCTGCTGGATGGTGGGGGGAAAAAAGACCCTGACAGAAAGGGGTGGGAAACAGAAATCTGTCCAACAGCAAACAGTAAAAGATAGATTCTGGGTTACTTTTAAACAGAGTCCTTGATTTGATTCATTTACTTGGCAAAAAGCATTTATTTAAATTGAAAGTTTATTGGTTAAACACAAAGAACAACAATATATTAAAAGAAGAATTTACATACTAAAACTGTGGTTGAGTGAATATGCAAACTAGACTTAGCCAGGCCATATCAAGGTCTCTCTCCTTTTGCAGTCAAAATATCAGAGTATCTTATTGTCAGAACAACCATTCTTTGACGAGAAGGAAAAGATCAATTTTACTCTCAGTCCTGATGTGAAGGGTATTCTCTTACCCTGTTCTTCACGAACAGATGGACACAACGTGGAGGAGAGATGGGATGGAAAGCGGAGGTGAACTATGGCTTCCTTTGATGTTTTGGGAACTCTGCCCCTTTAGCAAATTACAAGGAGATGCTTTGGCTGTCAAGTCAGCCATAAGACCTCCTGCTTGCAGCCCAGTTAGTTATGATCTATTCATGGTCCTCATCTGCTTGGAGCATTTTCTCCTTCAACAAGGCAGGTTTGCAAGACTGAAGTACAGCTGACTTCAGGAGTCAATAAGAAAGGAAGACAGTGAGATAGGATGGAAAGATATAAACAGTGGTGCAGAAAAATAACACAAGAGCCGCATCTACACTAGCCAGCTATTTTGAAGTAGCCGGGCCAACTTCGAAATAGCGCCTGCCGCGTCTATACGTGCCGAGCGCTATTTCGAAGTTGAAATCGACGTAAGGCGGCGAGACGTCAAAGTTGCTATCCTCATCAGGAGATGGGAATAGCGCCCTACTTCGACGTTGAACATCGAAGTAGGGCACGTGTAGATGATCCGCGTCCCGCAACATCGAAATAGTAGGGTCCTCCATGGCGGCCATCAGCTGAGGGGTTGAGAGACGCTCTCTCCAGCCCCTGAGCTCTATGGTCGCTGCGTGCAGCAGCCCCTTAAAGCTCCCCGCCCCCTTATTGCCTGTGCAGGAAGCTGAGAGCGCATGCAGGCAGCAGCACACACACGTACCCAGCCTGCATGTTCTCACAAGCCCCAACTCACAACCCAGCACCCATGGCAGCCAGCCAGCCCGCCCCCCAAGCACCCACAGGGCACCCCCCCCAAAAGGGACCCAGGACTCCCAGCCAGCCAGCCAGCCAGCCGGGGAAGAGGCAGCGGGGCCCCTCCTGGTCGGAGGCCGAGATCCACGACCTGCTGGGGCTCTGGGGAGAGGAGGAGGTGCTCCAGGTAATGGGGAGCAAGTGGCGGAATGCAGATGCATTCACTCAGCTGGCCGAGGGCCTGGCTGCCCAGAGTCACCCTGTCCGCACTCCTGACCACATCAGGAGTAAGGTGAAGGACCTGCAGCAGGGTTATGCCTGGGCCTGGGACACAGCCAGCCAATCTGGGACCACCCCCGCTGCTTGCCCCTTTTACAGGGAGATCAGGGAAATCCTGGGCCCCTGGTACACCTCCTCCCTGCTGGCCACCCTTGACATCTCGGCCGACAAGCCCCAGCAGGCCCCAGAGATGGAGTCCTGCCCGGAGGCCAGCCCTGCACCCCAGGGCCCCCCACAGAAGCCCACCCCTGGGACAGCACAGCAGGAGGAGGACACCTCCAGCGACAGGGGGCTGCTCATAGACCTCTGCTCCCGCAGCTCCAGCAGGGCGTCCGCCCGATGGGTGTCCCCCAACCATGGGAGCAGACTGTCAGGTACGTACCCCTGTGCACACCCCCAGGGTTAAGGGGCAGGAACAAGGGACATGACCAGGGCCCTCCACACACCCAGATGACCATGACCTCGAGGACAGCAGTGGCATGTCCCTTAGAAGAGTCCATCAGCCCCTGCCCCACCAGCAGGACAGCACCACGCCCCATCCCTGGGGATTAGGAGAGCGGAACCTAGAGGTCCCCCCGTGGAAAGGGATAGCACACCCATCAGCAGCAGCAGCATCTCTGGGGGACGGGGATGGGGAACCAGCAGCAGAGGGGTGGGGGCACATGGGCCACGGGTCAGGGCCCAGACTAACGGCTGTCTCCACTCTTACCCCCCTCTGTTCCACAGCTGCACCATCTGAGGGCATCAAGAGCACAGGCGTTGTGCCAGACAGCCCACCGGGGCCATCGCAGCAGGCCAGCCCAGCAGCAGGCCACGGACCAGCCCTAGGATGAGCCCGACAGAGCCGGAGCCATCCCCAGGCGTCTGCTGACTGCCAGCTGCTCGCCACCCTCTGGCATCAGCTGGAGGTCTCTGAGCGCCGCCTGCATGTGGAGGAGCGGCAGCTCCACCTGCAGGAGCGAGCGCTGGCCTGACGCCAGGAGCTTTAGGGGACTTTCATGTGGACCTTTGACTGGATCGCGGAGCAGTTGGCCCCCCCACCCCGCCGCTCCGCCCGCCGTCCCTCCAAACCGCCCTCCACCAGCAGCTGTCCTGGAGCCTGCCGTTGAGGGGGACCATAGGCCTCAGGACCTGGCCCGGCCATATCTGCTGGTTCTCCTGGCCCCCCACCCAGCCTCGACGGGGCCTCCAGCCCAGACATGGGTCGCACCCCCCCCACGCCAGGCGCTGGACAATAGGGGTGAAGGGCCAAGGATGTTGCCCCCCAGGCCCCCCCTCCTTTGTACATAGTCCCCCCATATTTGTAAATAGTTTATTTGTTCCACCTCCCCTTAAGTAGCTGCCCCCCCCTGTACATAGTTCCCCCCTTCTTAATGTTGAGTTCATTGTTTTGTTTAAAAAAAAAGGTTTTGGCTTATTTACAAAAGAAGTGTGTGGGTGGTTAGTGCTCTCAGGTGCTCAGTAGTGTGGGCGTGGGGGCAGGTAGTGTTGTGGGGGATGTGGGGGGGGCGGTGGGTGGCTCACCAGCAGCTGGCCTGGCCAGCGTTCACCCCCGCAGCCTGCTCAAAATGGGCCCTCAGGGCCTCCCGGACCCAGATCCCCTCAGGGTCGATCTGGCAACTGGGGGCAGCGGGTGGCTGGGCGTTGGCCCTGCCAGCCTCCACAGCCCAGCCCTGGAAGAAGGCCTCTCCCTTGCTCTCCACCAGGTTGTGGAGTGCGCTGCACGTGCCCACAACCTGGGGGATGTTGGTGAGGCCTGCATCCAGGCTGGTGAGGAGACACCGCCAGTGGCCTTTGAGGCATCCGAAAGTCCGCTTGACCACCTGGCACACATGGTGAAGCGGGTGTTGAACCACTCCTGGGTGGCACTGATATGGCCCGTGTAGGGGCGCACGAGCCAGGGCCGGAGGGGGTATGCCACATCTGCGATGAGGCAGAGGGACATGGTGGTGTTCCCCAGTGGGATCTCCTGCTGGGGGATGTAGGTCCCTGCCTCCAGCCAGCGGCACAGGCCCGAATTTCTGAACACCCAGGCATCATGGGTGCTGCCAGGCCAGCCAACATAAATGTCCAAGAGGCGGCCCCAGCTGTCCACTAAGGCCTGGAGGACCACAGAATGGTATTCCTTCCTATTCAGGAAGCGTCCTCCTCTGTGCTCTGGGGCATGGATGGGGATATGGGTCCCATCTAGAGCCCCAACGCAATTAGGGAAGCCCAGGCTAGCAAACCCCACGATGGTGGCATCCGGGTCCCCAAGCCGCACAAGCCTGTGGAGGAGCAGGGCATTGATTGCGTGGACCACCTGCAGGGGAAGGACATGAGAGAGCACCCATAAGGGGTGTGCAGGGTGTGTCTGGCCCTCTCCCCGGGCTCCCCCTCTCCTCCCCAGGCACCTGCTCCCCCCCGGGCTCCTCCCTCCCCCTGGGTCCTCTTTCCTCCATGACGACAGCCCCGACGATGGCCTTGCCCATGCCGAACTGCTGCCGTACGGATCGGTAGCTGTCTGGAGTGGCCAGCTTCCAGACAGCGATGCCGACCCATTTCTCAATGGTGACGGCACATTGCATGGGGGTGTCCTGGTGCCGTAAGGCAGGGATGAGCCACTGGCAGAGCTTGAGGAACATCTGCCGGCTCATCCGGAAATTCCGGAGCCAGCAGTCGTCCCACTCGCCAAGCACCAGCCGCTCCCACCAGTCTGTGCTAGTGGGGTACCTCCATAGCCGGCAGCGTGTCCGGCAGGGGGAGGCTGGGAGGGCAGCAAGGTCTGGGGCTGCTTCTTCATCCCCCGAGGACAGCTCATCTTCCTCAAATAAAAGATGCTGAGCTGCCTCCTCCATGGCACTGAGCAGGGCGGCCACTGCTTCAGGGGTGGGTGTGTGAGCCTCTGGCTGTTACTGCTGCTGCTGCTGCTGGAGGTCCATGCTGCTTACACGGGGTGTGCGTGCTTGTGGCTCTGCAGACCACGTGCTGTGCAGACTGTGTGTGTCTGGGAGGGGCCCTTTAAGGGAGCAGCTTGCTGTTGCCCCGGAAGTGCTAGTCCGCCCTGTGACCCTGTCCACAGCTTTTCCTGGCACCCTTATTTCGATTTGGGCCGCTTTTGTGTGTAGATGCTCCCCTGCAGCGCCTATTTCAATGTAGTGCTGTCCTACACCAACGTTGAACGTCGATGGCACCAGCCCTGGAGGATGTGTAGATGCAACTCATCGAAATAGCTTATTTCGATTTCGCTAAGTCGAAATAAGCTATTTCGATGTACCATCCCAGTGTAGACGTAGCTAAGGAAAGGTCATACAGATTGAACCTTTCTAGCCTGGCACCCTTGGGGCCTGACAAGTGCCGAAGCAGAGAATCTGCCAAAGCATGGGAGGTCAATATTGCCTAGCAGCCTTGCCAACACTTCCACTGTTTACCGGGCTCTTAGAAGACATTTAGGGGTAAATTTGAGCTAAATAATAGCCAGAAAACTGAGAGACAGGGCTGGCAACTGTAAACAAACATCTGGCTAACTAAAATCAGGCCAGACCAAGGATGTTGCTGGACCAGAAAGTGTAGGATTTTATGTGCCATTGCAGTGCTGCAAATTACATATCCCCACTCTCAGGCTGAGGACTGGATACCATGATCATGTGATGAGTTTTAGCGCTGCTGTATTAATTTAGGTGGAAAGTATGTGATAAAGGTGTTAACATAACTCAGTTATTAGCCAACATTAAACAAAGTCCAGGGCTTCATATACTGAGATTTCAGTCTGCTTAGCACCCTGGCAAATACACCTTTACATTTTTTTTTAAATTTTCTATTAGAGATACAGAAAAGAAAGGAAAACAATTAAAGCACTTGAAATATAAAATATTAATATGGCTTTCATTTTAACAACATCTCTTGTTCCCTTTAACTAGGGAGAGATTCTAAAAGAAAAGGATAGGACCTTTGTTGTTTGACCGTCTCTTACAGGTATCTAATATCTATCATCCCAGATAATGTTTGGGCTTCAGATAGAGCTGGCAGGGGTGACAACATCATCTGGGTCCTTTTCTCTCTGATCCATTCTGGCCAGAGGTGATCCATCTCAGAACATGGTGGATGAGTCAAACAGGATGTTAAATTGGAACTGGACTCACATTAGAATTGAAAAAGTTACAGAGAAGGATAATAAAAATAACTAAAGGTATGGGACAGCTTCCAAACACGAGAGATTAAAAAGATTGCGACTGTTCAGTTTGGAAAAGAGGAGACTAACAGGGGATATGATCTAAGTCTATAAAATCTTGACTGGTGTGGAGAAAGCGAATAAGGACATGTTGCTTGCTCCTTCACATAAAATAACCTGGGGTCACCCAATAAAATGAATAGACAGCAGGTTTAAAACAAACAAAAGGAAATATTTCTTCACACAACACACAGTCAACCATGGAATTCATTGCCTGGGATGCTGTGAAGGCCAAAACTAACAGGATTATAAGATGAAATAGGTAAATTCATAGAGGATAGGTCCATGGATGACTATTAACTAGGATGGGTAGGGATACAACTCAATGTACTGGGTGAACCTAGCTTCTGTTTGCTGGAAGCTAGGAGTGGACACCAATGGATGGATCACTTGATTGCCTCTTCTGTTCATTCCATCTGAAGCTACTGGCATTGGCCACTGTCAGAAGACAGGATACTTAGTAAAAGGACAATTAATCTAAAGAAATATGGCCATTTTTACATTTTTCTGAAGCTCATTAGAGTAGCATCTGCCTTTTCTTTCTATCTGTACTTTGGTTTGTTCTTTCACATTTTCTTCACAAAGTCTTTTTTTCCCAAGGACTGTAAAGGGGAGCTATAGGTGGATTAGTTCATCCTCCCATTATTTTGTCCTCCAATTAGGCATAGTATCAACACCAATTTTGGCTCAAATCATCCAGCTCCATATCTCGTGGTTTAAAAAAGCATAATTTCAATGTAATCTTTGAATCATATCACTTTGGCCTTTTTTATTAGATTAATTCAGCTCTTCTGTCGCCTTTCAATACCTTTTCCCATCAACTTTTATTATTATAGGTTCTGGTGACATCTGATGAACATTTACATATTTTTTACAAGTTTGAGTTCATGAGTCAGGTAATTTGTAGGTCTACGTGTCACAATTGAACTCACAGGTGGAAACAAGGTTTCTTACACAAAAGCAAGGCCAGACAGCCTTCCTCTGAGGAAGAAAATTCCTTAATTGAGTCAAGATGAATTGCAATCCTAGCAGTTAAACAGATAAGATGGGGAGAAATGACACAAGGCAATCTCGGCTGCTGATGGGACAGAAGATGGAAAGGAGAGCTGAAATGACTTGATATTTTTTTTTCAAAACCTCTTTTTAAGAAGCCCAACATGGGGGAGAGTTGGCAGCATAGTTCATCATTATCCTTATTTTGTCCACCAATTAAGCCTAATATGCATCACACCAACTTTGGTCTTTTAATTTCTGGACCAACTTCTTCAACTTTGACCGAGTAGAATTTCAACCGCCCCTAGATTATATTAACAGGGCCATTTGGTTTAGACCACTCTAGCTTCTTTGTCTGCTTCTCTTGCAGTTGTTACTACATTCAATATCATAAACAGCTTGACCTATTTTTCATGGATACTATAAAATCTTGTGACCTTTCAGATATTTTTTCCATCTGAAGATACAATAGGGGTACATTTTGTAGGTTCACTAGACACAACAAGTCTAAGGCCAAAATCTAGCCTCTGACATACAAGAAATTACAATCATATATAATCATAAAAAATTAAATACCATATTTTCATAAAAGGAGGCAATTTTTTTTCCTAGCAGTTGCAACATCTTTATTTTCAGGTTCCGATGGGGCTTAGAATCTAAAAACAAGCAGTTAGTTGCAGGGTTCCTAAGTTTCCCAGACCAAGCAGCCTCCGTAACAGTGCATTCAGCCCTCATATATTGCATTCCTACAAAAAAGCATATTAAGGTCAGTAGTGTTGGGGTTTCTCTTAGCGGACAGATTTTAGATGTGATTTAAATGAAACCCTCCACGTGGAGGACGTGAACCTCCGAATGCACAGATCCCAGGACCTGACCAGAACCCTGCTGCACCCCCAAGACAGGAGAGTGCCACCCCGGTAAGCTTTGGTCCCCGCTAAGGCCTCCTGGAAAGAAGTGGCTGGCAGAGACAACGAGACCAGGACAAGGGTTAAAGTTAAAACAAAGTAACTAAAATTTTATTTGAGGAACACCATCTAATTTAAAATGTGTCAGCTGACTAACTTATAAACTTACAATAAACATTGTGTCCTTGCTGATTCCTGGCAGATGTCTTTAGACTTCATTTAACCGGAAGGCAGAAAATTGGTTAGGAGAATAGATACAGGTAAGTATACTTAGGATTAGGGTTTTAAATCCCCGCTGCTCCCTTTAGAAATGAGGGGTGAGGTTGCCAATCTCACCCCCTACCGGGGGCAGGGTACTAGCCTGCCCCAAAGGGTTAGGACTAGGAGGCTGTCTGGGCTGTCCTTCTTTCTTCTTTGGGGGGCCACCACTACTCCAGTAAGCCTAACTAGAGGATACCTGGGAGGCAATATGCTCTTCCTCAGGTCCCTTAGGGTGAACAGCAACTGGGGAGGCAGGGTGGCTATGCCTACACCTGCAATATATTTTTATATAAAGATGAGATAGGCAAAAGGGCATAAGGGCGGTTGAACCTCCTCCTTATTTTTAGACAACAAGTACAATAACTAAGAGTCTAATAAATACTAATAATACTAGTTATTAAACAAATGTGTACAAAATTATTAATTAAATGTGCTTCTAAAATATCTGAAGTAATATCCCAGCCTGGGCTTTCAGGCCCGGCCTCAGGGGTCAGGTCCCCAGGTACTACCCCTCCCCCGTCTGGGAGGGTACACAGCAGGGGAGCTACCCCTGCTCCCTCACTGAGGGTCCCGGTATCCCAGGCTAGTCTGAGAGAAAATGTCTATGAGCTCCACATAAAGACGCGGGCTGGTGAATAAAATTATGTGTCAAGTCCGGTAGTAGTTGTCACAATTAGGTAAGTAGAGGTCCAGTCCAGTGAAGTCATAGGTAGCAGCTGGTGAAGACAAGATGGCAGCCTCAGGATCCGTGACCGGGTACGCAGTACCCACCGTGAGGTGGGCCAGTTCGCCACCCGGTCACTTCCCCATGAGGCCGCTTGCTGCTCCTGGCGGTGGTAAGGGGAAACACTGCTAGCGTGCAATGGCGCCGCGGTGACAGGGCGACGCTGCGTGATTTAGCTCTGCCCAGGTGAGATCAGCACTGGTCCGACGAATCTTCGCAAAGCCTTCACCGCCTGAGCGGCTGGCCTGAGGGCTGGTGGATGCCACAAGTGGCCAACACCTACCTGTGTAGGGTGCACAGTTTGTACTGCGCTCCCAAGGGCCCGTTGGCACCACAATGTTGTGGCAGCGCTGTGGTGATTTCAGCACAGGTGAGTGATTCAGCTGCTGCGTGGGCGGGATGGTTTTTCACCTCTAGGGCTAGCCTGAGGGCTCGGTGGACACTGCCACAGCAGCCACACCTCCCCATACAGGGGCACAGAATCCTTGCCTGTGCCCCCAAGGGCCGCTGACTGGCAGGCAAGCCCTGCTTATATAGCATGATTCTCTGAATAATTCATGATCCGATTACCATATTTGACAGTTCTCAATCAGGTCCTCTTGGGCTTAGAAGGTTCTAGAAACCCAAACCCTCACCCAATCAGAGGCCTTTATTCAAATCCATGATCATTAATAATTCATGAGTTCAGGTTGCTGGGGGAGCTAACTGACAAAAAGTGACCGTTGGTAATGCTGCTAAATGGCAGCCTGTGACACTTTAGAATTTCATGTGTCTGCATTGATTTTACATAGCCAAAGGCATGTAATCCCTGGCCCACGGGGACGATTATTTCCTTAGGTGTTAAAAAATCCTGACAAGCAGGTAACACATAAAACATCCCTCTGAGGATGTGGTAGCTGGAGGAGCCTCATGACTCCTCTTGTCTTTCCAGTGTGTCAACATTCCCACATTTCAAGGAAGATGACACAAATATCTGACCCAATATTGCATACCTGTGTAGAGCAAGCATGCAAGCCAGCTGTGCTACACCAAAGATGTTCACTGGAGTACAACACCTAATTCCCTTTCTATCTAGGAATTTGCACAATTCAGTGTCCGAATGTATCAAAATCAGTCAATTCAGTCTTCATAACAAGCCTATGAGGCTGGGAACATTCTTCACACTGGGAACTCAGGCACCAAGTAGATCAAGTGACTCAACCAATGAAATACAAAGTGGGTGAGATAATACCTTTTATTGAACCAACTTTTGTTAGTGAGCAAGACAAACTTTCAGCTTGACCAATATTATATATGCAGTCTCCAGCTAAGCTAGGAATGGAACCCAGGTTCATTTGTCCATTCATTAGTACATCCTTCGGACTTGATCCACAGTGTCCTTTCTGCCACTTTGATGTCTGTGAATTGATACTTGCTGGGTCAAGGTAGCAAGGTTTTAGTATTTGGAGCAGTGGCAGTGACACTGGTGGCAAATATCATAGATTATTCACTTTCTACAACCAGGATGACTTCAACTTAACCATCTTAACTTTGTCTCTATGATTCAAGACCCTGAGAAACAGAATTTGGCCTTTTACATCTTCTGCAACAGGAGAGCAAGAATTCAGATCCAAAAGAAACATATTATAGTGTTTAATGGCTTCTTTTATACTTTCTTCATCTCTTTCACATATTAAATAACTTTCCATGAGAAATTTCATTATTACAGTCTATATAGCAGCATCCATCAGGTACTTCTCTGCTACATAAAAACCAGAGTCTCTACCTCAAGGATCATATAATAAACTACATAAAGACTCCATGAAAGTGGCAGTGGGTTATTGTGAGTAAGGAAACAGGAGATGAGGAGGAGTAGTACACCCTTTCCTGTAGATTGCAGACTGTACATGTTTGACAAGTAGTATGCCCTAAAGCTTACTGGTTGCACTGGACCTTGTGGGACTTCTTTTTAAAGGATGTGTAGTTTGCTAGCGTTGCACGGTCATTGTTACTCCTTATTAAATACTATGTGCTTCTCCATGGTTATATTGAGAGACCAACATTTCAAGACCGTACAAAATATGGGCAAAAAAGATTTCATACTAACTTCTAATGTAAGTGATAGAATACAAGTTCTGTAATCCCAGGCAAAAATCAGCCTTTGTCACAAAAGGCTTTTGGCACATGGTCATGCTTTAGCAGAGCTCTCGAGATTGCTGCCTCTCATCACCTTCATAATCCTTGTTTGGTTTTATCAGCATCATTGATTAGGGCTGCATATCTCCAGGGAAACAGTGTATTTGTTTTGTACTGTCTGATGGCTAGTTAGCTGCCTCTGTAGAAGCAGGGGAGCATAAACAACTGCAAATATTCTTTATAAACTATGGCAACTGTTTTTTTTAATTTTTTTTCAATGGCAATATAGCGTGCTTAAATAAAAAGCTATATTAAATAGGTGGAGCACAGCCCACTGTATTCTATCACCTTCAAAATAGGATAAACTTTTGGCTTAAACTATTTGAAAAGGTCCTTCTCATACCCTTCATGGCACTGTTCCCAGTGAAGAGAAATGGAGATAAAATTGAGCCTATTACACTCCAAATGCAATAGTGTTTGAAGAAAAGGAAAAATTGCTTCTTATGACTCTCCTGAGCTGTTTCAGAACAACGCATGGTCAGAAAAAAAAAAGGGGGAATCTGAACAAGAAATAAGAGGTGTTTTCATGTATCTGCATCATTTGGAATACTTAGTACAGACAGTGACACTGAAATCAGATGGAATACCAGGGCTTTTTTTGTGGCGGTACATCATGGTGCTGAGTACTGGTACCTCCACACCAATGTCCCTCACAGCCAGGGATCCCACAGCTGGGGCTGCCAGTGAGGCTTCACACCCCAGCCAGTTCCCAGCCGCAGGGCTGCAGGATACCCCAGCAGCTGGGATTCCCGTGGCTGGGACTGCCAGGGTTGCGGCACCCCAGCCAGCTCTCAGACATGGGGCTACCAGAGTCCCTGCTGGCCCCACAGCAGTGTGGGGCTGGGAGATAGAGCCCTCCCACCCTGCGGCAGAGCAAGGCCAGGAGCAGGAGCTCCTGCCAGAGCCTCAGCAGGGCGGGTCTAGGAACAGGAGCCCCTGCTGCCCCACCAGCAGCCCCAGCTGCAGAACCCCAGCAGTAGGGCAATGGGAGGGTAGGGGAATGGGAGTGATGAGGAGCCGGCTGAGTATGCGTGCCTCTTTTTTTTACAAAAAAATCCACTGTTGGGTACTATTGTTTTCAGTCAAATTGAACCTGAGCATACTATGGTAAGTTCTGAGGTTAAGATTGCTTAGGTGTACTGCTTCTGTAAATCTTTAAAAGTTCATTAAGAACTGATGTGTGGTACTGAAATCTCTGTAGATACTAGCAGTGAGTTTTTCCTCACATTTGTGCAGATTGTTACTGAAGGGAAACTCTCTCTCTCTCTCACACACACACACACAGATTAATCTTTATTTATTTATTTATTATTCCCTTAACCAAAAAATAATTCACACAGAGTGAAAATCTGTTCACTGTATAGAGAAATTTATCTGCAAAACTCCCTGTTCCACAGAGACTGCCCATTCCTGGCATCACAAGAAATGGGCGCCAGCTGAGTATAAGAAAGAGAGGGACTGGAAAGCCATGGAATTTCATGTGACCATCAAGAATCAATGTTTATGCTCAAACAAAAGTATCTACTATGTAATTCTACAGCATTATCTTCTGGACCACTTTCTGCTCCAGGCTCCTGTCCTGAGTGTGGCTTTCTGCTCCAGGCACTTGGACTCAGTGACTTGCCTCTGTGTAATACAGCCCTGGAACTGTTTTTCTCTTTAATGAACTTCTTTTTGTGACCAGTCAAACCTCCCTCTCCTCTCTTTGCCCAAGGAAAAAAATCAATTTAAAACTTCCCTTCTTTCTTCCCAGATTTCTACAGCCTCCTTTCCTCTTTAAATGAGGTGATAACACCCCATTACAAAACCTGGGTTGTGTCTACACTACAAAAATAACTTCAAAGTAAGTAACTTCGAAGTACAACTTCAAAATAACAGACTTCAGAGCTGAGTGTCTGCACACACCCTACTTTGAAGGTAAACTTTGACATAGGGCACTACTCCATTCCCAGGAATGGAGTAAGGACTTAGAAGTTGTGCTCCCTAACTTTGAAGTAAGGGAAAACATGTGCAGATGCTCTTCAGGCTACTTCAAAGTAGCCCCTAACTTCAAAATTAACTTTGAAGTTAGTTCTTAGTGTAGATGCACTCATAAAGATACCCTTTCTACTTCAGACAGCACAGCATTGCTTAAATATTAAGCCTAGAAAATCAATAACACAGATAAGGCAATGCCAGTGCTGAATCAGCCATCATATGGCATTCAGAAATTATACAGCAACCTATTTGGGCATTAGGTGTAAAGTCAGAAGGGTCTAGAATTTCCATGCACCCTACAAACGTGGCACACATATTCACTCCGGGCTAATCACCAGTACATTACTGAAGTAATTTGTCATTTGGGGTTTTGACACTGACTTCAATAGAGACAAGATTTGGTCTTGTATGAAAGAACATATGTGACTCTAAATAATAAGGTATTTTTAATATTCAGCATTTCATTTATCAGTGTTGAACTAATTCAGCCTGCCATTCAGTCTATTTGGCTAAGTCTACATAGAAAAGTTATTCCAAAATAACAGCCATTATTTTGAAATAACTTTGCGAGTATCTACACTATGCACGTTATTTCGAAATGAATTCAAACTTGCAGGGTGCGTCTACACTAGGTGGCTACTTCGAAGTAGCTGGCACAACGTCGAAATAGTATGCGTCGCATCTACACGCACTGTGCACTATTTCGACGTTGAAATCGACGTTAGGCGGTGAGACATCAAATTCACTATTCCTATCCGAAGATGGGAATAGCGCCCTACTTCGACATTCAGCGTCAAGTAGGGCGTGTGTAGATGATCCACGTCCCACTACGTCGAAATAGAGGGGTCCTCCATGGTGGCCATCAGCTGAGGGGTTGAGAGATGCTCTGTCCAGCCCCTGCAGGGCTCTATGGTTGCCACATGCAGCAGCCCTTAGCCCAGACCTTCTGGCTGCTGCTGCTGCAGCTGGGGGGTCCATGCTGCGTGCATTGGGTCTGCAACCAGTTGTCAGCTCTATGGATCTTGTGCTGTGCAGGCCGAGTGTGTCTGGGAAGGGCCCTTTAAGGAAGCGGCGTGGGGATTTGCTGGCCCCTTATTTCGACAGGGAGCACTTGTGTGTGTGGACGCTCCGCATTTCCTTCCAGGGCAGCTTCTTTTGACATTCTCCGTCGCTACTTCGATGTTGAATGTCAATGGCACTAGCCCTGGAGGACGTGTAGACGATACGCATCTAAGTAGCCTATTTCGATGTTCTTACGTCGAAATAGGCTACTTCGACGTAGTGTGCTAGCGTAGACGTAGCCGCAGTGAGTTATTTCAAATTTATTAACCTTGTTATGGGAGGTATACCGCCTATTTCAAAACAGGAGCTGTTGAGACATGGAATAGCACTATCTAGAAATAAGCCACAATGGCGTCCAATAGCACTGTTTCAAAATAGGTACTACGTGTCCGTACATGCTACTTTGAAATGGCTGGGTGCTATTTCAGAATGCATTCTTGTCTGTAGCTGTGTTATTTCAGAATAGCTATTCTGGAATAAATTATTTTGAGACAACATGGCTGTATAGACATAGCCTGTGAGAGGCACATAGCCATAGGACCCTAAGGCCATATCTACACTAGCCCAAAAGTTTGAAATGGCCATGCAAATGGCCATTTCAAAGATTACTAATGAAGTGCTGAAATATATATTCAGCGCCTCATTAGCAAGCAGGCGGCCATGGCACTTCGAAATTGCCACGGCTCGCTGCCACACAGCTCGTCCAGACAGGGGTCCTTTTCGAAAGGACCCCGGCAACTTCAAAATCCTTTCAAGGACCCCTTGAAGGGATTTTGAAGTTGCCGGGATCCTTTCGAAAAGGACCCCTGTCTGGACGAGCCTCGCGGCAGTGAGCCGCAGCAATTTCAAAGTGCGCGGCCGCCCGCATGCTAATGAGGCGCTGAATATGTATTTCAGTGCTTCATTAGTAATTCTTCAAAATGGCCATATGCATGGCCATTTTGAACTTTTGGGCTAGTGTAGACGTAGCCTAATTGTCAAAAATCTCAGATTTCACATAGATAGCTCAAAGCAGTCACCCCATTTTCAAAAGTTCCACACTTAATATCTCCCATTAATAAAAATTATGCCTAAATGCAAGCTGAGCTCTTTTGAAAATCCAACCCTACACCCCCTTTTTTCCAGTCAGAACCATCTGACTCGCCATCATATGTGCTAGAAGCCATTTCAAGAAGGAGGTAGTGGCCCATTTAATGGTCCAAGCAAACCTCACCGCAGAGAGAGAACAAGAAGTCTTGTGGCACCTTATAGACTAACAGATATTTTGGAGCATGAGCTTTCGTGGGCAAAGACCCGCTTCATCTGATGCATCTGTTATAAATATGTGTTATCTATAAATATTTGTTAGTCTATAAGGTGCCACAAGACTTCTTGTTGTTCTTGAAGCTTCAGACTAACACAGCTACCTCTCTGATACTTGTCACAAAGTGAGAATTATTTGAACTGACAAAGTTTCCCACATATATCATGTGCCGTGATAAATTGGCTGAGTGTTGATGACCTTTCCAGGACTTGTCATCTTCAAATAGATCGGCTTTGAAAAATCAAGGATTAACTCTAAAAAGGGTTTTGACAGCGTTAATCTGGCATTAACGTGTGGCTATTTCTCTTTTACTCAGTCCCCAAATGTCAGGGTTAAAAGCATGTAAAGCCATCCCACCTGCTGAGAGAAAAACACTAATTGTTGACAAAGGATTTCCTCAGCAAAAATTGAGGGACAGATTTGTACATTGTATTATTACCATATGGATCATATATAAACGTGGAGTAACACAGGATGGCAGAGGATGAAAGTGCATTAAGTAAACAAAATATTTACACACTCCTGTTTGCATAGTTTATAGTAGTTTGCACAGTGTATAGTATTACAGCAGATTAGTCTACTAGATCAAAAGAGTCCCTAAAGGCCAATCCTGATCCTATTTAAATTAATGGCTAAATTCCTTGTCCCCTGCCCCAGCACCAGTGTGGATTTTAGACTGCCATGCATCCCCTACCCCCCAGCCAACACCAGCAAGGGTCCGGCCCACAGGCTGCCCCCACTCAGCACCGGTGGGTTTTTGGACTGCTGCTGTCCACAACAACCTGCAGCATCAGGGATCCTGGACTATGAGCAACTGCCCAGTACCCCCTCTCCCTGCCAACCCCAGTGGGGTTCTTAGGCCATGCACTGATGTCCCTCCCCCACACGTAGTCGTGATTCCCTGGGCCACCCCTTCCCCCAGAACATGTAAGATTCAGTCAGATGTAAACAGCACAAGTCATGTACAGTTCACAGGCTGTGAATTTTTGTTTACTGCCCGTGACTTTTAGTAAAAATACTAATGACTAAAACTCAGCCTTCTTTATTATCCATAGCTTTGCCTTTATTCTCTACCCCATCATGAAATTCACGGCAAAATTTCCTTTAATATCGTAATTATTTCCTTTCTTTTTTAACTGTTGAGATCCAAGTCTCTCTCTGCCCACCACTCGAACAATATTTCATCTAGAAAAATCAGTTACCAAAAATAAAATAGGTCTATTTAAAGTTAGATGTATATATGTTTATGTAGGTGCTTAATTTCACTGGGACTGAATGTCTATAATGAAGTTAAGACTAAGCCTAATTTTTTTCAGGATAGGATTCCTTGGTCTCCATCAAGAATTCTGTCGTTACAGAACAGAGCTTAGCCTTAATTCGTACAGCTCCACTTTACATTCAGAAAGCAGAATCCTAAGTCTGTCTTCTCATGCGCTGAATGCCTGCCTGAACTAATATAGCGCAGAGGAACAACACTTCTGGGAATATGTCAAAACTCCTTTACAGTAAACACAATACACTGTACAATAACATATTATTTCCCTGATAGACCATAATCCTCAGTCTGAGTCATTATGGTTTATCACATAAGTGGGTCTTTTTAAAGTGCTGGTAACTGAATGACTAGCCAAATGGCCGAATAGCTATTTTACAGGATTGTGATATGAGCAGCTATGTAAGAGCAACTTAAGACTAGATACTCCAGACCCTTATGAAATTTTCATTGGCAATAAATTATGGAGAAGGTGCAATAACTTCTTCTGTAAAAAAAATTGCCTTGGCTAATTTTAATCAAAAAATGCATCTAGTTGTCATTTAGACTGTGTCTACGCTTAAAAAAACTTCGACATGGCCATGCTAATGGCCAAATCGAAGAATACTAATGAGACTCTGAAATAAATATTCAGTGCCTCATTAGCATGCCACCGGCCCCGGAACTTCAAAAGTGCCATGGTACGCTCGCCCACAGCTCATCTACGCAGGGGTCCTAGCTGATAGGAATAAAGGGGATTTCAATGTTGGCAGGGTCCTTTTGAAAAGGACCCCCCATAGACAACCCATGGGCGAGCAAACCACAGCACTTTCGAAGTGCCATGGCCGGCGGCATGCTAATGAGGCACTGAACATTCAATTCAGCGCCTCGTTAGTATTCTTCAATTTGACCATTAACATGGCAATTTTGAAGATTTCTGTAAGTGTAGCTGTAGCCTCTATGAAATGGAATCATGGCCTGCAGCATATCCAAATCGACAACTGTACATGGAGCTAATTTCTTAGCTCAGCCTTCTGCTTTGTTTCATTTGCTATAAACTGTTTAAGTAAAAGCTTCTCTTCTAAGGTAAAATCTTGTATGATAAATTTTATCCTAGGTAAGTTTGCCTGGGGCTAAGTTATCAAATGTCTTCACTGTTTATTTTAGAACTGTGACTACCCCATAAAGGGGCACTGACAGGTCAAAACTTATCTAACATTCCAGTTCTGTAAAAGTACATTTAGACAGTTTATGTCTTTATCCCCAATCCTACAAAGACACACACGTTTGATTAGCCCCATTGTATTCAGTAAGACTACTCAAACTACTCAGGTTACTCATGTATGTAAAATCACGGATTTTTGTCACAATAATTCTGGCAGGGACAAACTTGCAGCCTATAGTCCCAACCCTACACGCAGTAACAAACTTCTAGTTTGTGAGTGAAGTTATCCCCTTGTATCAAGTGCTTGGAGGTTGGGAGCCTTAGGCCAAGACATCTGTAATGAAACACATTGCGGTTCATTCCTTTTTGCCCCAATAAAAGTCCTTGTGGCTGTATTTTACAATTCTTTCTCTAGTTACTCTTTGATTGCTTGTTAGTGAAGTTTGTGTTCCGTTCCCACAAGCAATGTGGTCTCCCTGTGCCTCCTAACATATGTGTATATCCCTAGTGATTCCACTTCTTACGGTCTCACTAACAGTGTTTCTTCCAACAGTGCATCTTGCCTTCGGATTTGTTTTGTTAAAAATATTTCTTTCCTTATTTTATAGCTATATACATAATTTTTCTTCTTACAAGTACAGTGGGGACCCTCATGAAAACAAGATGTGTATCTTAAGAGGTTTTCCAAATAAGCAACATTTTTAGATAAATAAATCTGTTCTGGAGTTTCACATTTTATTTGTGCATTATAGAGAGAGAGAAATACTGAGAAGTCTTCTTTTCTATCTAATGTTTTCTTCGTTCTTCCCCATTTTTCTGTCTACAGGCTCAGTTCAGCACATTTACTAAGTTCCTGCTTGGGCTAATTTCCCCTTCAGTCACTGGGAATCCACAGCCATTGATTTCTCTTTCCTTCTCATGACCTCACAACACACCACGTACGCTACAGGTTGAACCTCTCTCATCCAGCACCCTCAGGACATGACCGAAGGTTAGGGCAACCATATCTCTCTTTGTCCCTGTAAAGCGTCCTGAGATGCCCAGCCCTTGGCCTAGGGCGGGCGGCAACCAAAAAGGGGGTTAGAACACCAGCCCCGCCCCCAGTCTAGAGCGGGGCCGCAGTTCTCAATAGCAATATTGTAGGGCCGGCCGGCCCAGCCATCAGTTCAGGGCGGGGCAGCCATTCACAGTTGCAATACAGTACCAGCCCAGCCCTCAGTCCAGGGCAGGGCAGCAGTTCACGATAGTAATACAATTCCGGCCCAGCCCTCAGTCCAGGGCGGCCAGCAGTTCACAAGGGGTTAGCCCAGGCCCAGCCCTCAGTTTGGGGTGGGGCACCAGCACAAGGAGGTTAGCACAGACCCAGCACAGGCTGGCCCTGTGGAGGAGGGGGTAGGGGGTCTCAGACCCTCCCACTCCACTGCGACCCGGCCCGGGACCCTGGGGGTCAACTCACACACGACCACGGCAGTGGGGATCCAGGCTGCAACACACTGCCATGGGTTCGGGAGCGTCGTTCCCCGGGCCACTTCCTACCTCTACCTCCTCTGGAGGAAAATCCCAGTCCATCTGGTCAGGGGGTCCCTCTAGGTCGGTCTCCTCCAGGTCATCCACCTTCGGGGGCTCCAGCCAGTCGCCCATCTCAATGTCATTGGGATAGTCGGGCGGCAGTAGCACCAGGGACCCGAGGTGATCCTGGGCCTGAGGGCTGTAGGGATCCACCGGGACTCTGGGGCAGGCCGCCCCTGGGGTTTTTTGCCGGCGTGAAGGTCCTGGCAGGTCCGGAAAGTCCGGGTAGTCCCCCTGGGGCATCTGGATCCGGGGGTGTTCGGAGCCGCTGGAGGCTTGCTCCTCCAGCCTGGCCAGGCGGCGACATGCCCTCTGCCCTTGGTGCTGGGGAGCCCGTGCAGGTGCCTCCTCCCTGCCCGGAGGCCCAGGCTTTAATGGGTCCCGAGACCTGCCCTTGGCTCTTCCAGCCCCGGAACCCGCCCTCTGAGGGGTGCGCCTCTGGTACTCTGGCTCCGGCCCCGCCCACCAAGGCCTCTGCGCAGCCTCCTCTGCCTCTGAGTCTGCAGGAGGCCATACTGACTCACTACAGTCCCAAATAAAGGACAGGTAGATAACGGGGAGGAGCAGCTCTTCCTGACTCCTCCAAGTGCCAGGGATCCGGGAAGAAGGCAGCAGCTGCCTGCCTTCCCCAAGTCCCTGGCTGCAGCAGCCCCCAGTGCTCCTGGGAGCCCCAAGGAAGCAGCAGGGACAGGGCAGCCATGGCACTTTTCCCCCACCTTCCACAAGCCCCGAAGAAGCTGCAGGGATGGGGCAGCCACGGCGCTTCTTCCACCCCCTTCCCCAAGCCTCAGCTGTGGGGACAGGGCAGCCACACTGCCAGCGGAAAGTATGGGACAATTAGTCCCTTTTCTAAAATAAGTTGGGACACGTTTTTGGTGTCCCAAATACGGGACCATCCCACCAAAAACAGGACAGATGGTCACCCTCTCAAAGGAGGGTGAGCACATTTGCCAGACCACTGGAAGTCAATATTGTCCGGCCCATTACCAACACTTTCACTACTAACTGGGCTCTTAGAAGACATTCAGTGGTAAATAAGAGCAGAGAACACAAAGAGCCAGGACTGGTACCTGTAAACAAACTTTATGGGAGCACAGTAAACTTGGTCACACCCATGACAAATGGACATCCAACTAACTAAAATTATGCCAGGTTTTGGATGTTGCCAGATGAGAGAGTTCCAGATTGGAGAGGTTCAACCGATATTTGTATTTTGCTTGTGTTGTATGCAATCATTTTCTGATTCATACGTACAAGCTAAAGAATATTACAAAAATATAAATCAAACAATAAGAAATTCTACATAACAGTTTGTTAACTTCCTTAGTGCTGGGCACTAAAGGGTTTTGCATATCAGATCCAGTCCAGCTCCAATGGACTTTGTTCAGCCTAAAGTCTATGTCAGAATGCTGCTTCTTATTATGCTGTTGTTCAGTAGAACGTCTGCCATTAAAACGACCATTTTTACTGATACCACACAGTGGCTTCAGAGATACCACGACAGTCTCCTAAGCATAAAAGGAGAAGTGGACTATTTGGGGCAAGATTGATTTTTTGTTCTGTGTTTGTACAGTACCTAGCACAATGGGGCCCTGATCTATGACTAGGCCTCCTAGTCACTACCACCATATAAATATTTAAATGTCTAAAAGCACCAGTGTGCTTTCTCTCATGCTTAACCTCATATATGGAAAGAACTCCCCATAAACACCCAAAACCCACCTCTCTGTTCCCCTTCAAAACCCAACTCCAAAATGCTGCTTTTCTGTGATGCCTATCTCTCTGTGCCTTAGTGGGTCAAGCTTTGAAGTGGGGCAGACTCACCCCAAACTGGTGGTTATTCTGTGGTAAGATTATATCCAGCCAGTAACAAAAGTAAACTTCTGTCTCACCACACTGGTGAACAAGAGATCAGAAATGCTGTCCCCTTAGGTAGGGCAGCCTTTGTCTCATCATCCTGACAGCAGCCTCTGTGATACGTAGCCACTGAAAACCAATTCCATCAAGTATAGGACCCTTTCAGCCTCAGGAAATCAGTCACATAACCAGGTCAGTATATAAAATTTGGGTCGTACCCAATAATCATGCTGTTGATAATCCTTTTGTAACTAAAATGTAAAGGTTTCAATGGAATCCCAACCACGTACACACTCCACAGGCAGCAGCGGGTCCGCTGGCCTGGCCACGTCCACAGGATGAATGATGGAAGGATCCCAAAAGACATCCTGTATGGTGAGCTAGCCTCTGGCAAAAGACCTCCCAGATGCCCCCAGTTGCGCTACAAAGATGTTTGCAAGAGGGACCTCAGGGAGGTAGACATCGAGCTGGACAGCTGGGAGGAGCTGGCAGACGATCGCAGCAGATGGAGGCAGGAGCTACACAAGGGCCTTCAGAAGGGTGAGTTGAGGATCAGACAGCTAACAGAGGAGACGCGAGCCCACAGAAAGCACAGTAAGGACCTGCCAGACACCCATTACACATGCAACAGATGCAGCAAGAACTGTCACTCTCGTGTGGGCCTTCACAGTCACAGTCGATGCTGCAAATGATGATCCCAAATAGAACTACGAAGGGCGCGATCCATAGTCTACATAGACTGAAGGATGCTACTAAACAAACAGGTTTCAATGAGGAACATTTTGTCTCTAAGAAATTTGGACTAAAAGCAAATGTAAATGTAAATACTTCTTTAAATACTAGCAACGAGAAGTCTGTGACACGTTTTTTGCCCACGAAAGCTTATGCACCAAAAAATCTGTTAGTCTATAAGGTACCACAGGACTTCTTGTTGTTTTTGCGGATACAGAAGAAATGGCTACCCCTCTGATACTTAAATATTAAATATTCTCGTTCTCATTTAAAGGGTATATTTTATATTAATATAAGTGCCTGACCTTACTCGTAATATACCATCATCATCATCATCAACAACAACCATGGGCTCAGCACCTTGTTGGTGTCTGATGCCCATCTCACTATTTCCTTCCATCTTTCCCTGTCCATTGCAGAGTGGCTTAGTTTCTGTAGACTACCTCTGCACCAATCTACTATATCATCTATCCATTCTCTGTGGAGTCTGCCTCTCCTATTTGAACCGTCCATTATGCCGAATACCAGGGTTTTAATTTTTCATTAGTCGTTCATTCTGCAACTATGCCCTAATAGCTGTAACTTCCATCGTATAACCTTCTGTGGTATGTTCTCTTTGGCATCAGACTTCATTCGCATTGTTGTTTCACGATCAGCGCATCATCACTCATCTGACCAACCCTCCTTTGAATAAATACATTAGCTTTTAGTCCAAAGTTCTTAGAGACAATATGTTCTTTTCCTAAATTAGTTTTACTAGACATGTACTGAAGATAAAATGGACCAATACAAAAGTAAAAACTACACAAACTTTCCAGCCAAAACATTCCCTTCTTCAAATGAACTTTTTGGCCTTGGAAGCTTGTGTGTTCTTTCTAATGTACTTGTTGGTCCAATAAACTTTTCCACACTAGCTACCTTTTCCACATATTCTGACCTTTTCTACTCAAGTTTATTTAATTTTCATTTTCTCGCAATTTTCTAAAGTTTGAATGAGTGAAAAGGTAATATTTTCAGTGTAGTATATATCCTTCAAGCTACAAAGAATAAAAAGATCACTAAACAGAAGGCCTAATGGAGTCTGAAACGAGTTTAGTCAACCCATTATCACTGGAGATGGGCCCAAACCAAAACCATGGGTTCAAACAGGCTCAGGCTTTTGGAAAGTTTTGATCCAGCATCAAATACTGCAGTTTGAGACCACTTCTAATTATAAATAAACCAAACATGAGCAATATATGTAGGGTCTGTTCCTGCTCTCATTGAAGTCAATAGCAAAGCTCCCATTGATTTTGAAAAGAGCAAAAGGAATCTCTGAAGGAAACACAGAAGAAAACTGGTGGGAAGTGGGGGAGCAGAATTGGATTCAAAACTACAGGCCTGAATTTTCTGTGGAAAGCAAGTACTTTGTGAATTTTTTTGTCAGTTAAAAAGCCAATTTTCTGTCAAAAAAATTTAGATGGGAAATCTTCAACAAGTCCTACCCATTATTATACATGGGTAAAGTGGTCTACATCCTCTATTTATTTCTTGCAGAGATGGAGACTTTTTGTATAGCATCCTTTAATTTTTAACCCACAGCCAGTTTAAATATTGTATCACTAACTGTCTCTTAGGTTTTTTTTTCTCTCTTGATTCTTGTATAGCCTCTAACGCCATAGTATTTATTTTCAAGTTTCATGAGATCACCCTGATGCTTATTCTTTCCATGATAATAAACCTTTTCTCAAACAATTAAGTTGTCCTCTTAATTTATATTTTTATATGTCATCCTCTTTGTTACTGTGACCTCATAGAGAGACCCTGACCCTAGGAAGCAAATGCACCATCAGCAGAGCCCTGCAAATCCACAGATACCTGCTTTATAGTCATGGGATGTAGATGTGGATATCTTTGGCTCATTTTTTCAGATCCATATTAGGATACAAATTTTGTATCAAGAACACTGCAAATTTGCAGATATCTGTTCTACATCCATGGGCATTCGCATCCATAGATACAGGTGCAGATGCAGATACAAATTTTGTATGCATGTAGATCTTTAAATATTGGGCATGCAAGGCATTAACTTTAGTTCAGTTCCCCTCTACAAGAGTTATGAGAAATGACTATTAATTGTCTTTTGGGTGCAAGTGGGCAGGAAATGGAAGGTCTTAGGTCAAATTGAACACCCAGGGAGGCAAAGCACTAAGTTATCCCTAACCTGGGGAGATTTCTGTTTCCTTTTGTAATTACATTAACTTATTGGGCTGGAATTGCTCTGAGACTGATCCGCTGTAATGCTGACCTGGGACATCCTTTGGGACATCAGCTGCTTCCTCTCAACCTCCCAATGATCAATGCTATGATCATTATTCCTTAAGGAACAGACTTTGCTGATTTCTTCTGTTTTTATTTTGTCGTAGGTCACTCCTCCAGTTTACAATTGTGCTACCCCACAAGAGAGGAGCATCATTCCATAACAAACAGCATTGCATGGTATTTGCCAGATGGAAATCTGAGGTCTGATCTGTTTGTAAGCCAGAGGCTGAGAGACCACAAGGGAGAATAAAATCTGCTTTACAGTACTAGCGAAGAGAAGTGTGGCTTTTAGCTTATGTGGTAGAGGCTTGCATCTCTAGCCTCAAAGGTTCCCAGGTTCAATCCCACCTGCTGATGATCTGGGTGACCCCTCATTTTAGGCATGGGAAGAGACTTAGGCTGAATTCCTTTTTTCAGCATTTCCTGCTGACTAGTTAATGTGGCTCCCTGCCTAGTGTGTTGGCTTTTATGGATCCCAATAGTAAGCACTTATTAGGGCTGTCAAATTACTACTCACACAAAACCAAACACCTTTGTCCCATCTCCTACCCCACCCTCTTCTGAGGCAAAAATATTTCACAGAGGATGATTCACCTTTGAACAACTACGAAAAGCAAGTGATGGAATCTCCATTGCTAGATGTCTTCTAATGAAGACGAGACGCCTTTCTGGTATGTGCTTGGATCAAAACTTAGTCAATGAAATGTACAAGAGAGATGAGATATGCAGGCATCAGATTTGATGCTCTAATGGACCCTTTTCACATTCTAAAGTCTACTAATTAATGAAAAACTGACTGCGGCTTAAGTAGCAGACTCTGGTACTTTGTTGCGTAGACAGCCTCCTCCCCAGACTCAGTTATCAGTAAATGGGATGATCCAGGGGAAAGAACTCAAATATCCAAAAAGTCTGGCCAAAGTCAGGACATCAGCCTTGCAGGAGATGGGTGGGAGTGTCAGTGATGGCAGTGACATCACAAAGACCTGTTGCACACCATCAGCCTATTGGAGAAAAGTGGTGGGGAGATGGTGACCTCATAGAGAGATCCTGACAACAGCCAGGCAGGACAAAGGCACAAGGCAGGAGCAACCTCAGAGATTCTTGTGGCTCTTCAGCAGCAGGACTCCATCTTAAGGTCTCTCCTTGAGGACTGAGACTGAATTAGGATTAATGTATGTGACCATGAGGTGGAAATTGGTCAGAGTTTTTGCCTTCCCTACTTCTGATTTTGTAGTCCTTGTTTAGAAGTCAAGAGCCTCAAAAAGGTTTGGAACCTGTTCTGTCTAATCCACCTGGTACCATCTCATTTCTAGGCATAGAAATAACTTGGGTAAGATGATTTGATTTCCTACCAAAGGATCTATCCTGGGGACATTGGGGGGTTGTCCTTTTAGTTTCATTTCTCCTCTTTCTCTTTTTCTTGTCCTTCTTTTGCCCCATTTCCTTTCTAACCTCCCTCCTACAAGGAGGGCTGGATGCCAGGGGGCAGGGTTCCTGTCTCTATGGGAGACCCTCACAAACACATGGGGCTGGAATTGCTCTGAGATTGATCCCCTCTGGAGGTTACTTTGGCCATCCTTCAGGACTTCTGCTGAGAGCTGTCTGCCTCACACCTCTGAGAGTCTCCACGCTGATTGGCCAAGGAAGATTCAGCTCCTTTTGTTCTCTTTTAAAATCAAACAAGTCACAAGCAATCCTGTATTTGATTGGTTGAGCTTTTTCTCTCCAATTATTATTTCTGCACAGTTCCTGGTTCTCTCTAATGCACCAATTCTTCTCAAATACTTGCTGAATGACGACTATGAGCAATTGTTGGTCTGCAGCTCACTTGGGACACACAGGCTGATCAGAATAAAGTGCTCTCAAGTCCTGCTCCTAGACAGCCCCATCAGCCTTGCAGGGAAGAGTAGGGGATGGCACTGACATCACAAAGGCCTGTTACAGGCCTCAGCCTTGTGGGAAAAGGTGGTTGGGCATTGGTGAACTCACTGAGACACCGTGACATGGGCCAAGCTGGACAGAGGTGCAAGATAGGTGCAACATCAAAAGGTACTCCCCCACCTCCCAAACTTATAGCTTTGTGAGGGGCTCTCCCAAAGAGGTGGGGTTGGAATTGCTCTGAGACTGATCCGCTCTGATGCTGACCTGGAACATCCTTTGGGACATCATCTGCTTCCTCTCAAACTCCCACTTCACAGAGTCTTGATGCTGATTGGCCAAACATGGGCTATTGACAGGAAGAAGTTTTCCCTATTGTGATCCAGGGCTACCCTTCCTTTGCAGGCTCTGCACAAGGCCTTGCCTGACCTCAGGCATGCCGTGCTGGGGAACCTGTTGGCCGATTCCCCAGACACTGACAGGCTGTGATGCCCCTGGAGGTGAGCATGGTCAGGAGGGGCAGGGGACAGTTTTACCTTAGTGCCTGGGGGAACTGGAAAGGAGAGACAGGAAATCCATTCTCCAATCTGTCCTCCCAGCCTGCATCCCCGGGGGCCATCCTTCGTCAGGGCAGTCAGTGCAGAGGTCTGTGGTTCCCTTCCTCCTTCAGGGACAGGGGAAAGAGTTGAAACTTGAAGTCAAGGCCCTGGCTGGCTTTGGGAGTGAGAGGCTGAAACTCCCCACCCTGCCCAAACTCCATCTCCACTGCCCATGAGATACAGGGTCCGGTGCTCACAGAAGAGTCACAGACTCCTACCTAGAGACCCAGGTGAGCCTGAAGGGAATCAGCTGTTCTCTCCAACTGGCACTGAGATCTGAGAAGAGGAAGGGGAGAGAGGGAATTATCTTCTCAGTCCCTCTCTGCTGATCAAGGACTTTCAAGCCCGGAAGGGGCACAGGGTCTGTCTCCATCCTGATGAGCTGTGCATGAATCAGGAGTTCAGAAAGGATGGGGCCAGCCCAGACACTGACCTTTGTCCCCATCCAGAGAGACAGACACATATTGGGACAATCACCTTCTCAAGTGCTATGATCAATGGATCAGATAATCCAACCTAAATACAATGTGTCAGCACCCATGGATGGAGATGGGCTTGTTTGCACAGCATGTGCACTGTTCTACTGATCCTGACCTGTGCCTCCTTCCCCCACAGCTTGTCAACATCTGCATCAGGTCCAAAGTGTCCCAGAAGAAAGCCAACACTGAGAGGAGCAGCAGAGTTCCAAGCTGATTTACCATCGTCTTCCCTGATTCTGACATAAGTAACCTCTGATCCCAGCTCCCAGACCCTAGGTGTAGCCAAGCTCTCTCCAAAAGGCTGTAGGATCTGCAGCTGTAGGGGCTGTGGGCTGGGAGTGTTCCCCTTGGGAAGGCAGAGCAGAGCAGGGAATTAGATTGATTTGAGTGAATTCCATCTTCTGGTTCAGTGAAGACTTTTAAGGGAACAGTCGTCCAGTGCCACTTCCAGCCAGGTTCATGCCTGGCCTTGGGAAGTAGGTGGGGGTGCAAGTCATCCTGGAGGGCCCTGCCCATATCCCTTTGCTCCAGGATTCTTTGCGGGCTGAAGAAGAGGAGAGTCTAACTCCAGGTCCTCTCTGCCGGTGTCTCTTGCAGAGACAGGGTTAGAGAAGGAAGAATCCTAACACGGGGGAGAGTGCTGATGGAACCCCTCTCTTCCATTCCATTAGACCTGAGAACAGTTCCCCACACTTGGGAACTTGATGGCTTAGCAGTGACTGTACACCAGTGATGCAGCCAAGGACATCAACCAGCTTATCAGAGATGGGATTTAATGGCTCTACTAACTGCTGCTGTGCCACAGCTAAGGAACCTCAGCCGGGAAATAGAACTCCAGAAAAGTGACTCTGACAGAATACAGACAATGGGTCCTCTAAAGAAATGACTCCCTCCCATTGACCCCAGTTGGAGGATGTATCTGTCTCTCCTCTCCCTACTCAGTTTAGGATCAACTCCCCACCACAGGCACCAAGGATATTCCACCAACCCCACCGTAGGGAGCTCTGCCACTTACTGTTGGGGCCAGGGATCCTACCCAATGGGAATGAAAGAACACAGCCACCAAACCCAGACAGAGAAATCTGCCAAAAAGAACAGCTGTCACAGGGAGAGGGAGGGAATGGAGGCAGGAGTCCTCCTACAATGGGGTGGAGAATTCTGGTGCTGAAGGTCATTAGAGAAGAAGACAAGTCCACCCCAGGGTGCCAGTTGCCATTAATATTCCCTGATTCCTGGGGGCATCCAAGTCTTTGTTCTCTTGAAACAGGAGGACATCATGACCAAGGCGATGTGCCAACTCCACTCCATCCCACCCTTTCACCAGGTGCTTGAGCCTCTGGAGAGGCAGTGACATTCAGGGTAGATCTATCTGATGCAGTGTACAACCCCACACTGAGACTGACCTGGGGAGATGCCGACGATGGGCACAGCAGGAGTCCTGGCTGCAGAAGAGATTCTAGCACCAGCAGCTGCCCAAGGCAGGAGAGCAGTCACCAGCCTTCACCTAAGACTACAGAACCCTTTGCTTTACCATCTGGAGGCTCACGGGGGAGGCATATGACACTAAGCCCAGCGCAGAGAGAGGGCCCAGCCTCCTGTACTACCCACCTCAGTGTCACTGGGGAATCCCCAAGTGTAGCCTTTCCCAAACTCGATCACCCAACCCAAGAGAGGGTCTCAAGGCAAGTGCAGCGAGGTTGTGAGTAGGGTCACTACCCATCCAGCTTTTCCAAATATGACCTCATGACCTTCCCCCAGGCATATTTTGGAAATATTAAAAATTTCATGGAGGTGGGGGAACAACCAGACCACTTTTCCCTCCACTGGGGAGGAGGAGATGGGAGAGACATAATAAGCTCTGAGCCATTAAGAGGAATGAGTGAGTGGCTTGCAGAGCCTTTCTTTTGTGGGTATATTGGACTGTATGTTTATTTGGTTGCTGTCTGTGAATCTGGAACTTGGTGACTTGCCTAAAAGACCAAGGCCTCAGATCCCTGTCACCAAACCTGGGTGATCCCATACCTCGTCCTGGATCATAATCCCACACCACCTCTAGGAGATGTTACATGGAAGGCAGCCCCTCAGGATCCTTTATCTCCTCCACAAGACATGGGGAGAGCCAGGGCCAGGAACAACCAACGTGATGGAATATGTGCTCTGTAAGAAGGAAAAGTTGCAGCCCCTGCAGGCTTTGTTGCAGAAGAACCTTCTGAAATCTCAGCACCCGGAACACACCAAAAATAATGGGCCAGAAGATGAAAATTTAAACCCAGTGAGAGGGTTTGCACTTGCTACCAACCTTCAAGTGAAAACTGATGGCCAAGAGACAAGGATCACTGAAGGTATAAACAGGGCAAGGGCAGTTGATGATGAAAGATACTGTGCCGGGAAGAGAAATGACAGCAAGGCTATACCATATGCACCAACTGAAGAGTAGAAAAGACCAGGTGGCCTATCCTCATCTTGCCTTTTTCCCAGAACCTGAGCTCAGGGTGCCAGCACTCTTAATCCAAGATGCTGGCATGAAAAGAAACAGCAAACAAAATCAATCATAGACTTCCCCTTGGTGTTTGTAACATGGCCAAAGCATTCCGATGGAGACTACCATCAAGTGCAGACCACTATAGGGAAAATGATCCCTGAGAATCTATGACATATTCAATGGCAGTTGTGGGAAACAGTCTGTCAAAAACTTTTGGCAGTGTTGGACTTCAGGATCATTGAAAAATCCCCAAGTGCCACCTTTCTCAGACTGGGTCTCCCAAACCAAAAGGGGGTCTCAAGGCAAGTGCAGGGGGATTGTGAGTAGGGTCACTAGCCATCCAGGTTTTCCCAAACGTGACCTCTTCTTTGGTCCTCAGATCTTCCTTCAAGCAGATTTTCGAAATATTATCAGCATCTGTGATTCTTCCTGGCCTTCCAAGCTGGGCAGGTGGAGAGCAGTGGCTACTGTCTGGATACCCAACTCGGATGGCAGCACCACGGCCAGCAGCAGCACAGAAAGAAGGGTGGCACAGTATTGTATTGCCACTCGTCCATCTGCACTGCTGGTGGTGACAGCACTGCCTTTGGATCTGGGGAGGCAGCAGAGCAGTGGCTGTTGTCAGGTCACCCAGCTCAGAAGTCAGCGCCGCCACTAGTCACAGCACAGAAGGAAGTTGGAATTATATGGTCTTGCCTCCCTTCCCTCTGCACTCTTGCTGATCATGGGACAGCCTTCCTAGCATGGTTGGGTGTCACAACAGTGGTGAGGGCCCAAAGGTTCCATGAGTGGAAATACCGGGAGGACAAACCCCCCCAAACCCAGTTATTTGACCTAATCCACCTGGCCTGGAAGTGGTTGTGGCCGTTGAAGTAGTAATCCTGGACAGATATATCAGACGACTGCCACCCGACCTACAGGAGTGGGTTGGACAGAATGACCCTGCTACCTTCAATGAGCTGGTGGCCCTCGTAGAGAGATGCTTGATGGCCAGGGAACTGTTTCGACTCCCTGGGGAAAGCGTATGGCAGAGAAAGGAGCCTGACCTCATTCTCAGGGCCCATGTTCCTGAAGCCCCAGAAGGAACATGGGTGGAGAAGAAGGGGCCAGGGGAACAGCTTGAGGGTATGAGGAAACTTGGGGGTGAAGACAGGGAGGGCCAGAGGGCCAGGCCCAGCAGCCCAAAGAAAAGGTGGATGCCCCACACAGGATATAGGTGTTATGCCTGTGGGGGGACTGGGGCACATAGCCACACAGTGCCCCAGTGAGGAAGAGCCCATGAAATGTGGCGTGGGGTACCTGCAAGATTCATCTGCCCTGGTTCACCTTGCTGCCATTTCAACAGCCTTCCATCAGTATACCCACCTGGTGAAGATGAACAGGATAGAAATGACTGCATTGGTAGACTCTGGGAGTGCAGTTACCTAGGTATTGGGGATGCTAGTGGGACAGGACCAACTGACCCGGGCCAAGCACACAGGGATCTCTTGTGTTCATGGGGATGTTAATTATTACCCGGCCATCCCGGTAAAGATAGAGGTCCAGGGTAGCGTCACAAAGGTAACTGCAGGCTCCCCTATCCCGTGGTCATAGGACGGGACTTCCCCAGGTTCAATGACCTACTACAGCAGGATGGGGCCAAAAGGGATAGCTTGGTCCCAATATTTTGTGAATCTTCCCAGGACCTATTCTCAGTGCCAGGGAAAGCCCATAAGGTGAGGTGGAAGAGAGGGGCATCCAAGAGGCTGGGAACCAGGATATTGGGCCACAGTCTGAAGCAGGTGCTGGCAGGGAGCCAAACCCATCTGACTACTAGGGAAGAAACTACAGAAGTCAGTGAACCAGAGGTGAGGCCTAGCTCGTCAGGTGAGGGGGACAAGGTGGGCCCCCCTGAACCTGAACATGTGGGTCTCTCCTGGGAAACGTTTGGGCAGGACCCGACCAATGACCCAGTGTTCCAAAATGTCTGTAAGGAGGTGGTCAAGAGTAATGGGACCCTTGTGGAAGGAAGAAGCAAAGGTATGTAACCTTATTTTGCAATTAAGGGGGACTTGTTATATAGAGTAACCTGGATACAGAACCAAGAGGTAGAACAGCTTTTGGTACCTCAGAAGCACCGTAGGACAGTAATGGAGATGGCCCACAGCCACTTATTTGGGGGACATCTGGGGATGGACAAAACCCTAGACCGCATACTGTGGAGATTCTTTTGGCCAGAAATCTATGTGGAAGTCTGGAAATATAGTACTTCCTGTCCTGAATGCCAGTTACACGGGCCCCCTCCACACCTGCAGGCCCCATTGGTGCCCCTACCAATCATTGAGCTCCCCTTTGAGAGTATTGCTATGGACATAGTTGGCCCACGAGAGAAGTCTGCATGGGGGCACCAGAGCATCCCAGTTGTTGTAGACTATGCCACCAGGTAGCCGGAAGCTGTGCTCCTGCACAATACTCTATCCAAAAGAATAGTGAAGGAGCTGATCCAGATTTTCTCGAGGGTGGGGATACCCAAGGAAATCCTAACTGATCAGGGGACCCCTTTCATATCCAAGCTCATTAAGGACTTATGTGCCTTGCTCTGGACACCTACCCTGAGGACGTCAGTCTACACCCCAGACTGACGGCCTCGTTGCACGATTTAATAGAACTCTGAAAATCATGATAAGAAAAGTTGTTAGCCCAGACCGCTAGGACTGGGACATGCTGCTGCCATTTCTCATGTTTGCTGTAAGGGAGGTCCCTCAAGTTTCTTCCAGGTTTTCCCCATTTGAGCTCTTGTATGGGTGTAATCCCGGGGAATTCTGGACCTTGCCAAAGAGGCCTGGGAGGATCAGCCCAACTCAGGGAGGAACATCATTGATCACACGCTTCAGATGAGAGACTGAATTGCCAGAGTCACTCCAACAGTGCAGGTACACTTAGAGACAGTGCAGAAAGCCCAGAAATTCCAGGTGGGAGACCAGGTGATGGTGTTGGGCCAACGGCTGAGAGTAAACTCCTTGCCAGGTGGTAGGGGCCATACAAGGTGATAGTTGTTGACGAGGTGGATTACAAGGCAAGCCATCCTGACCGATGGAAGCCAGAACAGATATATCATGTCAACTTGCTAAAACCATGGCGGGACAGAGAAATGCAGCTGGATGTTCTGGGAACCCCAGCCCCAGAGGAGGACCCCCAGCAGCAGGTGGGGATATCTCCTGAGTTGACCCCAGACAAACGCATGGAAGTAGCTGACATGATAGAGAGGAACCATGATGTGTTTTCAGCTAAACCCGGAAGAACAACAGAGGTGTACCATGACTTCATCACCAATCCAGGAGTTAAAGTGAACATCAAGCCCTACCGGATAACCGAGGCAAAGAGAGGGGAGCTCCAAACAGAGGTTAAGAAAATGCTGGAGCTTGGAGTTATTGAAGAGTCATACAGCCAGTGGTCTAGTCCTATCATATTGGTACCCAGGCCCCATGGAAGCCTCCAGTTTTGCAACGACTTCTGAAGGCTGTATGAGGTGTCAAAGTTTGACACCTATCCCATACCATGGGTAGATGAACTGAATGACCAACCGGGAAAGGTCCAATTTCTGTCCACTCTTGGTTTAACCAAAGGCTACTGGCACATGCCTCTGACCCTGGGGGCCAAAGAGAAGATGGCCTTCTCGACTCCGGATGGATTCTTCCGGTACATCATCATTCCCTTTGGTCTGCATGGTGTGTCTGCAACATTCCAAAGACTTATAGACAAGCTATTACGTCCACATGCCAAGTATGTGGCTGCCTACTTAGACAATGTCATTGTCCACACTCTGGATTGGGGGACACGCCTTGCGAAGGTGGAAGCTGTGTTGGAGACAATGAGGATAGCTGGCCTTATGAAGAATCCCACCAAGTGTGCGATTGAGCTAGCTGAAGCCAAGTACCTCAGGTATGTTGTAGGAAGGGGTGTGGTAAGACCTCAACTGAATAAAGTACAGGCAATACAAAATTGGCCCTGTCCATCCCAAAAGAAGCAGGTCAGAGCCTTCTTAGGGCTAATTGGGTATTACCACTGGTTCATTCATCACTTTGCTTCAAGGGTGTAGCCATTGACTGACCTGACCAGAGCCCGTGGCCCTGATATTGTAAAATAGACCCCTTCTGCCAAGAAAGCTTTTATAGACCTGAAAATTGCCCTCTGCAGTGACCCCATCCTCATTGACCCTGATTTTAAGAAGGAATTTATCCTACAGACCGATTCCTCAGAAGTCAGGCTAGGGACAGTATTGTCGCAGATGGTAGGAGAGGAGGAACATCTCATTCTATACCTTAGCAGACAGCTCCTGCCACTTGAGCAAAGATATGCCATCATGGAGAGAGAATGCCTCATGATGAAATGGGCCATGGAAACCCTACGCTATTACCTCCTGGGGTGGAAGTTCACCCTGGTCACCGATCATGCACCCCTACAATGGATGCACCGCAACAAAGACAAAAACACGAGGGTCACCAGATGGTTTCTGTCCCTGCAGCCCTTCAGTTTCAAGCTACATCATAGATCCAGGAGCCAAAATAGAAATGCAGACAGCTTGTCAAGAGTGCACTGTTGCCTGACCCAAGTAGACCAACCCCAGGGTGTTGAGCAGGGGCACAGGGATGTGTGGCAGGGCCAGGGTGGAGGGCCCCCTCAGAAGAAGCCCAAACAAACAGAAGGGCCTTCAGGACAATCACAGGCAGCTGGGTGGAAGATGGCTCAGCCTAACTGGGGCCAGCTGACTCCATGACTAGGCTAATAAGAGGCCTTTAAAAACCCTTCACAGTGGGAAGGGTGAGGAGAAAGTGTAAGAGGTGAGCAGAGAGATACAAGGAGAGCACAGTAGTGGGAGAGAACAGGTTTGAGAGAAGCAGAAGAGAGCAGCAGGAACACCAGAGATCACAGGAGGAGAGTGAGGGGTTTGAGTGGCTCAAGAGTGGGGACTCGTGACTGCTACAGCCTGGAGAAGGTACTGGGGGAATCATCTGGGGAAGTGGCCCAGGGAGGAGAGCTGCTGTGCTAAAGGAGTCAGATCCTCCCACTAGGAACCACATAGGGTCCCTGGGCCAGAACCCAGCATGAGTGGGCAGGGCCTGGGTTCCCTCCCAGATCACCCCTTGCCCCAGCGAGTGCAACTGGGCCCTTAAGTGGGACCAATGGATTGAAGAGAAGCCAGAAGCCTGGGAATAGAACTGACTTTGTTGCAGTTAGTACTGCCACTGGGACCAACACAGAAGGAACAGTGGCCTGGTGTGGTATTGCCTCTCTTCCTTCTGTGCTACTGCTGGTGGAAACATGAATTTCCAAACTGGGAGGCCACAGAGTGGCAGCCTCTGTCCAGGCTCTTAGATCAAAAGGCAGGACTGGCACCACCATTTCTTCTGTGCTGCTTCCTGCAGTGACTCTATCTTCTAAGATGGGCAGCAAGAGATTCAGGCATCAAGCACAGAAGGAAGTCTGCCACCAACAACAGAGCAGAAGGAAGGATGGCATGGTCTGCTACTGCCACATTTCCTTCTGTGCCTCTGCTGGAGACAGCACTGCTTTCCAAGCTGAGAGGCTGGAGAGTGAAGGCTGCTGGCTGGACACCCAGCTCAAAAATAAATGCCACTGCCAGCAGCGGCGCAGAAGGAAGGGTGACATGGTGTGGTGTTGCCACCTTTCCTCGTGCACGTCTGTGGGTGGAGGGGATGTCTTCTGAGCTGAGTGGCTGCAGAGCAATGGCCTCTGGTGAGGTGCCCAGCTCAGATGGCAGCACTGCTGCCAGCAGTAGCACAGAAGGAAGGGTGGTGTGACATGGTATTTCCACTCTTCCTTTTGTGCCACTGTTAGTAGCATCTCTACCTTCCAACGTGGGTGGCCAGAGAGAGCCGGAGCCCAGCTTTGAAATCAGTGTCACCACCAGCAGCAGCACAGAAGGAAGTGTAGTAAGCTCTGGTATTGCCACTCTTTCTTCTGAGCTGCTGCTGGCAGTGGCAACACTTGCCAGGCTGGGCAGCTGAGGGGAGCTGCCACTCCAGCCACCCAGCTCTGAAGGCAAGGAAGACTTATGGCCATATTTTCATATCTCCAAAATCTGCCTGGACAGAGGTCAAAAGACTTAAGAAGAGATCATGGCTGGTGACGCTATGAGCAACCCGTCTGCACTTGCCTTGCCACCCGCTTTTGGCTTAGGATCCCCAGTGTGAGAAATGCTGCACTAGGAGATTCCTTCATGACCCGAAGTACAACACAGCCAGTAATTCTTGGTAAACACTTGCCTACATCTTCCACAGGCGTGGTTGTAGATTCTGAGGGAAATTTTCCATATTTCAAATATCTGTCTGCAGGTAGATTACAGGATCAAAATGGAGGTCACCTCCAGGAAAACCCAGATATATAGCATACATCTCAAACATCAACGAAGGGTCCTGTGGCACCTTATAGACTAACAGAAAAGTTTTGAGCATGAGCTTTCATGAGCACAGACTCACTTCATCGGATGCTAGTCTTGAAAATCTGATTTTCAAGACTAGCATCTGATGAAGTGAGTCTGTGCTCACGAAAGCTCATGCTCAAAACTTTTCTGTTAGTCTATAAGGTGCCACAGAACCCTTTGTTGCTGTCACAGATCCAGACTAACACGGCTACCCCTCTGATATCTCAAACATCAGCATGCCTGGCATTAAGTGGCCATATGCTTCTTTGTACATACATATGTAGAAAGAAACTTCTTACTTACCTGGGAACAAATATAGTGTGTCTACATTCCCCTTGTTTCACCCAGAACTTATATAATCTTTTACTAACTCTGTAGTCTCCTGCAAGCTGCTGCCTGCTCCATTTCCTGGAAGAGCAAAAATTAATTTTAGTCTCTAATAGATGCTACTTAGACACAAAATTCTTAGTTAAGGGACATGGCCAACCTCAGGCCTAGAAACATCAGCAGCCAAATAAAAAAAAAATCATGAGACTGACTTACACAAGTGAGATGAAAGAGGAAAAAATAAACAAACATATAATTCATTTTTGGTCTTTTTATTTGCCTTTGCTTTCTATCTTTGAGGACAGCCTTGGGTGATGTTTTCAGCCTTTTCTCTGCAAACCTGAGGACTTGAAACACTTTCTCAGTGACATTCAGTTTTGTGTCTATCTTGACATCTCAGCCAACATAGCACCTTAGCTTACATGCAGCCCAGAAGGAAAGAAGGGGAGCCCAGAAGGAAGTAAAAGGATACTACCTCCAAAAATAAAGACCTCTTAGACTCTTAGCTTGGGCAGTCATGCCTAATAGTCAGAGCAGCGACAATCGGAAAGGAGGTTTCAGAGACATGGGTCAGAGCTGGTGTCAGGAGTCCAAGAGCAAGCCAAAAGGCAGGTCTCATGACTCAGGCGTTAAGGGTAGAAGGGACTATCATGATCAACTGCTTTGACCTCCTGCATGCTGCAGGACACAGAATCTCATCCATCCAGTCTTTTCATAGATCCACCCTTACTCATTTGGTTACTGAAGTCCACAAACAGTGATTTAAATATATCAACTTATGGGGAATCCAGCACTTACGCTAGTTGAAGGCTGCAAGTGACCCATGTCCCATGCTGCCGAGGATGGCAACCTTCCCCAGCAGCCCAGCCCCAAGAGCTCGGCAAATCTGAGCCTTGGGAAAATTCTCGAGTGATTTGGCAAGACCCAGCAGCCAAACACCTGGGAAGGAATCCTCTGTAGTAACTCAGAGCCCTTCCTACAAAGAAACTCATCACCAGTCACAGGGGATATTTGCCACCAGCACTTGCAGATCAGCGACACGCCATTGTAGGCAGACTCACCAACCCAGCCCCTCCATGAACTTAGTGAAATAAGTGACAATTGTAACCACACCTCTGCCCCCTACTTTCCTTCGTGGGTACCCAGGAGTTGGCAACACCCTTGTTCTTGGGCACCTGATGGTTTTAATATTAAAGAAGATCCTGAGTGTCCCAGTGGTGGTGTTGAATAGTTTGGAATCCCCTTTCCACCTTTGCTGCAGTCCCTTATTTCTAAAGGTATATCAAATGGTTGTGTCTCCACTAGGCTTGGCTAATGTGTACACTTAGGCTGTGTCTACACGTGCCCCAAACTTCGAAATGGCCATGCAAATGGCCATTTCGAAGTTTACTAATGAAGCGCTGAAATGCATATTCAGCACTTCATTAGGATGCGGGCGGCAGCGGCGCTTCGAAATTGACGAGCCTTGCCACCGCACGGCGCGTCCAGACGGGGCTCCTTTTCAAAAGGACGCCACCTTCTTCGAAGTCCCCTTATTCCCATGAGCTCATGGGAATAAGGGGACTTCGAAGTAGGCGGGGCCCTTTCGAAAAGGAGCCCCGTCTGGACGTGCCGCGCGGCGGCAAGGCTCATCAATTTCGAAGCGCCGCTGCCGCCCGCATGCTAATGAAGCGCTGAATATGCATTTCAGCGCTTCATTAGTAAACTTCGAAATGGCCATTTGCATGGCCATTTCGAAGTTTGGGGCACGTGTAGACACAGCCCTAATGATGTGCTTTCGGACCCTCCAAAAATACTTATTCCAGGAATAATTAGGGTTTAACTCTGGCGGTGTCTACACTAGCCCCAAACTTTGAAACGGCCATGCAAATGGCCATTTTTAAGTTTACTAATCAAGTGCTGAAACACATATTCAGCGCTTCATTAGCATGCGGGCGGCTGCGGCACTTCGAAATTGACACAGCTCGCCGCCGCGCGGCTCGTCTTGACGGGGCTCCTTTTCGAAAGGACCCTGCCTACTTCAAAGTCCCCTTATTCCCATCTGCTCACAGGAATAAGGGGACTTCGAAGTAGCTGGGGTCCTTTCAAAAAGGAGCCCCATCGGGACGAGCTGCACGGCGGTGAGCCGCGTCAATTTCGAAGTGCCGCAGCCGCCCGCATGCTAATGAAGTGCTGAATATGTATTTCAGCGCTTCATTAGTAAACTTCGAAATGGCCATTTGCATGGCCATTTCGAAGTTTTTGGCTAGTGTAGACATAGCCTAAAACAGCAATTATAAATAACAGACATGTAACTGATCAAGCTAGAATTAACACATTTACTTAACAACTTAAGGAAACAGGGTTACAGACTAAACTTGAATAAAAACAATTGACAGCACACAGAAATAAATTAAATTTATCCATCCGGCATTTACACTGCCATCCATTATCCCACCCCAGAGTGCACACTCCTCAGGTATCAGAACTGCAGATACTTGCTTGCCTTGGTGCACTTGCAGGTCTTCACCTTGGTTGGAGACAACAGATGCAGGTTCTGTAAGTTAGTCCAGGCAAGGCAGCAAGCTGACCAGCCCCTCTACACTGGAGCTGGCCCCTGCAACACTTTAACAGGCACATATAACTACTGCATCTTCTCTGCCTGGTGCTTCAGCTGCCTTGGCTCAGGGGTCAACAACCTTTCTGAGACAGAGTGCCGAAATTTGACCTTTTGACCTCTGTGTAGGGCTTGAGTGCTGGTAATACTTTTAAAAGGCACTAATCGTTCTACTTTCAACTGCTTCATTAATAAATAAATAAAGATACAGAGCGTTACTGTTTAAGTGGTGGTTGGTAGCATTAGGTGACCTTTGGTTAATCCACAGATGGACCTCACTGGCTTCCTGCTAACCTTAAACAACCAATTTACATCCTTCACAAAACCTCTCCTTTATTATCAAGACCAGCATTTTTGGAACAGCCCCAAAATGGTTGCCTGGTGTTTGGTACTAAAAGTGGGGTAAAAGTTCAGGAGACACAGCAAGGTCAAGAGGAAAGAGGTCCTAAAATCTGACTTACAACTGAATCCTGTCCCTGTCACTGACTCCCTACATCCAGTGGTCAGCACTGGGGAGTGTTGGGGACAGGGACAGAGGTTCAAAGAAGCCTTGAGGAGCTAGGACCCCCATCTTCAAAAACATTTAGGCACCTAATGTCCTTTGAAACTTAATGGGAGCTGGGCATGGAACTCTTGTAGGCACTTTTGAGAACCTCAGACATGGCCCTTCTGTGCCTCAGTTTCCCTGTCAGAAGAAGAGGATAATTGGTTCTCTCACATTCCTTGCTAGGAAACTATGACAAACGATGAGTTACCGGTTGGGACCCAAGTCAGAAAATCACTTAGACATGTACTGAACTTCCAGTCAATAGTCCTGAAGTCAAGTGCACATGAGCAGATGATGGAAGTTGAGCACGCAGTTGAAGTGTTCTGTGGAATCTGGCCTCTGTTCTGAGACTGATGGGGGAAGAACTACTTTAATACCAAGTAATCATTACGAATCACCAAGGGTTGTGGGTGGATTCACATGTCGCCAGGGAGAAGAGGCCACCTTTGTGTCGGTGAGCCTGCCCCGAGTATAAAGGCAACTGGAAATCGGGTGGGCTGAGCATGCGGAGACAGGAATCAGCTAGCTAGGGGCACCTGCTGCCTTCCACAAAGTGAATGGCCCCAGTGAACAGGAGTCAGTTGAGACAAATCAGCCTCTCTCCACGAGTGCCAACTCGGCAGAGTGCCCAGTACCCCACAGCAAGCCTGGGGAACTTACTGCCCGACAGGCACTGAGCAGCCTGGTGCGAGCTGGGGGCAAATTTCCCTCCTCTGCCCAGCAGTAAGGCTGGGCAGCCAGCAGCACCACATCTGGCACCGCTGTAATTGCTCCTCCACCTACGGCGGCTGCTCCCTGGACTCCTTTGCCCCCCTCAAACTCAGGCAGCAGCTCCGTGAAACTTCTGCCAGGCTGCCCTGTTGTGCTGCACCATGCACCTCCACAGCCCAGCGCTGCCGGGACAGGCCCAGTCCTCCTGCGTCCCTCGCTCCCCTGCTGACTGCCTCAGGTGGGGCCCGGGCATGAAGCTGGGAAAGGTAGGCTCAGGCCTTGGCATTGCACACTTGGAAAACAGCCAGCCAGGCTATGCTTTGCTTAATGGGGTTGGTGGCAGTGCAACGCCTTCCATGGGAATTGCTCCAGCTCAGGGGCCTGTGAGGAGTGGAGCTGAGCCCCGCCACCTTTCCTCAAAGCTAGGCTGTTTTGATCTGCTTATGGCACTCTCTTTGTGCAGCCTTGCTGGCCTCCCATCCTGTCTGGTCATGCTTCCCCGTGCAGGAGCTCAGCAGCCGGCTGCCCTTAATCATTTTCCACTTGGCCCAGGGAGAGGGGCTGGGTTGCTTAGCTCACTGGAGGGCTGCAGTATATACTGCCATGCTGGGCAGCTGGAGCAGGTGGCTGCCGAGCCCTGGGGAAAGGTTTGGGGGCAGCCGAGGCAGGCAGCCGCCACCTGGGAAGAGGAAAAGCAGCTTGTGGACAGCTGGATAAATTTCATTTGTACAATGAGCTAGCTCCTGTTTACCTCTATGCGACCTCCCTGCTGCTCCCAGCTCCCCATTCACAGCATGGCTTTGAGCAAGCTCCAGGCTGCGTGGTGGAGGAGGGGCAGGGCTGTGCTCCCAATTCACCTGCCAACAAAAATCAGCTTACGGACCACTCATGGCTGCTGACTCCTGCTCCAGCTTCTACTAGCAATTCCTGCATTGGGAAAAGGGCCGTGCCTGCCCGGAAGTGGTCTGTTCAATCACAGGCCACAGCATGCCCTCATCATCAGGCCCTGGTTTCCCAAAACATGGAGATTCTCATCGTCTCACACTGCCTGCCAAAAAGCTACCATTTCCTGCCCTTTGTCCACACAAAGCATCATGGGAGTTGTCATCTCTAGAGCCAGACTGCAGCACGAAAGATCCTCCCAGTAAAAGTCAGAGGCTCCTATGGACAGAGGGGCCTACACAATGAATGCCCTAGGGCAACAGTCATCAGAAAGCTCTCCTGAGTATAGACGCAGGAAGTGCCGCAGCTGCTTTGGGGCCAGTGAGCATTGCAGTCTCTTTGGCAGCTCACCTCTGGTCTACTACTAGATTCTGGGTTCAGAGGTCACTACCCTGGCTGACAGGGTTCTCATGGGCAGCTGTTGTTTGTGATGTTTTCTCCCCTTCTTGGATCAAAATCAACTGCAGTGGTGCTGTGTCATGTCCAAAAGCTGCTAGGATTCACCCCAGGGGAATGTCTGTATGTACTGGGCAACAGCAAAGAAGCCAGCAGCACTGGGGATTCATCAGGCTGGTAAGCAGGGCCAGGAGCTCAGTATGATGCTCTAAAGCATTAGCATAAATCCAGAGATGAGAACCACTCCTCTGGGAACTTCCTGTCCTTCTGCTGCCTTTGCAAGGGGTTTCACCCAGCACTGGGCACTGTGCTGAGCACTGAGCCAACAGCTGTGCATGAGAGCCCCATCAGCCAGGGAAGTGCCCTCTGAACCTAGAATCTAGAATGAGACCAGAGGTGAGCTGGTGGGTTTGGGACTGGGCTGCCAAAGAGACTGCAATGCTCACCGGTCCCAAAGCAGCTGCAGCATTTCATGCATCTGTACTCAGGAGAGCAGCCTGATGATTGCACAGAAGAGCAGCCCACCATTGTGCCCACAGCCAGAAGAGGCAGAAGAAGCCCAGAACGTGGTGAGTATTTGGCTCCATGTTGGTTGTCGTTATTCACCTCTGAATGGGAAATATTCGCAGTTTATGACCCAGTGCAAAATTCATTACATGCCACAGGTAGCAGGTGCATTTACAAATGGCAGGATGCAGGCAGTGCCCCTCCATACATATAGTTAAATCGTACTAAAATTTTAATTTAAATCAGTATTTGATACTTACATCCTCTCACACAGACATGCCAGAGTGTTCAAAGCACAAACCTCGCATTGTTTTCCCCTTTTAGCAGGCTGTTCTGTACAAAATGGCCACAGCACAGCCTAAAAAGCTACCTGTAAACAGCAAACTGTATGGTGGGGGGTGAGGAGCAGAAATGTAGCCCATGTGCAATGTCTAAAATACAGGGGGTTGTATGAAGTTCAGAAATGTGCCAAGGAAAGAGGAGGTGGCTGTGTAGTTCTTTAAGAGTCCATCTAATTGTGTGTGTTTGCATGTAGTCTGTAGGTGGATGCACTCTATTGATCTACTAATAGACTCTTTTGGATGGGGCTCTTTTAGCAGAAGTTGCAGTGTCCGGAGCAAATCATGAGCTGATTATTCTATTTTATGTGTACCCTTGCTTCCTTGGATTCCCATTCCTATTATAGAATCATAGAATTCTACAGCTGGAAGGGACCTCAGGAGGTCATCTAGTCCAGCCCCCTGCCTAAAGCAGGATCAACCCCAGCCAAATCATCCCAGCCTTGGACTACGTCAAGCCAGGACTTAAAAACCTTTAGGCATGGAGATTCCACCACCTCTGTTAGTAATGCATTCCAGTCCTTCACCACCCTCCTGATGACATAGTTTTTCCTAATATCCAACCTACACCTCTCCCTCTAACTTCAGACCACTGCTCCTTGTTCTGCCATCTGTCACCATTCAGAACAGTCTTTCTCCATCCTTTTTAGAGCTCCCTTTCAGGAAGCTGAGGGCTGCTATCAAATCATCTTTCAGTCTTCTCTTCTGCAAACTAAATAAGCCCGTATCTGTCAGCCTCTCCTCATAGGTCACATGCTCCAAGCCCCCTAATCATTTTCGTTGCCCTCTGCTGAACCCTCTCCAATGGTAGACCCCAAAACAGTAATGTCACCCATTTCTTCTATGCTAACCAGCCTGTACCACATGTGGAAGATATACTGCATAAGGAACCTCAGGATACTTTCTGAAGCCCTAAAGGATTAAATCCTATTTTGGCAGTTAGTGTAAATACAAAAGAAAGCCAAAAATTTATAATCACAGTGCAGTTTAACAAACTTGCAAGACAATTTCATAATCCCTTCCTTTAGTTCAGATTCTGTGATCCCTTCAATAAGGATAAACTAGCCTGAGGCATTCTTTAGAAAAATAAATATTGTTTGTAGACCACATAACAACAAGCTATTACTAATTCTCCAAAAGCCATCATTTGCACGTATAAGCAACTGTGTTTTTCCCATCTCCCAATACTTCCTCATAACAATGGCATATAATTTATGGTGATAATACATATTGGTACATAAATATTAAGGATGGAGGAAATATTTGTAACAAATGTTGTGTTTGAGTAGAGTTGTGGGGGGGGGGCAGAAGAAAGTGATAGAAACTTGTTCAAAAACAAACAAACTTCTGTGAAATTGGAACTTCTTATATGCTTAATGTTCCTCTCTCATGGCAGTCATTTGTTAACAAATAAAATATCTTCATGTCATCATCCTATTTGTGAGTCAACTGATGGCTGATCAGCCTGATTCTGGAGCCACAGGTCTTATCACTTGTGGTTTGGAGTATCTACTAAGGGAGTTTACCCTGAATGTCACCTAACTGACAGAGCAATTGACATAGCAAGCCTATAAAGATAGCAACAGAACAAAAAAGAAAACCTAGTTCAATAAAGCCAGATATGATACCCACATGAGACATAGATCCCTACAGCCCAGGGACTGGATCCTGACAGGAATTTTGGATTCCTGGGAAAGCATGAATGCTGATCATTGGAAGGATAAACCCTATATCGTAGAAGACGGGTTGCAATGCCTTTCTTTCCACGAAGTTCAACTCACAAAGCGGAGAGGGCCTAGCAAGGTTCTCTAAAGAAACAATATGTTGCCCACTGGACAGCTAGTCTATAACACTTAGTACTGCATTACCACACCCAATCCAAAAATCTTTCACTCAGAAAAGGAAAAAAGGTAAGAGAAACTTGTAGTCTCAGGTGCTATCTCCCAACATAGCTCATTCAGCTACACACAAAAAAGAATCTCTTGCTTCTGATGGCAACAGTGATCCACGTAGAGCACTAATATGAGGAGCACATTACACCTACAGGTGCTCTGGTGTGACACACACTACGGAGAACCTGAAATCCCAGGTCCAGAAGAACACCCTGTAACATATCAGGTTGTAGGCAGTGCAAGCTAGAAGTTAGAACAAAGGTCAGACCTACCAGTCAGAGCAGAACCAAAGGGCAGAACCCGAGTCAGGTTCAGGAGACAACTCAATGGTTGGACTCAGGCAACAGGAGTTCTGAGGAAAGTAGGGACTGGGCCTCGAATAGCAGGAGCCATGGTTTGGAGCAAGGACTGATCTGGTGCATCTTCAGGAATGGAAGACACTGAGCAGCCATTGTGCTGTTGTTACTACAAGGTTTAAATGTTGATCTTCTGGCCCTTCTGTCCAATCAGGGAGTATAATCGCTAAGGCTATGGCTACACTATAGTTGCTATTTCGGGATGTATCCCGAAAGAGCAACTCTGTGGCTAAACACTGCACTGGAAATAATAGCGCTATTTTGAGCGCAGTATTCCAGTTCCGGTACCCCTCGTCACATGAGGGGGAGCAGAAACTTCGAAACAGCCATTTAGTTCGAACGTGGGTGCCAAGTGGATGGCACCAAGTTTGAAATACATTAACTCAAAATAAATTATGCAATTTGCACAATGTAAATTGCATAAGTTATTTCGAGTTGCAACTGCAATACAGCCATAGCCTGAGTGAGTTTATTGGGCACAGCAGAGCTCACTGGGTTACTAGGTGATAGCGACCAGAGTCTGCTGAGTTCCTGACACCCTCAACACCTGCCCAGTCCATCCTTGATGCACAAAGGTATGAGCTAAAACATTTAACCAAACGTGCCATATCCACCCAGGACTCTGAATGAAGCACCCACAGATAGGCAGAAGAGGCCTAGAAATGAAGAAGTCGCAGAGCTAGGCATAGGGGCTGAGGAACGCATTTCATTCCCTACTATTACCAAAGATCCACTACTATCCAGGTGCACCATCAGAGAGGAAACACTCATCATTCAGTTAATCTGCGACTCCCCTCATGTCTCTTACAACATGGTTCTTCGTGTGATCCATAAATGGGTATCAGAAGCATTCTGCCCATCGTTAGAATCCCCTCTCTGTTGTCCTCATGTTTTATTAGATCACCATATTAGGGTGCACTTTTGTTACTTTTACTATATATTATGTATACTTAGGGCTGAGGCTGCCAGTGGGGCTTGGCGCCCCAGCAAGCTCCCAGCTGTGGGGCTGAGGGGTCGCCTCTGCCCCCTCCAGGGTTCCCATGACTGGGGCTGCTGGCAGAGCTCCACAACCCAGCCATAGGGCTACTGGAGCCCCTGCTGGCCCCGCAGCAGCACAGGGCTGGGAGCTGGAGCTCCTGTCAGCCTCACAGCAGCATAGGGCTGGAGCCAGAGCCCTCACGCGCCCCACAGGAGCACAGGCCAGGAAACAGAGCCCGGAGTTCCCCACCAGCAGCCCCAGCCGCAGAACCCTGGCAGGGAGTGGGAAGCAGAGCCAGCTGGGTACCGGCTCCTTATTTTTTTAAAAACTAAAAAAGCACTATGTATACTGATGTTCTCAGTGGAATGAGGGGGAGAGGACTGTGGGAGCTGCCAGCTCCTGGAACTTAGACTGAAATATGGAGTTTGACAGCTCTTGGAATTCTAGACTGACTGTCTAGGAGGTTCTTCCCTATAGACTACAGCAATAATGGCTACCAGAGCTTTCTGACCGTATTTCCCAGCTGCTAGGAGTAAGGGATGGGGACAGAACGGACTAAAAACTCCTGAGAAGCTGAAAATAAAGGCTACAGTGTAAGGCGATATGGTCAGGAAGGTTGCTGGACCAACAATGAGGTTGGGCTGCTCCACCCCACCCAGAGTGAAGACACTGTACGACGACTCCTGTTTTGTTTAAGAAAGCCACTATCCACGGCTCTACAGAACTCATCACCAGCATACTATGTGCCTGGGAGGGTGCCTGAGAGAAAGCTGAGAGTTAGGTAGAGTTAGGAGTGTTAGGAAGTGATAAATTTGTTATATATTTTCTTCCCTACTAATTGACTCTTATTGCCATTCTTCTTTCTTATTTTCCTGCCTCCAGTAAAGTCCCCTATTATAGCCGTAGTTATTTTGGTATTTGTCATATCGTTTCTGGGGTTTGAACTGATGGATTTTATTGTTTTCTATGTGCAGTACTGGGTTTTATACTCCTTGCCAACAGGAGACAGAGGCAGAATGATTCATTTTTTCTCTCAAGGACAGCACCCTTTGTGTCTTGGGCACAGTGAGGAGTCTCCTCAGGTGGAGGCACCAGCTGTTACAAAAAAGAACCCAGGACGCAACCCAGGTGAGAAGAGAGGAGAAGGGAATCTGAGTGGCAAGTACCAGGGAGGGAACTTGATACACATCTTCTAGCATGTGCTACATTTTTTAACTTTAAACATGGAAATTAAGATTTCACATATATGCTTAAATTGATGTTTTTATCTCAGATGTAAAGGTGTGTTCCTGATCTCCATTATCACTATACACACAGACAAAAAGAACTCCTGTGGCACTTTATACACTAACAGATATTTTGGAGCATAAGCTTTCATGGAAAGACCCACTTCATCAGATGCATGAGTGGCGGGTTTCAGAGGGGTATTTAAAGAGCGGTCTCAGTAAAGGGGAGGGCCAGAGTTGACAAGGTCTATTCAGTTAGGGTGGATATGGCCCATTATTGGCAGTTAATTCCTCCTCTGAACCCCCGTCCCCCACAACTCATGCATCTGATGAAGTGGGTCTTTGCCCACAAAAGCTTATGCTCCAAAATATCTGTTAGTCTATAAGGTGCCACAGGACTTCTCGTTGTTTTTGAAGGTACAGACTAACTCGGCTACCTCTCTGATACTATACACACAGGGCTTGTCTATACTACCACCTTCCTTTTAAACTTCGAAGTACCAGCTGGTGAGCCGTGGCTAGACGTGTGCCGATACTACAAAGTTTAAAACTTCGAAGTTGCCCCGGGGAGGGAATTTGCTTAATGAAGTGCTGCATATGCACCACAGCACTTCATTAGTAAACTCTCAACACCCTAATTACCATCCTTCCTTCGAAGGAAGGTGGTAGTATAGGCAAGCCCACACTAGTAGTAGTAGGCATCCTTCAGTCTACATAGACTATGGATCACGCCCTTCGTAGTTCCATTTGGGATCGTCATTTGCAGCATCGACTGTGACTGTGAAGGCCCACACGAGAGTGACAGTTCTTGCTGCATCTGTTGCATGTGTAATGGGTGTCTGGCAGGTCCTTACTGTGCTTTCTGTGGGCTCGCTTCTCCTCTGCTAGCTGTCTGATCCTCATCTCACCCTTCTGAAGGCCCTTGTGTAATTCCTGCCTCCATCTGCTGCAATCGTCTGCCAGCTCCACCCAGCTGTCCAGCTCGATGTCTACCTCCCTGAGGTCCCTCTTGCAAACATCTTTGTAGCGCAACTGGGGGTGTCTGGGAGGTCTTTTGCCAGAGGCTAGCTCACCATACCGGATGTCTTTTGGGATCCTTCTATCATTCATCCTGTGGATGTGGCTAAGCCAGCAGAGCCGCCGCTGCCTGAGGAGGGTGTGCATGGTTGCAAGCCCAGAGAGAAATTAGATAAAAGTATCAGGTACTCTTCCCACAAGGCTGCAACATAACATTACTTCATTTTCAAAAATCAGAGTAATAATACACAAGAACAAAAAAATGTAGACAGACAGAGCAGACTAAAATAGATTGGCACAACTCACCCCAACATACTCTCTGCAAATTGAGGGCTATCAGACACCATTTGTGAACACCTCTAAAGCGCACCCCTGCTTGCCAGGAGGACCGGGAAAATAGCATGAAGTTTTAAAATCATAGCTCACAATTTTAATGCAGCTTTCAATAAATCAAACTCCTTTTCAAGGCAATGGCAAAATTTCCATTGATTTCAATAGAAGCATAATTGGGCTCTGCACTACTAAGTCGGGAAATATAGCTATTACCTTGATATCATCTAGAACTAAATGCAAATACTTAGTATTACCTGCAACATTGAAAATGAAAAAACAGCACTGAAAAGTCAGGAAATTGTAAGCTTTAGAGCTGAAATCCCAGCTTTTGTTTTGCTCCCAGTGCATATATCTCATAAAAGATGTCTTTAGATAATTGTAAATTAAATACTAAACAATGCAGTATAGAATTGCTTATACAAAGTGCCAAAAAGGAATGCAAATTGGGAAATGATGGAAAGGTGATCCTGGTGATGTCTCCAGGCAAAAGCTACAGTTTCACCTACCTCAGAAGGAAACAGGGCAGAGAATCACCCTAGATGAAAGGATGGGGTTCCAGTGTGGTGAAAGACACAAGAGCTGCCTTTGAGAACCAGAGGCTGGTGAAAGATGTCAGAGCTGTATTTGGTATTGACTTAAAAGAGACTTAAAAGACTAAAGGAACACTCAAGACCATTGTGGAGAAGCTTTGAATCAGTCTTCACTGTAGAAAATGTGAAGGAGATTCCAATATCTTGGACATTCTTTCAGGTGACAAAGCTGAGAAACTATCCTTGACTGAGATGTCAATAAGAGGAGATTTTAGATTAGGTTGATAAATTAAACAATAAATCACCAGGACCAGATGATATTAACCCAAGAATTCTGAAGGAACTCAAATATAAAAGTACAGCACTAATAATTATGGCATGTAACCTATTGCTTAGATCAGTCTGTATGCCAGTTGACCGGCAGATAGCTAATGAAACACGGATTTTTTGAAAAAGGCTCCAGAGGTGATTCCAGCAATTATAGGCTAGTAAAGCTAATGTCAGCACCAGGCAAACTGATTAAAGCTATAGTAAAGAACAGAATTATCGGATACATAGATGAACTCAATGTTGGGAAGAGTCAAAATAGCTTTTATAAAGGGGAATTATGCTTTATCAATTAAAGTTCTTTGAGCACGTTAATAAACATGTGGAAAAGGGTGATCCATTAGGTGAAGACTTAGACTTTCAGAAAGCCTTTAACATGTTACCTCAAAGGCTCATAGTCAATCATATGATAAGACAGAAGGTCCTCTAATGGCTCAGTGATTGGTTAAAAAATAGGAAATAAAGGACAGGAATAAATTATCAGATTTCAGAATGCAGAGAGATCTCCCAAGGATTTGTCCTGGGACCTGTTTCTGATCGCCATAGTCATAAAAGATCTGCCAATAGGTAAACAGTGATCAAGTTTGCAGATGAAATACAATTACTAAAGACAATTAAGTCCAAAACAGACTGTGAAGAGTTGCAAAGTGGTCTCATAAAACTGGATGACTCGGCAAGAAAATGGCAGATGAAATTCAGTGTTGATAAATGCAAAGTCAGGCAAATGGGAAAACACACTCTCAGCTACACATACAGGTTATGTCTATATGAGCAGCTTTTCCCAGAAAAACTGGACTTTTGTCAGGAGAAACCACAGAGGGTCTACATGCAAAATGCGCTTTGTCAACAGTTTGTTGACAAAACCCAGCACATCTGCTGGCAGAGTTATACCTCTCCCTATTCAGGTATAACGTCTCTCTTGACAGTGCTCTGTCAACAAAACAGCTGTGTAGGTGCTCTGGGGCACTTTTGTTGACAGACTGAGGTTCCAGTTCATCAGGTAGCACTGTTTGCAGAGCTTCCAGTCAGCCATTCTATGGAGAGAGGGACAGGCAGTCTGGCTGCTCTCTATCAACAGGTTGGGCTTTCGATCTGCATAGACACAATCTGTCGACAGACGTTTTGCCAGGAAATCCTTTCCAACAATGACTTTTGTTGACGGGGGCTTCTTGTGTGCACATGGCCACAAAGTGAGGGGGTCTAAATTAATCATTACTACTCAAGAAAGAGATCTTGGAGTCATTGTGCGTAATTCTCTGAAAACACCTGCTCAATGTGCAGTGGCCGTCAAAAAGGTTAACAGAACATTAGGAATCATTAGGAAATTGATAGATAAGACAGAAAAATATCCTAATGACATATATAATTCCATGGTACTCCCATGCCTCGGATACTGTGCATTGTTCTGGTAAACCCATCTTTAAAAAGATACATTAGAATTGGACAAAGTACAAAGAAAGGCAGCAAAAGTCAACGTGGTTATAGACCGACTTGCATAGGAGGATAGCTCAAACAGACTGAGACTGTTCATTCTAGAGAGGACGGAACTAATGAGGGGATGATAGAGGGCTATAAATTCATGGCTGGTGTGGAGAAAGTGAATAAGAGATTGTTATCTAACCCATCACACAAAGTATGAACAAGGGGTCACCTAATTAAACCCATAGGCAGCAGGTTTAAAATAAACATGACACCAACTGACCCAGGATGTTGGCACAAGGGATTTAACCTGCAACTATGGGGGGCAGGGCTAAAGCACTATGCTCTATCACATGAGCTGAAGGCCAGCTGGCTCTCAGCCAAAGCTATAGAGCAGAGACTTCACTAATGTTAGTGCATGGTTTCAGTGTCTCTGAGGATTACACAAACATGAGGAAGTATGTCATCATACGATGCACAGTCAACCTGTAAACTGGTTGCCATGTGCTGTCAAACCACAACTGGGCTCCAAAAACAATAGGGTAAGTTTGAGGAGAATAGGTCCTACAATGACTATTAGCTAAAATGGTCAGAGATGCAGCTCCACACTCAGGGGGTCCCTAATTCTCTGAAAGACAGAAGCTGAGACTGAACAGAGGAATGTATCACTTAATTAATTGCCCTGTTCTGCTCTTTACTCTGGGGCACCAGGTACTGGCCACTTTCAGAAGACAGAACACTGGGCTAGCTGAAACATTGGTCTGTCCCAGTATGTCCATTCTTATGTCTTGCTATTTGGCTGTTTGAATTGTGCAGAGGAATTCTGGATTATGATTCTGGGACTTTTGTAATAACTTAACCCTGGAAATGGTTACTAATATGTGGAAATCTTTGATGTGGAATTGCTGGAGGCTCAGTCAAGAAAGGGGTAACTGAGGCAAGTATACTGATTATGGGGTGGCCCACCACAGGAGGATGCCCCAGGAATGGGTCACCTTGACATTTTATTAAATTTTTTAGTAAATTGACACCTCACTAAAACTTTTAAATAACCAACTTAAAAGCCACCAAAACACTTTTTTTTTTTTGTATTACCATACTGGTTTGATTTTCTTCCAAACTCAAGCCCTAATTCTATAAACATATGTTGTTCAATTGAAATCAATGTGACTCTATACACATGAGTAAAGTTAGTCATGTACAAGTGTTTGCAGGATTGGCCTCCACTGGTAACCCCATTGTTTTGTGAATTAGTTTAATGCAAGAGATATGTTTGGAATATGCAGAAAAAATGTTATTTGAGCATGAAAAGCAAAATCTGAAAATGGCTGATCTAGTTTACTCAAACTTTTTGGAAAAGAGTACCTCTGCAGTAAACCAAGCATGGAAAACTTTAGCCGCAGAAGAACTGGTTTGGAAAGTTCTGAACAATTAAAAAGAATTGGAAGGTTTAGAATAGAATGTGTGTAACAATCTTAATTGAAATGGCTGCATCCTAACCCCAGTGCCTGAGGATCTGACTTGACTACTCACATGAGTAAATATTGCAGCTACTCCTGCATGTCATTCCACTGATTCAAACTGGACTTCCAGTAAGGGAATACGTAAGTTAGTATAACATGGAGGATAAGACATGTGGGCACTGACACAGTTAATACTGTATGAGATGAGTCCATAATGTACTGAAATTTATGTACATAATGTCAAACTCTCCCTTGAAACAAGATAAACTTTCTTAAAAACACTGTGAAAAGGGAGGAAAAAGCCCTTTACTGCTTGAAAAATGAAGCTGTTGATTAGATACTAAATCGGACTGGCTTCAATAGACCTACTTCAGTTATTCTGAGTCATCAAGTGAAAACAAGTGATTTGCCATCTGTTAATTACCTTTGGGTCTGAGGTGTAAATCCCTGTTCCTTAGTTTTACCCCCTTTAAAAAAACACTTTCTCATAGGTGGTCCAGATGGTGTGATGCCTTTAAACAATGAATAGAGGTGACCAGTGATATGCTACCCCAGTGCAACAGGAAGTCACTATGGAAAACGCACTAAGGGAGGCATAGCTCTTGCTTCTAAACGGCTCATTAGACAGCTGACAAGTGGCTGCTGGAAGTGAAAGATCTATAACTGATGTCACAGTAATCTTGCATGAGGGATTCCCCTTCTTATTATGGTGGAGGCAGTAGCTAATGATGGGAATAGACATATAAAAATGGTTGGCACCATTGTTAAAGACACTTCTACATATGTTATCAACACAACACGTTTCAAATATCTGTGTAGACTATGGTTCTCATTAAATGACAATCTTTTACAGTTTTTCCTCTCCCTTTGGTACAGAGTGAAATTCCTGTTTTCTTTAGGGATTTAAGTTAAAGAGTCTACTGAACATCAAAGCCTATTAAATAAGAGTAAGAAATAATATTATTTCAGAGGCTATTTAGTCACTGTGGATATACTGCTTAACTCTCAGAAGATGGTGTTCCCCACTTACTCTCAACTTGAAATGTGGGCGGGGGCTAAATCAGGTTCCTTGAGCCAGGAAACTTATTTCTCAAACCATGTCACAACCAATTTGAGGAATTCTTGCAAGATGGCAAACAGCTCAACATGGATTTCTTCATTTTTTGTAACAGCAGAACCCATAACTGATCTTGAATGGCTTTACCAAGATTAATGCATTAGTTTCATGACCTCCCAATAAAGTAGGCAAGTATCACCTTTTTTCTCTAAAATGAGGAAAAATATCAAGCAGGTGGTGAAGATAATTTTTATTTGCTTAGCAGTTCACCTTTGTCATCCCATGAGAGTTAGCTCTCTAGATAATTGATTTTTAGAGAACTAGCACCAGCATTCCCTCTATTTTTTTCATCCGTAGGCAGAATAAATTTTGTTATGTGCACCAAGGCACATGCAGATATGCACCACCAATAGAAATGCATGTTGCTGGCTGTGGGTGCTCTGCTAATCAGCTGGGTGGCACCTGAATCTCTCCGGGGTGACCATCCAAGTTCTCATCTCACAGAGTACACCTCCCTGTCATGTGGTTGATATATAAGCAGAAAGAGACAGAGCTCTGGCATGTCTTGAGGAGTGAAGTTCTACAATAGGGAGGCATTATATAGATTATATATATAAAATCTGCTTTCATAGGCCATGGATCCAAAGCTCATTGACTTGAATGAGCTGTGGATCAAACCTACTGCACGTTACAAATGTAAGGACAATATATGGTTTAAAGATAGTATGAGAGTCCTGAAGGTCCCGTGGTTGGTTGAAACTAATCACAATAGTGGTGATGTATCTAAGTCTCCAGAGCCAGAAAGAGACGACTTCTGCCAGTCAACCCCCTCCATACAGCATTTCCCCATCAACCAATTCAAGTACCATCAAGGACAACAAATTAAAGCAAGAAACCATGATAATTCCCCCATGCATTCACTAATAGATGGCTTTCAAACACAGGAAAAGTGATGTTAATAAAACTGTTTCTTGAGAAAGAAAATGCTTACATCAGGTTCTCTCATAGGCAGCCACAAAAATAAGCTAAATGCATCTGTAACAAGTATATTTTAAAGTTCCATGAGAACTGATAGTGAACAAGATTTGGGGAAAAAATGGTCTCCATGGAGATAAATAAAATATTCAATTCGGGTTAAATTAAAGGCACCATTGTAAATACAGTCTCTCCCACCCAAAATTAAAACCATGTGACTTTTGTATGTCATCCTCCAAAATGCCAGACTCAGATAAAATACACAGTTCGCTGCAAATTTAATGCCTAACTTGGTGTTCATTCTGCTCCTATGCTAGCTGTGAACTTTCTATTTGTTATTTGCAATAAAGAGCAGTCTTCTCCCTTTATATTCAGGGATTTTTTTTAAATAAAAAACACCCCAAAATTGAAGAAAACAGCATGAGTGCCAAATAGTATTATGATCTTTTCTCATTTCAGTTTGCAGTGTACGCATGCCCCTCCTAAGGGAGACATCCACTGGGCTGTACAGACACTACTGCCACTTCCCATCTCTCAGTGACCAAAGCCAGTCCATCAGCCCAGGGCAGCACAGCCTAGTGGCCACAGTCTAGCAAGAAGCCCTTGCTTGCAGGGCAGCATGGCCTAGCAGTCAGTACTGAGGGCTTGTCACTAGAAGAAAGGGGTGGGGTAGTAACCCCAGTAAGGGAGCACAGGCCCACCTGACTCCACTGGGCCCTAGCCCAGGGCCCTGGCAGTGGTGGAGTGGTCCACCATTGGCTCAGCATGGAATCCCACCAAAAAACACCAAGCTCACTCAAGTGGAAAATACCACTCACACATCCTCCCTAGATCACTCCCTGCCATCCCTGGTGGTGAGGCAATCTGTGAAACTTCCAGGTGTTCAGGTTCTATAGCATAAGTCACTTCCTGGGGCTCCACTGGTTCTGGGGGTTCATTCCAGTCTCCTTAGTCTCCACCTCCTATTGCCAGGATCTGTGGCTGATGCACCTCTGGAGCTCCTACCACAGATCTTCCCTCTCCAGCATCCAGTGCAGACTGATCTAAGTTGCTCCCTTTAATATTAAGCCAGCACTTGGAGCAAGCCCAGGATGGCTGACAGGGCGGGACTTCCTCTGTCCACAACATATTAGCCCCTTCTGGTCTAGTACAGGATATGTACACCCCATCACAGTTACATATAGGTTAGCTGCAGCTAGTGCCATAGCACATCACACTAATGGTCTTTTTAGTCAAGTATCTTGCCTTTGAGAGATGCTTCAAAGAAGATGCAAGACATTCTATAATGGTTATGGAATATCTTGTTCATAGAGATTTGCTCTTAGACTGCACCAATGAGCAATAGATTTGTATCTTTTACATATTTTATCCTCTCTCTTATAAGTATCAATGTCCTGACCAGTAGAAAAGTCCGATTTTTTTTTCATTCCAAGATTTCAGCTTCCCTCAGCTTATGTAAGTGAGCACCTCAAGTAAATGATATACTGCTTAAAAGAAGTATATCCTCCAATCTTAAAAGTGCTGCCCTTCAATTACATTTTATGTCCCTGTTACAGTACAACTCCTGTCAAGCAATGCTGCTTGTTAAAGAGCTAGCAGCTCTAGAATCCCAAACCAACAGAACAAGTCACATTTCTGTCTATTCAGCCAGCCAGGTATGTTGCTTCGTCACTCTGAGAGGTGAGCTACACCAGCCACTTCAACTTTGACCTCCACTGACCCCACAACAAACAGCTTTGTTTTCATCAGGCACCCAATCCCATAATCCTCTGCGGCAAGAAGAAAATTGGGTGTTGAGTGTCACAGTAAGAAGTTGAAGGTGGACTGATGTAGAGTGTGGGGGAGTCGTCTTCACCAGGGCCATCGTCACTGCACGCAAATATATTTGACGTGTAGCCCTCTGAACCTGAGGACTGTTCACAACATACTTTGATTTTCACTTTACAAATACAGCCAGATATTCAACTGGTGTAAATCAGAATAGCTCCATTTACTTCAGTGGAGCTGTTCCATTCACCCCAGCAGAGGGCCTGCTCCCTTAATGTAGAGCAGCGGAATCTTAACAGCGACCTTTGCAGTCTTAAGGCAGAATAACTTTTCACATGCACGGAACGTGGGACACTGATGTTCTGCTCCATTGAAATAGTAGCTATGAAAACACATTAGGTCACTACTAAAGCATAAAATTGGGTAAAAGTTTGTGAAGGTGGAGGAACGTATTGGTTTTGGGTATCTGTTGGAGATGGAAGTGGAAGGCATATGTGAAACAATAAAGGGTTTTATTACCATCCTTGCAGGCAATCCAAAAGTTAAAAGAAAAGCACAAGTTTTCCCTCTAACTTCTTATTTCCATACTTTTAAAGTTTAGGGTAGATAGAGTGTGTCCATTGCAAACTTAACTGTCAGTGATGTAGTTTTGTTTGGTAATGTATGTATATTTTATACAATAAACCATCCCAATAGAAGTCTTTTAGAATAAAATTGGGACCCTGAGGGCAATATCGTCATATGGCAAGCTAAAACAATGCTGCAGAGTGTACGTTGAAAGATCGGTCACTGATGATCATTGTTTGCCAATGAGAAATATTTTAGAGGCTGTCAGAAATGCAGGGATTATTCAATCACCCAAAACAAATAATCATAAATCACATTTCTTTAAAACAAAACTGACAAAATAAACAACAGGGAGTAATTTATCTAGTGTTGCATCATTTGACATTTTATTTTCCTCCTTTCTGAAGAAAAGTTGAAATGCAGGCTTTGTAGGTCACCTTCTGTTGGTTACAAAGCCCTCACTTGTCTGCAGTTGTCACAGCTCTTAATCAAGGACAAATGTTCCCAAATCAGATACTGATATGAAGTTACACTGAATTTTCTGGTTTAACCAATGTAACAACAATAGGAATCATTTTTTATACTGCAGTGGTATCCAGAGTGAACTGAAGCCCTGGGGGCTTCCAGTCTTACAGGAACGCACAAGTCCCTGACTTGAAGAGCTTACAATCCAATAAGACAAAATATTTGCCTTCATTATCACAATGCATCAGCAAGGGGTGCCGTTGAAGCAAAACTGAATGTAGTTTATTTATCAGCATAGCCAAAGGCAATATGTGCCATTTCAGCAAATATAATTGAACTTAGAGCTGAAAACAAGAATTCTGTTTAATGAAAAGTTTTGAGGTTTCAGAATTTGCTTTCATTCTTCACCAGAGCAAATCTGAGAGCTTTTGAAATATGTAATAGAATCACAGAACTGTAGGCCTATAAGGGATATTGAGAGATCATCTAGTCTGGTCCCCTGCTCTTATAGCAAGATTATGCATTGTATAGACCAGGTGTGGGCAATAAGCAGCCTGCAGGCTGGATGTGCTTCCCCAGGGTTAACCATGGTGGGCCACCCGCTCTTAATTTATCTGCATGTCTGCAGGTACTGCCACTTGCAGCATCTGTTGGCCAAGGATCACCTTTCCGAGCCAATGGGAACTGCAGGAAGCTGTGTTCTAGTCAGCACCCCTTTCCACAGCTCCCCTTAGCCTGAAATTGTGGTCCACTGCCAACAATAGCTGCAAACTGCAGCACCTGAAGACAAACAGGTAAATTAAATGCTGGCAGCCTGCAGAGCTAACCCTGGTGAACTACCTCCAGCTTATTGCCTACCCCGATCTGAACCCTGACAGGTGTTTGTCTAATCTGCTTTTTTAAATCTCTAATGAGGGTGATTCCACAATTTCCCTAGGCAATTTATTCCAGTGCTTAACCACCCCACAGCTGGGAAGTTTTTCCCAACATCCAACCTAAGCCTCCATTGCTGTAATTTAAGCCCACTGCTTCTTGTCCTACCCTCAGAGCAGAAGGGGAACAAATTTTCTAACTCCGCTTTTTAGCTACTTGAAAACAGTTATCATGTCTTCTCTCATTCTTCTCGTTTCATGGTGTCATAAAAACACCAGCTAAATACTGGCCAGTAGGGCATCCATCTGGGATGTAGAGATCCATGTTCAAATCCCTGCTCCAAACCAGAATGAGGACTTGAACCTGGGTTTCCAATAGTTCAAGTGAATGCCCTAGCACTGTAACACTCTAATGTGGCTATTCAGGGGTAAATGGCTCTCTCATATTCCATTCTCAATCTGTGAAACCTTCCCAATTAGATGCTCAGCAAAACAGATCAGTATGTTCCCCTGAAACAGCTGTTCTGATGACAACAATTTCTGATGTAAAAAAACATTTTGTCAAAAAATTCCTGACTGGTTCTGAGGAGCCTACAGGCACTGCAACCAACTTTGTAAGCATTTTCAAACCCTCCAATAAATCTGTGGGTAAAATCTCATTTGATTTGCTGCCACACTCCATACCCTGCATCCTGGGGAAGGGCCACCAATGAGAGCTACTGCCCATGGGAAGAAAGAGCGTATCTCCTCAACATATGCCACAGTCAGTGCTCTTTTCTTCTCCTCACACAAAGGGGCTGGGAGTGCTACTGGAGCGCTCAGCCATGCCATATGAAAGTTGGCCAAGGAGTAGCTGCTCTCTACAATCAGTATCCATGGTACTGCCCTTCTGTCCAAACCCTGAGGATGAGTGTGATGAAGAGCTATCACCTTGATGTACAGCCATTTTAGCTCACAACAAGCAGTGATCAGTAATGCTGAATTTCATTGTATATTTTTACATAAGGCCAAATCCAAGTCTGAGTCTTTCCACTGACTTCAGTGGGCATTGTATCTCTCCCATACAAGCATGAATCTAATGCTAACCATGCATTTGGGGAGTAAATTTTTATATGACTGGTGTTCTGTGTATTATATAATATTGTTTAATTTTTTAAATGTTATATGGCCAGGATTGGTGTTTGCAGGATCCTGATAAGTTAATACAATTCAAGAGTTTGGGTATATTCCAGGAATGGTGGATCAGACCCTAAATGTGACCTTATTTGTTTGTATCACATATGCAGCATGCAGAATACACCTTACAGTACAACTTCCGTTATCTGAGCCTCAGTTGCCTGAAATATCTTTTTGTCCTAAATAGGGTCAAGCCCTCCAATGTCTATTAATTACACTGACAATGCCCTCAGTTTCCTCAGAAACAGCGATCATCTGAATTTACTCTAAGTCCTTTTGGACATTTGGGGAACAGAATTGCACTGTGTTATAATATTTTAAGGCATTGAAAATGCAGGATAAGTTTATGGTGATTGAGTCGTGAATCTTGGGCAAGTTTTTGTTTGGTGTTTCTTTTCCTCAGAGACTTCATCTAATTTTAGTGCAGGTGAATATGCAATTTCATTCCTCACTGTAAATACATTATATGTAATTGTCTTTGCCTTAGCAAGCTACTAGATGAATGGCAGTGGTGGATGATTCTAAAAGAGAAATGCCCATAAGGCATCTGTTGTGAGATGGCCAATGGAAATGAGCACAGCCCTGTTTAAAATCATTGAAACATTTTCCATTAACATGAAACATTTGAAAATGTGGAACTCAAAGTTTGATGGAACACAGTACCCTGTTGTCTGTAGTCCTGTTCTAGCCCCCTCTATAAATGTAATCTTTTATCAAAGTCACATATGTTTTCAATAAATTCACATGTGGCTGCAATTATACCAGGAAACTGATTCACAAGTACTTCAGAGGCTCCTCTATCTTTCAGGCCCACCTAAAGCTTCTTTCCATCATTTTTTTAGTAAGTGTACGGAGGGAAATAATCAGTTTAGCTTGCTTGCCACACAGCCTCCATGATCTGAATCATAAGTACCGTACTGTTCAAAGGAACAGCTGGTACCTAGTCCAGAAGTGTAAGCATCCCCACAGAACAAAAAACTCTGTTCAATGTGTTAGTCATCAAGTCCCCCAGGTACTGATTCAAGGCTACAGTTCTGCCTATTCTGGCCACGGATAAAAAGATTAGCTGAAAGCTTTTCGGAAGGGAATGATTCTATTCACAAGCAAACATACAAATGTTTCTTTCTTCTCTTCTAATCTTCATAGTTGTATTTTTTTAAATTGCACGGGGACCAATTGCACTTTAATAGCAACAGTAAAGTTTTAAGAACTATTTCCTGCAGGAGTGAATTTACAAAGGCAGCTTTTGACCTCGAGAGCCTAAACTATATCACAGCACTTAAGACACCTTTACTGTACTGCCACTGAATTCAGCCAGGAAGGACATACTGTATTGACACATTCAAAAGATGATCTGGAACAACAGGAATTGAACTCCAAGTCCACTAGACTTTTAAAGCACATTAAATATGAACTCTTTGTTCACTCTGAATCTATATCAAGGTGTTCAACGATGTTACAATGGTAAGGAACATTTATCTTATGTTTTAATTTCAATTATTTCTATCACTTTGATCTGTAGCTGGGCCAAACTCAAACTAGGATACAGGGAAATTTTCCAAGACCTCACCAAACAGGTTAGTTTACACCTAGATCCTCTAGTCTATGAACTTGAGTTGTGGCAGATAAGTACAGAGGCCAAAATAACTCAGTTGCCTCCATTCCTGTGAGGGATTGAACCACTGGAGAAAAATCAAACCAGGAATTACGGACGCAGGGAGATCTGACTCTGCTGCCCTCTGTTGCCTGTTGTTTGAATTCAGTGGGCCTTTGCGTGAAGCATAAGGCCATGTTTTTGAGACAGCCTGGCTGTTTCTACACAGGCAAGATCTTCTGGAAGAACGGTGCCTTCTTCCAGAAGATCTGAGGAGCATCTACACATGCAAGACGGTCTTTCAGATTTCTTCCGAAAGAAGGTGCCCCCTGTTCCGGATTCTGTAATCTGCTTCAGAATCAGGAAGAGGACCTTCCGGAAGAATCTTCCGGAAGCAGGCATGTGTACACGTTCCTGGGCTGCTTCTTCCAAAAGAAGCAGTCCTCCATTGCAGCAGCCTGCTGGAGAGTGGGGCCACTCTAGACACCCCCAGTGGGCCTCTATGGTCTCCGGGTCCTTGCAGCATTTAAAGCTGCAAGGACCCGGAGACCCCGTGTCAGGAAGCTGAGGGTGTGAGACGGGCAGCACGTGCAGGGCTGCCTGCCACACTCCCCTGAGGACGCACACTGCCCAGCAAGTCCCAACCTGCAGGGATGGCCAGCAGGCCAGCACCCTGCACTGCCCAGGGGAGCGCCAGTAACCCAGACGAGGGCAGCCAAGACCCCGACTGGGCTCCAAAATGGAGGGTCCCCTCCTGGACTGAGCCAGAGCTCCAGGACCTCCTGGGGCTCTGGCGTGATGAGGAGGTCCTCCGGGACACCAGTGGGCACTGGAGGAATGCCCCAGCATTCACCCACCTCGCCCAGGGCCTGGCTGCTTGTTGCCACCCCTCCCGGACACCGGAGCAAGTCAGGTGCAAGGTAAAGGAGCTGCGGCAGGGGTACATGCAAGCCTGGGATAGCGCCTGCAGATCCGGCCATGCCCCTGCCAGCTGCCCCTTCTACTGGGAGCTTCAGGACCTCTTGGCTGCAGATGATGACTCCCCACCCCCTGCCACTGTGGAGACAGCCACACCTGAGCGCCCTGATGCACCGGAGGAGGAGGACGAGGGACCTGCCACTGTGGACGTCCCATCTGATGGGGAGTCCACAGATAGGTCTCTTGTCATCGCACTGCCATCCACAGCCAGCAGCCAGGCCCCCTCCAGTCAGGCATCACCCAACATATACGAGGCCACCTCGGGTAAGTGCACACAGTGGAAAAGCACAGTGGGTGGAGGGGGACACCTGGGCCCCAGCCCCAGGCCCCGAAGCATGTTGCCGCTCAGGACCCAGGGTGCACTTATGCCTGCAAGCAGCACCTTGCTCCCTTTCCCCTGGCCTGCCCCCTGAGCGTGCTGAGGCCCCCTCCAGGCAGCATAGCTGCATCCAGAACCCCCTACAGCTGAGCCCCCCGCACCTCAGCCCACAAGCCCATTGCCAGGGTGGGCCACCGTGGATAGCGCTCCGGCCCTGGCATCATGCCCCAGTAGCCACCACAGCGAGTGTACGCAAGCCCGCACAGCGGCCTCCCCTGGCATGTGCCCATCCCGTGGATCCGCGGAAGAGGTAACCAGCCGGGGAGACTGGTGTCATGCCACCCAGATCCCAGATGTGGCACTGACTCCCCCCTTTACCTCCACCCTCTCTCTCTTAACAGCAGTACCCTCTGAGGGCCAGGGCAGCCAGACAAGGAGCACAGGGCCTGCCAGCCCCATCCAGGCCAGAGGATCCAGCAGCCCACCAGCTGGGCCCACACCAGCCCCCGCTGTGTGGCAGCCACAGATGCGCTGGACCCAACGCAGCCACCGCGAGGAGGAGGTCACAGCCTACGTGGCGGCCCTCCACCACCAGAACACCCTCGCCAAAAGACGGCTGGCCCTCAATGAGGCCAAGCTTCAGTGGAGGCGGGACACGGGGGGAGGTGGTGGGGATGCTCCATGCCATGTGCGGGGCCCTAGCAGGCCAGCCCCCAGCCCCCCCAGCTGCTCCCCCCACAGTCCCCCCCAAGGGCCCCCCCCAAGGACCCCACTGCTGACCCCCGCAGTCCCCCTGCTACTGCCCCCCCGAACCCTCCTGCTGACCCCTCACCTGGACCCTCAGCTGCTCCCGTGCCCCCAGCCCATGACCCTGAGGCCTTGGCTGCCCTACTGCACTGAGGGACCTTGTAGCATGGCTTGTGGCCATGGTGGGCCCCATGGAGGGTCACCCAAACCACAACCCACCCCCCTCCAGCCCCTGCCTGCAGATGCTTCCAGCCCCATCAGTGCCCAGCAGGAGACTGCGCACCCAGGGTGGGAGGGGCGCCCATGGGCACTGGAGCTCACGGCCTTCCACCCTGTCCCTTGATTAGGGCCCCCCACCGTTCCTGCCCCAGTCCCCATCCAAGTTTAAGTGCCCCTGCCCCCTTACCCCCATGTATATAGTTCACTCCCTATCGGGTTTTTGTCATTATTTTTATCATTTATCATAGACTATTTACATTGCTCATAGTTGTTAAAGGCTGAGGGTTAAATACATGTTTGCATTCTGCATCCCCCATGTCCCTGATTACTATCGGGGAGGGTATGGGGTTGGGGGTGTGGGGTGTGCGCACGGGGTGTGAGTAGGGGGGGCCTGTGGGGAGGGGTGCGGGGGTTAGTAGTCCCCATGGCTGAATGCCTCCCAAAGCGCCTCCTGGATCTGGAGCCCGTCACAGTCGAGCCGCCTGGTAGTGGTGGGCCAGCTCCGCCATCTAGCCCTGGGGCAGGGTCCCCTCACATGCCTCGATGAGGTTGTGGAGCGCGCAGCAGGTGGCCACAACCTGCAGGACGTTCTCCACCCCCACATCAAGGTACATGAGGAGACTCCTGAACCGCGCCTTCAGACAGCCGAAAGCACACTAGACAGGATACCAGGCTCATGTGAGCAGGGCATTAAACAGCTGCTGGGAGGGTATGAGGTGGCCCGTGTATGGGCGCATCAACCAGGGCTGGAGTGGGTAGGCCGGGTCATCCACAAGGCAGAGAAGCATCATGACATCCCTGACAGCGCGCTCCCACCTGGGCATGAATGTCCTGGCCACCATCCTACGGAACCGGGCGGAATTCCGCAGGATCCGCACATCATGTGCCCTGCCCGGCCAGCCGACATAAATGTCCGTGAACTTCCCACAGGCTTTCACCACCGCCTGGAGCACAATGGAGTGGTACCCCTTGCAGTTGATGTATCAGCCACCACTGTGGTCCGGGGCCCTGATGGGGATATGTGTCCCATCAGTCGCCCTGAAGCACTGGGGGAACCCGAGTGTGGTGAAGCCTTCAATGACTGCGTCCAGGTCCCTGATGCTCACCAGCTGCCGCACCAGCATGTGGCTGATGGCCCTCACGACCTGCAGGGGAATAGACACACTCGGGGCATACACAGAGGGGTCCCTGCCCCCTTCCCCTTCCACCCCCTCCCTCCCTACCAGGCCCCCCGCTGCTGAGGGACCCCTCCGGCAGTGGCCATGTGGTATCCCTTCTCAGCTAGGTCTGCCCGCCCCCCCCGTCCCTGCTCCCTCCCAATTGGCACCTGGGGTCCCCTGAGCCCACTGGCCCCCTCCCTCCTGCCAGTGGGGCAGGGTCTGGTAGTGGGCAGGGCTTACCCAGAGGATGACGGCCCTGACAGTGGATGTGCCCACCCCAAACTGCTGCCCGATGGATTGGTAGCTGTCCGGGGTGGCCAATTTCCATATGGCGATGGCCATGTGCTTCTCCAGGGAGAGGGCCAGTCTCATCCAGGTATCCTGGCATCACAGCATGGGGACGAGCCAGCTGCAGATCTTGAGGAAGGTCTCTTTCTTCATCTGCAGGTTCTGCAGCCAGTTGTCATTGTGCCACTCCCGCATGACGACCCTGTCCCACCAATCTGTGCTGGTGGTGTGGGTCCAGATGCACTGGACCAGTTGGAGGGGGCCAGCAGGGGCGGTGGGGGTGCAGGACCCACGGGCCTGGGCCTCCGTCTCCAGAGGAGGGTGGCCAGGTGGATGGCTAGCCTGTGGGAGAAGACTGCTGGGGGTCCATGCCTGCTGGTTGGCGGGCGCTGGACAGGGACAAAACCTCACAGCATATGAAAGCAACACACTAGGTGGTCTAAGTTTCTGATCCTGTAATACTTTGGCATGTAGGTAACTTTATTCACCCCAGTACTTGTACTGGAGCCAATGATACTACTTGTGCAAGTAAAATTCCACACATGCGTTAAGTGTTAGGGTTAAGGTTAGGGCTAGGGTTAGGGCTGTGTGGGGATTATTTGTTTTCCACTGAGAGAGGGGGAAAAAAACAAAAAGAACAAAAAACAACCACTTTCTTAATTTTAAGTGAGAAGCTTCCAAAATGGATGAAGAACTTAAGAATGTGACCATCTCTAAGACCACAAGGAGAGGCAATTGTGAGAAAGTCGTGTGGTCCACGTAGTAATTTATTTGTAAAGGAAAAAGCCAAGGAAATACACGTTTTTCTTTTCCTTCTACATTATCTGTTCTCTGGCTTTAAACACACAATAAAGTCACAGGTAGGGACCATTCTGTCCCTTTTCTCTATGGCTACATCTACACTACAGAGATCTTTCAAAAGGAGCCCTTGAACTTCTTTCAAAACAGAGCATCCACACAGCCCCTGCTCATTCAAAAGAACGGGCCAGGGATCGAAAAATCAGGTGCCGGGAGGACTGCTCTTTTTTTGAAAGGGCCTGCGGAGCATCTACACGTTTTTTTTTTTGTCTGAAGAAGGTGCTCTTCCTGAAACGGGAGTGGAAGAGCACTTTCAAAAGGACCGCCGCATTCGTTTGATTTCCTTTTGAAAGAACGCTTTTTGTGTGTAGACACTCCCCAGGATCTTTCAAAAGAGCCCCTTTCTTTCAAAATCAAGTATCAGAGACGTAGCCGTGTTAGTCTGTAGCTTCGAGAACAAGAAGTCTTGTGGCACCTTATAGACTAACAGATATTTTGGAGCATAAGCTTTCGTGGGCAAAGACCCGCTTTATCAGATGCATGGGGGAGTGGTTTCAGAGGGGTATTTAAAGAATGGGGTCCCTGAAAAAGGGAGGGCCACAGCTGACAAGCTCTATTCAGCAAGGTATAAATGGCCCATTTTCAATAGTAGGTATCAAAAGAATTAAAAACAAGTCAGATAAGACGGGGATATGAGCTGTGTAGATGCAGCCTATAAGTTTCTCTGTTTTGCATTACCATATGATAAATGTATTACAAAATGCTATTTTGCATCCATCCTCAGTTCTGAGATCTTTGAATGTTTTCCTCTCTGAAATTATTCACAAATTAAATCACTAGAGCCCACTAGATTCATGATAGCACTTGGGAAAAAGTCAGGCAACAGTGCTGCATTTGGCACTCAATGTTAATGTATACTAACCACACGAGCTATTTTTCTGCAAAATAGTGTTTCTTGATAAGCACTAGTGTGGAGAAAATGATCAAGCTAACTGAAAGGACCTATGCTGCTCTCACAGTCAGCATGCCAGTCAACTCTCTACTTGAGTGACTTTGAAGTACACAAACATGTTTCTGATTTGGTGACCCACATATTCAGCAGGAATTTCTTCTGAAGCAGAAGGTGGTAAACTATCAGAATCCAGAATGAAACCTAAGAATTGTATGCTTTACTTGTGCCCAGGATCAATATTGAGTTCAAAGTGAACAAGTCAGAAAATCCGTTGGAAAAAAGCTAGAACACTCAGATCAGAATTTATTTTAATGTTAATTCTATACAGCGCAAAAACCAAAAGCTCAAAATCCAGCAAACATCTAGGAGCAACATCAATTAATCATCTACAGACTGCACTAAGAACCTGATCCAAAGTCCATCTAAGTCAGTGGAAAGACTTGAAATGGGTTAAGTCAGGCCTTACTAGGAAAAGCACCATGGCCATCCTCTCCTCAGCTCACTATAGTCCTATAGAAGGATTTCTTTAATCTTTATTCTATTTTCTGTTTATTTAAAGCTTTCCTGCCTGACAGTATGTCTGCCTGCATCTCCTACAAAGAATCACCTGAGGCAGCTAAAGAAAGGTGCCAATGAGATAATTACTGCCAGTCAATCAAGCACAGAAACATCAGGATCCTCTAAATCTCCCTGAGGTCAGGGAAACTAATACAGGTTGAACCTCTGTAGTCTGGCACGCCTTCATCTGGCAACATTCATCATCGGGCATGATTTTAATTTGCTAGATGTACATTTCTCGGGGTGGCCAAATTTCTCATGGTTCCATAAAGTTTGTTTACAGTCACCAGTCTTGGCTCTCAGGGTTCTGTACTGTTATTTAGCTCTAATTTATCCCTAAATGTCTTCCAAGAGCCCAGTAAGCAGTGGAAGTGTGATAATGCTACTGGTAATATTGACGTCCTGGGGTTTTGCAAATGCTGTTATTTGGCACCAGGAAGGTCTTGAGGGTGCCGGACTAGAGGTTCCACCTGTAGTAGAATAGTATTATCACATTGTTACTAGGAATTATCAGCAATTAGTAGTAGATATATGATAAGTAGTAGAGACAGCCCTTGTTGCCTGATGTTTAGATTGTGGATAATTATACAGATTACTTATGAATTTCCAGTTACCACTTTGAAGGTTCACCGGGCCTTGTCCCAGGATCAGGCCCAGAATTTAAATTATTCTGTGGTTGGGAACTCTGATGTGCCCAGTGCATAACGCGCACTATAGACACTCTTGTATATTTTCCAATACAATTTATTTATGCAGTTAGCACAGTCACAAACACCCCAACTTAACAAGATAGGGAATGTACATGTATATTTCTCTGTACACACACCATTCCTTTTAGAACAACCTGAAGTGTTATCCGTCATCTTTCTCAATGCCAATCATCTTCACCATCACCACCAGCAGCCACCATCCTGGCACCTCCCACATACTACATCTCCTTCTCCTAACACCTCTAGGGAGGCATGCCACTTTTATGATCTGTTACACTGTTACTGATATGTTTGATGCATATTCAGTAGGGGATGTTTCCCTTTCTCCTTATTTGTATTTCCTTACTTTACTAATAGTAAAATGTCTTTCGCCTATAGGTCACTATATCATTGATCTCAATGCATTATCATATATGTCAATCCATTACCATGGCCCCTTTTGTGCTTATGTGTCACATTTGTTATTTCTGTCCTCCGCAGTTATTCAGTCTGGTTTTAACCAGTTATTTTGGGGGTTTCTAAATTGTGGTGAACCTGTTAAAGTTGAGGGTATTCTTAGAAGCCCCGATGCCATTGAAGGTCTAGGTGGAAGGTCCCAAATATATGAACGTCAGCTTTGATATCTAAATGAAAGGTCCCACACTTAAGTCTACTAGGTTTGCCTTAGGCTGGGTCTACACTATGAGATAAAATCGAATTTATTAATATTGAGTTTGTAAGTCTGGAATTTATAAATTCGATTTTGACTATCCTCACCTCCCACGGGTTCCTCACATAGTCAACTTATTGTTGCCACACTCAATTGGCAAACATCAACTGTTGCAGTAGTGCATCGTGGGAACCTATCCCACCGTTCCCTCATCCCTGTAGCATTCTGGGTATGCTTGCTGGTCTTTGAGTTCATCTTCCCACATTGCATTTTCCTCATTCCCCTCCCATGGTAAGCAAATGTCCATTATTCCCATTGGAAGGAAGGAAAAGTAGGGCATCTACAGAGAGCAGAGTTTACTCTTTCTACAAAGTTTTTGGGGGTGTCTGGTTTTTGGTCCCCAATTTAGTCCCACATCTTCTGCAAATCCAAAATAAGCAAAAGAATATGTGAAATTAAGTCCCAAGTAACAGACTCTCAGACACAAACTACTGTTAATGTAACTGCAGAGTTTGTGCGCTCCATGGGGTACAAAAAGTCTCAGAAGAGTAGCCACTTTAGTCTGTAACTTCAGAAACAGCAAGCAGTCCTGTGGCACCTTAGAAACTAACACATTTATTAGGTCATTGCAAGGGAGTGAGAGAAAGGCCGGGCAAGGCAGGGGTTAAACAGGGCCTGTTTGCCCAGTTAGCTCCACCCCAGTTCACCTGCCAGTGCCAGGCTTGGAGGCAGTATAAAAGAGGAGAAGCTAGTCCAGTTCGGGACTGAGCAGCCAAGGGCAGGAGCTGACTCTGGTTCATGCAGGCCCTGAGTCAGAGTTGCCACCAGGTTGGCTGTCGGAAGAAGAAGCCTCTGAACCCTTCCCCAGGCAGAGAAGGGGAAGAACCCCAGAGAGCCCCACCACCACCCTCCACAGAGGGGAAGCTAGACTCTTGAGGCCACATCCCAAACTATGACCACAGCACTTAGGGGTGCGCTGCAGAGCCGTCTCTAGGCTCCACAAGGGGCCTAGCCACTAGGCCACCCTGCCATCAGGGGAATGGCTTACAGTCATTCATGAGTTTTTCATGGGTTTTAAAGGGAAGGGTCTGTGAGGTTTAGTTTTTTTAGGAAGGCTTACAATAAAAACAGCTTCCCTGAATTCTGTAAGAGGGTCAAACAGAATTATCCCAAGGAGTAAGCTGGCTCAGCAAAAGCAAAACCAGGTGGTAAGTTGAGGATGTTTTACAGACAGTCACCCTCTACCCCCACATGCATACCCTTCCCCAAGCACTAATAAGGATAAGATGGGGAGCTGCACATAACTTGACAAGAGGGTACTAAGCTCTCTGAGGGTGCTGGGGAGGTTTTCTGTTTGCATTGGGGTGGAAGTAATGGAGGATAACTGGGTGAAGGAGTCTGGGGCTCCAACTGAGTCTCTCCTGCTTGTTCTATTTCCTGCTGGTGTCCACATCCCCCAGATGGTGCTTCCTCATTCTGATTTGGCAGGAGGAGCAGAGAGGCTGTTTGCAAATCTTCGTGCTTTTTGCAGAGCAGCCACTATGGGCCATTTTTGTGACCCAAATAAATGCGAAACGTGCTACAAAACAGCATTTCAGGGCTGCCAGATGTATGAGCATAAAGGGTGGTGTTTGGCCTCAAATAACAACTGGAGTAACAACAATTAAAATCTCCTAAAACCCCTATGTGATTCCCCTCAGCACTGTGTATCCTCCAAGGGAGGTAACTGCATGGAGGGGGAAAGATCCCAAAACAGAACTTGGAAGCATAGCTGCTACCCCTCTCTGCATGGCCCCACCACAGCTTTCTCCGTGGATTTGCTCCCCTCTATCCTGCACAGCAGGGGTCACATATGGCCTACAGAAGAATAAATACAGCCATAGGGTCTCTTCGACAGCTTCTCCATTGGGAACAGCGCTGGCATCTGAATGGGGCACTAAGCAAGAACTTCGAAGAACTCGGATTTGCTGCCACATAAATTGCACAAAATAGCTCCCAGGCCTTGGGAGAAGCATGGGGAAACTGAATAAAATGGAAACAGCTGAAGTAGGAGAAGGGGGATAAGCATCTAGGAAGTTCCAGCTGTGATGATTTACTCTCTTTTCTCTAGAAAGGCCAACACTTCGAAGAACAGAGTGCACAAAGAGCAAGAGCAAATCTATAGACGCACGTAGAGATTGGGGTGTTCCTAAGGAATCTGAACCTGGTGGTTTGGTGGCTTATTTCCCGAGCGGTTTGCTGACTTTGTGGCAATTTTATTGATGACTGACATTTATCCTCAGATAACATTAGCATTCTTGGCTTGAGACGTAAATCAAAATTATGTAAAATAAATGATGCGTCTTGCTATTTCTCTGTCATCTCTGGCTACATACGGTAATTCTGCCCTCTTCCATTAGCAAACTTCTAGGAAATAATTCCTTCTCAAGTCCATTTAAGATGCATCTGTTAATATCTCCCTTGGTCATTGTTCTGGCCATCTCACAATGCTCTGTGAATCCCTCCACTGGCTTCTCCTCCTAATGGCTTGGTAGGCACAGAGCTGCGGTGACTTCAAGTGCCTGGTGAACAGCTGTGCACACCCTGTTAGAAATGGTGCCCTGTAGCCCCCATTCCAACCTACTTGTTTCTGAGCCCCCATTGTCTTCTCTCTTTTTCCCCAGAGAGCTTAGTCTATCATTTATTATATTTGCACAGTATAATGGGGCCCAATTTGACGAAGAATGTTAGGCACTACTTCAGTGTCAATATCTAATAATAAACACTTTGTATTTGCATAAGGTTTTAAAGGGGAAAGACCCCAGCATATTTAAGTAGGGGTCATGTAACCCACTACAGAAATGCACCCACTCCCTTGGTAGAACTTGACACTGTATAATCACGTAAAGCAACACTGTATGACAGCTTATGACAAGATGTGAAAAATCCTTTCACTACAGCCTCAGTGGGAATTTAGTTGGGACCTTTTCAACAGCAAATAGTATGTTTGCTATCAAATTCTTTTAAATGGAGGGATAGCTCAGTAGTTTGAGCATTGCTTTCCTAAATGCAGGGTTGTGAGCTCAATCCTTGAGAGGGTCATTTAGGAGCTGCAGCAAAATAGTTTTTTGTTTTTGTTTTTTTTTAAAAGTAGGGGATGGTGCTTGGTCCTGCCAAGAGGGTAGGGGGCTGGACTAGATGACCTTCTGAGGTCCCTTCCAGCTCTATGAGATGTGTAGCTCCATATACATATATTATATTAGACACACCCCCATTTTGGCAAATGTGGATAGCCCCATTAAGCTCTTGTTTTTCAAAATCTTTGCTGAAATGAAGCACGTGAAGCCCTATTTAGGCACAAAACATGTTTAAACAGAGCTAATTTTCAGATGTGAATAGGCTGCAAGAGCTCTCCTGATGTTAATGGGAGTTGTTGAGGGCTAAGCATGTCTGAACAGTCATGCCAATTGTATTAAAATTTTTAAATCCCTGTTTAAGTTCCTATTTTTAATCACTGTGAACTTTGTCAGTTCCCAATCCTGAACACAGTTATGCATAACTTTACACATGTAAGTAGCCTCCCTAAGTTCGATGGGCCTGCTCACCAAAGCAAACTGAAGCATGTATGTGACTGGTTGCTGGATCAGGGCCTAATTTCTCATCTCTTGTAAAAAGTGTCATGAAATCTTTAATGCTGAAAAGTGATTAAGACCACAGTTCTGTATTGCCTCTAAAGGATGGCAGCCTTGCGCTCAGTCTCACCAGTCCCACTGGGTTTTTAGCGATAAGCTGCATGGAAGTTGGAAAAAGAAGCACAGATTGGTGGAGGGACCTGTTTGGCAAGGCACCTGGAAGTCAGACTGTGGACATATGGCTGGAATTCTAGCTGAATTTGCAGTACTTCTATAAATTGATCTATTAATCAATAGCCAATTTAGGTTTAGACACATGAAATTGTCTCATTCTCTTAACCAGCACCCCGTTCATGAAACTTTCCTGTCCCATAAAGATCTGGCAAAGTAGGGATTGTTCTTTGTGCTGCTGTATAGTAAAAGCTTATCCTGTACGTTAGATTTACAAAAGCTTACAAAGTTCCTTAACAGTAAAAATAAAACAACTGGTAAACAAGCCCTGTCTGACCTCCATAGTATACTTGAAAGAATTACAACAGTAAAGATTCTTTTTGATTATTCAGTTCAGTGGATTATATTTAATATTTTTGGCAGGCTACTAAACTGTGATTGAACAGTCCAAAACAAGAACAGATGCTATCAAAATTATCAGCCTCTTGGATCTTGAATATCCTCAATTCTGCACGCACAAGGAAGTCATATGTATTACTTTTTTAGGATACATTTTAAAAATAGGGAAAAAAATTAAAGAAGATTTTATAATTAATATAGGGGACTTGGTTGTGACCAGGATTAGACAGACAGTTTTGAAGATTTTTTAACCTTTGGGTTAGAGGGTCATATCTGCCCTGAACTGGAAGGAACCAGGTACTAATGCCATCCAAGGACTGTTCTGTATGTTTTATATCAGAGTTTCTCAACCTTTTTTTATAAAGTACTCCTTTCAAAAAAAAAAAAAAAAATGATGAGCACCCCCATACTTCTCTCACATGGTATGCATACCACTGGTTGAGAAACTTTGTCATAAGGTAATCTGAGGTCTTGAAACAAATGCCATTCAACCTTTCCAGATTACTCTACCCTTTTCAGGAGTCCAGTTTGTTCTGCATATCACCAAGTTACACCCTACCTAAAAACCACTAACTTACAAAAACATGCAAAAATATCACAGAAAACTACTCTGGTTGACTTTCTACAATCTTATTATCAAATAAATGAATTGGAATAGAATTATTGCACAGTACTTACATTTCAGCATAAAGCATATGAAGCAGGAGAAACAAGTCATTGTCTGAATTAACTTTTAGATTGTACTGACTTTACTGGCATTTTTATGTAGCCTGTTGTAAAACTAAGCAAATATCTAGATGAGTTGATGTACCCTCTGGAAAACCTCGGTGTACCACCAAGGGTACACAGAGCCCCAGCTGAGAAACACTGGTTTATATAATAAGGCGGTACCCTCATATCCATTTCTACTGGACACCTTTCTACAGTCTGTAGCCACAGACTAACTAGGTGATCCTTCAAGGCAGTTACTCTGTGCCTCAGTTTCCCTATCTATAAAATAAGGATAATTCCACCATACTTCAAAAGTGTTATTTGACTATAAATTCATTACTGCTTGTGAAGTGCTCACAAACCACTGCAATGCATTATTAAAGACCTACAACCTATCCTTAATCAGGATGCCATACTCCAGAAGGCCCTATGTGACAGGCCTGTTCTCTCCTAGAGACAACCTCCCAACCTTATGAGGATTCTCACCTACAACCACAGTCTATGCTGCAGGAACACCAGTCCTGGAACTTTTCCTTGCAACAAAGCCCATTGCCAACTTTGTCCACATATCTATTCTGCAGATGCCATCACTGGACCTAACTAGGTTATTCACAGAATCACGGGCACATTCTCATGTTCCTCAACTAACATCATATATGCCATCATGTGCCAACAATGCCCAGATGCTTTGTATACTGGACAGACTTCAAAATCTCTTAAATAAAGAATTGATGGGCATAAAACAGACATAAAAAGACTCCTGATCCACAAACCGGTCAGTCAGCACTTTAATGGAGTGGGCCATTCTGTTAATGACCTGAAAGTTTGTGTCCTACTGAAGAGGAATGTTCACAACACATCAGAAAGAGAGGCTGCTGAACTCTCTTTTATATTCAAATTCTACACATGAACACATGGTTTGAACTGGGATGGGAATTTTTCAGGTCATTATAGGGGCTCTTTTGCATACTTGGCTTAATCTAATTCTTGACTCCCCCGCCACCTTCTGCCCCTTTACTCTCTGATTTGCTCACCTTGATAATATTTTTCTGATTTGTCAACCTTGATTACTATTTTCGGTTCTCTGTGCCTTAAATATTGAGTCTGTTCTGGTGTGGCTATGGTCTGAAGAAGTGAGTCTGTCCCACGAAAGCTCATCACCTAATAAATTATGTTGTTAGTCTTTAAAGTGCTACTGGACTGCTTTTTTGTTTTACTATTGTGGTGATGTCATATGAGTAAACAGAGAGCTAATTCTACATGCATGCAGCATGGGAAATTGAACACATGTTCTTCTCCACTGAAACTACTAATTTCTACTATTCATACATGCTGACTTCCCTTCCGGCTGGGCAGTGCTCAACCCATCCACCCAAACTTTGCCCCAGACCTTGCCTTCACCATACCCCTTTCTCCAAAATCCCACTGTCACTCTGCTTCTTCCCATCCCAGCACTGCTTCCACCCTACCCCCATTCCACCCCTTCCCTCAACCCCTGCCTAACCTCTTCCCACTCCCATGCCACCTTTTCCTTACATCCTTCCACAAGTATGTCCTGTCCCTGCCTCTTCCCTTCTCTCCCAGAACTTTCTGAATGCCACAAACCAGCTGTTTGTGGCACTCCAGAGCTGCGTCTACACGTGCACGCTACTTCGAAGTAGCGGCAGTAACTTCGAAATAGCGCCCGTCACGTCTACACGTGTTGGGCGCTATTTCGAAGTTGAAATCGACGTTAGGCGGCGAGACGTCGAAGTCGCTAACCCAATGAGGGGATGGGAATAGCGCCCTACTTCGACGTTCAACATCGAAGTAGGGACGTGTAGACGATCCGCGTCCCGCAACATCGAAATAGCGGGGTCCTCCATGGCGGCCATCAGCTGGGGGGTTGAGAGATACTCTCTCTCCAGCCCTTGCGGGGCTCTGTGGTCACCGTGGGCAGCAGCCCTTAGCCCAGGGCTTCTGGCTGCTGCTGCTGCAGCTGGGGGTCCGTGCTGCATATACAGGGTCTGCAACTAGTTGTTGGCTCTGTGTATCTTGCACTGTTTAATGAAAGTGTGTCTGGGAGGGGCCCTTTAAGGGAGCGACTTGCTGTTGAGTCCGCCCCGTGACCCTGTCTGCAGCTGTGCCTGGCTCCCTTATTTCGATGTGTGCTACTTTGGCGTGTAGACGTTCCCTCGCTGTGCCTATTTCGATGTTGGGCTGAGCAACGTCGAAGTTGAACATCGACGTTGCCAGCCCTGGAGGACGTGTAGACGTTATTCATCGAAATAGCCTATTTCGATGTCGCAACATCGAAATAAGCTATTTCGAAGTTGGGTGCACGTGTAGACGTAGCCCAGAAGTGCTGGCAGGGCAGGAAAGGAGTTGGTAGGAGCAGACACAAGTGCATGACAGGAAAAAGGCAGAAGGAGGAGGTTGTTGCTGGTGCGTATTCAGCATCCCCTAATTTTTCCCTATGAGTGCTCCAACCCTGAAGCATCCACAGAGTCTATGTCTATGCCACTAAAGAAGGATCACCAGTGATTGTCATTAGTAGTAGGACTTACAGTCTTCCCTTAGCAGGTCAACCCAGGGCATAAGACCAATAACCAGCTGGGATGGAAAGGAGTGCAGCTCCACCTCTGTTGCTAAAAGCAAAAGGTAGCCAGCCCCCGGCTGCTCTATGGCTCAGGCGAACAATGCATCCTCAGAACTGTTCTTTTCTTCTTTGCTGGTAAGATGAGAGCTCCCTCTGCTGCTTCAAGCTACTTTAACCACCAGGCCATGAGAGACTACCAACGCTGGAACTGTGTAAAACGCTCATAAGAAGACTGACCAGCAACCACCAAGTTATGAAAGGTCAGAACTTCACACCAAGACACACAGAGTCCAATTACATCTGTGTTTCTCAAACTCTTCTACTGATGGCCCTTTGCATACAGTACCTTTCTGTGTGAGCCCTCTTATAAATTAAAAACCACTTTTTATAATAAGCACTATTATAAATACAGGTGGTGAAGTGTAGTTTGGGTATTGAGGCAGGTAGCTCGCAACCCCTGACGTAATAGCCTGATGACCCCCGAGGGTTCACAACCCCATCTGAGAACCCCGAGCTAGATCCTGTAAAACAGCAAGGGAGGAGGAAATGTCTCAGCAGCTTAATTCTCCCATTAGCTAAAGCAAATCTGCAAATACAGACTTTGTGCATAGCCCAAATAAATGAATTGCTTAGTTTAAGTCATAGAGAGTCGTACAACAGAACAGCACATGCTGCAAAGAGATGCTTGTATGGGAATACCAAGCATATCGCAAATGAGCAGACCTCTCTGCCTTCATAAAGCCGCACTGAGTGAGGGGGTGCAAGAGTGACCAGGGGGGCTCATTGCAGGATCAAGGCGTTGAGTAATCTGGTTCGCAGCTGAACAAACTAATCCAATGACAAAGTACAGTATGCACTCCTTATTTCACTGCTCAAAACCAAAAATTGGTAAAGGTTTAAATTCTAACAACATTCACACCTCCACATTAGCTACTGATAATGGACCACATCCCCCTTGACTGAAATTACTTGATTTCTCCTCTATTGATGTTCACAACTCCACATTAACTGCTGATAATGGGCCACATCCACCCTGACAGAATAGACCTTGTCAGCTTGGGCCCTCCCCTTGATTGAAACTCCCTCTTTAAATCCTCCTCTGAAAACCAGCCCTCCACCGCCACCACCACTCTTGTATATGATGAAGTGGGTCTTTGCCCACGAAAGCTCATGCTCCAAAATATCTGTTAGTCTATAAGGTGCCACAGGATGTGTTGTTGTTTTTGAAGACACAGACTAACTCCGCTACCTCTCTGATACTTAATTCTATTAATGGTATTCACTGTGGCCCAGAACAAAGGAATAACAGATCAATAACAGATCTATATCAGAGAGAATATAGCCAGTTTTCTCTCTTTTGCTTGCTTAAATAAACAGGAGCATGTAAATGGTGGTCAGTTTTTCCTCACATCTATTATCAAATTAATTCTTCTCAGCAGCTATAAGGTAGAAACCTTTTCTCTTTAGCACAGATTGGAGATTCTCCTTCATGTAGATCGCGAGTTCCAATAGAATGAAACCGGTCACATGCTAATGTGGTTTCATCAGAGCCTTATTCTAATAAATTTAGTCAACCCTGATCAGGGCGTGCTTACAGTTCACTCACTTGTGAACATAGCGCACAATTGTTGGTTCAATTATCTGAGGAAAGCAATCAATTCAACTGATCTACATATACTCCTTTCCCACAACCAATGCTGTAAACCTGTGGAGATATGGTATGGTCCTTGGCTATGACAAAGGCGTCCCAGGTTTGGGTCATGCTATAGACAACAGTTTACACATGTCTGATGAGTTCCAATAAGAATGAAACCAGTCACATGCTAATGTGGTTTCAGTGGAGCCTTATTCTAATTCTCTTTCATGTTTCATGACTCATAGGGTCACTTAGTGCCCAAGTCAAATGATGAGAAATGCAGGAGAGGATTCAGTAGTTAAAAAGGTGTGTAATTCTCTGTGACTTACATAAAAATCAAACCACATGATATTAATTGAAATATTTCCCCCTCCTGATACATTATTAAGCTGCTGAGGAGTAAAGCTAATCCATACCAACTTCTATGGTACAATGTGATAACAGAATTAGAAAACTGAGAAAATCCTAAAATTTATTTTGCTTGGCCTAAATCCTCACATTTGTAGTAATTGTGAGTAATGTATGGATATGTTTTCCATTAAAAATTATTTGCTAACCATGAGTCCTTCAAGATAGGGAAAGAGACAATTCAATGTTTTATCAATTTAATCTGAACATTATTCAATTTTTTTTGCTCAATCTGAACTCAATGACAACTTAGCTGAATAGACACAACAACCCAAATTAAAACTGAGCCTCTGTTCTTGAACCAATCTACAATTCATTATATATTTCCCATGCTGTAACTCCTCACTATATATCACAAGGCCAAACACAAATGGAGCAATGGGATCATGCTACAATATTCAAATTCAGGTATGGATCTAAATTTTGAACTCCTCCAAATTCATTATCATCATCCACATCATCTATGGACTCAGCGCCCATTGGTGTACGATGCTTCCCTTGCTATTTCCTTCCATCTTTCCCTCTCCAGTGTGGAGTGGCTTAGTTTCTGTTAGACTAGCTCTGCACCAAACTACTGTATCTACCCATTCTCTGTGGGATCTGCCTCTCCTATTCGATCTATTCATTATGCCAAATACCAGAGTCTTGATTTTTCATTTGTCGTTCATTCTGCAAATATGCCTGAATAGCTGTAACTTCTGCAGTAGGTTCTCTACTCAAAATTCAGAGGTGTTAAATTCAGACAGTGATAAAGATGGGATCTTTTGAAAAAACTAAAATCAGACCTGGATTTCTAATCTCATTACAATTCTAGACTGTTGGAATATTAGATGTTGATTTAGGTCTGTTTCCCAGTATAATGCAAAGATTTAAAATATAGTTCATGGCAGAAACATAACTTTATACAAGTAGAGGGAGAACATACAATAATCAGCTATCATTTTAAAATGGTGTAAGTTAAAAAAAAATCTTCACAAGTTATGTATAGTTTGACTGGTTTTGGAGCTGTTAAATAATGGTCATTTGCCTTGTTCGGCTGGACCTGAATATGCTGGGTTTTTTTCCTTTCATACTTTTCTTCTGTTTTCTCTGGTCCTTTTCACCAACCACTTACAATGACTGCAAGAACTCATTCACTAACACTTCATTCCTTATCTTTGGATCAGCTCTTCTTCTAGGCAAAAAAGAAAAATCACAAGAGATGGGAGTCAATATGATTCAAAAATGTTTGCCAAATCGTTTCTGCAAATAAGCTCAGCTGCTAGCATTTCACTACAAGGACAAGACGTGAAAGTCAAGTTGTTAGTTTTGATTGGACATATAGGTTACATGGTATTTGCTCATGTTCTCAGTCTGGGTAAGAATAGCTCTAAGGCTACAACTACTGTACAAGCATCTGTCGACAGACGCTTCTGTCAGAAGAGATTTTCCAACAAAACATCCATCGACAGAGTGTAGCCATATGCTAAAATGGATCAAAAGAGTGATGCGCTCTGTCGACAGAGTGGCCGGACTGCCCAGCCACCCTCTTGACAAAACAGTCAACCGGTAGCACAGCAAACAGGGCTGTCCAGTGTCCTGGAAGCCCTGTCTGTTGACAGATGGCCACCCAAGGCATCCACACAGCTTTTTTGTTGACAGAATCTGTTGACAAATTTCAGAGGATTAGCCAAGTTAGTCTGTGTCTTCAAAAACAATAAGAAGTCCTGTGGTACCTTATAGACTTCAAAGCAGGTCTTTGCCCATGAAAGCTTATGCTCTGAAATATCTGTTAGTCTATAAGGTGCCACAGGACTTCTTGTTTCTGTTGACAAAGGCGCTTTTTCTCATCTGGGAGTGGTAGAACACTGTCGGTGGAAGTGCTGAGTTCTGGCAACAGACTGTTGACAAATGCTTTTTGTGTGCAGACACGTGGTGAGTTTCACTGACAAAACTCTAGCTTTGTCCAAAAAACTTGCTAGTGTAGCTGTAGCCTTAAAGAGTCTCTACGCTGAAAATCATACAGCAGCACAGCTGTGCCTCTGCCTCTGTACCACTTGCAGTGTAGTCACTCACTACACCAACAAAAGGGTTCTCCCATTGGTGTGACTGATCTGCCTTCCTGAGCGGTGGTAACTAGGTTGATGGAAGAATTCTTCAATCAAACCTAGCACTGGCTACACCATGTGTTGGGTTGGTACAGTTATGTCTCTTGGGGGTATAGATTTTTCATAATCCTGAGCACAATTGTGATGCCAGTATAAGTTCCCACAGTATACTAATCCTTAGACTCAACTTTTCTGTTCAAAATATAAAAATTGGGAATTTCTGAAATTCTAATTTATAGATTTGAAACTTGCATTCTACAGATATTTGTGGAAAAGTTTGATCGGGCCTAGATTAATTCATAGGTATTTGCGCATTTGCACAGGGTCCTCACCTATCTGGCCAGGGTTTTTAGCTAAGCAATCTTTTTTACATCACGTGCTTCTAGTTCCAATGTGTTTGGGGGAGGAGTACCTTATAACTCATGAGCTACATGTGGGGAAAAATACCAGCACATTGTCTCCAGCAACCCTAACTGCACACACAGGTAGCGGTGCCAGCAGTTGATTTCACTATGGTACACAGGTAATGTGACCACTGGAAGTGCTAGCAGCCCAGCACTTGGGTCCTGATCCACAATCTGGGCCCTCAATATACCAAAATGATCACTCCTACACCCCCTCAGTTCCAAGAGGCAGAATGGACCCCATGTGGACCTGCAGAGCAGAGAAAGGAGTGAGGACTACAGTGTCAAAGGCTAGGGCTCCTCAGAGTTTGGGGAGGATGGTAGGGAGGGCTAACGCTCCTAGAAGAGGATGAGCACTGGGGCTTATGGACTGTGGGGGGTCAGGCTGACAGGGGTTACCTCAGAGGAGAAGCAGATGGTCAGGATGCTGGGACACCCAAGGGAAGAGAAGGTTCACACTTTCTGGGGACAGGCCCTGGGTGGGTTTTCTGCCTCCGGATGTGGCAGTCCTATTTAGGTCTTGATCAAGCTTGATACAGAACACTTCCCACTCCTAAAGCAGATATTTCCCACAATAAAACTGGTCAGTTATGAGTTAGGAGCTAGTCGGCTTTTTAAGAAGTCCAATGACCATCGATGTTAGATCTGTTCATTAACACCATTATACCAGATTTTTAAATCTTCTCCAATCTAACAGTTAATGGAGATGTTCTAGAATTCACAGACTGCATACCACTTGCTTGGTCTAGTTAAAGGAAGGTCTGAAGGCCGGAGGCACTTTCCATCCACTGGGCCCCCAAAATTCTAGGCTTGCTCCTGCAAGATACAGGGCTAATCCAGGTTAAGAGAGTGAATCTTTGTCTCCATCTACTGGCTTTTCCACACTACTGTTGCCAGCTAACAGACATGTCTTTACCTCAAGCAGCAGAGATACATTTTAGCATTGCTGGTCCTAGGTTCTCACTTCACACACAGCCCAGAAGGGTCTGTTACATGTCAGGATTCAGCACCTTGCTGGCTCAAGCCCTCAATGCATTTTTTCAGCAAGCATTGCTGTTTACAGAACCACTCACTACCTTGTAATGGAAAGTGAGCTAGAGATAGGTGTGAAAGGAGTCAAAGGACATTTGTTTAAAAATGGGAATGGGGGTATAGAAGAGAGCTTTTACCGCATTTCCACAGTGCTAATTAGCAAAGCCGCTTTTCAGTTGTACCCAGCCAATCGTCAACAGCAAGATGGCCTGGTCTGCAAGAGACAAAGGAAGCTTCCTATTATGGGGAAGATGGGAAGGAACTATTGGAAGGGGGCAGATTTTGAAGAAAGTAGGCTTGAGGAAAGAAGGAGTGGGGTTTGCTAGGGTAAGGACAGGAGGATGAGAGCTTGAGGTAGCATGAGGCACAAAAGAAAAAATAAATAAATAAAAAATTTAAGACAGGTGGGGAATGAATGGGGCTCATGTGGAGAAATTCAGGCTCTGATCCTGAAGGACGTTGCACAGGCTAAAAAAATTCCCTCCTCTGCTGTTGCTGTGTTGTCCTAACTACAGTGTAAGAAAAAAGTGAGCCTTTAAGCTTCCCTTCCAGAGACCTCTGGCAGCAGAAGCCCTGCTGGAGGTCAGTGAGGAGGTTACAGGATGAGGAGGGAACTACCGTGTTTTTAGCACTGGTACGCCTGAGCAAGTTCCCTGTGAGCTGGGTTAATATAGTATGATAGAGGGTGAGTCTGGTCTCCAGGGGGGCAGAATGTAACCCTCATGCCTGGTGCAGTCTGCAGCAACAAGGACCAACTTCAATATCTGGAGGTTCCTTTTAAAAGTACAAGACAGAACTGAGCCAAGCCCCCACCTCGTAACTGGGGGAAATTATACATCACCCTTTGGTGCCTCTGAGGGCCCCTCTCACAAGCACCAAGCCTGAGTACGGACAAGTAGTTTTTTTTTTTGTTGTTTTTTTTTTTTTAACTTAAAGGGTGAAAAGAACCCAGCATTAATTTGGGCAAACTTGTCCCAGAGTAGATTGGGCAGTAAAAGTCTGATAAACAAATGTTCCTTTACCGTGCCACTCCCCTCTCTTGCCACTGCACCCCACTCATTTGTAGTCCTTGGCCAGCAAAGATTCAGAGTTCATAGGTATGTTCATGAGTTTACCTCCCTCCTTGCTGGGGGGCAAAGATGTTGAGCAATGTCTCAGTTGTTATGGCTCCACCTTTAGCTCTTTGTCACTGCCTGTTGCCACCCCTGCACCCTCATCCACTCTACTGCTGCACCACTCTCCTGTAACCTCTCTTGATGCAACTCTCAAGCTGGGTCTACGCTACAGAGCTCTGTCAACAGAAGAGGCCTTCTATTGACAAAATTAGGGAGCATCCACGCTACAAATGCATTCTCTCGAGAATCTGTCAACAGAACACAGCAGTTTTCCCAGCAGAGTTCTGTCTTGACCATATGAGGCATAGCACCCCTGTCGACAGATTCTGTAAACAAAAAATAGTGTAGATGCTCCAGCAGCCCCTCTGTCAACAGTGAGGGCTTCCAGTTCACCAGGCTACCCTGTTTGCAGCACTTCTGGGCTACGTCTACACGTGCCCCAAACTTCGAAATGGCCATGCAAATGGCCATTTCGAAGTTTACTAATGAAGCGCTGACATGCATATTTAGCGCTTCATTAGCATGCGGGCGGCAGCGGCGCTTCGAAATTGACGAGCCTTGCAGCCGCGCGGCGCGTCCAGACGGGGCTCCTTTTCGAAAGCACGCCACCTACTTCGAAGTCCCCTTATTCCCGTGAGCTTATGGGAATAAGGGGACTTCGAAGAAGGTGGTGTCCTTTCGAAAAGGAGCCCCGTCTGGACGCGACGCGCGGCGGCAAGGCTCGTCAATTTCGAAGCGCCGCTGCCGCCCGCATGCTAATGAAGCGCTGAATATGCATGTCAGCGCTTCATTAGTAAACTTCGAAATGGCCATTTGCATGGCCATTTCGAAGTTTGGGGCACGTGTAGACACAGCCATGGTTGGCTGTTCCGTCGACAGAGGGCTGGGCAGTCTGGCCGCTCTCTGTCAACAGAGGGTGTTGACGGGGGAGCTTGTATTAGGTGTGAACATGTTCTGTGCACAGAGGTTCTGTTGGGAAATATGTGTCGACAGTTAACTTCTGTTGACAGAACTCTGTAGTGTAGACACAGATACAGTGGCCAAATTGCCCAGCCTTCTGTCGACAGAACAGCCAACCAGAAGCTCTGCAAACAGGGCAGTCTGGGGAACTGGAAGCCCTCTCTGTCAACAGAGAACCCCCCAGAGCATCTACACTATTTTTTTTGCAGGCAGAATCTGTTGAGAGGCCCTATGCCTTGTACGGTTAAGACAGAACTCTGCCAGGAAAACCGCTGCATTCCGTCGACAGATTCTCGACCGAACGCAGTTGTAATGCAGACACTCCCTAGTTTTGTCAACAGAAGGCCTCTTCTGTTGACAGAAATCTGTTGTGTAAACCCAGCTTCAGATTTTATGCAGAAATCACACCACCTAGCATAACTATGTATCCCCAGCCACATCCATCTTCACTGGCCATTGGCACCCCTATCCCCCACTTGGAAAGTGCAGTTTGGTTGAGGTGACCACCTTCAATCAGGTCATGACAAACACAGCTCTTCTGCCCTTTACTCACACAAGATAGGTAACAATATATTATCCCCACACCCAATAGCAAAGTGAGTTGCAATCCCACACCAGCCAAAAATGATCATTTGGGCAACACGGCTCCATCATGCTGCACACCTACACAGAGTAGCTATGTCTATGGAAGAGAGATATGTTCCTGAACAGTTTCCCCCCCGACTTCTCCACTAGGTGATATTTTGAAATGAATTTTCTGTGTGGTTGTGTTATTTCAAAATACGGTGTTTTGAAATAGCCATTTCGGAATAATGCTGCTGTGAAGATGTAGCCTAAGAGGCAGGCCCTTCCAGATACATAGACTCATTAACAATGATTAATAGACATCTTTCAAAGGCTTAACAACCAAGTTCAGAAAATAGATCTTAGGTTTAGGTGGCAGATGGATAATTTCCTCTGAATGTCCTAGCTTTTTCACCTTCAAGACCCTGTTTTTACATGCCCCTGCAGCTTCAAAACCTCATGCTGTATAATTGTTAGGCTTAGCAGAATTCAATTTTTATTATTTTATCATTTTAATGAGTAACACCAATAGTTTTTTTTATCGTTATCCATTTACATTTTCACAGTTGTGGGAAATTATGACAGAGGCAGACCATGGTGAAGCAGATAATGATTATTTCAGGGCAGTAGATGTTGAGATTCAAAAAGAGAAAGTGTTATAACCCTAAAACATAAATGGTCAGTATCACTTGCCAAAATACACCAAATAAATATCCTTAAATCAGAGATCACAAAACGCATTTCTCTGACTGTGCCTATCAGTAAATTTCAGTGACTAATGATGACAATATTTTCCATCAGTTTCTGTGTATGGTGAAATAAATAAACATTAGGCTTGGAAGGACTTCATAACTATCTGTCAGAATGCTGAGTGTTTATTAAAACAGAAAAGTTTGGGCCATTATAGTTGCAAAGAAAATCTGCTAAGTATAACTCAGTGTAAATTGGTGAACCCAGAGATGTGAGTTCAATCCTCGAGAAGGCCATTTAGGGGCCCTGGGGCAAATAGATTTTTAAAAAAATAATAATCAGTCAGGGATGGTGCTTGGTCCTGCCAAGACAGCAGGGGACTGGACTCAATGGTCTCCCAAGGTCCCTTCCAGCTCTATGACGTGTATCTCCAAACCCTAAAACCCAAATGGTATTGTCTAAAATGTCTAATATACAGCATGACCTCTGCAAAGGTGTAAATTGTCCCATAAATTTCAGTTGCAGAGTTCACTCTGAAGCCCTGTAACTGCAATTCAAATGTCAACGAAAGTATTAACCAGAAGAATTAAAATTACTCCAAGATATCTCAAGATATTAGAGACAAGGGTTGGGAAGTACTATCTTTTGCTGGAGTAAATTCTAGAGGTGAGAGAGAGAGAAGCCTTTGAGCCACACAAAGACCTGAGAAGAGCTCTGTGTAGCTCAAAAACTTCTCACGCATCAACAGACGTTGATCAAATAACATTTACCAGAGATGGCAGTGAGCCAGAGTGCACCAGTGCACTGCTTCAGGAAGAAGCTGGCTGGCTGGCGTGCTCTGCCACAAGAGCAGGTGGAGTTCACTCCCAGCCTGGTTCCTGGGGCTCTGCAACAAGCTGCCACACTAAACAACAGGCAGCCAGGCAGGTGAAAGGGACAAGCTGGGGGTGAATCCACCCCACCCTCTTCCTCCCTGATTCGTACAGGGATGCTGCTTGTGTGCCCCTTTGTCACCATAAGGGAGCAAGGGCAAAGGGCATAGTTTGTAGCATTTGTCCCTCTGGGTGGGGAATGTAGGGGGCAGAGGAGCTGTGCACTTTGCTCTCCCTCCCTGACAGGGACAAGCAGGCCCACCAACTGGGGGTGGAGCAAAGGGGACAATTGCTCCCAGGCCCCTCTGAATTGCATCAGCAGTGCTGCTGCACAGAGCTGTGAGGGGAGAGCCAGCACCACAGTCCTGGCAGTATTGAGGGTCAAATGCCCTAGGCTCCACCACTTCCTCCTTTGGCCCCGCCCTTTAGGGGGCACAGAGCCGGGCCCCCCTCCCACCTTGCTCCAGGGCCCTAGGCAGCTGTCCACACCACTGGGGACAGGAAAAGGAACAGCAAGCAGCCCTGGTACAAATCTGGGGGGTTGTTCAGGCTCCCCACCCACACACCCTGATAAACTCTCCAGTCTAAGCCCTGCCACTTCCCCACCCCCTGCCCTGAGCACCCTCATACTCCAACGCTCCTCTACAACTGCTTAGGCCCCCCACATTCAACCCCACACTCACATTTCTTACAGCAACTGTTGTATCACACCCTGCTTCCAACCTCCTCCCCTGAAGGCCCCCCCTCAGGTAGGGTTGCAATAACACAGTACCGTAAGAAATTTAAGTTACTTTCACCCCTGGATATTACCTGACCCACCTTGTCCCTGCAGTCTATGTCATGCAAGGTCAAGTATGGTTATAAACCCGGATTTATTATGCACTAGTCTCAGTGACAAACCTGGGGTGGATTCTTGGGATGCAATTTTAACTTTTATCTAAATTCCTGCCCTGCTCTGGACTCTGGAAAGGACATGTACGGGGCATTATGTGTAAAGTATTAAACCACAGCTCAAATCAAATCATAGATTAGGGTTGGAAAAGTCCTTAGAAGAATATCTAGTCAAACCACCTGCTCAAAGCAGGACCAACCCCAAATAAATCCACCCAGCCAGGGCTTTGCCAAGCCTGGCCAGGAAAACCACTAAGGATGCACTTTCACCACCCCACTAGGTACCCCATTCCAGAGCTTCACCACCCTTCTAGTGAAGTATTTTTTCCTAATATCCAACTTAAACTTCCCCCACTGCACCTTGAAACTATTGATTCTTGTTCTGTCACCTGTAACCTCTGAGAACAGCCTCTGTCCATCCTCTCTGGAGGCGTCCTTCACGTTGTTGAAGTCTGCTAGCAAATCCCATCTCATTCTTCTCCTCTGCAGACGAGATAAACCCAGTTCCCTCAGCCACTCCGTATAAGACAAGTGCTCCAGCCCAATAATCATTTTCATTGCCCTCAACTCGACTTTCTCCGAGTTGTCCACTTCCTTTCTGTGGGGGTGGGGAGCTCAAAACTGGATGTGATCTCACCAGTGCATAATACAGGAATAATCACTTGCCTTGGTCTGCTCCTATTAATGCAGCCCAATCTCCTATTTACCTTCTTGGCAACAAAGGTGCACTCGACTCATAACCAGCTTCTTGTTTACTGTAATCCCCAGGCCATTTTCAGTATAACTGCTGCTTAGCCAGTTGGTTCCCAGCTTGTAGCAGTGCATGAGATTCTTCTGTCCTAAGTAAAGGCCTCTGCACTTGTCCTTGTTGAACCACATTAGATTAATTTTGGTCTAAATCTTTAACTTACCTAGGTCACTCTGGACCCTATCTTCTGGCAGATCTACCTCTCGCCCCAGTTTAATGTCATCCACCAACTTGCTGAGGGTGCAATCTATCCCATAATCCAGATAATTAATAAAAATGTTGAACAAAATTGACCTCAGGACTTTCCCTTGGGGCAGTCCTCTTGACACCAGCTGCCATTCAGCCCAACAGTCTAGACAGCTTTCTATCTACCTTATTCTTTACCTTTCTGGCAAGAATACTGTGGGAGACTGTGTCAGAAGCTTTGCTAAAGTCAAGGTATATCATGTTCACCATTTTCCCCATATCCACAGAGCCAGTTCTCTCATCATAGACATCAGTTAGGTTGGTCAGATATGACTTGCCCTTGGCCATGGTGATGGTGCCTGATCACCTTCCTCTCCTCCAACTGTTTCTAAATGGATTCCCTGAGGACCCCCCACCCTTACTTTTCCAGGGACTGAGGTGAGGCTGACCAGTCTGAATTTCCCCAGATATTCCTTCTTCCCTTTTTTAAAGATGGGTACTACAGTTTCCTTTTTCCAGTCATCCAGAACCTCTCCTCATTGCAGGAGTTTTGAAAGATAATGGCCAGTGAGTCTGCGGTCAGATCAACCAACTCTCTCAGTACCCTCAGATGTATTAGACCTCACCACAGGGACTTGTGCATGTCCAACTTTTCTGAATAGGCCTTCACTTGTTCTTTCACCTCTTTTTACCTCCTCTCCATCCTACGCTACCCAGTGCAGCAGTCTGGAAGCTGACCTTGGCCGTGAAGATGGGGCAAAACAGCATTGAGGACTTTTTTCCAATAATCTGTTACTATCCTATATTTGTGGATATTCTTTTTTCAAGTGCTTCTGCATTTTATGGAAGAACTGTGATGGTTGGACTCAGAGTTTGACATGACATTTCTATTATCTTACACCTACCCTCATTTTTGCTGGTGCAGTAAGAAAGCAAGTAGTTGGTTAAAAGTCTCTGGTGCAGTCTCCTGCATATCCAACTCTATTGTTAGGGTTGCTGCCTTTTTACTTGCACACAACCAAACACCCATGTCCTGCCGCCCTCCAAAACACCACCCCTGCCCCAATTCTTTTCCAAAGCTCTGCCCCCACAGACTTTATCCCTCCTCCCTCTGTTGCTTGCATTCCCCACCCTCACTTGCTTGCTCATTTTCACCAGACTGGCTCAGGGGGTTAGGATGTGAAAGGAGATGAGGGATCCAGCTGTGGGTGGGGTGCAGGAGGGGGCTCCAGGTTTGGGTTCAGAGTATGGGAGGGTGCTCCAGGATGAGGCAGAGGGTTGGGGGGTATCAGAGCGTGTACAGGCTCTGGTCTGGAGATGTAGGTTTTGAGATGGGCCAGAAATGAGGAGCTCAAGGTGTGAGAAGGGGCTCTGGGCTGGAGCAGGGGGTTAGGGTGAATGGGTGAGCATTCTAGCTAGGGGTGCAGACTCTGGGGTGGGGCTGGAGACAAGGGATCTGGGTTGCTGGAGGGGGATACAGGCTGGAGCCAAAGGGTTCAGCGGGTCAGAAGGGGATCAGGGCTCGGGCAGATGTCAGGAACACCAGGGAACTCATGGGTGCATGGTCTGTGTAGAACTTACCTCAAGCAGCTCCCAGAAGCAATGGCTTGTCTCCCCTTTTGAACATGGTCAGGCACTCTGTATGCTACCCTGTCCACAAGCACCGCCCCTGCAGCTCCCATTGGCCAGAGTGCCAATTGGCCAAGCCAATGGGAACTGCAGAGCCAACTCAAAGGGTAGGGGCAATGTGCATAGCTGGAGTGGGGATTTGCAGCCACAAAGGCAGGTGACAGGGAACCTGCCTTAGCCCCACTGCATTGATGACCGGACTTTTAATGGCCCAGTTGGTGGTGGTGACCAGAGCTTCCCCAGTCTCTTTGTAACTAGGTATTCTGATCAAAATCCAGACACCTGTCAACCCTATCTGTAGTACAGAAAAAGAAACTTTCCCCCTACCCTTTAAAAGTGATTTTTGCTCTCAACTCCCTCACATGCCTCTCACTTTCACAACAGTTTAAGAAGCTGTGTAGCCAATGGAGGGTGCCAGAACTTTCTGTTCCATGGTTTTTCATGCTGCCTGGATTAGCAGCACTGGTAGAGAAGGCCTCCTTTGAACTGTGATTCAGACATTCCCAAGTGAAGGTTTGTGTGGCAAGACACCATTTATAACTAGAACCCAGCATTACCACCTTGATTTCAGCAATGGAGGGAATTTAAGATTATGAACATGGTTCTGTCACCATAATTTACTTGCTCTAATGTTCCTTTTAATTTCTTCGACACATGGCACTTCCTTTCTAATAAAACAAATAACAAAAAAGTGACAACACAGTAGTAATATTTAAGTTTGTCTGCCTCAAACCCAGAACTGGCTCCTATTGCCTGAGAGTACAAGAATTTCACCCTTTTTATTTTCTGTTGCAGAGATTAAGTGCAACACAGCAACAGTGACTTTTTGTTTTGCTTGGACTGTTGACAAGAGGAGCTTCAAAGAGGGGTATATTCACCTGGTGCAAATCATGGTTTTCCCTCTCTACACTTGCAGTTTGCATCAGTGCAGCTATGCTAATCATTGACTATAGATGGCTGACTAAGTACATAAAAAGCCTAGGGCAGTTTTACTATAATCAGCCTAACCTGTGTGCAGGCCTATCAATATGATGGTGGAGGTGGGAGGGGGAGGGGCAGTTGCACAGGGACCCAGGCATTTCAAAGGGGCCCAGAGCTCTGTCCACCACTGCTGCTGCTTGGCAGTAGCAGCAGGTGAAGCTTCAGGTCCCTATGAAATGCCGCAGCACGGCTGCCCCACCTCCCCGTGCACAGGAGCTAGAACCATGAGTGTGAGGGGTGCTGTGGAACCCCTGGCTTGAAATGGTCTCCATTCTGTTCAAGGTTTCCAGTTTGGTTCAACAGGTCTCAGCACCCCCCCTGTACAAATAGTTCCACCACCTCTGACTCCACGTGGGTCTGAGGAAGGGGACAGGGGGCCAGCACCATATGAGTGGCACTGAAGGATGACTGCCCTAGACCCTGCCCCTTCCACCCTTGGCCCTGCCTCTTCTGGGGGCACAGAGCCAGGCCCCCTTCACACCTTGCCCCCGGGCCTACATGGGCTTTGGGCCACACTACTTGAGTGTGACTTCTGCTACCTCCTATGAATGACAGACTTCTCTGATTGGTCGTTATCTTGCCAAAATAGTTCATTTCACGTTTTTCTGTTAAGTGCCTCAAGAGCACAGGTCATGAAATCCCATATAAATCTCAGCATTTAGAGGGCACCTATATCATATGCAGGAAATTGTTCCAAACAGGAAACTCTCAGCAAAAGATCATAAGAGAAATATCAAAGGCAGATAATGCTGATACTATGGTAGCAAACACAGATTTGCAGGAAGCTAGGGAAAGCACAGGGTTGAAGACAAAGGATGTTCTAAACTTGAAACATTTCTTGATATAGTAAGGACTGGAAAGGGGCTAATTTTTATGACATTTCTACACAGACAGAAAGCTTTTGCGTAGATGCAGTTTTACCAGCATAAAAGTATTTTTTATCACGATGATTTTGTAGGGTGAACTGGTGAAAGCGACATAGGCAAAAGCATTTTTGTTTGCTTTTCCTCTAAACTGCATCTGCAGTAGGAGATTGCGGATATGGCTCTATCAACAAGCTTCTTTTAGTGCAGCTCTGGCCTTAGTGGGAACCAACAACCTGAACAGTAGCGTCCCACATCCAAACAGCCTCTTACTCATTCAGGTGCTAGTAAGTAGGAGTGGGCAACTCACATCTTCAGCTGACTGGAGGTCGGTGGGAACCCAAAAGGAAATTCAAGGTGGCACTTTTATGCGTCAATGTTAGCGATGTGCTTTTCTCCAACTGAAAAGTCTATTCCAGGGCTCAGCCAGGAAGAGTTATTTATGGAAGCTGTTTGCTTCTCCCTTTTTAGCCCTGATAAGAGGGGTGAGTGGAAGGGTAGAGGTAAGAGGTTAGATTAAACAGCTCTTCCTGGCTGACCTCCAAAGGAACTGTGCCAACCAGGGAAGAACAAGGAAGGGGCCACACATGGATCGAAGATTTTATACAAGCGAATTAAGCTCATCTGGATGAAGCACCAGTGCTAATACTCACTCCCCAGAAATTCCTCCCCTCCCCAGCTGCTACCCTCAACTCCACCTAATTTGGATGGCTGCTACCAAGCCCAGCCACCACCTGGAATCACAGCAGAGTTCCAGCCTCTGCGTTCCTTTGTCGCAGGCTGGGGGGCTGAAGGAAGTCTCTGGGTATTTTCTGCCTGAACGGGCTGTCAATGAGATGATGCATGAAGCAAGAAAGATAAGCCTGAGATTCTGCAGCCAAACTGGCTCTGTGTCCCTGGCAGTACTAAAACCTCTCTTGATAGTAAATTAAGCTGCTTTGTCTCAGAAAGCATGCAGGGAGTAAGTGTGTGCTGTGACAAGGTGAACTCTTTAGAACTACTTTTCAGACCATGACACTATCACAGAGTGGTTTACACTATGTCTACACTATATGATAACCCTGGGTCTGTGGACCCAGGATTGTGCTTTCCAAGCCTATGTTTAAGCAGCCACGCTGCATTGTAAACTTCGGCTTACAGCTGCTAAACCTGGGTGTCACAGTCATGGCAACGTGTCCATGCTGCAAAGACATCCTGATTTGGGCTGGCTGCTTGAGCTGCAGCCACACCGCAAAAAGAGAGGGCCATGCACCCAAGTCACGCAGGGACTTGGGCTCCGAGCCATCTCTCCCAAGAGGAATCTTGGGACCCTGAGTGCTAACGGACCTGAGCCAGGCTGATATACAGGGGTTTATAGTTAAAAAAAGGAGGCAGAGAGGAGCCAGTACTCTGCTGGCTCCCTGCCCCATCCTCACCCCACCAGGGGGTTCCTGATGGAGCTGCTGGCAGGGCTCCACATCCCAGACAGCTCCCAGTCACGGGGGTGGTGTGATCCCCCACACCACCCAGTCGAGGAGCCTGCAGCTGGGGCTGCTGAGGTGCCAGTACTCAGGATCAGCAAGTGCCAGCACAAAAAAAGTACTGCAGATATATATGGACTTAAGAGGACCTTGGGCTCAAACCCCAGTCAGAATCTAGACATTGTGTGCAGTGCAGATGTATCCTCATTTGTCTACCCTGCTGGTGGCATTTAGGGTACATGAAAAGCAGGCTGCAGTCACATGGCAATGTGTAGCTAACAGCAGCAGTGACAGGCTCCGGCAGGGCATCTTTTCACACTTCCTATCCCTGCTGGAGCCTTTCCCTGTGATGGGAAAAGGCTCTGATAGCAGGACACCACACTGCTAAAAATAGCAGGGTAGATGGCAGACACACCTTGGACATGTAGGCCGCATCTACACGTGCACGCTACTTCGAAGTAGCGGCGCCAACTTCAAAATAGTGCCCGTCACGGCTACATGTGTTGGGCGCTATTTCGAAGGTGAAATCGACGTTAGGCGGCGAGACATCGAAGTCGCTAACCCCATGAGGGGATGGGAATAGCGCCCTACTTCGAAGTTGAACATCGAAGTAGGGCATGTGTAGCCGATCTGCGTCCCGCAACATCAAAATAGTGGGGTCCGCCATGGTGGCCATCAGCTGAGGGGTTGAGAGACGCTCTCTCTCCAGCCCCTGCGGGGCTCTATGGTCACCATGTGCAGCAGCCCTTAGCCCAGGGCTTCTGGCTGCTGCTGCTGCAGCTGAGGATCCATGCTGCATGCACAGGGTCTGCAACCAGTTGTCGGCTCTGTGTATCTTGTGTTGTTTAGTGCAACTGTGTCTGGGAGGGGCCCTTTAAGGGAGCGGCTTGCTGTTGAGTCCGCCCTGTGACCCTGTCTGCAGCTGTTCCTGGCACCCTTATTTCGATGTGTGCTACTTTGGCGTGTAGACGTTCCCTCGCAGCGCCTATTTCGATGTGGTGCTACCAAACGTCGAAGTTGAACGTCGACGTTGCCAGCCCTGGAGGACGTGTAGACGTTATTCATCAAAATAAGCTATTTCGATGTAGCGTGCACATGTAGACGTAGCCATACAGAGCTGTGTAGAGCAGGCATGTCAAACACGCGGCCCATGGGCTGCATGTGGCCCTATCGAAGTTTTTTGCAGCCTGTGAGAGGAGTGGGGGGTGCCCAGAGAGCTGGGGCAATGTGCGTGAGCTAGCAGATGGGTGGGTCAGGCGCCAGGAGACAGACACACACACGTACCATGCAGAGTTGCCCACCAGGCCCCTCCTCACTGACACACGCTCAGCAGCTGCTGTGCTGCTTGGCAGGAGGCTCACACGGCTCAGCCCATCCCCCAGTGCCGGCACACAATGGAAGGGGCAGGCTTGGTGCTGCAGCCTGTGGCCTCCAGAGTGGGGAGGTCCACTCCCAGAGTCACCCAATGGAGGCCCTCTGGCATGGCGGTGCTGGGTCGCCCATGGCTCCGCCTCCCACTGACTGGCCTGGGCCCCAGCACCTCCGGCCACACTGGCTCAGCCCAGCCCAGCCAAACTCCTGCCAGTGTTGCCTCATGCCCTGCTGGGTGTCACCTGCCAGGCTCTTCCCCCGCGAGGCTGGGCATGGGGAGCTGCCCGCCTCCTCAGCAGGGTCAGCCAGGGGAGGGAAGGGAAGAGGGTCCTTCTGGGTGGCGCTAGGCTGAGGCACACCTTGGAAAGCATGGGCAGGGGCTGTCAGGGATAGGAGGCATTGGAAGGTTCGCAGGCAGCCAAGAGCTACAGGGACATGAACCTTAGGGAGGCCACTCACCCAGTGGTGAAGTGGGTGCCCTGGCCCGCAGCTGGCATTGGCAAAGCTGGATGTGGCTTTGGCGCCAGTATCAGCAGAAGGGGCAATTTTGAAGCACACACTTCACATGCAGCATGCAGGTGAGGTCATGGCAGCTAGTACAGGTACGGTCTTGAAAATGTTCTATATCATATAACAAAAATTTAAAAGTACCTTAAAATTGGATGCATAAAATTGTTGTTTGTTCATATATAATAATTTTTAATTTAAATATATGAACTATTAATAAAAATATAAAATAGAGTTCATATTAAATATTAAATTCTCAGTTAAAATTATTGTATAATATTCAAACAAGACCTGAAAAAAATATTATAAAATATACCTAAAACATAATCTATAAAATAATTACGACTTCCAATAGAAGTACATTTTCTTTGGTGGCCCTGAAAGCTGTCAGTTTTCATTCGTGTAGCCATCAGTAGGTTTTGAGTTTGACACACCTGGGCATGTGCCCTAGGCTGGCCTGACTCTACTCACCAAAACAGTGCATCACCATTTGTGCTGCTATTTCTACCTGTCTGGGGTGCGGGGCACAGCGTATGTATTCTATACATCATGTAGATGTTCTCTCGGACGTTGCTCCCTTGTGTTGAGGGACCAGGCAGATTGCTTTCCTTTGAATTGCCTTCTTGTTAATGTCTCAGTGAAGTCCACAGGGCACTTACACTTAAGCATGTAATTAAAAGCTTCAGATTGGGACCCAGGTGCTCAGTACTTTGCATGATTGAGCTCACAGGGGGGTATATTCACGCTGGAGTCCTTTAGATGCAGCAACAGAATTCTTCTTTGGGAACAATTTATTTGTAAAACATTTTTCTCCCTCCAGTTCTTATGACTGGTAGTACCTAGTGGAAAGCTCACTATGTTGCAAACGCTAAATTCTTCTCTTCTTTTTAGTGCTCAGTAATGCTTTTACCCAACCCTCGTTCATTGCTAATCTTGTCATGGCTCCAGAGGCACACACTTACTTCGTTCAGTGAGCGCTAATCAAAATTTTTATTCAAAAGTGTTCTGCATTGTAAAGGGGCCCATTTTACAGCTAAAACTTTTGTAGAAAATGTTATTTTTAAAAAAATAATTCTGTTAAAAAACAGATTGTGACAAATTAAATCAGTGGATGGTAAAATGGAAAAACAAAAGAAGTTCCATTATTGGTCTTGATCTCTTTTCCCCTCCCTCCCTTTCCCTTTTAGTGACAAAATGGAAAGAGGGGTGTGAGAAAGGAGCTGGGCCTCTCTCCTCTTAAGCTCTCATTTCTGATATCTTATCTGACATTCAGTAACCAAAGGCTGTGGTAATTTTTTCCCCATACAAGTAGCACTAGATTCATGGCATCTCGAAAACAGGAAATGGGTTCTACCTTCAGCCAGCAGGAAAGGATTAGCGTCCTTCCTCCAGTCCCCGCAGAGGTGTCACAGACAGAGCAGTTCTGCTACCCTCAGAAGTGCACACTTCGGGCCACAGTTGAGGCTTACACTGGGCTAGCAGTCTTTTCACCTAGTAAGATCTGGAGTCAGGTTAAACTTTGAATGCCCTCATTATGAATTTGTAGACCCCAGTTCAGCAAAGCATATGTGTCACCTGAAGTGTAGTAGCAATGCCACTGACTTTAGTGAATGCTGAATCAGGGCCTTAATGAGGCAGAAATATAAATTTAGGAGATAAAAAGCAGCATGTTTTCATTCAGTGAACTTCACCCACTGCTCAGGCAGTCTACCTTGTCTGATTCCCTTTTCCGCAACTGAGAAAGGACAGCTTTTTGTTTGCATTTGGGTCCCCCTAGTGGAGCAAGAAAGAGCTTCCAACCACTGCTAAATATACACAAAATAATGCTTAATTATGGAATTGTACAAATTAATATATTTAGTTATCAGGAAGTGGAAAAACTGCTTTAACAGCAACTCCCCAAACTAGCAAGGAGGATGCTAAGCTAGATTCAAAGTATGTATGCTAAATTATGACAATTGACACCACAGAGCGTGGGGGGTAGGGTTGCCAGACGTCCCACAATGTGCGTGACAGTCCCAGATTCCCATGACAAGTCCTGCGTCCCATATTTATGCAAAACTGTCCCTCGACTTTCTTACACAAATGGGAGATATGGGATTTGTCACGAAAATTACCCCCAAGCTGGTATTCCCAAAGCTGGAGCTGCTGGCCAGGCTTGGTGCTCAGCCACTCCCAGATATGGAGCTGCAGGGACCCCGCCACCTCCCCGGCCAGGCTGGGCACCCAGATCCCAGAACACCCCAACACCTCTCCCCTCCACCTCCCTAGCTGGGGTTGCCAGCCAAGCTCAGCACCCCAGCTGCTTCCAAGCCACAGGGCTGTGGGGACCGTCCACCCTCCCAGCCAGTGTTCCCATAGCTGAGGCCGTCAGCCAGGCTTGGCGCCCTAGCCAGTTCTCAGCCGTGGCACTGCAGGGACCCCCACAGCTCTCCTCAATTAATCCCATTTTTGAACATTCTGCCTATGCCCTTGACTCTTCTGTTTCACCCTCCCCGCATCCCAATCCTCAGACGCTTCCTTGACACTCTGCTAATTTCTAACCTGCCCTATCTTTCCAGCAGGGGCTGAGGGGTATTTCAAAATGGCACGACTATGGATAGAGTCCCTTGGATTTCCTTAATAGGACTGGAATTTAGGGCAAAAATAAAAGTTGTTTATTCTATGGGGCACAGAACAAAATCTTCCCCAGAAACATTTAATCACATAGTCAAGGCTCTAGAGCACAGGTAGCCATGGCCAGTCCCCCGCTGTCTCAAGCCACATGCTCTTTGCCCAACGAAATGCAGCCCCTGCTCAGAGCTCCTCTAAGCGCATGGCTGCAGACAGTGGTGGCAGCGATTTAGTGAGACCAAGCCTCAAGGAGGCATTGGCTTAGTAGGGGTTGCCTGGCTCTGGGAGAGCCAAAGTGGATGGGGAGGAAGTGGGGGAAACTGGGGATGCCTGTCCGGGGGAGGGGGAAGGCACTGGGTCTAAGCAGGGAGGTTGGGGGTACCTTATTCTGGGGGCAGGGAGGGGTTAGCACAGGAGGCCTGGGAGTGCTTGGTTCTGCAGGAGAGGGGAGATTGGGTTAGACGGAGGGCTGGCGTGCCTGACTCTGGTGGAGGGCATTGTCCCACATAAGTATTCTGAAAATCTGTCAACCCTAATGTGGGGGGGCAAACCTCATGACTTAAAGAAAACATGGGATTTGCCCTGTTGGCTTTGTTCATCTGCCTCTCTGTGCTCTGTGAAACTGGGACTTGATGTCTTATCTGCTGATTGCCAGTCTCAAAATTCTCATTCTGTACACTCACTCTGGGGTGAGTGATCCTTTAAGAATAGCTCTTCCTTCTCTGGACCTCTCTGAGCTTCCTCACATACACCCCACCACTGATAACTCGGCTGGACTTTCTCCCTTTCACCAGCACCTCTGTCTCAAGATGGGAAGTGGATCTTCTCTCCCATACAGGATCTCCCAGGGCTGGGCTACCCTCTTGAGAATGGAGTCCCACTCTGCCATGTCAGGCACACCCAGTTTGGTCTGTTTGCTTACAAAGCTGAAGCTGTCTTCTTAAGGAAGAGTCTGACCTCCAATTGGTTCTTCTTGGGGACCCAGCATGGGCTCCACACTCCTTTCTACGCACGTTCAGAACCCAGGGCAACTGTTAAATAGCTTGGAACCTACTTTTCTACAAGACTGTCATCCCATAGTTGAGGTCAACAAGAGAGGCCCATTGGTAGAACAGAGAGGGAGAAGGTGGCAGGTGTTCTCCATTAGGGCTTTGATATTCATTCCACTAGTGGAAATCTGTTAGCCTTTGGGGATGTGCCCTGGCCCATCTCTTCTTCCATGCCTGTTAGGAGATTGGTGTTAGTTAGGGCTGCATAGTGGTAGGCAAGGCAGGGGATTATGCTTGGAAGTGAATTAATTTCTTTAGGGTGGTGGTGTTAGATTGGGTTTTGAGATAACTGCTGGGATTATTTATAAACATTTGTCTTCAAAGACTCGCCAGGGCATAAGAGAAGCAACTTCCATTGTGGAATACAGAAAATCTAGAAAGAAGATCTAACCCTTCTCTCAATATCAGCAGCAAGAAGCGTAAGCCAGGGTCCTTATTTTATGGCTTCTTTTTAAAAAATAACTTCTTAGCTCTTTTTTTCTTTGTGGCTCCAGCTCCTACCCAGAAATCTGGGAACGCATAATCACTCTGGCAGAAATGGGGAAAGTACCCCAAAACTTACTTGAGTAAAAATGCAGTTGCTTCCACATCTGGATACTTGAGTACAAGCTAGATGTGCTGTTTGTGTGCATGCATGTACACATGCATGTGTGTTGGTGTTTCTCTGGAAAACTACATGAGAAAAAGTAACACATGCATGTGGGCATGCATGCGCACACACGCGCGCGCATCTAGATTGTACTCAAGTATCCAGATGTGGAAGCAACTGCATTTTTACTCAAGTAACTTTTGGGGTACTTTCTCCACTTCTACACTCTGGGCACCTCTGCAGAGCAAATCTGTACTCTACTCCTGAGCACAGAGGCTTAAACAAACAAGGTTTATTGGTAGGTAAGGAATAGAAAGCCAAGCTGAACTTGGGCAAATATTGACAAATTAACACCTGCCGCTACCAAAGACCTCAGGGTGGATAAATCACAAACCCAAACAAATGGCAAAGGGAACAGGAACAGCTGGTGCAGTTTGTTCTGCATCTCAACCTCCCACTCTCGGTTCATGGAGCCTCAGCTTCATCACTCACTGCCTGCAGTTTCAGGAGTCCAGGAAAATCAACGTCTGCTTCATAAACTGCTCAGAGACTCTGCCCTCCAGTCCTCATCCTCATCCTCCTCAACCATGGGCTCAGCACCCATTGGTGTCGGATGCCTCCCTCACTATTTTCTTCCATCTCTCCCTCTCCATTGTGGAGTGGTTTAGTTTCAGTAAACTAGCTCTGTACCAGTCTACCCATTCTCTGTGGGATCTGCCTCTCCTGTTCGAAACATCCATTATGCCAAATAACAGGGTCTTGATTCTTCATTTGTCATTCATTCTGCAGATATGCCCAAATAGCTGTAACTTGGGTTGTACAACCTTCTGCAGTAGGTTCTCTTTCAGCTGTATCTTCCTGTACAATTCCTTACTGGTGACCTTCTGCATCCATCCTATTCTCAGGATCTTTCTATAACAACTCCTGTGGAAAGCCAATATTCTTTTCTTCAAATCTTTCCTTATCACCCATGTCTCACATTCATACAACCTCTTGCTGAAAACACACGTTTTCAAGATGTTCAGCTTCATTCCTAAGCTAATTGCTTTATTTTTCCAGATCTTATCCATCACCTTCAAACTCGCTCTTGCTTTAGCTGTTCGTCGCTATTTCCTTTTTACAGTCTAGATCATGTTATGTTGCTCCCCAGGTATGTGAACTTCTCTATATTCCCTAGTTCAATCCCATCTACACTGATCTTCCTTTCTATTTCCTTATCTCCAAATACCATTGTTTTGTTTTAGCCATGTTCATAATCAGTCCATACCACTTCCCTTCCTCATTTAGCACCTGCACCGTTTTCACTAGCTTCTCCTTATCTTCCTCAATGATAACTATATCATCCATGAACCTCAAGTTGTTAGTTCTTTTCCTGTGCACAGATATCCCTTCTACCTCTTCCTTGATCTTGTCCATCACTCTGTCTAGATGCATGATGAAGATACTTGGCAACATCGGATCTCCTTATCTCGTACCTCTACTTCTTCTAAACCAACTTCCCAACTCCCGGCACATTCTCACCACTCCCTCTGCATTGTCACCGATATCCTTCAACAACCATATCAGTGTGCTATCCACTCCACATGACACCAACACTGCCCAACTTACTTTCTGATCTATACTGTCAAATGCCTTCTGAAAATTAACAAAGCAAATGTAGATGTTCTTGTTCTTTGATAGCAGAGAAAGCTCAATTAATCTTCAAAGTACCATACATCATATATTAGCACTATCTTTCCTGAACCCTGCTTGGTCATCGGCTAGATGTTCTTATACCTGTGATCTTAGCCTCTCTGTCAGTATCATCATCAGCACCTTGCCTAGATGATTCGCTAGGGCAATCATTCTGTAGTTCTTGCGCTCCAATGTACTTCCTTTCTTGGGTATTGTCACTAGCACGGATCTTGTCCATTCCTTAGGTGCCTTCCATTCTCTCCATGCTATATTATATACTCGATGTATTTCCTGAATCATACTTTCTCCACCATATTTTATCTTCTCTCCTGTGATCTTATTTGCAGGGCTCTTGTTGTTCTTTAGTCATTTCACTGCTCTACTTCCTCCTTCAAAATATCTGTTTTGCTCTTGATGCTCAGCGGAGATCTCTTTCAATTCTTTGATCAGTCTCTCTGAGACGCTCGGGGCCAACTGTGCTTTGTATAGATTGATGCAATATCTAGTTCACCACTGCACCATCTTCTCCTTGTGAGCACCTTTTTGTTCTCATCTTTGATCACCATCTGCTTCGGCTGCCCCTTCCTATTAATATTCCTAATCATCTTATATACCTCCCTGGTCTTACATTCACCATAATACCTCTCTATATCTTCACACTTCTTCTTTAACCATTTTGCCTGATCCTTTCTGGCCACTTTCCTTACATCATTGCATTTTACCCTGTATTGATGTTCTGCCCTCTCAGAAACATCCCTTCTGATCTTCATCACTCTCTCCTCTTGGACCAATTTCAGTGTGTCCTGTGTACACCACTTCTTATTGATCTTCTCTTCTCCCGGAACAGTCTGCTCAATTGCCTCTTCTATCGCTGTGGCTATCCCTGCACCTCTTATCCAGGTCTTTCCCTGTGGCCGCATTCCCAATCTTTTCTTTGAGCGCTGCTCTGTACGCATTCCCTATTTCTTCCTTGCCTAGCCTCACCACATCTCTTCTTAAACTGTGTCTTCCACTTTCTCTTGAGTTTTATCTTGATGTTTGTGATCACTAGACTGTGGTCTGAGTCTGTGTCTGCTCCTTGGAAACTTCAGTACTGATGTTATCCATAGAATCATAGAATCATAGAAGAGTAGAACTGGAAGGGACCTTGAGAGGCCATCGAGCCAGCCCCCTGCCCTCATGGCAGGACCAAGCACTTTCTAGACCATCCCTGAAAGCCATCCATCTAACCTCTTCTTAATGTCTCCAGTGATGGAGATTCTACCACCTCCCTTGGCAATTCGTTCCTGTGTTTGATCGCCCTGACAGTTAGGAACTTTTTCCTAATGTCCAACCTGAACCTCCCCTGCTGCAATTTCAGTCCATTGCCTCTTGTTCTATCCTCAGAGGCAAGGAAGAACCAGTTCCCTCCCTCTGCCTTATGACACCCTTTTAGATACCTGAAAACTGCTATCATGTCCCCCCTCAATCTTCTCTTTTCCAAACTAAACAAGCCCAATTCTTTCAGCCTTTCTTCATAGGTCATTTTCTCTAGATCTTTGATCATTCTCGTTGCTCTCCTCTGGACCCCCTCCAATTTCTCCACATCCTTCCTGAACTGCGGTGCCCAGAACTGGACACAATACTCCAGCTGAGGCCTAACCAGAGCAGAGTAGAGCGGGAGAATGACTTCTCGTGTCTTGTTCACAACACACCTGTTAATGCATCCTAGAATCATGTTTGCTTATTTTGCAACAGCATCATACTGTTGACTCATATTTAGCTTGTGGTCCACTATAACCCCTAGATCCCTTTCTGCTGTACTCATTCCTAGGCAGTCCTTTCCCATTCTGTATGTGTGACATTGATTGTTTCTTCCTAAGTGGAGCACTTTACATTTGTTCTTATTAAACTTCATCCTGTTTACCTCAGCCCATTTCTCCAGTTTATCCAGAGCCTTTTGAATTATGACCCTATCCTCCAAAGAAGTTGCAACCCCTCCCAGCTTGGTATCATCTGCAAACTTAATAAGTGTACTTTCTATGTCAATATCTAAATCGTTAATGAAGATATTGAACAGAACCGGTCCTAAAACAGACCCCTGCAGAACCCCACTAGTTATACTTTTCCAGCAGGATTGAAAACCATTAATAACTACTCTCTGGGTACAGTTATCCAGCCAGTTGTTCACCCACCTTATAGTAGCCCCATCTAAGTTGTATTTGCGTAGTTTATTGATAAGTATATTATGTGAGACTGTGTCAAATGCTTTACTGAAGTCTAGGTATACCACATCCACCGCTTCTCCCTTATCTACAAGGCTCGTTATTCTACCTCTTCCACCTGGCTAAGGGGCCTGTAGTAGACTCCTAGTAGGACCTCATCCTCGTTTTTTACTCCTCTGAGTCTAACCCAGAGACTTTCAACCCGTCCTCCTCCTACGTCCATCTCCACCTCTGTCCAAGTGTGTACATTTTTAATATACAAGGCAACACCTCCTCCCTTCTTTCCCTGCCTGTCCTTCCTAAGCAGGCTGTACCCTTCAATACCAACATTCCAATCATGAGTATTATCCCACCAAGTTTCTGTGGTGCCAACAATATCATAGTTGTATTCATTTATTAGTACTTCCAATTCTTCTTGTTTATTTCCCATACTTCTTGCATTTGTATATAGGCATCTCAGACATTGATTTGGTCTTGCCTCCCAGTTTTGCCCTGGCCCTCTTTTTACTCTCCCAGTGTAGCCCATACTCCCTCCCATTTCAAGTTCATCTCCCGGGTATCCATGCTCTCCACTTACCTGCAGGCTTTGCTCTCCTGCCCTGTCGAACCTAGTTTTAAAGCCCTCCTCACTAGGTTAGCCAGCCTGTGTCCGAATATGGTCTTCCGCCTCCTTGAAAGGTGAACACCATCTCTGCCTAGCAGTCCTTCCCGGAAAAGGATCCCATGGTCAAAGAAACCAAAGCCTTCCTGGCAACACCATCTATGCAACCAAGCATTCACCTCTAGGATACACCTGTATCTGCCTGGGCCCCTACCTCTGACAGGCAGGATTGAAGAGAATACCACCTGCGCCCCAAACTCCCTGACCCGTGCCCCCAGAGCCCTGAAGTCACTCTTGACCTGCTCAGTGTCACACCTCGCAGTATCATTAGTGCCCACATGGATGAGAAGCATGGGATAGTAGTCAGAGGGCCGGATAATCCTCGACAATGCCTGCGTAACATCTCGGATACGGACCCCCGGCAGGCAGCATACCTCCCAAGATGAAATGTCAGGGTGACAGATGGGCGCCTCCGTCCCCCTCAGAAGAGAGTCTCCAACCACCACTACTCTACGTTTCCTTCTTGCAGGGGTGGCAGCAGACTTCCCAGCCTTGGGGGTACGAGCCTTCTCCTCTTCTGTACGGGGTAATTCTTTGTCTCCTGTATCGAGTACAGCATAACGGTTTTCCAGTACCACGGTGGGAAGGTTCTGAGCAGGCGTAGGACACTGCCTGCTGCGAGAAGTAACCAGCTGCCAGTGTCCACCCTGGTCCACCTCCTCCAGTGGTTTATCAGCCGTCCTGTGCACTGGGACAGTTACCTCCGCAGTCTCCACCTGAATGCTATCCAGGAACTGCTCATGGACCTGGATACTCCTCAACCTGGCCACCTCCTCCTGTAGCTCCCCCACCTGCTGCCTGAGAGATTCCACCAGCAGGCGCCTTTCACACTGAATATTCCCCTCAGCCTGGGTATCAGTAAGTGGGAACGGCAAGCCACAGTCCTTGCAGAACCACACCAGGATCTGGGTAGAAACATCCATGGTCAGGCAGTCTGTCTGGCTACAGGTACAAGGGGAGGAGACACAGCAGTAGTGCTGGCACAGGTATTGCGGGTCTTCCTAACCATTATAGTCCTTTCTGTCACACTCCCTCCCAAACTCCCTCTTAAACTCCCCTGTCTGCAGCTCCCTGCCCGCTGCACTCCCCTGGTCACTCCTGCCTCTGGCTTTTAAGCCTGCTGGCCTCTCTCAGGCCCTCCCCCTATGAGTCACACGGGGAAGGCTGATCAAGGGAGCAAAAGGTCAGGCAGGCAGTCCCAGCTGCCACTGAAACTGAAACTGAAACTCCCCCCGCCTGGAATCAAAATGGCAGTTCAATTGCCAGCAGTTAAAGCACCCAGAGATCAGCACTCTCACCTGGTCGCTTCTTCAGCCGCAGGCTCACTTGCTCTCCTCCCTCTTAAACTCCCCTGTCTGCAGCTCCCTGTCCGCTTCGCTCCATCTTCTTATCATCTTCTTATCATATGTACATATCCATCTTCTTATCAAAATCATATGTACCATGTTCTTGGACTTCCTGTAATTCAATTGCCATGTCCACTTCCTACAGTCCTTTTGCTGGAATCTCATGTTGCAGATCACCATCTCGTGCTCCATAGCGAACTCTAGTAGTTTCTCACCTTGTTTCTTTCTTTCTCCGTATCCAAACCTTCCTGTGACTCCCTCCCAACCTTTCTTATCTGTTTCAACCTTCAGGTTCCAAACTCGTCTGATGATCAACACATCTCTCTTCAGTATCTCCTCCAGCATCTTTGTCAAGTCTTTACTGAGTAGTTAAGTCTCTTCCTCCATACTGATTGACGTGAGTGCATATATCTGAATAACCAAGATGAACAGTTTTCCTTCAAATCTTGCTACCATCATTCTTGCACTCACTGGTTTGTATCCTAATAATGGTCCTCTAGCTCTTTTGTTAAGAAGGAATCTGACTCCTCCCTCATGCTTTGTTTTGTTCCCTGACCAAATGACTTCGAAACCAGACATCTCTCCCGATACTGTCCAACGCATCTCTGCCAGTCCAAGTATATTGCACTGGTATCTCTCCATCTCCTCCCAAAGCAGCTCTAATTTTCCAGTCGCCCACAGTGTTTGGACGTTCCATGTTCAAATTGACAGCATATGTGTTAGTTGTAATTTTCTGGTGGTAGCGAACTTATTGGTGCTCGATTGGTGTCACGGACCTGGTTTATCCAGTTGACATCCGAGCTGGCATCTTTTATCATTTAGTCTTACTGGCATCAGATTGCATTCATATTTTGTTTCACAGTCAGCGCATCATCACTCATCTGACCAACCCTCCTCCTCTATCCAGGCTTGGGACTGACATGGAACCTGCAGAGACTTTGTGGCGGAGTTTCTCCCATCCTGCCAGAAGGATTTCAGCAGCTAGGACAAGGAGGACTCAGAGTTACTAGACTGATGTAGAAAATTGCTATAAATTCCTCTGCTTCCACCTTTGTGCACAAAATTGTTCTTGGTTTGCTGCTCCACTGCCAGACACTGGACAAATCCTACTGCAAGTTTGCTCTGCCTGCCCCCACCTGTTGTGTTGATCTGCCAGCTAACTCAAATGACTGAACAGCTGCTTTGCGCAGACCTCTGCTTGTCACTCACTAGACAACTAGACCTTCTAGTAAGTGTTGCCTGCATAGGAGAATTAAAGCTCTTAAATCAGTTCTTCCAGATTCAAAGAAATCAGTGGCTATATCATGCTTCTGACCTCTCAGAGGAACAATCCCAGCAGCATGCAATTTCTCTCCCCTTGCTCTGTAAGTCTGCCCAGGACCACTCACCCCCTATGTTGGCAAATATCAATTTTCAAATGGGCTGACCCCACACCCTCACATTGTCCAAGCTTTTCTCAGCAGGGCTCCCAGCATGGCGATCTCAAAAATATGGACCACAAGTTCAAAACTTAGTCAAATTATACCTACCCCAATGCCCCCAAACTACTTTGCAATGAAGCACTGTATCTGCCAACTCCCATTGCTCTCCAGCAGATAGCATCAGAGAGCTCACTAAATCACCGCTTTTCTTGTCACATTCCAGCCACAGGTCTAACAAATAAAATAAATAGTTTCTCCTGCAGGCACAGGGTATCAGGCTGTCCCTATGGAACACCCCATACAGACCCTGCAGGCCAGCCTGATCTGTCCTGGCAGTGGGAGCCAGTGGAGGAAGTAACTCTTTACCTGATTTCCCTCAGTATCTCCTCCTCTGCTAACCTGCAGCCTATAAACCTAGAAGACTGATTACACAGTGACTGCCTTAGCATCTGCTCTGCTTCCAGACTCTGCCAGAAGCAAGTCTTCACCCTGAGTAAAACATTCTAGATCAGGGGCCAGCAACCCCCAGCATGGGTATGACGAGTGGCATGTGAACTGATTTTCACTGGCACATAAGGTGGGATCTCAGCCCCACCCCATTTGAGATATTACTCCAAAGACCTTCACAGGGGCTCTCACCTTTCTTACGTAGGAGGCAGCATGGTTTAGTAACTAGTGTTTAGAATGATCAGATTTATGATGAACCTACATGCTGTGAAAGCTTTGAATAAATCCACAAATAGCCTTATGACACTGTAAAAAGATAGATAACTATATTTACACTGAACTATCACCACGGACATAACACGTACCATTAGAAAAGTTGTAAACTGCTAAATAATGTTGTACAGTTTCTATGTGTGTATTTTCATTGTACATGACGTTATGAATCTTTGCTATGAATTTGTATCTCAAATGTTGCATCTCTGGGTAACACCCAGAAGGCACATTTACATCCAGACCAGCCAGCCAAGTTGATGGGCAGTTAAGGAGAATCAGCTTTTCCGGTGGGCCCCTCCTGAGGGCACCTCAGATGTCATATGGACAATGGAGGCCCTGTGACTTAGCAGGGTAGGTAGAACATGAGCTCCCTACCTCCAAGTTTAAGACAGTAACTTTCAATGGACATGGACTGAGGATATAAATGGAAACCACCTCATCCCTTTGCCACTGTCCCATTCCACCTCTCTGGACTAGGATTTCTAACAAGGGCAAGGTTTGAACAATGGACATGCTCTTTTTGGTAATGTCATGTGTAGGTGCCTAGTTCTTCACAATTGGAAGCACCTAATACTTGGCTTTGATTGTAATTATTTGTCACAGAAGTCCACTCTGCCCAGATAGTGCATGAGGGGCTAGAAGGCCTCAAAGGGATGGTGTATTAGCAGGAATATTGTAGACATGGCATGAGAAGTAACTTCGACTCAGCACTGACAAAGCTCAACAAGAGTACAGTTTCCAATTCTGAGCACCACACTTTAAAAAGATGTGCTAAGATAAAAGCACCTAAACAGAGAGCCTTGTAAAAGAAAATGTTTAGTAACTTTAACTACAAACATCTGTATGTTCAGCTTAGTTTACAGTGCACAGAGATCATAGGAGTTTTCACTGTTTGCACTGATGTTCATCGTGATATTCCATCTATGAATAAAAAACACGATGCCCAAGCAATTCTGACGTTACACACAAAATTTCCCTTCCCTTCCATTTGTTAACATGGAGATTCTCCAGCAACTAGACCTGAGAATCTAAATTCATTGTATAAATAATTCAGTAACAAAACCACTGGTGGGAAATCTGGAAAGTCATCATCTGACCTACCATATGTGGTTACTATGGAAATAGCTCTCTCCTTTAACTGAATGTACTTGAGAAAGGGAACAGTTTCCTTATGATTCACATGAATCTCTGGCATGTACTTCACTGCTAAGTGCCAGAGAAAATCTGCTGTAGTTGAAGTGATACTATAATATCTTTGACTGGATTACAGGGTTGGGAATTGGCATGACTCAGATCTGAATTAGACAGAATGAGTTTAGAATATCTGTCAGTAAAAACAAATCAGATGGTTACTTGGCTCCCACTACAAGCAACTGGTCATGCTAAATGTTCATAACTTAAGTCCCAGAACAGTTATTATACTGCGTTCACATTAAATAAATATAGCTTCAGTTCCAGTCCACAGACAAGATTCACTTTGACCTACTTGTGAGACATGTTTCTGCTCAGAATTTTCTTTTTAAACAAAGACTGGCTAGTGGTTTAAGCATGAACTGAAGGAATAAAGCCCAGCCCTGGAAAACAGGAAATCCTAAGTTCTAATGTTGTCACTGCCAATGACTTAAGTAAGTCACTTCACCTGTCTTTCTCTGCCATTTACTACATCCATATGTAGTACCCAGAGGCAGTGAGACAGCATCTGGGGTGAGTGAAGTCTGTACTCTAAAGCCTTTGCTGAAAACCAGCTGGCCTTTAGCTCAGGTGGTAGAGTGCAGGGCTTTAGTCTCTATGCTTACAGGTTCTTTCCCTGGGGCTGGCAACCCAGGTCTGTCAGCATTACAACTGGGGCAGCGGCTGGGAAGAACTGCTGGAAGGTCTCAGAAGCTCAGGACCTGCTTCCTCAACCCAGGGAAGCATGTAATACCCAGAGGCACTGAAACCTCATCTGGGGTGAGTGAAGTCTCTGCTCTACAGCCTCAGCTGAAAGCCAGCTGGCCTTTGGCTCATGTAGTAGAGTGCAGGGCTTTAGACGCTATGCTCTCAGGTGCTATCCCTGGGGCTGGCAACCTAGGTCTGTCACCGTTACGCATAAAATGGGGACAGTAATACTCATCTGCCTTCATGGAGATGTGTAAAGGTCAGATATTATGGTAATACAAGTAGTATAAGAATCTCAAGAGGACAGAATAAACTGTTCACTACTATTCTTACCCTGAGCACAGGAAATATCCTAAGTAGCAAAATGTATTTTAAAAAAAGTTTGCACTCTCTTTGTTGTAACAAATCACATATCTGACTTGGCTGTGCTACAACTGTAAGGACTTTCCAGTGACTCAAACAATAAAAACATTATTTAACCATTGAAATAATAATTTTGCTCCATCCCAAAGGACAAACCACAGACTTATTATGTAGCCTTCAAAGGCACAATTGTCCTAAAGTTGATTGAGAACTAAATGAAATCAATAGGACCCAGTAGCTCCAGTGGAGAGAGGAAGCAAGAACACCCATACTGGATCAGACCAAAGGTCCATCTAGCCCAGTAGCCTATATTCCGACTGTGGCCAAGGCCCCAGAGGGGAATGAACAGATAATCAAGTTATCCCACTCCTGTCATCCATTTCCAGCCTCTGGCTATGCCTACACTGTGGTTGCTGTTTCGGGATACAGTTGTATCCCAAAATAGCAACCCTGGGGCTAAACACCACGCTCAAAGTATCAGGGCTATTTAAAGTGTGGTATTGCATTTTCACTACCCCTTGTCGTGAGAGAGGAAGTGGAAACTTTGAAATAGCTTCTTATTTTGAACTTCTGTGAGGTATGGACAGCACCAAGTTCAAAATAAGTTATTTCAAGTTATGGCTACAGTGTAGCCGCAACCTCTGATAAACAGGCTGGGGCACCACTCCTACCCATCCTGGCTCATAGCCATTGATGGACCTAACCTCCATGAATTTATCCAGTTCTTTTCTGAGCCCTGTTAAAGTTCTGGTCTTTAAAACCTCCTCTGACAAGGAGTTCCACAGGCCTATTGTGCACTACATGAAGAAAAAACTTCTTATTGTTATTTTAAACCTTGTAACCATTAATTTCATTTGTTGATCCCTAGATTGGAGGCTGACAATCTCCTCAATGGCAATGTGGTTGCTGTGATGGGTCAAATGAGAAATGTGGAAGAAGTTGATGGAATATTTGATGATATTGGACTCATAAAAATAATCTTGAGACAAAGCTGAACTATATGTTGTATATACACCTCACAGAATTCTTACCCCATAAATCATAAAGAAAAAAAATGTAATTGAAAACAATGAGGGAAAATGAATATTTGAGCCACTTCATGTTGTGCACTGGTGGTACCTTGTATAAGAAAAAAAATGGGAAAATACAAATGTGTGGGCGTCTCAAAAGAGGTAAAGAAACAGTAATGAGAAATTATATCTTTCTCCAAACACTAGAAAACTTTCTTAAGTGGCACTAGCATTTTCTGTAAGCCAGGTGCTCCAGGTGGTTTCTGGAAAGCCCATTTAACAAAAGGGAGCACTGAACTAACTACATTCATTATATCAGTGAGCAGAGTTTGTTTTCAAAGATTTACCTTCTAGGATTAACAGTGTTCCTGAAATTTTCCAAAGAAAGATAAAAAGTTGCTTAAGAACACTTATGATACTGTTCTTTTCATGGATGATATTTTAATATATGAGACATCAATGGAGAAACACGATGTTATGCTGTATGATTAAATATGACCATTTATATCACTGGTAGTACTAGTGATACACAGTGGCTGAGTCATGCTTTAAAAAATGAAGGCCTTAGCCTGATTGTGCAAGAGGCAGTGGGACCGTACCCACGTTCTCCATGCCCCACTGCCTTGTGGGTCATACTGGAAAGGAGCAAGGCTAAGGGAGTAAACCCTGACAGAAAATCCGGAGGGGAGTCCTAAGGCGGTTCTGTGCCAACTCCTGGCATTGACCCAGCAACTCCTGCAGCTGAGCTGGTACTAGATGTAGTGGTTATCCTCTCCTTTGGACTATATCAGTAAAGCCGAGAGGGGAACACTGGTGTCTGGGCAGCCCAGCGTCCCAGTAATCGCCCAAGCTCGTGCCTGGAGAGGTACTCCAGCATCACTAACAGCGCTGAACCAACATGGGAGGTAACAGATACCGGTTATAAGCTCTTGCTCGATTGGCGTAGAGAACGAGCACTAGGGGTTGCCTCCGATGGTGGGAGAGATCGTCGCATCTCACTAGACAGTCACCGCCCGCCTCAAGCTGGGCAGCCCTCAGCCAATAGGGTACTGTCCCGCCACAGGTCACCTGCCTCACTGGGTGCGTGAGGTTTAAGGTTCCCAAACCTGACAAGTGACCTGAAAGCTGAGCACCAGGCAAACCAATAAGAAAATCAACAAGAAAAGGCAACCATCAAAGTTTCAAGCTTGCTTGCTGGAATGTGTGGACCATGCTGACAGGTCTGACTGAAGATCTTCAGGACATCAGCAACACCCGAAAGACTGCTGTCATCAATGAGGAACTGAAGAGGCTCCAAGTTGACATTGCTGCTCTGCAAGAGACATGTCTCGCAGATTCGGGATCTCTAAAGGAAAAGGACTACACCTTTTTCTGGCAGGGTAAAGCCCAAGAAGAACCCAGGGAGCATGGTGTTGGCTTTGCCATCAGAAACACCCTTCTACAAATGGTGGAATTAGTCATGGGTGGATCAGAAAGACTCCTTCAGGTCATACTTCAAACTTGCGCCGGTCCTGTCCACCTGACCAGCGCTTACACCCCAACCCTGTACGCCGCACCGGAAGTAAAAGACAAGTTTTATGACATGCTTAGTGCTGCCATAGTGCAAATACCTGCTCGCGAACAACTGTACATTCTGGGTGACTTCAATGCGAGAGTTGGAGCCGATCGTGACTCATGGCCTTCCTGCTTAGGCCACTTTGGTGTGGGAAAAATGAATGAAAACGGTCAGCGCCTTCTCGAACTTTGCACGTACCACAATCTGTGCATCACAAACACATTTTTCCAAACCAAGCTACAGCACAGAGTGTCATGGAGACACCCACGCTCAAAACACTGGCATCAACTAGATGTGGTCATCGCTGGACATGATAACCTCAAAAATGTCCTTCTGACACGCAGCTATCGTAGTGCTGACTGCGATACACATCACTCATTAGTTTGCTCCAAACTCAAGGTGATTCCCAAGAAGCTGCACCGCTCTAAACCAACCGGAAGGCCCCACATCGATGCCAGAAAGACGGCTAAATCAGAGAGAGCTGAAAAGTTCAGAGCGACCCTGGAGGAGAATCTGCACAGCAACCCTGGGGGTGCCGATGTGACATCCAGATGGCAGCATCTGAGGGATACAATGTACAACACGGCCTTGTCGGTGTTTGGAAGAAGAGCTAGAAACACAAATGACTGGTTCGAAGTTAACTCCGATGAGATGATTCCAGCCATCGAAAAAAAGCACGCTGCACTCCTGGAGTACAAACATTCGCCAAGCCAGAATACCCTGCAAGCGCTCAGAGCAGCCAGAAAAACAGTACAGCAGATGGCCAGGTGCTGTGCCAACAACTACTGGCTCGAGCTATGCAGCAGCATCCAGACCAGTGCTGACTTTGGTAACCTCAGAGGAATGTACGAGAGCATCAAGAAGGCATTAGGACCCACCCAGAACAAGATGGCACCTCTGAAATCCAAATCTGGTGAAGTCATCACTGACAAAGCTAAACAGATGAAGCACTGGGTCGAGCACTACTCCGAGCTGAACTCATGCGAGAACATTGTGGTCGACTCAGCCCTCGATGCCGTCAAACTCTTACCAGTAATGGACGAACTGGACCAGGAACCAACTGTGGATGAACTGAAGGAAGCCATCGACAACACTGCAGTAGGAAAGACCCTGGGCCAGGATGGTATACCACCAGAGGTAATCAAGTGTGCCACAGACACTCTCCTGGAACCCCTACATGAGCTACTGTGCTGGAGAGAGGGAGAGGTTCCACGGGACATGCACAACGCTAACATCATAACCTTGTATAAGAACAAAGGAGACAGAAGCAACTGCAACAATTACCGTGGAATCTCCCTCCTAAGCACCACTGATAAACTGTTTGCTCGCGTCATCCTCGGCAGACTCCAGAAGATTGCTGACAGGGTGTATCCTGAATCACAGTGCGGATTCCGTGCAGAGAGATCTACCATCGACATGGTCTTCTCTCTGAGGCAGCTGCAGGAGAAACGCAGGGACCAGAGGAAGCCACTCTATATTGCCTTCATCGAGCTGACCAAGGCCTTCGACTTGGTCATCAGGGATGGACTGTTCAAACTGCTCCACAAAATAGGACGTCCGCCATGGTTACTCAAGATGATCCAGTCTTTCCACGAAGACATGAGAGGAACCGTCCAATATGATGGCACATTATCGGATGCTTTCAGCATCAGGAGCGGTGTCAAACAAAGATGCATCCTGGCTCTGACACTGTTCGGGATCTTCTTCGCACTCCTCCTTAAACACGCCTTTGGATCTTCAACAGAGGGCATCTTTTTGCACACAAGATCTGACAGGAAACTGTTTAATCTTGCAAGGCTGAAAGCTAAATCTAAGGTGAGGGAAGCCCTCATCAGAGATATGCTGTTCGCAGACGACGCTGCTGTCGTATCACAGACAGGAGACCAGCTTCAGAAGCTGCTGGATCGGTTCTCCAAAGCATGCAAGGACTTTGGGCTCTCCATCAGCCTAAAGAAGACAAATGTACTTGCTCAGGAAGTTGCTGTTTCTTCATCAATCAGCATTGACAACTATACTTTAGAGGTCGTCCACGAGTTCATTTACCTCGGGTCCACCATCACTGACACCCTGTCCTTGGAGACTGAGCTAAATAGGAGGATTCGTAAAGCAGCCACAACTCTGTCCAGACTCAACAAGAGAGTGTGGAATAACAACAAGCTGTGCACTCACACCAAAATGCAAGTCTACAGAGCCTGCAACCTCAGCACCCTCCTTCACGGCAGCGAGACTTGGACCCTGTACAGCCGCCAGGAAAAGAGGCTGAACATCTTCCACTTGCACTGCCTCAGGCACATCCTTGGAATATTATGGAAGGACAGAGTGTCCAACACTACCGTCCTTGAGCAAGCTGGAATCCCAACTATGCACACGCTCCTCAGGCAGCAGTGGCTCCGCTGGCTTGGCCACATCCACAGGATGAATGATGGAAGGATCCCAAAAGACATCCTGTATGGCGAGCTAGCCTCTGGCAAAAGACCTCCCGGATGTCCCCAGTTGCGCTACAAAGATGTTTGCAAGAGAGACCTCAGGGAAGCAGACATCAAGCCAGACAGCTGGGCGGAGCTGGCAGACGATTGCAGCAGATGGAGGCAGGAACTATACAAGGGCCTTCAGAAGGGTGAGTTGAGGATCAGACAGCTAGCCAAGGAGAAGTGAGCCCACAGAAAGCACAGCAAGGACCTGCCAGACACCCATTACATATGCAACAGATGCAGCAAGGACTGTCACTCTCGTGTGGGTCTTCACAGTCACAGCCAACTCTGCAAATGAGGATGCCAAACAGAACTACGAAGGGCACGATCCATAGTCTACATAGACTGAAGGATGCTACTACTAAGCAATTCATCCTGAATTAGATATTTTCAGTAGCGTACCACTAAAACACCTCTTGTTGCATCTTATCAACCAAAAAGACCTGGATCAAGCTCTCCTGAGATGCCAATGTCTTTTGATTAGGTGAATGGTATTTAATTCAATTGCTGAACGTATTCCTGGTAAAAATCTGGTAATAGCACATGGTCTCACAGGCTACGTCTACACGTGAAGCCAACATCGAAATAGGCTATTTCGATGAATAACGTCTACACGTCCTCCAGGGCCGGCAACGTCGATGTTCAACTTCGACGTTGCGCAGCACCACATCAAAATAGGCGCTGCGAGGGAACGTCTACACGCCACAGTAGCACACATCGAAATAAGGGTGCCAGGCACAGCTGCAGACAGGGTCACAGGGCGGACTCAACAGCCAGCCGCTCCCTTAAAGGGCCCCTCCCAGACACAGTTGCACTAAACAACACAAGATACACAGAGCCTACAACTGGTTGCAGACCCTGTGCATGCAGCATGAATCCCCAGCTGCCGCAGCAGCAGCCAGAAGCCCTGGGCTAAGGGCTGCTGCCCACGGTGACCATAGAGCCCCGCAGGGGCTGGAGAGAGAGCATCTCTCAACCCCCCAGCTGATGGCCGCCATGGAGGACCCGGCAATTTCGACGTTGCGGGACGCGGATCGTCTACACGGTCCCTACTTCGACGTTGAACGTCGAAGTGGGGCGCTATTCCAATCCCCTCATGAGGTTAGCGACTTCGACGTCTCGCCGCCTAACGTCGAAGTTAACTTCAAAATAGCGCCCGACGCTTGTAGCCGTGACGGGCGCTATTTCGAAGTTAGTGCCGCTACTTCGAAGTAGCGTGCGCATGTAGACACAGCTACAGAGACCCACATTGAGCTTGGAATCATGCTCCCAGCACAAGTGCAAACAGAGCCTATGAGATCACCAGACTGCAAATCAGGAGACTTGGGCCTGTTTCTCAACTTTGCCTCTGACCTGCACTGGAAACATAGGTAAGACACAACCTCCCTTTATCCTGTTTCTCCTCCCATCCTTTGTCTGCCTTGTCTTTTGACACTGCAGTCTATTTGGCGCAAGGACTGTCTTTCACTATAGGCATGTATGTTCAGTGCCTAGCAAAATGGGGCCTCTATTTTGGTCATACTTATGATTACTGATTAATAATCAACCTCTTTTCCTGAGTTTACCTATCTGCAAGATTGGAATACTACTACTTTGGGGTTGTTTGTGCAGCTTCACAAACTAAACCTTGAGGTCTGGGATGAAAAGATGCATTAGAAGAAAGTATTTTTCCTGAATTCAGAATTTTGCCCTGTAAACAAAATAAAGTCACTGTGGAGATTAAAAAAGCAGGCAACTGCCCTGCAAGCTCCCTGCAGAGTGTGCCCTCAACCTATTATCTACATTAGAAAAAAAAACAGGAGACATTTACACCAGATTGCCTACTCCTGCAGCATTGTGTTAAATGAACTGCATTTTGCTAGTTCAAGCAAATGGAGTTTTACAACGTCAGCTAAATCCAGCTCAGCAGAACATCTGTATAACACATGCAGGCTAGTTTTGAAAGAAAAACTCCACAGTATCATCAGCTGGGAGGGGGCTGGAAGCCCCCTGCTAAGGAGGAGTGGGAGGACTGAGGGTAGATAGTGCGAATTGGTGGGAGACAGCCAGCTGCAGGCTCAGAAGGAAAGTGCTGGGGTTCCTTATCTGCCCCAGGCCCATTGTGGCTCATGTCCTGCTTTCCATCCCATCCTAGGTGGCGCAGCTGCCTCTAACCCATCTGGGTCCCACTCTTGCCTTTGCTTACCCAAGGTATGCACAAATTTATGTGGGAGCAGAGCCCCTACACTATTTCCATTGAGGTGGCATTAGCCCCTTCATCTCTAGTTCTATTGTCCCCTGGTTGTTTCTACACTGAGCCTTAGTGCTGACAGTTTGATGCAAACAGTCAGTCTCAAAAATGCAAAATGGTGGGTCATTTGCATATTCCCTATTAATATGCATATTCATTTGCAATTTCGCAGCAGAAATCACGCAGTGTAGATGTGGTTCTGCTGGCAAAAACCCCCATTGTCGGTAGCCCCTTATGCCTGATTTTTTTCCAGGCATAAGGGGCTGCAGAAAAAGGGTGCTTTTTTTTTTGCTGGCAGCACCACATCTACATTGCGTGATTTCTGACACCACATGCAAATTAGCCTCATGAATAAGCACATTGCCTGAACAGATATGCAAATGTACCACCATTTTGCATTTTCAAGACCACTTATTTGCATCAAACTGTTGGCACCAGAGCTCAGTGTAGGCACAGTCCCTGTGAACAACAGGGCTAGAAAAAGCCACCATACTTTGTCCAACCTCAGCATCTTGATATCCTTTTCTAAACAAGAAACAACACAGAGGAAAGCACCACAGTGTTTCTGATACTGACTTCCCACCACTCTTTACTATAGGTTGAACCTCTCTAATCCAGCACTCTCTCCTCTGGCAACATCCATAGACCAGCAGGATTTTAGTTCACCAACTGTCCACTTAACATGCGTGTAGCCAAGTTTCCCCTGCTCCTATAAAGTTTGTCTACACTCACCAGTCCTGGCTTTCAGTGTTCTGTGCTGTTATTTAGCTGTAATTTTCCCCTAAATGTCTTCTACAAGCCCAGTAAGCAGTAGAGGTGATGGTAATGCTGATAAACAATATTGACCTCCCATGGTTCAGCACATTCTCTCATTTGGCACCAGTCAGCTCCCAGAGTGCTGCACTAGAGAGGTTCAGCCTGCAATAAAAGAATAAATATAAACAAACAATCTAAGACTCAGAGGACCTGGCAGAACTGCTTTGCCCCAGCAGTAGCTCTGGAAGGTAATACGTCGCAGAAAGGCACAAGGGGCAAAATTCACAAGATGAGGGCTAGATTTTGCCTAATGACATTAGTGACTCCAAGCTCATGGTTGGGTATCTGTCGCAGAGTGCACCAACCCATACTAGTCAGGAGGGTGGGAGCCAGGCTTGCTGGGTGAAAGAGGCCTCTCCGCCACAGTCCTGCTGGGCATGCTGCATCTGCAGCCTGAGTATAAAAGTCAGGGAGGCCAGTCAGCTGGGCTGGCAACCCAGGGGGAAGGAGCTCCTGCCATAGCTTTGGAGCAGCAGTGGCAGCAGAAGCAGCCCGAGGAGCAGCAGCCAGAGCCAGGACGATATGTCTCATCTGGAACGGGGTAGGAAGTAGCCCAGGGCAGGGAGCAAGGAGGTATCCCAAGAGCTCAGTGTGCTGTGGTGGGAATCCCTGCTGAATTGCTGGTCAGGGAGAGGCACCCACCATCGACAGGGCCCTGGGCTGGAGCCTGGGGGAGAGGGAGGGCCTGGGTCCCTTAGCCCCACCTGTGACCCTAGGAAGGGGAGCACTGACCTGCTAATACTGGCTAGACCACTGGGCCTGTGATTACTGAGTAGGGCACTGAGGCCTGACTGAGGGGATACAGACTCAGCCATTGGGGCCTGCCCATGGGTACTGAAGAGGCTGCTGTGGCCTGACTGGGATTCGAACTAGGCTGATGAGGCCTGAGGGCAGCAAGTAACTCCTCAGAGGAGAGGTAGAGGAGATTGCCATAAGGCTCTTTCAGTGATAAATAGCCCCACAAACGCACACAAGATCATGCCCTGAGCTCTAGGAACTGCTAAGGGTGGATTTCTTTCACCCCAAGCTCTAGGAACTGCGAAGGGGTGAGAGTGCCTAAAGTTATGCCCTGAGTCCATGGAAGGCTAAGGGTTGAGTGCCCTGGAGTGGGCAGGTAATTGGGCAGCCAGCCACTTGCAGTTACACCTGAGTTTTGAGGTCACTAGTTTAGTCAGAGCTAGCGGGGGTATGTCTCCTGGAGCTGGAATTTATACCTCCAGCTCTAAGTATAGACGTACCCTTGAGTCGCTGAATGCACAATCACCACTGACGTTTAGGCACCTCGAGGACTTTAACAGTAAAAATGTAGGTCTTAGAGAGTTTAAACTGCAGCTACGTAGTGGCTTTGTGAATGCCAGCGGCCACAAAAATGGTGGATTTAGGCAGCTACGTTCCCCGTTTGAATCTAGCCAGGTGCCTGCCAAGCAGGTGACATATCTACTCTTATTCCCATTAAGAGGTGAATAATGCCCACAGGAGCGTAAGTGATTGAACTCATGTCTCCGTAAAGAGGAACTGGATATGGGAAGAGACTCTTTGCAGGCAAGGGAGAGCAGCTATCTGATGCTGAAGTGAGTGGATATGCAAATACAGGAGGTGCCCAATAATATATTTCTGATCCAGAACAATACATTAAATTGCTCTTCTAATGTATTCAGCCACTACAGTTACATACGTAATGTTTTGAATTTGTTGTTTTTAAACTTTTTTATAAGGCCACTAACCACGTACACGAAGAAAAACAGAAGTCAGTCCAGCAAACTGCAACATGTTTACATTATTTAGTCAGTGGGCATGTATTTGACTAACCACATTAGGGATTGTATTAGGCCTCAAACACCTTCTGCTTTTCTAGGAGTATGCAAACTGTATTCTTGGCTGTACCTGTGTGAGGGCAGCAAGCTTCCTGGAACTCTCCATAGTAGTGGTAGGCAAGCTGGGCCAGTGAGTGAGACACATGAATAACGCTTCTTCATCTCAGTGGGCGACGAAGTGGTCGTAACCACGATGGTCTCCCAAGATAGGGTAGTTTTGCCAACTGTGTTTGCGTACCTAGAATTTGTGGGGTGTGTCACTTGACCTGGAGCAGCACTGAGATTGGGCGCAGAGGGAGCATGCGGCTCTCACAGTCCGGGTTTTGCGCAATCAGCCCACACACCTCATTTCATGTGCTCTTGCTTTAGATGCGCACTGCTTTATTGATACTGGAAGGCAAAAAGCTATGCTGATGGCAACCAATGGAGTCTGGTGGCCCTCAGCATTGGCAACAGTAAACAAAATGTTTCACAGGCCACGTATAGACTCCCAGTGGGCCGTATGTTGCCCACCACTGCACTATAGACTTTGTGGCTGTGGCCACACTTGGCCAAAATTTCAAAAGGGCCATGCTAATGGCCAAATCAGATAATACTAATGAGGTGCTGAAGTGAATATTCAGCACCTCATTAGCATGCTGCCAGCCACGGCACTTCGAAAGTGCCACGTTTCAATCGCGCGCAGCTCGTCTACATGGGGCCCTTTTTGAAAGGACCCTGCAAAACGTCAAAACCCCCTTATTCCTATCAGCTGACAGGGGATTTTGAAGTCTGCGGGGTCCTTTTGAAAAGGGCTCCATGTAGATGAGCCACATGCAATCGAAACACGGCACTTTCGAAGGGCCGCGGCCGGCAGCATGCTAATGAGGCACTGAATATTCATTTCAGCACCTCATTAGTATTATCCGATTTGGCCATTAGCATGGCCATTTTGAAATTTTGGCCAAGTGTGGCCACATCCTGTGCCTTTTGTGTCCTCAAATATTGCTTTTGTAGCACTTAGAAAATGCAATGCATACAGCCTATGTTAGGCAGTTTGTCTTAGCACTGTATGTTGAAGGGCTTGGTCTATCAAACTGGCAGTTCTCTTGTAATTCAGTAATAAGCAGCTCTGTCACTGCCTTACCTCAAAATCACAGGCTATTACACTGACCCTCCATGCTCCCACTTCCATATGAGAGCAGTTGTACTCTTATAATGATGAAAAAGATGGATGAGCTCTAAATGGGCACAGAATTTCAGTCTGCTCACATCTGATTAATATTAATCTGACCTGTTCCAATCTGAGCTACAGTGAAGCAATATGGCCCAAGCCTCTGTTTACCAGAAGCTGGGAATGAGCAATGGGGATGGATCACTTCATGGCTACCTGTTCTGTTCATTCTCTGGGGCACCTGGCACTGATCACTGTTGGAACACAAGTTACTGGGTTAGATGGATCTTTGGTCTGACCCAGGATGGCTTTTTATTTATCAGGGAAAAAAAGTCTCCAGCCTGCTCTAGAAGTTTATTATGAAAATGACAGTCCAAGGGGTTTTTGATCTTCCTTTGAAGGGCATTTTGCCGTTACCTAAAATCACTCTTGAGAAAGAATTGCATTGTTTTATCTGATAGTTTCTGGAAAGTGAACTTTCTATGCCCTTTCTCATGGACAGTGGGTGAACCTTGGGTTGGGGGAAGCAAGCCTCAATCCCACCCCTTCTGCCCAAGGTCCAATCCCTGCCACCCATTGTCCAGTGGGAGTCAAAGTCCCCTCCACAGTGGGGCAGGCCAAACCCACCTAGTTGGCAGTGCACAGCCTCAGCCTTCCCCAGCCCCAGGATCATGAACAGGATGAGCAGTAGGTGGCCCCAGCCCTCCAGGAGTTGCACTGAATGTGAAAGCAGAGCATAAGAGGTGCCATCCAGGCAGTTTGAGAAGTCATTGCCTTATACTACCTTTTATACCTGCTGCCCATGCCCTTTTTGGTAGCAATGTGTTTTGAAAGGTTGTTTGCCTTTTCTGTACAATTGATCTGTAGAAGAAGCTGGAGATTTGAGATCCACACTAACTCCCAGATCCTTTTTCAGCAGCACTGAGCCCATTATTTGCCAGTTTATATTTGTGTATTTGCTTTTTCCTACCTTACATCAGATAGTTGCTAATGGTCCAATATTACTTCAGCTAGTTCCTTAAGTTACCCTAAGATGAATTCCATCAGATCCTGTCCATTTGACTACATTTAACTTACCTAAATAGTCTGTAACCTGCTTTTTCCCTATTCTGGCTCACATTTCTTCCCCCTTTTTAATTTGACTCTGTTTAATATCTGGTCACTATTAACATTTGTAGTGAAGACAAACAAATAGGCACTAAACTTCTCCATCTTCTTGATGTCATGAGCTTTCCTTCCCCATTAGGCAAAGGGCCTCTATTTATCTTTCTTCCCTATAATGTACTGCAAGCTCCTTGGGACTGGGCCCCATCTTTTACATATAATTTCTTCATATATTTATGGGAGCCATCCAATAAATATTAATAACTTTCAGAATTGTACACCATTACCCAGATTTATGTTTACTGTAGCTGAAATGCCTCATACAAATCATGCTTACTTACACATGCACCACAAGCAATTATGAAATTCTGGCACTAGAATACAGAATTTAGTATCTTTATTGAGGGCTAACGGGCTTGATTCTGTAAATGTTCTCAAGATTATAGACACAGAGAACTGACAACTTGGATAACTGTTTCACTGCTGATAATTTTAGAAGAGGGTGCAACAGGGGAGTGATTTCCTGCTAACTCGGCTTGCTCATGGGTCAGACGTGGGGAGGGCCAATACCATTGCATACTATCTGGAAGCAGTGATCCAACCAGTCCACAACCATGTGTCAGGGGCTGCTCAAGACAACCTACTGGCCTAGACATAACTTCAATGCCCTGTCTCCCTGTTGCCTCCCAGGATGGAGGTTGTCATTTGATGGGGGCAAAGGAGAACATCAGAACTACAGGGATGCAGATGGTAGTTATGGTAGATGTAAGAGGAACATTAAGCACTCAGTTGCAGCACAACTTAATCAAGTTTGGACCACGTGACCTTCCATCTTGGTGGAGGGAACTGGGACAGGTCTGAATGAGAGGCATTGCAACCTCATGCACAGGTTTGCAGTACAACTCAGGTTTGGCTCAGCCACCAATGCTGCCTTAGGCTAGGTCTACACTAGACCTTAAAATCAACCATACATACATGATTCCAGCTATGGCAATTGCTGGATCAACTTACCCTAGCTGTCCTCACTGAGGGAGGTTAATGGGAGAAACTCTCCTGTTGACCTCCCTTACTCATGAGAATGAGGAGTACATGGGTCAACTGTCAGCTCCTTAAAGTTCAGTTGTGTTCACCGCAATAGGTATGTGAAATCAAACTCTGGAAGATCAACCCTGACTGTGTCAAACTCTCAGGTAGTGAGGATGTACCCTTAAACAAAATCTACCACTCTAGGCAGTTGCTTAATTCGCTTAGAGCTAGAGTGGCCCTGGCACAAAGTCACACTCTAATCTTCTCTTGGTACAACCCAAAAATAATGAATGGGTAATGAATAGGATGGGACTGCCTAGACTTGGTGGCTGGCAGTGTGGATACCTCCGTGAGCCAAGAAACTGATAAAATGAGCAAGAATATCTGCTTGTAACCTCAGCCCTGTCCAATCTTGCTATTGGAAAAAGGAGCTGATCATGAATTTTAGAAGATGCATCCAACCAGTGTGCTTATTTCACAATCCCAAACTACATATTATAGTATATTATACAGAGTTCACTAGTCATTTGCTCAACATAAATGAAGTTTCCACAAAATTCCCAGTCCATCGCAGCAGAATAAATTGTAACCCGAGCACCTTGCTATAAAAATTAGGTCAAAGAAGTTTACAAAAGGAGAGTTTACCATCTAATTAAGAGCTTCTTATAAAAGGTAGGAAAAAGATTCTCAAACCTGTGGCACAACCATAATAGTAGCTACCATATGTTTACAGCTGAAATGGTGCTAGTTGTGCGGACAGACACAAAGACATCCCACAGTGGCACTCAGAGACATGTTTTAGAATGATATACACTTAAAATACATATGAATCCAAATGGAAAGGCCTCCTCTGAATTGTATTTCAACAGGGAGATTGAAAGTTAACCAGAATGCTGAGAAAGAAACATAGATAGCAACAAATCATCAAGCAATTTAATAGATGGGAAATCAAAATCACTGCTACAAAGAGTGACATCAGTGAATCTTAAAAAGGTTATACTGAAGGTTTGAACAACAGCTAAGAGAAAGAATCTCATGATAGATACTGGAGCCAGAATTTTCCTGGATCCTAGACCATAAGCAGGAAGTATTCATCCAAAAAGGTTAGATTAATCAGGGTCTGCAAAATGTCTAAAGTAAGAGAGACGTTGCATACAGAAACTTGTAAAACGAGAAAGGACAAAGGCTTCATAGCCCAATATAATCAGTGAAATTGCTGGCTCAGTAGGCTTTGGACAAGGGCTTTGCCAAAATTTTACATTGTAGAAAACAAACCTGCATTGTAAGGGAGATGGCCCTATTAGATGACATATTAGCTCTTTTCCATCTGTAGCCTGCAGAGATTATAATGAAAAAGGAAATTATCTGCTAGGAGAAAATTAATGTATTGGTGAGTACATCAGCATGAATGGGAAATTATAGGGTATTTATCAGTCAGAGACAAGAAAATAGATGGAGGAGGAACATTTAAAGAATGTTACTTGTTTCTGAAGCAAATCCCAAGGTTTTTTTTTTGAAGATTGGAGCTTCAGAAAACAAAGAGAGCAGAAAAAGGACACTCCAGTCACTTAGCAAGAACTGCTGATTAGGAATGATTTGCTGCTCCCCTGGAAATCTGAAATAAAGAACTGCTTTAGTTTGGGCCTTTCAGGTATCACAATACCAAGCATCCTGCCATTCAAACAAGAAAGTTGCTGTCTTTTTGAATAATTTTATGTATTTGTTATGCCAGAAATGAACAAGTAACCAGGGAACTACAGTTTGAACCTCTGTAGTCCAGCACCCTGGTGACATGACTACTGCTGAACCAAAGAATTTGCCAGTCCATGGGATGTTAATATTGGGTAGCAGCATTACCAACACTTCCACTGCTTACTGGGATCTTAGAACACATTGGCTGTGTCTATACTACAAAAATAACTTTGAAGTTGCTTACTTCAAGGTACAACTTTGAAGTAAGCAACTTCAAAGTTGAGCGTCTAGACACATCCTACTTTGAAGTTAAATTTTGAAGTAGGGCACTATTACACTCCCAGGAATGGAGTAAGGACTTTGAAGTTGGGCTCCCTTACTTTGAAGTTAACTTCCAAGTAAGGGAATATGGGTGTAGACTCTCTGCTGGCTACTCTGAAGTAGTGCCTAACTTTAAAATCAACTTTGAAGTTAGTTCCTAGTGTAGATGCACCCATTTAGTGGCAAATTAGAGCTAAACAACAGCACAGAACACTGAGAGCCAGGACTGGTGACTAAACAAACATTGTGGAACACGGGAACCCATGATAAGTAGACATCTGGGTAACTAAAATCACGTTGGACGACGAACATTGCCCAAACCAGAGAGTGCCAGACTAGAGAGGTTCAACCTGTAGTTCAGGTTTCATTTGCCAATACATTCTAACCTATTAGTTTAGTAATGTCAATAATTCAGGACAATTTGCAATATTTAGTGATTATCATGGGCCCAAAGATGGGTTTACATAAAATTCATTGGCAGACTGAACTCAGACTTCTGAACTGCACAGTGTTATGTGTTTGCAGAATCAGGACCTTATCTTATAGGCTCCGTGGGGAAGTAATCTTATCTTTGTATCTTATTTGTCATCTTCCATATAGTGTGTGTCTATCTGTAGGTTCTATGTTTGTTCAGGAGCTCCTCTTAAACCATAAGAGCTACTGTCACAAAATTTGGTCTGCAGCTTCCTTTTACCCTAACTTAAACCGAGATCAGGGTTTCATTGTGCCTGGAAGGTGGAACATGCCTCAAATCCCAGGATTTCCCAGAACATGGAAAGGAAGAGGCACCAACAGGAGGGACAACATATTTCAGACTCTCTGCCTGGGGCAGCAAGCCCAGGGAACAGCCATACCACAGAGTGACCACTGGGGGTAGCTGCAACAGAAAAAGTGGTCATGTGGAGACAGAGCTGTCCACCATGGAGGGGCGAGGTAAGTGCCACTCTATCCCTCCCCCACTCAGCACTCTGCCACAGCACAGCACACGGAGAGCCCCACTGCCTCCTGCAGCTTCCCCACACAATTAGCCCCCCTGGCAATGCTGCAGCCACAAACCTCAGCCCTGCCCCACAACTATGCCAACTCATGCTGGGGCAGGGAAGGAAAAAAAAAACCACAGCCCAGACCCCAAGACTCCATGCTGCTACTGTGCTGGGGCAGGGGAAAAAAGCTGTGCCCCCACCATATGGTAACAATAATCACCATAACTCAAAAAGGCCACGTCTACGCTACAGTGATCTTTCAAAAGATGTTCTTCCGGAAGCTCTTCTTTTGAAAGAGCACAGCCATACAAAAGAGTGATCTGCTCTTTTGAAATAGAATGCCCATACAGCCCCCTGCTGTTCCCAAAGAACGGGCCGGGGATCTAAAAATCCAGCCCCACGAGGCCCGCTCTTTCAAACAAAGGGCCCCCAGAGCACATACACATCCTTTTTTCCAAAAGAATCGTTCCGAAAAGGGCACTCTTCCTCATGTGGGAGGAGAAGAGGGCTTCCAGAAGAAGCGCCGTGTTCTTTTGAAAGAAATTCAAAAGAGTGTGTTGTGTGTGGACGCTCTCCTCGTTCTTTCAGAAGAGGGCCTTATTTTGCAAAAGGACGTGCTAGTATAGATGTGGCCTACGTGAAAGAAAAGAGGTGGAGGAAATTCTACATTTATTAATCTTAATATCTTTAATGTGGATTATATTACTAAAATAGGTTAGCAAAGAGCTCAGACCAAGCTAAAGTCATGTGATAAACATGCAGGTCTTAGGCTATGCAAAGCCTCTGTAAAAAAATAAATGATTAAACTAGCTTTTCCTTGGCATTTCCAGTCGATGAAGCAGCTTAGTGCAATGCAGTCAGGTTTTCCACATGAATCTGTGTTCCAGTGATGACAGAGTTCCTTCAGCTTTTTAGTGCAGATATATAAGAATCTCTCTCTCTCTCTCCCCCTAGCCTATTTCATTATTCCCCCCAGAACCTGCTAGATAACAATTAATTGTACTTTGATGGTCTAACAGCAACAGAAACAACACATCTGAAAGAGAATTTGACCTAACCAGACAAATACCTCCAGAAAGACCCACCTCAAAATCTGACAATAGTTGACCCTGCAAAAAGTATGAGTGGAAGAAGTTTTTGATATTACACGTGGCTAGAGAAAGCTACTTTACAAACAAAAGAGAGGCAAAGACTTGACAAATGCACAGTTGTAAGGAAGGGATCTCTGTTCACATACAGTAATTACTTAACATTTTCACTGTCACAAGAAGGCTTGAAATCTTAGGACCCATCATCCAGAGAGAGACAAGTTTTATTTCACACGCTGTATGAAGTTCCACTGAAGTCAGCAGGAACACACACCCCTCATAGAGCTGGAAGGGACCTCAGGAGGTCATTGAGTCCAGTGCCCTGCGCTCTCGGCAGGACCAAGCACCATCCCTGACAGATTTTTTTTTAATCTATTTGCCCCAGACCCCTAAATGGCTTCCTCAAGGATTGAATTCACAACCCTGGGTTTAGCGGGCCAGTGCTCACATCAGTGCATGAAGTTAGTTTATGAATAAGTTTTGCAGGATCAGGGCACAAGACTGAGTTAAGGAAAGTCAAAGTTTGTTTAAGCACTGGTTCTTAACCTTGGGTGCACGCACCCCTGGAAGCGCATGATGCCCTGTCTGGGGGTGTGAGACATGCCAGATATTTTAGAAGGTAAATCAATCATCAAAAACACAAATTAAGCACAGGCTTGTAAGTACAACTGCTTTGTTTCATCAAACCTATGTATCAACATTATACCTTTTTTAACAATTACTGTAATATACAAACAACTTATTTTCAAATTTTTAAGCTAACTGTAGTGAAATTATCTCGCTACAAAATACAGTGTACCTCCATATTGTGGGGTATTTCTTGACGCACATGCAGATGATGATGTGGCAGTGCAGCGGCTTTGTTTGAATTGAGGTAGCCGCTGTTGGCGCATCAGTTACAGTTTCCTTCTGCAGCAAAACTGCGCAACACCTGTGGGTAGTACTTGCATATTTTTGCATACCTACTGTACTATTTGTGGTGAGTAATTATTAAATATATGTAAAATAGCTTTATATATATTTAAAAGTGTATAGGCCCCCCCATCTCCATTTTTGATAAGGCATGTGAGAACATATTTTGAGAACCAAAGGGGTGCAGGCTGAAGTAAAGGTTAAGAATCACTGGTTTAAAGAAACTATATTCACAATTATCAATTAATCTATAAACCACATGTTTTTGTAACATACTAGCAGATTTACCTCATGTTGCTCAAGTACCAGAGAGGTAGCCGTGTTAGTCTGTATCTTCGAGAACAACAAGAAGTCCTGTGCCACTTTAGGCTACGTCTACACTAGGATGCTACGTCGAAGTAGGCTATTTCGAAGTAACAACATCGAAATAGGCTAATTCGACACATATCAGCCACACATCCTCCGGGGCTGGTGCCATCAATGTACAACGTCGAAACGGGCCGCCCCGGAAGGAAAAGCAGAGCATCCACACACACAAGCACCCCCCTTTGAAATAAGGGGCCAAGAAAGGCCACAGATGGGGTCACAGGGCAGACTAGCCCTTCTGGGGCAACAGCATGCCACTCCCTTAAAGGGCCCCTCCCAGACACACCCAGCCTGCACTGCACGAGCTCCGCGTTGGTGACACAAGCCTTGCTGACCTCAAGCCTGCAGACGTGGACATCCAGCAGCAGCTGGAAACCCTCCAAGCCACCTCCGGCAGGGCAGGCGCCCTCCTAGACGCTGCATGGGCAGCTGCCCAGCAGCTCCTGGCAGGGGAGCACTCCCCGGGGCACAAGGGAATGCCCTGGACCATCGGGCCCTCCTGCTCCCCCACCCCCCCAGGTGCCCTGCCAGCTCTGGAGCTACCCCTCCAGCACCGAGTGGTGGGAGCACCTGGTTATGGGGGAATGGGATGATGGCCAGTGGCTGCAGAACTTCCGCATGCGCCAGCAGACCTTCATGGAGCTCTTCCAGTGGCTCACCCCTGCACTGAGGCACCAGGACACCTGGATGCAGTGCGCCCTCACCATTGAGAAGAGGGTCACAATAGCAGTCTGGAAGCTGGCCAATCCAGACAGCTACCGCTCCATGGGCCAGCAGTTTGGCATTGGCAAGGCCACAGTTGGGGCTGTTGCGACGGAGGTAAGAAGGCCTGGGCCTGAACCCACTGGGGGTTGGGGGAGGCCCGGGAGGGGGATCTGAGGGGGGGAGGGTCTAAGAGGGGAGCACACTCTGCATACCCTCACAGGCAGCCATGTCCCCTCCCCGCAAGTGGTGCGTGCACTCAATGCCTTGCTGCTGCAGAGGGTCATCTGAGTTGCGGACCTGGACGCAGCTGTCATGGGATTTGCTGCCACGGGATTCCCTAACTGCTTTGCGGCCCTCGATGGGACCCACATCCCCATCCGCACCCCGGACCACAGTGGTGGGTGCTATATAAACAGGAAGGGCTATCACTCTGTGGTCCTGCAGGCCATGGTGAACAGCCATGGCTGCTTCCAGGATGCATACGTGGGCTGGCCCGGCTGTACCCATGACACTCGCATATTCCGCAATTCGGGACTATGCCACTGACTGGAGGCAGGGACCTACATCCCCCAGAAGGAGATCCCTCTGGGGGATACCACCGTGCCCTTCTGCCTCATGGCAGATGCGGCCTACACAGGCTACCTCAATGCCAGCCAGGAGCGCTACAACGCATGACTGAACCACGCCCCCCAAGTGGTCAAGCGGGTCTTCGGGTGCCTGAACGGCTGGTGGCGTTGCCTCCTGGCCCGCCTGGATGTGGGCCTCCCAAACATCCCCAGGGTTGTGGGTGCCTGCCACAGGCTCCACAACCTGGTGGAAAGCAAGGGGGAGGCCTTTGTGCAGGGCTGGGCACTGGAGGCCAGAACAGGCTACCCCCAGCCAGCCGCTGCCCCTAGTCGCCAGGCCCACTGGGACGGGGTCCAGGTCCGGGAGGCCCTGGGGAAGTACTTCAACCAGGGGGCCTAGTGAGCGCCACCCAGGCCATCCTTGGTGGGTCCCCTGTACACCGCCCCTAGCGCCCACACACCACCCTCAATGAAAACACACCGGACACAGGTTTTTGAAAAATAAAACTGCTTCATTGTTTAAATAACCAAAAACCTTTCCTCTGTGCATATAAACCAATAACAAACAGCAACATGGAAAATAACTATGTACAGGAGGGGACAACTATACTAACAATCTTCTATCACCTCTGTTCAGTGATCCATTGTTCTAGGTGCTGTAGAAACACAAGTACACTATGCACATTCCTTGCGAAAAGAGTTTTCAACGTAAGGCCATAATTCTGCAGTTCAATCCCTTAGTGAAAAACCCTTCAACCATGCAGGAGCTCATTAAAGAGTTCAGTGCAGAAACATACCAGAAGACTAAAAGTCACATATGAAGGGTAGGAGATGGGAAAACCCCAAATACACACACCTTAAATATACAAACATAGGCCCTGATTCTTCAGAATGATCCACACGGACAGATCCCTGTGCTAAGCAATGCACTCCATAGGCACCGAAGTCCACTTGTGGGTGCCATTTTGCAGCATTTCATATTTTCCTTTTTGGTTCTATATTATATAAATAATGATCAATTTCCACCCTCCACACTCCCCCACAACTGCCCCTAAATCCACCTACCTATCATGAGATGTCTCAGAAGAATTAGTCTGAGATTTGAAATAAACTGCTTTTCAGGCGAGCTCAGAGGATGTTTGAAACAGCTTTGTGTTCTGATATGAATCTGGCAATTTTGCAAAATTATTAGGAAAACCAGGAAGCAAAATGGCTCCAAATGTGATGACAAATATGTTAATATAAAATTTCACACGCTTCCAATGTCATTAGCCGTAGTAAATTATTTCAACTTCATTTCAAGCTCTTTATAGAAACCTCAACCAGGTTGGACAAGCACTGGTAATTAAATACAACCCAGGTGGTTTTATGCTATTTGAGCCAAACAGAGTAAAACTGGAAAATAACTCAAAAGAAAATATTAAAAATTAAATGAGCTACTCTTTGCCTTGATCAAGGAAAGATGCAAGTGGTAAGATTAACTTGAATTCATAAGAATCTAGCTTTGTGATTGCCAAAACTGGCAACTAGGAATGGATGCCACTCTTCATAGTAGTATCGTATGTGTGGGGCTGAGAGGAATCTTCCAGAACCAAAACATCAATCTCTTTAATTTGGCAGGCTGTTCACTCACATTATAGAAACATTATTGAAACCAAGATGTCTACCAAGAGTGCTGCTGCACCAAACAAGGACCTCCTTCAACAGCCAAGGGAATCATCAGTGCCAAAGAGGAAAACTAGAGCGTGCTGAAGAAAAGATGAAAGCAAAGGGTGGAAAGTACTGAATCCAGCTGGTTCATTCTCTCCAACTCCATATGAAAATCATAGCTGCCAAAGCTCTGGAACCTGAGTGGTAAATATGAGGCACTGAGGAGAGAACCACCACTCTGGACACAGTGAGGAGAGGTATAACCAAAATGTTTTTAATCCTGACAGATAACAGAGAGGATCCGGAAAGAGATTAAGAAATAATGTCAAACTCGTGGGTCTTCCAGAGAGTAGTGTACTGAGTCTACCAGGAATGAGCACCAATTCCTCAGTTATGCTATAATCTTGCCCTATCAGTCAATGAGTTTTTTTCCATTCATTTGAATATGAGCAGGATCCAGTCTCTCACAATAGCTCCATGGAGGGGTAAATGATTTCAGTGCAGAGGTCCAAGAGATTGCAGATTTCCCTCTAGCTAAATGTATGAATGTTCTCCTTGCCTCAAAAATCTGCTGATAAACACAGTGGTCTTTGGAAGTCAAGAGTTTTCTTGTAATTAGTGGCGGCAAACTTCTACACTATTGAGAACTTCTCCCTGACCTGATCGCAAGTGATGGATAGCATCAGGGTTTGTGTGTTTTATTTTTCAGAATAACCTCAGGGCCAGCTCTTTAGCTGGGGTAAATAAGCATCACTCCATTGACTTCAGTTCCCTCAGAGGAATTCACACGAGTACTTAATTTTTTTTAAAATCAGCATAAGCTTTTAAGACAACAAACATTTTTTTAAATTAACCAGGGAAAAATCCTGATTCCCTTTCACCTCTGTACATCTTTGCTCTGTCCTTGAGTTCAGCCCTAGAAATCCAAGAAATGTCAATCAGAACTACTTTAAGGTCCTGAGGAACAATAAAATACAACAAAATATTCCACTGCATATTCGGCATCACGTAGGGCTGAATTAAGGGAGAAAGTGGAATTTTTACAAAACCCTGAGGAAGCTTTAAAAATATTTTATCACGTCAGCAAAGCAGAGAAGAACCTGGCTCCCACAACAAAAACTCAAAAGCAACTTCAGGAAATTTGAGAATTATGATCTGCTTAAATTAAATTTGTTGGAAGGTATTTGCTTCAACTCCCAAAATGCTCCCAGTATTACATTTTATTATATCACCTAAATAAGCTTTGAAATAAATACCAGGAAACATGTAGCTAAGTGGCCATAGTAACTAACCCAGAAAGGGTTTTATAAATGACAAATATGTGGAGGGAAAATGTTTAGTTGGATAATTATACTTTTATATTCAGATTAGTATTGGTTCTGATTTCTAGTACCCTTGGTATTTTAGGCATCAATCCTGTTATCCATTCCAGGCATGTCCCATTAGAATCCGTGGGGTTCCACACAGGCCCAGTGGCCTGCTTATACAAATCATATTGTATAACTGAGACCCTAATAGGCCATGTCTCAATCCTTATGCATTCTCACTTGTACCCCCTTAATCTGGGAATGCACATGGTTCAGTTGTCTCCCATGTGGTTGGAGTGCCATAATGATAACAAAAACAAAATAAGTTCAAACGCAGTGCAACAAAACAAGAAGTGTGTGTGCATGTGTGTATAAACACAACTGCATCTATTTGTGTGTGTGTACATATGCTTTAATATCTATATATACACACTGTAGTGAGTCAGTATGGCCTCCTGCAGACCCGGAGGCCGGGGAAGCTATGCAGAGGCCCTGGTGGGCGGGGCCAGAGTCAGGAGACCAGAGGACCGCCCCTCAGAGGGCGGGGCCAGGGGCTAGAAGAGCCAAAGGCAGGACTCAGGAACCATTCGGGGCTGGGCCTCCAGGCAGGGAGGACGTGCCTGCACGAGCTCCTCGGGGCCGAAGGGAGAGGGCCTGCGGCCGCCCGGCCAGGCCAGAGGAGCAGACCCCCAGAGGCTCCACGCAATCCCGGGTCCGCATGCCCCAAGGAGACTACCCGGACTTCCCGGACCTACCAGGACCTTCCCGCCGGTGGAGACCCCCCGCCTTGGAAGAGGCCCCGGGAGCGGTCTGCCCCAGAGTCCCGGCGGATCCTTACAGCACTCAGACCCAGGACCGCCTTGTGTCTCCTGTATTGCCGCCGCCTGACTACCCTAACAACGTTGTCATGGACGATTGGCCGGAGCGCCCAAAGGTGGATGACCCAGAGGAGACCGACCTAGGAGGACCCCTCGACCAGATGGACTGGGACCTGCCGCCAACAGAGGGTGAGGTAGGAAGTGGCCCGGGGAACGTCGCTCACGAACCAATGGCAGTGTGTTGCGGTCTGGATCCCCACTGCCGGGGTTGCATGTGAGCAACCCCCAGGGCCCCGGGCCGGGTCGCAGTGGAGTGGGAGGGCCTGCGACCCCCTACGCCCCTCCTTGACAGGGCCAGCCCCGCTGAGCCTGTCTGTAAACCCTTGTGTTGCTGCCCCGCCCCAAACTGAGGGCTGGGCCGGTGTTTACCCTCGGGTTGCTGCCCCGCCCCAAACTGAGGGCTGGGCCGGTGCTTAACTCTTGTGAACTGCTGCCCCGCCCTGGACTGAGGGCTGGGCCCAGAACTATACAACTCTTGTGAACTGCTGCCCCGCCCTAGACTGAGGGCTGGGGCCTGTACGGTGGTAGCAGTGAGCCGCTGACTGCCCGAACTGAGTACGGGCTGGTGCCCTAACCCCCCTCTTTTGTTGCCGCCCGCCTTAGAACAAGGGGCTGGGCGTCATGGGACGTGTTACACACACACACACACACACACATACATATACTGTACCATTTAGCACAAATTTAACTTGTAAACATGAGACATGGCAGAGCACTGTCTGTAAAATTAGCGGTTTTCTGCTTAATAACCTACAAGTGATGATGATAAAATAACCATTTCAATACTGTGTGTTCAGGATTTATCTTATGACACGTTATACAAGTAGAGTACACTATAATAGTTTGCACATACAAAAACTTTAGAAATAGACTTTGTTTTCCCTTCATTTTGGTGAGCACCCATGGTCCAGAAAATTTTATAATCTGGCATAGCCTACTACCCAAAAAATTGCTGGATTAATGAGCTTTAAATTTATTTAACTTTAAAGTTGGTTTAGAACAAGTAGAGGTATGAGACCAGGAGATCAGATATTGCATAGTATCTTAATCATGCACCTAGAGAGAGCAGAGAGAACAACAAGAAGTCTTGTGGCACCTAATAGACTAACTGATATTTTGGAGCATAAACTTTTGTGGGCAAAGACCTGCTTCATCAGATGCATGAGTGATGGGGGTAGTTTCAGAGGGGTATTTAAAGAGTGGGGTCCCAGTAAGAGGGGTGGCCAGATCTGACAAGGTCTGTTCAGCAAGATGGAAATGGCCCAGTATCAACAGTACTTATCAAAAGAGGAAAAAACAAGTCAGATCAGACAGGGGGATGTGAGCCTTTGTCAGACTCTAATGGGGAGATATTAGCACCCAAAGCAGAGAAATTGCCTTTGTAAGCTGCGAGCCAGTCCCAGTCTCTGTTCAATCCATGGTTAATGATGTCAAATTTGCAAATAAATTGCAGCTCAGAGATTTCTCTCTCCATTTGATTTTTAAAATTTTTTTGTTTCAGAACTGTCACCCTCAAATCTGCCACTGAGTGTCCCGGGAGACTGCAGTGTTCCCCCATGGGCTTCTGTACATTACCATTTCTGATGTCTGATTTATGTCCATTTATTCTTTTACAGCAATGGATAAGATCAAGGTAGAGGTAGAAGGGATATCGGTGCACAGGATGAGAATTAACAATTTGAGGTTTGTGGATGATACAGTTATCATTGAGGAAGATGAAGAGCAGCTAGTGAGAATGGAGCAGGTGCTAAATGAGGAAGAGAAGCAGTAAGGACTGATTATGAACATTGATAAAAACAAAGACAGTATTTGGAGATAAGGAAGTAGGAAGAAAGATCAATGTAGATAGACTGAACTAAAGAATGTAGAGAAGTTCATGTATCTGGGGAGCAACATGATTTATAATCTAGACTGTAAGAAGGAAATAGAGACTAAAATAGCAAAAGCAAGAGTGAGTTTTTAGACGATGGATAAGATCTGGAAAAACAAAGCCATTGGCTTAGGAATGAAACTGAGTGTCTTGGAAACGTGTATTCAGCAGCATGTTGTGTGGATGAGAAACATGGGTGATAACAAAAGATTCAAAGAGAAGGATATTGGCGTTCGAGAGGAGTTGTTATAAAAAGATCCTAAGAATAGGATGGATGCAGAAGGTCACCAACAAGGAATTGTACATAGGAAGATACAGCCAAAAGAGAACCTACTGCAGAAGGTTATACAACAGAAGCTACAGCTATTCCAGCATACGTGCAGAATGAACAATGAGCGAAAAGTCAAGACCCTAGTATTCAGCATAATGGAAGGCTCAAATAGGAGAGGCAGACCACACAGAGAATGGGTAGCTGATATAGTAGATTGGTGCAGAGCTAGTCTACAGAGAGTAAGGCACTCCACCCTAGACAGAGACAATGGAAGGAAATAGTGAGGGAGGCATCAGACACCAGCGTGCACTGAGCCCATTGATGATGAAGATGCAAGTATTGCTACTGAAATCAATAGGCCTGTTCATATTCTTATCACTACTAAGCACAAGCGTAAGTGTTTGTAAGATTGGAGTCTTAATTCCTAAACCAAAAACATTATCAAGGTGAAGTTAAGATTACTAATATGCAATTTTAGGGGAAAGTAAATTCAAAGAATGCTCAAGAGTATATTAACCCAATACTGCCAGCCCAAAAATATTAAGCTACTGTAATTTTTTTTTAAATATCCAGCAGTGAAAATAATGGAAATGCAAAATTAAGGTCAATTATTACCAAACATTTGCAATATAGCATTACCTAGAAGCCAACCACATTGGTTTTCCCATCTGTAAAACGTGAATATTGATACTGACCCACCATTGTAAAATATTTTAACAACTGATGAAAAGCATTTATAAGAACTAGATATAATTTTTGTCCTAGGTGCTGGTACAAACATAGTAGTGACAGTCCATGCCCAAAGAAGAAATCCAAACACCTTTCATTCATTTGCATCATCCAGCATTAATGTAATGTTAGGACTTTGTTACACATGAATTTTTTGTACTCATTTTATAAAGGGTCTGAGAACAAACTGATCAGATGAAATGTACTGAGTATATTGATTGCAGTGGTTTCTATTTCATTCTTTTTATTTAAGTAACTTTAAATTAGCTTAAAATTAATGTCCATAGCAATTAATTTAGAAGGTTAATCCACATGACTATATTACATAGCAGTTTATAACACATTGTTGCCAACTCTTTTGCTTTCATTGTGAGTCTCACCATGCTGATAGCGTTACTTGAATAAAATTTGGTCAATTTACAGCAGCTGAGGAGCAGGCCCATCATCTGTAAGGATGATCTGTGCTCGGGGATACCCAGAAGGGTTCACTGAAGCATGCATTGGGTTCCATAGCTCCTCGTTATGAATGAAAGCCAGGTGGCTTGATGGTGATTATAATCTTGATTGTGCCAGGCAACCAAAAAGAATATATTTGTAAAACAAAGCCACATTTACCAATTGTTTGTTATGAATACACTTCAAATGTATTCATGAGCTGTACCGGGGCTCAGCCATCCAAAAATAAAAGGAAAGAAAATCAGTGAATTGCTAAACTGGATCAGACCCAAGATCTGTCCAGTCCGGTTTCCAGTCTCTGAACCTGCCACTAGGCGGGGAGACATAATTCTGATCTCTAATAATTAGAGATGTTGGAGATTGATTGAAGACCTGAAGCACAAAAATTAATATGAACATAATACTACAATACCTCAGAGCTAAACACCACCAAATAATTGTATTATGAGAAACACACTTAGTAGAAACAGACACAGATATGTCACCCTTCTTCCAGGTGGAGTCAGCAATAACAAGACAGTGTGAAATTGTCTGATAATATGACCACATAGATCATTGACAAACACTTTAATATTTGCCATAAGTCTTGTACAAAGGTTATTTGAGTGAAGCATCTCTGGAAATGTTGTGATTTGCTGGTTATGACAATGCCATTTGTACGCATGTATTATTTCTGTACATAAATCTATAGATATTAACTAGGTGCTTATATTTCAGTGCCTTTAATTCAGAGAAACAACAGTGAAGCATTTGGCCAGCATATTGCAAAGGGGATTTCTAAGCTGAGTGGCCCATCAAGGAGTACCTGACTCTCAATGGATTTTGGTAGATGCCAGTCCACATCTGATGAGCTTTCCTCTGAATGTTCAAACCAGCACATGCGCAAAGAACTGCAGGGAACTGAGTTATGCATTCACCCATGTGATGGGACACCATTTTGTGGGCTGTGATTTTCCACAGGGAGAACAAAAGACCTGTCTGCCCTGGGAAGAAGTTATAAAAGGCCCTGGACTCATCTTCATTTTGCCTCTTTTCTGCTCCAGTCTCCTGACTATGGATTTATGCCAATGGGAGCATTCTAACAAAGGGACTGAGGTCCTTCCAAAGATTTGGAAGTAGTCAGAGACTTGATTTACAAATGCAGTTTATTCTATCACTGCCACAAGCCCGAACAAAGAACTTTGCAATTACTGCATTGATTTGATTTCTTTAATTTCAACTCTTACCTTTCTTTCTATAAAGGAACTTTTAGATTTTGGATTGGCAGCAAGCTAAATTTTGGGTAAGATCCAAGTTATATTTTGACCTGGATGTGTGACTGGTACTTTGGGATCCGAAGGGCATTTTATTTGATGAGCCTAGTTGTAAAGGGCCACTCATCACTGAATCTGGTGGGTTTGGTGGTCGCAAGATGGGAATGCCTCAAAATCCTGCTTTTATGACTTCTTAGCCAGTGTGGTGAGACAGAAGTTTATTTTGTTGTTGTTTTGATATATCTTATGGAAGAACAATCAACAGGATTTTAAGGTATATCTGCCCTAATTCTCCGTATTTTGCCCTGAATTTGGTATTCTTAGCAGTGGCTCCCAAAGACACAGCTACACCTGGGTTCAATGTCCAGGGTTTCCTCATCACAAAACACAACTGGCTCAAGCCCCCATCCAGTAGTGTGGGGAAATGTATCATCCCAGATGCCTCTAAGAGGCAGTACGTCTTCACTCGTAAGCTCTACATTTGTGCAATACAAAACAGAACGGTCATTAAAAGGGAACCCAGCATTACTTTGGGAAAACACCACAACCACAATTCAAAAGCGGGTGATCATAGGCAAAACACCCACTCAATAGTGTGTCGGGTAGCATCTTTCGTTTCAGATTCTCATGCTGTGGTATGCAAGTCTGACAAATGAAGGTCCCTTGAGCACATCACCCCTCCATTCAACTCAGTTTATTGGCCTTGGTTAACGAAGATTGGAGTGGTGATGCATTCCGGAAGATGCATCTCTGACTGCTGGAGGACACATTGAGCAACCTCTCTGCTGCTGCCACCGCAACTGGCTCACAGCTGCTGTTTATTTGCCACTACTGCCTCTGTTGCCATTGCTTGTCTGCTTCCAGTTGCAATCTCACCCTGTTTTTCTGTTACTGACCTTTGCTGCTGCTGCTGCTCCTAGCCAGCACTGCTTGCTGCTCCTGGGGCAGCTCAACCTGAGGTTCCACTGCTTGAACCAGCTCTCGGTGACTTCAGCAGGCAGCGAGGAACCTCAGAGCCAATGCAATCATTGTCTTTCACTCTCTCCACACAACACCTACGCTGTAGCTTCAACGTCTGCGCAGCAATTATGCCAGTTCTAAGAATCACCATCCAAAACCAAAGATTCTCAAATGAGTCTAATCTGCTCTGCTTTTAAACACTGGAGAGAGGCAGGTCAAATGGTACCTAGGACTCTTGAGAAAGCATGCATACCACAAGGCAGAAGTGCTTATCCCAACCCACTCATCTGCACAGGATTTTGATATTCCTGCCTCCTGCTCAGCAAGTGAAGTTCAGTTTCCGGTGCCCTCCGGCCCCTATCAGGGCATGCTAGGCGCAGCGCTGCTGCCCTTGACACATACAGTAAAGATAACAACATTTCACTACCCATGCATTTGACTATTAGAGTGATTTGTAACCCAAAACTAGACAAAACTGATCACTCTGGCACAGCAGCTCCATCTGCTGCGCATCTAGCTAGAGCTGGCATGCAAAAGCAATATGCTCCCAAAGTCTCTTCCCCCAGCTCTTCATTAGATGAGCAGGGAGACTTCAGTCAGACCCTGCTTGCAACTAGACTAAAGGAGATGTGGGTAGGCTCTGAATATTATATCACTTTACTTTGACCGCCGAAGAAAGAGACACTCACATCCTAGTTCATGGAAGTGCTGTATTCACTTGTAGCCAAACTAGGGTCCTGATCCTGAAAAGACTTATTCCCATGGCTAACTTCATATTGGCTACGTCTACACGTGCCCCAAACTTCGAAATGGCCACGCAAATGGCCATTTCGAAGTTTACTAATGAAGCGTTGAAATGCATATTCAGCGCTTCATTAGCATGCGGGCTGCTGCGGCGCTTCGAAATTGACGCACCTCGCCGCCGCGCGGCGCGTCCAGACGGGGCTCCTTTTCGAAAGGACCCCACCTACTCATGAGAATAAGCTCATGGGAATAAGGGGACTTCGAAGTAGGCGGGGTCCTTTCGAAAAGGAGCCCCGTCTGGACGCGCCGCACGGTGGCAAGGCGCATCAATTTCGAAGCGCCGCGGCAGCCCGCATGCTAATGAAGCGCTGAATATGCATTTCAGCACTTCATTAGTAAAGTTCGAAATGGCCATTTGTGTGGCCATTTCGAAGTTTGGGGCACGTGTGGACACGGCCATTATGTGTTGGGTCCACTGAAGTCAAGAGGAGTTTTTGATTGGTTTCAAAGGAGCCAAGATTTCACCTTGTGATTAGGCCCATGGCCTTCAATTAGTTTACTACAATGAGACTACTCAAAACATGTAAAGCTAAGCACATGCGTAAGTCTTTGCAGGATACATACAGTCTTTGGAAAGTTCCTGAAGGAAGACAAATGTTGTTCTTGCAGACTGTTTTAATTCCAAGAAGTTAAATTTTAGGAAGTACATACAATCATAACTGTGCAAATTCAAAATTCCTCCAGGATATTTCAGTCATATGTCTTCCAGAATGGATATTTATATAATCCTGAGTAGAATGCAATAATAGACAAAGATCTTAACAGGGGACATAATTTGTCATACTTTTCTACAATTCGTAAGTCTTATTGCAGTATGTGTTTCCTGCCTGGGCCACATTCGGTATTTCTAGTTGTAAATAGTAGATTCTAAATACCTCTCTTTTGATAGAGCAGAAATTCTACTCATCAGTAGAGACTTCAATGGCCAATTTCAGAAATGAAAATATTGCTTCAGTAAATTCAGACAGTATATTTTGTGAAACCTTTAAGCTTACAACTAATGTTCCCTCTAATCTTTCCTGTCCATGTGTGTTTTATCCATCCATGTGTGAAATAAATAGTTTATGTGCACCAAAGCATGTCTGAATGCGCACCACCAAGAAAAGCACAAAACCTAGCTGTGGGCACTTTGCTAGTTAGCTGAGTGGTATTTGAATTTCTGCTGAGTGGCCACACAAGCACAGAGCTTACAGGGGACACTGCTTACAATCAGGGCAAGCATATAAAATATTTGTCTGGGAGGGGTGGAAGAGGAAGAGTCTGGGATTATTAGTTTCCTTACCTCAAGAAATAGATTAGAGAATGAACACGAAGACCCAGAGAATTACACTCTTTTATGCACTCTGTACCAATACCAATATAAATAGAAAGAATATTTGTCCAGTCAAATTGAATATATGTTTGATAGTGGAACCACCCAGTGATAACATCTCCTTGGTACTTCCGCAAGTTGTAAGCGTCACTTATGAACTGAAGCCTATCAGTAATTGTTTAAGATATTCGCTCAAGTTTAATGTTCCAGGGATATAATTTTCAAACATGCCTAATTCCCTTGAGACTTTTGGAAAATTCCATCCTGGATCTTATTTATTAACATGGGGAAAAGTTTGAAGAAAAGAGATTCTTCAGTAATAAAAAATGTCACAGAAATACAGTTCGTAGCTATTGCCGTACTCCTTTTGGCTACTTGTTTCACTGCAAGGCTAACTGTGTTGACATATTTCTGGAGGAATCAAAATATAATCTAATGAAAAGAGGGATGTGCTTGTATTTGCTTAAATATCATGAACAATGCCAATTTGTAGAGCTTTGACAGGACAAAGAAATGTAGGATGAATTTCCAGTCAAAGAAAATGCAGCCACACTGATACCTGCAAGGTAAGTCAGTAGTGGCCAATCCACCCCCAGCTTGAAACAAAATAACCTCTTTGATCCCACCTTGCATGGCAGCTAGTACTGCACAAATATATTTCCATTGTTACGTCTTCATGAGTAGCAAAAATCGACTTCTCTGATGCTCCCACAGAAACCAAATTCATTATTCTTACTCTGGTCAGAGTGCACAGAGACCAAATCATTAGCAACCAGCTCACAGTTCAAGACAATTGTTAATTTTGTTTGCTGTGGGGGTGGGGGCATTTATTCTGAACTGCTTCATCTCCAGAAAGTCAGAAACACACACACACACACACACACACACACACACACACACACACACAAACTGCATGTAACTAGAAGTATTCACGTAATGATCCAAAACACATGAAGGGCAATAAGTTTACCTCTATCATTCCCCGTGTAATGAGTAAACACCATTGTATGGCAAGTCAGTGAATCGTGCATATATAGACTGTCCATGGGCTACACTATGAGATAAATTCCAATTTAAGGCAGTTAGCTCAATATTACCACAACTGTCTTCCCTGTAAATACCATTAGCTCAATTTAGGGAGTGCTAATAAAATACTAAAATATCGTTGGTACCTTCAGGGTATAGCACCAAGCTTGAACTCAAAAGTTTGATTAAAGGCCAGTGGGGAAACGCCACGTCTTAAAACCAAATTTACTAGCCTCCAGAAGTGCCCCGTATATAACCCACAATGCCCCTCAGTGCTCCGCTCTGGCAGCTGCTCTCCAGGGCTACGTCTACACGTGCACCCAACTTTCGAAATAGCTTATTTCGATGTTGCGACATCGAAATAGTCTATTTCAATGAATAACGTCTACACGTCCTCCAGGGCTGGCAACGTCGATGTTCAACTTCGACGTTGCTCAGCCCAACATCGAAATAGGCACAGCGAGGGAACGTCTACACGCCAAAGTAGCACACATCGAAATAAGGGAGCCAGGCACAGCTGCAGACAGGGTCACGGGGCGGACTCAACAGCAAGTCGCTCCCTTAAAGGGCCCCTCCCAGACACACTTTCATTAAACAGTGCAAGATACACAGAGCCAACAACTAGTTGCAGACCCTGTATATGCAGCACGGACCCCCAGCTGCAGCAGCAGCAGCCAGAAGCCCTGGGCTAAGGGCTGCTGCCCACGGTGACCACAGAGCCCCGCAAGGGCTGGAGAGAGAGTATCTCTCAACCCCCCAGCTGATGGCCGCCATGGAGGACCCCGCTATTTCGATGTTGCGGGACGCGGATCGTCTACACGTCCCTACTTCGATGTTGAACGTCGAAGTAGGGCGCTATTCCCATCCCCTCATGGGGTTAGCGACTTCGACGTCTCGCCGCCTAACGTCGATTTCAACTTCGAAATAGCGCCCGACGCGTGTAGACGTGACGGGCGCTATTTCGAAGTTACTGCCGCTACTTCGAAGTAGCGTGCACGTGTAGACGCAGCTCAGGTGTGCAGGAATTAGGTAACAGAAAGACCATGAATTTCAAATGGGGACCAGGAAGCCCATGGCTGTGGGGTCATGTTTGTACGAGAGCCTGAGAAATGCCTTTCTTTCTTTGCTATTAACAATACAAGCGCATCTACTCATTACAAATAGACCCTGCAGGGAGTTTGTGGTTCTGTCTCTTCACTTGGTATTTTTTTCTGGGCTGCCTGGTTCCAGCCACTGCCCCACCACACCACATGGCAGCAAGGCTCTTGTGGGGGTCGTGCTTGCATACGAGGCTGAGAAAATTCTTCTCAGCAGTTTACATTTGTGTGCAAACCCCCTTCCCTCCCTCACAGGTGCCACACAGTCAGGGTCTTTCCCGTGCTCACCCATTTCACGGGGGTAGCCCCCAGTCCAATAAAAGGATGTGCCTGCCTTTTGGCGCTGATCATTCTGCCAGGCAGCACCACGTCCTGGCTTGCACACAGTTAGGGCTCTAAGGGTGGGAAAGAATTTCGGGGGCTTGCAGCCACCAGGGGGGAGTCTCCCTCAGCAGGGGGACTAATTCAACTACCCCCACAATGAACACCTCCCAAGCCTCTAGCAAGAGACCGGGGTCTTGCAGATGCAGGGAGAAGTCTTCCCCACTGGCTAAGATATTTGGGGGCTTGATGCTGGCAGGGAGAAGTCTACCCCGGCAGAAAACAATTTCGGGGGCTTGCAGACACCATCAGGGAGTGTTCCCAAGTGGCTAAGATATACCAGGGGAGGGGGCACTAATTTGACTGGCCTAGTACTGAACCCTCCCCCAAGGCCCCCAGCAAGGGACCGGGGGGGCTTGCTGCCACAGGGGAAGTCTCACCCAGTGGCGAAGATATTTGCGGGCTTGCTGCTGTAACACTTCTGCCAGCATGAGTCAGCAGCAACCAGGGCCAGGTTCAACATCTAGGGGTTCCTTTTCATCCATCTCACACAGAACCGGCTCAAGCTCCCACCCAGTAGCCTGAGAAATTCACACACCCCTGGGCACCTCGGAGAGGCAGTGATTTCCAAGACCAGCATCTGATGAAGTGAGTCTGTGCTCACGAAAGCTCATGCTCAAAACTTTTCTGTTAGTCTATAAGGTGCCACAGGACCCTTCGTTGCTGTTACAGATCCAGACTAACATGGCTACCCCTCCGATATTTGACACAATTCTTATACTGAGTGTTAGCATAAATTGTAATTTTACAACAATGTGTTTACAATAGACAAAATCTCATTGCTTCCTTGCTATCCATCAGGCTTTGTTTGCAAGGTATCACATATGCACACCTTTGCATTCTCATGCAAATGATCTCTGGGAGACACATTCCTCCCAGCCTTCAGCAGCATTGAGTTCCTGCTGGCACATTCTTTACATCTTCCCCCCAGCCAACAATTTGTCGTCCTGGCAAAAAACTTCTGATTACACCACCCATGTGAATTTCCTTCTAAGGGTCTGAGAAAACCCACTAAGACTTCCACAAGTCTGTGCACCAGGTGTATTACGTCCTCCCCAACCACTCCTGGTGCCTCGTAAGTTAGTCTATTTACAGGCTTTATAACTTTATCTCACCTATTGAGCGAGGGCATAGCAGGGGCTGTGGGAGCCTGTTCTGAGGACAGGAGCAAGGGGAGCCTTCCCAAGGATTCCCTTTGTACTGGCGTAGGCCCTTCTATCTCTTGCTCATACACAGGGATGTCCTGGGTAAAAACATCTCCATCTTCTAATTGAGGTGCATCTACATATGCTTGGTTGTCCTGCAGACTGTCTGTAAGTGGGGACAATTTCATATTCCAGGCTAGTCTTGTTGTGGGAGGAGGGTTTCCAGCCACAGGCCTAAACACTTCTGCCTTGGGATTTAGCGCTGAAGATGTTGAACTTTCCCCATGTTCTCTTGATAGGATCTGGGGACTTGTTCCCATTCTAAGCTGTTCCATGGGGGTCTCATCCTCTTCAGAGTCACTGTGAAAAGTGCTGGGTAAGGGTAGATTAGCTCCACAGTGCCCACTGCCTGTGTTGGGCAGTGGAGGTGACCTTGCACTCTCTTTTCACCCTGGGCTTGTGTCATAGTCCATCTCAGAAGGGGCACCAACCAATTCTCCCACGGGCAGTAGGAGGTTTCTATGTACTGTCTTCATTGGCCCTGACCCACTCTCAGGTTTAATCTTGTAGACAGGCAGGTCCCTAAGTCTTTCCACCACCAAGTAGGGTGTTGCCTTCCATCTATCAGCAATCTTGTGTTTGCCAGCAACACCTAGATTTCACAGCAGAACTCTGTCCCCACATTGGAGCTCCTGCAGGCACACTCTTGCATCATACCGGTGTAAATATGTCTCATAGCTTTCACCATCCTCTGACACCCCAAAGCATAGGTCTATGGGTAGTCTGGGTTCTCTTCCAAACATTAGAAAATATGGGGCGGCTCCAATAGCATCATTCTTCATGGCATTGTAGGCATGCACCAAAAAGGCAACATGCTGACTCCAGGATGCCTTCTGCTCTGGACACAATGCCCCCTGCATAACCAATAGAGTTCGGTTAAATCATTCTGGCTGAGGGTCACCTTGTGGGTGGTAAGGGGTTATCCTGGACTTTTTTATTCCTGCCACCTTCAGCACCTCCTTCAAGAGGCAACTCTCAAAGTCTCACCCCTGGTCAGAGTGTATCCAAGTTGGGAGTCCAAACACTGAAAAGTACTTTTTCCCCGCAATACTCATGCTACGGTGGTGGCTTCCTGGTCATGTGTGAGGTAGTCCTGAGAGTACTGGGTACAGTGGTCAGTCACTGCTAAGATATTTCCAATATTCTTCCTGTCCAGTTCTAGAGACAAGAAATCAATGCATACCAACTCCAAGGGCTTGCTGGTTGTGATGTTCTGCAGATAGGCTGCTCTAGTGGGCAGAGTTTTCCATTGAACACATTGTGCACACATCTCACATTTCCTGCGTACATCCTCGGCCATCCGGGGCCAACAGAACCTATTGTAGATAAGCTCAAGGGTTCCTTCCATACCCAAATGCCCAAAATTGTTGTGCAGGGCCCTCATGGCCAGGGCTCTGTACTCTCTTGGCAGTACCAGTTGTGTTCATTGATTTTGCAATGGATCTACTGTGACCCAGTGCAGCACACCTTGTATCAGTGTCAGTTTGTTCCACTCCCTCAACAATGGAGGGAACAATGGTCATAGGGTTTTGCCCCTCTGTCTCTGCAAGTAGGGTGTCATGGATGTCAGCAGCTTGCAGTTGGGCTTTTTGCCACTCCACAGCATTGCACGGGGGCAATGGAGATTGGTCCAACACAATATAGTTCACAGAAGCCGATGGCACACTCTCGGGTGGTAAATCCAGAGTTTCAGCAATACAACTCTCAGGGGCCTCAGACTTGTAACTTCCATTGTAAATGGCACTCACTCCATCTAAAGGAATCTCAGCAATTTCTGATGGCTGTGGGTGCTATGAAAATGCACCTGCATCAGTGTTGCTTCTCCCAGATCGGTACTGTATGCTGAACTCATACCTGGCCAAGGCAGCCACCCATCTCTGCCCAGTAGCGTCCAGCTTAGCACTGGTCAATACATACGTCAATGGATTGTTGTCTGTCCATACTTGGAACTTAGCACCATACAGATAGTCACGAAACTTCAGTGATGGCCCACTTCAAGGCCAAGAACTCTAGCTTGCGGATAGGGTAACAAGTGTCACTGTCAGACAATCCTCGGCTGGCAAAGGCCACAGGTCTATGTTTGCAGTCCACTTCTTGGTATAAAACCACCCCTAAACCTTCCAAATTGGCATCAGTATGTAAAATAAAGGGTTTGTTTGGGTCAGCAAACACTAGTACAGGAGCACGACTTAGGCAGTTAATGATCTCTCCAAAAGCTCTCTCACACGTCTCGTCCCACTGTGATCCAAAAGACTCTAGAGCATGGGTGTCCAACCTTTTGGCTTGCCTGGGCTGCATTGAGTGAAGAGGAATTGTCTTGGGCTGCATATAAAATATATAATATAGTTAATGTATATAAATCACATAATAATGTTAAAAGTTTACGATTTTGTGGGGCCGCAGGTTAGACACGCCTGCTCTAGAGGACCACGGCACTTCTGCTATGGGAGCCTTGGGGGACCTCCACTTACCCCGGTCTTAGTCTTGTTCTTGCCAAGCGGGTATCCATGGGTGAGATCATTCAGAGGCTTCACAATGCTAGCATAATTCTTCACAAATCTACAGTAGTATCCACTAAACCCTAGAAAGGTTTTAAGCTCCTGGTAATTGTTGGGACATGGCCACGTGACAAGTGCCTCTATTTTATATGGGTCAGTACTCACACCTTCCTGGGACACAGTAGCTGCGTCTACACGTGCACGCTACTTCGAAGTAGCGGCACTAACTTCGAAATAGCGCCCGTCACGTCTACACGCGTCGGGCGCTATTTCGAAGTTGAAATCGACATTAGGCGGCGAGACGTCGAAGTCGCTAACCCCATGAGGGGATGGGAATAGCGCCCTACTTCGACGTTCAACATCGAAGTAGGGACGTGTAGACGATCCGCGTCCCGCAACATCGAAATAGCGGGGTCCTCCATGGCGGCCATCAGCTGGGGGGTTGAGAGATACTCTCTCTCCAGCCCTTGCGGGGCTCTGTGGTCACCGTGGGCAGCAGCCCTTAGCCCAGGGCTTCTGGCTGCTGCTGCTGCAGCTGGGGGTCCGTGCTGCATATACAGGGTCTGCAACTAGTTGTTGGCTCTGTGTATCTTGCACTGTTTAATGAAAGTGTGTCTGGGAGGGGCCCTTTAAGGGAGCGACTTGCTGTTGAGTCCGCCCCGTGACCCTGTCTGCAGCTGTGCCTGGCTCCCTTATTTCGATGTGTGCTACTTTGGCGTGTAGACGTTCCCTCGCTGTGCCTATTTCGATGTTGGGCTGAGCAACGTCGAAGTTGAACATCGACGTTGCCAGCCCTGGAGGACGTGTAGACGTTATTCATCGAAATAGCCTATTTCGATGTCGCAACATCGAAATAAGCTATTTCGAAGTTGGGTGCACGTGTAGACGTAGCCAGTGTGACCCACATACTTCACCAATGTTCTATAGAACTAGCATTTGTCGATAGAAAGCTTCAATCCATAGGCCTCCAACCGGTCGAGGATCTTAAGAAGTCTTTCTTCATGCTTCTCCAATGTTCTTCCAAATACAATCAGGTCATCCAAATAAACCAAGACCTGCGGCAGTTCATGTTGCCCACAACTTTCTCCATAAGATGCTGGAATGTGGCTGGTGCCCCAGAAGTCCCCTGAGGCATGCATTCAAACTGGTAGAACCCTAATGGGCAGATGAAGGCTGTCTTCTCTTCATCTGCTTCTCCCAGAGGAATCTGATAATACCCACTTCAAAGGTCTAAAACTGAAAACCACTGGCTTCCCAGGCTTCAGCAGCATTGACTTCCTGCTGGCACATTTCTTACACTGCCACCGGGGGAAGTGTCCTCCCAGCAGCTACGATAGTAAGGGGGATTACTTTAACATTTCAACCAGCTCTTCAGCCACAGACCACAGCACCCCCCCTCACCAAAAATATCTGGGGGGCTTGCTGTCCATTGCAGGCACCTGCTACTTTGATATTTCTGTTACAAAATTTTCCTAACATTTCCTATCTGTCTTCATGCTTTGACACCCCCACCCCCACCCACAAAAACTCAAGGGGGGAGAGCCAGTTGTGATTCCCGTTTCCATTATAAGTTCGGTGTATGAGGTTTCACTGCCATCCCCCGTGTTGGCAGTGTCTGTGTAGTGAAGAGGGAAGACAAAGATCTTTTTTCCCCTCAACTTTTCTATCTCCTTTCTTCAAACTTTGAGAGTATAGTCTGTCCCTGTGTTGTTTTCAGGGATTGGATGTCATCACGGGGGGCGGGGGGGACACTTAGTGGATGGCCAGTTAAGAACACCGCTGGTGCACAGAAGCCTTATAGTGCACTGGAAAGCCAAAGACTCTCCTTTCAACAACTCTATCTTTTCAAAAATTTTCTTATCTTCTCTTTCTTCAAGCTTTGCAAGGTCCCTGTATTATTTTCAGGGATCGGATGCAATCACAGGAGGTGGGACATTCAGTGGATGGCCAGGTGAGAATTCAGCTACAGAAGAAAGATTTATGTAACCTTTTTTGCCATCTTTGTAGATGCCCTACTTTTCCTTCCTTGCAATGGGAAAATGGACATTTGCTGACCATGGGAGGGGAATGAGGAAAATGCAATGTTGGAAGATGTCAAAGACCAGCGAGCATACCCAGAATGCTATGGGGATGAGGGAACTGTAGGATACGTTCCCACAACGCACTACTGCAACAGTTGATGTTTGCCAATGAGTGTGGCAGCAATAAGCCAACTTTCTAAGGAGCAGGTGGGGAGGTAAGGATAGTCAAAATTGAATTTATAAATTCAAGAATTACAAAATCAATATTAATAAATTCTAATTTATCTCATAGTGTAGACATAGCCTCAGACACAAGATTAGAGATACAATTTACTTTCTAACACCAGCAGCCACAGGTATTAAGATACAGCCTGATCCATTGCAAAAGAAAATGCACTGTGAGTCAGGAGAGCTGGAATCTATTCTCAGCTCTGCCAGTGACCACAGACAAGTCACTTAAACTCACTTAAACACTCTTGCATGAACCTTCCCCGCCTCCACCCCCACTATAAAGCAGGGTTTATGCCCATGATTCCAGCCCTTGTGCTCAAGTGCTTTAGACCAGTAGCTCTGGACCAAGGATGTGTGTACCCCTTCTAGGGGTACATCAACCCATTTAGATATTGCCCTAGATTTACAACAGGCTGCATATAAAACACTAGGAAAGCCAGTACAAACTAAAATGTCATATGACATGTTTACACTGCATTATATACTATACACTGAAAAACACAATATTTATATTCCAATTGATCTATTTTTAACTATATGATCAAAACAAGAAAGTAAGCAATTTTTCAATAGTAGTGGGCTCTGACGCTTTCATGGAAGGAAATAGGGAGAGAGGCATCAGACAACAATGGCTGCTGAGCCTATCGCTGTTGATGATCTGACACTTTCGTGACTTTACATCTGGTATCATAAGCAAGCAGTTTTTAAGTGAGGTGAAACTTACCAGTACAAAAGGCAAATCAGACTTCTGAAAGACTGCAGCAGGCTGGAAAGGCAGACAGCCACTGCTTTCAACAAAGGAGGGAAAAACATCAAAGAGGTGCCACAGGAATGGATCCAAGGGCAGAATAACCTGGGAAATTAGGAGAGCATGTTAAAACAAACTAACGTCCAAAAGAAAATTTGTAAGAAATAAGCAAGTCATAGTTTAATCCACTGTCTTCACTGAATCACACAAGGGATGGATTAGGTCCGAGTGTGGTGAATGGTCATTAAATGGCATATTATATATTTAAAAAGCTGAAGAGGAACTAGAATATTACATGTTGAAACAAGGACTAAGCTAGAGTGACCGTATTGGGTGGGACAGTCCTGTATTTGGGACACCAAAAAGGCATCTCGACTTTTTTTTTTTTTAAAGGGACTAATTGTCCCGTATTTGCCCTCCCCCCGCCCCCAGCCTTAGGGAAGCAGGGGGAGCACCAGCAGCTGCCACTTCCCTGGGGGAGCGCCAGCAGCTGCCTCCTCCTTTCTGGCTCCCAGGGGCTTGGAGGAGCCGCCCCTCACCCCCATATCTCCCTGGCTATGTCTACATTTAGAAAAAACTTTGAAATGGCCATGCTAATGGCCAAATAGAAAAATACTAATGAGGCGCTTACATGAATATTCAACACCTCATTAGCATGCTGCTGGCTGTGGCACTTCGAAAGTGCCACATTTTGCTCGCTCGAGGCTCATCTACATGGGGTTCCTAGCTGATAGGAACAAGGGGATTTCAATGTTGGCAGGGTCCCTTAGAAAAGGACCCTAGTGTAGACGAGCCACAGGAGAGCAAAATGCGGCACTTTCAAAGTGCCATGGCTGGCGACATGCTAATGAGGAGCTGAATATTAATTTCAGCACCTCATTAGTATTCTTCAATTTGGCCATTATCATGGCCATTTCAAAGTTTTTTCTAAGTGTAGACGTAGCCCCATCCCATATTTAGGACAGGGAGATACGGTCGCCCTAACTATGCAGATAGGGAATGTTTATTTCTAGTTTCTCCTGCATGGAGAATATGGGAACATTCTCTAAGTTACAACTTAAAGTTCAGGACACTGACTGAAACCCTTACTGATATTTTTCCACTATACTGATGAGAACAATTTGCTGTATATCTATTCCCCGTGTAAATGATCATGGAAAGAATAAAAGAAAATCTGGCGTATGTTAGTCATCCTCACACCCTGCCCCTTTGATGCAGGGTAATATAATCACATAATTTGTTTTTGGTTTTGGCAAATAACAAAACAGTTCTGGCATCAATGATAAAAATCCTATAAACCTTATATTTGTCAGGAGCCCGGCCTCTCCCTGAATTGGGGCCTGCTGAGGATTTGGAATGGAACTCTTTTGTTGGGAAAGAGTTTTTACATTTCAACATGTGACACAAGCCAATTGGCTCAAGAAAAGTTAAATGATGCTCTTGCCCAGTTCACAGCTCTTAGAGAACTCACAGTTGTCCTTTCTCCCTTCTCTCTAAGTCAAGTCTCTCCAGTTACATATTGAAGCACAGCCTTCTCTTGTAATAGCAGTACTGTCGGTTGTAAGATTCATTCCAGGGGTAACAGAGGTTCCCCTGTTCACAAAAACAAGAGGCAAACCTCAGCTGCATTTAAAATAGGTACATTAAACAGTTAACCGGTTAAGCATACCAGTAAGCATGAGGTTACTAGTATGCTTACCAGTGAGCTGGCCTTTGCCAGTGAACTCCAGCAGCAGCCGGATGCTCTGGGCCGGAGCAGCCCCAGCAATGGAGCAGTCATCAGGTACAGCTGGGCAACAGGTCCTAAGTTAAAACAGTTAACCAGTATCATTTAACTAGTTAACCATTTTAAAATTCCTAATTTAAAACCCACTTGCCTTGTAACTTGGACCTTTCTTTGTTCCTGTAGTCTCTTTGCATTTACAATCTGGGTTTGAAATTAGAGATAAATGCAAAGTCACATGTATAGTGAGTGCTGTTAAAAACTCAGCACTATCCCTCCTGGTATTTTTGTAGACATGTTGATTTTAAGGCCAGAAAGGCATATTGTGCCCTGACCTCCTGCATACACAGGCTGCAGCATTTCACCCCATACTTCCTCAATCAAGACTAATAACTTGAGGCTGGACTTGATTGTTGTCCTAGTTTTTTTCCTAGACTTGGATCAGAAGAGATCTCCATAGCACAATTGCTAAGGAACAGTTTCCATCTTTCATGTTGCCCACTTGTGCAAAAAAGTAAATGAAAGCAAAGGGAAAATAAGCAATGGAAACATGACTAGAACACAAATGGCCACAGTTTAAAAGTACAAGCTGTGAGTCCATGAAATGCACACACATTTTGTATGCTAACCTCAGGTATTTGCATTTACAAATTCAGTATCTGCTGGTGCAATAGCTATCTGTACATTTTGTGCACTGGTGATTTATACAGCAGAATGTGCAGCTTTGTCAATATTGAAGAGGTTAGTGATTTGAGTACACACATTTGTAATCAAGAACTTACACTAAGGAAAGAGCATGGTTCCCTATATTCTGCCAATGCATCCTCAGTGAAATGTGTGGGTTTATGGGAGAGTGTAATGGTGTCACATTAGCCAGGGTAGAATTTAGCCAAGTATTACCTCAGCTTTCTCATGTTAACCTCTCAGCAGCTCTCTCTTGTACTTAATCTTGGACATTATTAAGCACTCCCTAGCCTTGAGCCCACAGGCTTGTGGCTGGTTAACATGATTGGTTTCAGTGTAACAGGGGAAGCACCTCCCTCTCCTGTGCAACCCCTTCTGGTTGTGTGCATCTAGAGTATTTCAGTAGGTAGCCCTGGACCTGATATGGAGCAGTATCCCAGGACTTCCTCCCTGCACATACCATCTTCCAGGCTCAGTCACTGCTCAGGCCTACCAGCCAGCCAGGAGTCTCTCATTCCCACAGTCCCTGCCAGAAAACTTATCTTTTTACCTGCTCTTCTTCCAAACAGGCATACAATCCTTCCCTCTCCAGACCCAAGCAACAACTAATTGGACTCTGCTGAAACTCCTTTTATATGGCCCTCCTGGCCTGCGATTGGCCACTACAGAAGCCTCTCCAGTTGGTCACTTCCACTCAACCATTCTAAGCTGCTTGGAGGACCTCTCTACTGCTCTACTCTTGAGATGGACGAGGCAGAACACTGAGGCTCCCAGCCATCAGCCTTTGGGCCTAGTCCAGCCCATCCCACTCAGCGTCTTCAAGTTAGGCATGTGCTCAAGAGCTTTGTTGTATATCAGCACCTTGCAGGATGAGCTCTTAGTGATTAATAGCAATATGCAACAGAATCAGCCTAGCGTGCCCCAAGTCATATGTTCAACGCATAGTCAATTTAAAAATCCATCTACATATCTGTGGGCATTGTCTCCTTGTTTCAAAAAGCAGCAGTTCATTTCAAGGTTTATGATAATATACCTGTCAACACTGTAGAAAAAAAAAAAAAAGTCCAGGAAAATGTATAGCCTCTACAAGAGTGGGCTTGGAAAGATGGTGTCAAGTGGCAGTTCAGCCACTGGGGTACTGAGACATGCTCCCCTCTGAAAGGTGAGATTATATAATCAGAATAAAACAAAAATGCCATGCCCCAATTCCATGTACTATGTCAGTCACCTTATCCAGCTAATGAAAGAGCTACGACTGGCAGCAGTTTGCAGCTCTCATATTGTAAAGTGAATAATCCACAAGAGGGCTCCAAAACAGCAGCAGCAGGAGGACATGTGGGAGATGGTTAGGTTTTGTAGAGCAGCTCTAGCAAAGAAGGGACAACTTCAAATTTGAGCGTCTGTCACCCCCACACTAAAGGGTGTTGTTCACCTTCCCATGTAGTGGCAGCTAGACCACTTACAGGAAGAAATAATGAGTCCCCTCCACAGCCTTAACTGAGAGGCAGTGGGCTTTTAGCTCAAACTGTAGAGGCTCCAGCACTAAGCTCCACAAGTCACAGGTTTGAATTCACCTGTGGGTGGTTACACTTCCCTACTGAGGAAGTGTGCAACTACCGGGAATGAGATTGTCCCACCAAACAGTTGCACTTAGAGAAACCCCTGGTGTGTTCTTCCTCCAAATGCACCATTAGACCTATGACAGTCACAATTTGCCCAGAATTGAACCTGTTAGACACCAATGACAGTGGATTTCACTGTGCGTGGCAGTTCTGTATGTTTACATTAAAATCCTGAGATGTTTTGCTGGCTCTGTATAAATAACTTCCCATGGAGGAAATCATATAAAGAACAGCCTGGGGGTGGAAAGACATTAAGCTTTAGCCAGACTTTAGACACTACATCCCTGAGGTTAGGGAGTGTTTTAAGAGCAGGGTCTGAGGCATGCACCAGACAGGCAGGGTGGAGAAGAATGCAATTCTTGTCCCAAATGCTAATCCAAGATCAGACATGAACACCAGCTGATAAAAGAGACAGTATTACAAAGCCACCAGTGGGGGAAGAGAAGGTGGGAAGGAAAGAGCAAGGTGTACTCCAATGCTGGGGTGAAATGATGACCAAACAGGATGTCAGTCCAGAGATTTCCAGATTTTCCAGACCGTGAGTATCTTTAATGTTTGTAATCATAAGATTTTATTTCTAACCAACGGGACTCTTGCTGAGCTCCTGCCTTCAGGTAAATGTATTTTACATTTTGCTCTATTTTCTCATACAGATGGCTATATCTCAAATAATCGCTTGTTTAAAATTCACATGATTTGCTGGTTCCATTGCAGTTGGGCCCACACCCGAATGAGATTTGATGGTCACCATACAGACACACAGTGAAAGAACGTGCAATCCAGCCAGACAAGCAGCCAGACATAGGACGTGCTCTTATCTCCATTTCACAGATGGGGAACTGAGCCACAAAGATCAAGTGACTTGCCCAGCATCACATAGGAGGTCTGTGACAGAGCTAGATTTCCTGAGTCTTAGTCCTCAGCCTTAACTAAGATAGTTAGGAGACCAACCAATCTCTCCAAGGCCAACTCTGAGCAGCTGGCTGAAGGCTTAGTTGTATGATCTTCTGTTGAGCAGCATGGAGTGAGCTGTGTGCATTGCCTATCAGACTGCACAATGCATAAGACTTAGAACTAACATGGCTCACATGTGTAAGGAGAAGGGGGCTCTTTGTGGCAAAAGGGGTAAGCAGCCATTGCGTCTTCTTCAGGACAGCTAGATCTCCCACTTACCCTCTTAAATACCTCCAAATGAAGGGGATCTGCATATTCCGAAGAGCTAGTGCACAAAACACTGAAGCTGCGTCTACACGTGCACGCTACTTCGAAGTAGCGGCACTAACTTCGAAATAGCGCCCGTCGTGTCTACATGCGTCGGGCGCTATTTCAAAGTTAACTTCGACGTTAGGCGGCGAGACGTCGAAGTCGCTAACCTCATGAGGAGATAGGAATAGCGCCCTACTTCGACGTTCAACGTCGAAGTAGGGACCGTGTAGACGATTCGCGTCCCGCAACATCGAAATTGCTGGGTCCTCCATGGCGGCCATCAGCTGGGGGGTTGAGAGATGCTCTCTCTCCAGCCCCTGCGGGGCTCTATGGTCACCGTGGGCAGCAGCCCTTAGCCCAGGGCTTCTGGCTGCTTCTGCGGCAGCTGGGGATCTATGCTGCAGGCACAGGGTCTGCAACCAGTTGTCAGCTCTGTGGATCTTGTGTTGTTTAGTGCAACTGTGTCTGGGAGGGGCCCTTTAAGGGAGCGGCTGGCTGTTGAGTCCGCCCTGTGACCCTGTCTGCAGCTGTGCCTGGCATCTCTATTTCGATGTGTGCTACTTTGACGTGTAGATGTTCCCTCGCTGCGCCTATTTCGATGTTGGGCTGAGCAACGTCGAAGTTGAACATCGACGTTGCCGGCCCTGGAGGACGTGTAGACGTTATTCATCGAAATAGACTATTTCGATGTTGGCTGCATGTGTAGACGTAGCCTGAATGTCCAGCAACCAGTGTTCCCTGTAAGCTGAGTGCTTGGGTGGCCACTCGGCAGAGATTCAGGTGTCACCGAGCTGATTTGGAGAGCACCCATGGCCGCCCCAGCCTGCAGCACGTGCTTGAACTGGTGGTGCACATCTGCACATGCCTTGGTGTCTTTAACACAATACATTCTGCACATGGATGTTAGAAGGAACAGTGCCAGGTGTCATCCCAGCGAGCTGAGAGGCTCAATTTGAAAGAGTCAGAGGCACAAGCTAAATGCTCTGAGAGGCAACAACAGCTCAAGTTCTGAGGTTTGTTTTCATGTTGACACATTTTTTCCAGCCTCTGCAAAGTGATTCATGAGGCATGTTGGCCAACAATGCACAAAGTGCGCCCATAGGAGGTCTCAAAAATGCATCTAAGAATGCTCAGATAACTTTGCAGCACAGCACGTTTTGCCCCACAGGCAGAATTGGGGCAACATCTCTATCCTAGGTGCTTCTGTGTATTTCCTTGTTAACATATGGGGCCTCGTAGGATTGGTGGCTTCCCTATGCTCAGAAGAAAAGCGGAGGTAAGCTAGAGAGCCAGCACATAGGGCAGTGGTGGGAAACCTGGGCATGTGGCCTACCAGGGAGCCAGCTGTGGACCATGAACCCCCTCGGCTGTCCCCTCCCCCCTGACCTTTTGTGCACTGGGGCACCAGAGCCCCACACTTCCTAAGCATCCCTCCTCCCTCCCAGCACTTTCAGAGCCCCTCATATCACCTGATTCATGCTCCATCCCTGCTCCTCCGCCGTTCTCCCACAGCTGCAATGCGGCAAATCAGCTGTTCATGGCGTTCCAGCTCTGGGGGTAGGAGGAGGAGCACGGATAGAGTGCAAATCAGGCAAATCATGAACAACAAAAGTGCTGGGTAGATGATACAGTAGATTGGTGCTGAGCTAGTCTACAGAAACTAAGCCACTCTGCACTGGACAGGGAAAGATGGAAGGAAGTAGTGAGAGAGGCATCACACACCAATGGGTGTGGAGCCCATGGTTGTTGATGATGATGGTGATGATGATGATGAAAAGTGCTGGGAAAGGGGGTGGGGAGCAGGTAAGTGCCAGGCTCCACAGTCCTGGTGCATGAGAGGTGCATGGAGGTGAGGGAGCACAAAAGGGGGCCGTGGGGCTGCATGTGGAACAAGAGTGGGCCATGAGCCACTGGGGCCCACTGAGACCAAGAAGGGGCACCCATGTGGTCCACCCACTATTCCTGGTTGCATGTCCCTGACATAGGCCATTCTATATCTTCTGCTTCCCATGAAGCTGTGATCAACATGAGTTCTAACCACAGTAGCATGTTCAGTGTGCTCAGGGAAGGAAAAGGGCAGGGGGATTCCCAGCTATACAGTTCAACCCAACTCCCTTACACCTGAGTTGCAATGGGGTGGAAGATTCCATCCCTGGAGTTCCACAGTGTATATGAAGCAATGGCCACAACAGTCACAACTGGCCCTGGGGACAAGGTGGGAGGGGAGCCCTGATTCTCCACCTCTGAAGGGGCAGGGCCAAGGGCAGAAGGGGCAGGGCTTAGGGCAATCGGCCTTGGCTCTCTTACATATTTCCTCAGAGCCACACTCTGAGCAACAGCACAGCGCTCCACATCTCAAAGGGGCTTGGACCTCTGGCCACCGCCACTGCTACTTTGATAGCAGTGGAAGCTGGAGCTCTGGGCCCCTTTGAAATGCCAAATGTCTCCTATGCCCCCACCATCGGTGACCTGATCTGGGTGTGGGGAGGGCTTTCCCTCCAGCTCTTTTTTCACATCCTTAGCTGACACATATTCCGTTGCTGACTACTTACAGTTGTCCTTTGATACCTTCTGGTCTCTGTTGTGCATTGCGACACTACTTACATTTCCCCGTCCAAGATATAAAGATGAACATGATGTAAACAGTATCATTCACGCACAAACATAATTGCAACCTCTCAATTGATTTTATGACAAAAAAATACACAATAAACCTGTAGCAGGCTATTAATGAGAATCATTTGCAATAAAGCCTTGTGTCACTCTGCAAATAAAGATGAGTGATTGTTATGAGCGTATAAAACTGATGTGCAAATCATACGCCATGTTTATTTCACATGATTTTCCTAATGGTTGCAGTTTGGGATACATACACTTTAACCTAAATATTGCAATGTTTAACCACATAATTATTTCATCTCAAGTGACATCATTTGTGCTTTAATGTTGTACATTTATGCCCTGTGTTCTGACCACAAGACTAGAGATATGGTAGGATATAAAATGTTAGGCTTCATTTTGCTTAGCTCTATACATGAGTGGGGTTAGTGTCCTGCCCTTCCACCAACAACTAAAGCCAGATGCAATTTGAGGCTTACGCTGTCAGACTAAAATTTACTCCCGTAGAGAGGGTCAGTGTGCAAATGGCACTTTCATGGTGCAGTGGCCTTGGCGGGCCATCTGCAAAGGACTGAGATGCCAGTGCAAACAATAGCACTAAAAATCCCAAGGCTGGCAAGGATGGGCATATGGCCCCAACATCCCCTCTCTACTCGGCACTATGAGCTGAAACAGTAAAAGGAGCACATGCCACACAACAGGCCCAACAGCAGTTCCTGGTCCAGCTAGTTGCTATCCTCTTGCCACCCCAAAAGCCAGCATGAGCCAAAGGCAGGGACTCTGAATCCCACAGCAATCACCAGCCACCAGTGAAGCTCATGAAAATGGGCCCCGGGGGTGACCTGTAAGCATTCCTAGTCATGGTCAAGAGGGTCACCACTGTCGCTGAGTGGCGCTCCAATATATTGGACTGTCCTGCTAGCTCCATATCTTAGTGTCAGCCCAAAACACCTACCACAGCACTGGTATTGCAGAAGGCCAAGATTACACCAGAGTCAGGGCTGTATCAAGACCCACCAGCAACACTCCTGCCAGGAAAGATTTCCTCAGGGCACGAAGCCATAAATGGTGGCCCACGCCCTTCAGAACACTGCTGCAAGTGGCTTGAGCCCTGAGAGCAAACAAGGGAAGAGGTGGCCAAACACATGGTGAGGAGAATCTTCATAATTGCACCAGCACTAACAGCTGGGAATGGGCGTTATGACACTGACCTGGGACCTTGGCCAATGCAGTCAGGCTGGTGGAAAATTTCCTGACTTCAGGAGACACCACAAGAGCTGTGTGGCAACCGGAGGGTCTTAGATCCAGGGGCTCCTTGCCAGTCAGACCCAGAGACTACCAAGAGTGGTGCACCCCAGAAAACCTGAAATTCAACCCCTAGCTGCAATCCAACCATGACTTAGCTGGGACCCCAGAAATCAGAGCCCTGGGGACTCAGATCCCTCAGGAGAAACACAGTCCCAGTGGAGAAGCCACAGGGATGCTCCACCACCTACAGTGCTGGAAAGGAATGCGGAGAGCATGCCCCCACTCACCCCAGACAGGTCTTGCCTTTTATGAAGAAAGCCAGGCTATGTCTGCCAGGAGTGCCTCTACGTATATTATTCCTACAGATAAGTCTGAACCGTGGACACCTGGCAGTAGGAAAGGGCCTGCCAAAATAGTAATTCCTGTGCAGATTAACAGCGTTGCCACAGTGGCATTGATGGATTATAGGGGTACTCAGACGATAGTCAAAGAGCAACCAGATGGGCAAGGAGACAACCTAGACACCATCTATCTACAGTGTGTCCCTGGAGATATATGCTTGTACCCCATGAGGGAAGTGCAACTCCTGATAGGTGACTGCTCCAGGACAGTATGGATCAGGATAGCCCCTGAACTGACTTAGCTGGTGATTCTACATTTAGACCTGGAAGATTTTAGGGAGATTATAAAATTCTTGGTTAATGACCATCAGGAGAAGAAGACCCCCAGGGAGGAACACCCAAGTCCCCAGGGTCAGGAAACCTAGCTTGAGTTGGAGACAACAAGGACACCAGAGAGGCCCCCTCTCAGTTGGAGACACCACCCAAGAGACAGAAGAGCCCACAGACACACGACTTGGATTTGCTAATGGCCAATATAAATTTTGTTAGTGCCCAGAAGGACCTGGCACTGAGCTGGTCATATGAGTAGCACACGAGCATGAAATGAAAAGTGTGAGATCTGCAGCTGCTGAAATATGCCTATAAATTCCAGACTTACAAAATCAATATGAATAAATTTGACTTTCTCTCATAGTGTAGACACAGCCAAAGGCTGCACCCAGAAAGCCTTCTCTGGCTCAGAGGAGACTCCAGTATGTTTTGTATTCTTCTGCTCCTTTAGTATCTGCATTTGGAATCTGATAACTTTATTAACACTCAGAATTACACTGTTAAACAGTGAGACTTATGAACACTTGGCTTTTGGCCTCTTTTTTGGAACTATTTGGCCCGACAGATATTCACTGCTTATTATCTGCAACTGGGGTTGTTAATGCAGTGCTCTGTGCTGCCTATCAAGGACTCATGTAGGTTTTGGAGCCTCTGGGACAAAATCTGACACTGATACCCCCTCCCCACCACCCACCTGAAAAATAAAAAATACCCCACAAATACCTTGGGTAGAAAGTTGCTGAGGGGAGGCCTGTGCAGGAGTGGAGAGTGAGAATACCCTACACTCACCGTGCAGCAGGGGCTCGGGTCCCATAGGGCTGGACCAAGCTTCCTGTTCTGGGCTTTATCACCCGGCACAGGGGTCACAGTACCAAATGCGAATGCTGCTACTATGCTGTGCTTGAGGTTGGAACAACATCACTTGAAGGAGCCTCTCCAATGGGAAGCTAGGGGCAGACTTTTCCCCCTCCCGTCCACCTTGCATGCAGCCCTGCTGCTGCCTATGACAGCCACTGTTTAGCCAGTCTTCAGGTGCAGACTCACCTGAAACTCTAGTTCACAATATTCTGACCTTTCCATTGCAGTCGTTCAGCTGCTAGCAATGGCTGACATGAAACGAGTTCAGCAAAATGGCTGTGGGAAGGCAGGGGAAGCTATAATATCAAATAGACATTTTTGGTCTCGGGGCAATGAGCCTGAGTGGTGTGTGAGGGTTCAGGTGTTTGGTTTTTGTGGCTATTATTTGTCCCAGCTGTGACTGGAATGTTTGGTTATTGTCTTGGAGTTCTATGTTATCAGAAACAGAGATGGTTTCATGGTTTCAACTGCTGGGGCATGGGCTACCTAAGCAGCTGACTTGGCTTAAGTGCCTACTTCTAGGAGATGGACCATAGCTGAGGATCCCAGTTGGAGGGTATACCTACATCTAGCCCATCAGGTCAGTCTTTTAGGTTCCTAAGTCCCACCTTTCTTCATGCCCTCTCCTTACCCTTTCCTTAGCATTTCACACCTGGCTAAGGTAGGCCACTCCTTGATCAGCTGGAGGGCTTCTGAAAATCCTGGTTTTAGGCTCTTACCTATTTCTGCCCCCCACACACACACACACACTTTGTATGAAGCTGAGGTGACTCGGGACTGCCTAATTAAGGGCTGAAAATTCCACAAGGAATTGCCACCTACAAGTTGGTGTTGCTGCACCCAACCAAGCAACACCTAAATCCCTTTAAAGATCTAGTCCTTCAGAGCCTAAACCCTGTTGACTGTCACTCAGATACAGGCTTCTAAGTGCCTAACTTACTTTTTCAAATGGAATTCAGGCTCCTAGGTGCACTTGAAAAATTGATGGTTTTGTGGTTCCTGCTGGCAGATTTTTTGGACAAAGAAAAGCTCTGAAGCTTAGCAACAAAAAAAAATCAAACAACTAATCCCTTTAAAGAAATTAAATTTCCAAAAAGCAGAACAGCTTGCCCAAAGTGGGGATTAAACACCCGATTAACTGGTGTATTACTCCTCACAGCAAGTGCTATAGGACTACTGAGCTAGCATTTCAGCACACAATCTGAGTGCCAATCCCAAGAGACCAGCGCCGTGTGCTAGCTTTGTTTATTATTCAACAGGTGTGCACAGTGCTTTTCAAACAAGTCAAAACACAGGTCCCTGCTCCCAGGCTCTTGCAGTCTGAGCCCAAAGAGTGCACAATGCTCATTGGCTTCCACTGAAACCAGTGGGAGTTCTGTGCATGCAGCGATGGCAGGATAGGGCCTGGATTAAAAACAGCACAACGGAAGCAAAGACAAATGGGATAAGGTGAGTCAAAGCAGAGCCCTTATTGGAACTGAAGTGTTGTCCTGCATATGCAGATGCAACCACCTCCCTTTTTCTCTGCAATAACTGGCACCAACCCGTAGCATCACTGGAGTACAGAGCCTTTAGGAACACCCTTTTATTATGCCTGCCCATGTTTCTCAGTCAGCTTCTGAGAGACTTCCTCTCTAAAAGCCCTAGTTTCTTTGTTTTCTTCTCACGGCTCCTGATTCACTCTACCTCCTCGGGCAAGTCATCTACATTTTTCCACCTCTGTTTCTCCAGCTGTAAAATAGGGATAATAATACCCACCTTCACGAGGTACACGGAGAGCTATGGCACTTTGACATACAGGCCATGCTACTTCAAACAGAATGGGGAAGGGCAAGTTTGTCTATTAACCCGGACAGATGAAGGAGTGGAGTCCTGGTAAGGTATTTTTGGAAGCTGAATCAAAATTAGGTTTCCCTGGTAGTAAAGCCAGAAAAAGGCCTCTAAAGCCTGCACAGACGGACCCACTAAAGTACAATGTTCTCCTTTGTGCATTGTTGAGTATGCAGTGAACTCACTTCTTTAAGGCAGCAAGCTCAGTCATTTTTACAGTGATGCTATTCTCAACACCATAGTGAACCATCTGTTGGTACCGTCGGTATAATCTTTATTCTGTATTACAAAAACATGGCCTGGGCTGACTTTAGGGTGACCCCCTTTTCAACAGCACAAGTGAAACACATGCAGTAGGTAGGACGCTCCACCTGCTGACTCCACAGCCTCACCCTGTTCTTCCTCTTCCCCTTTAGTCCCTCCCACTACAAAGCCCTTCCTCTTCCCCCAGCCTCATGCCTTGCTCCTTTTCCTGATGCCCTGCTCCCTATCGAAGCCAGAGCCAGACCATGCTAAGAGCCATCCAGGAAACCTGGGCTGCAGTGGAGAGCCCCAGGCTGCACACCTGGCTTAGGTGGTGGGGTTGGATGCCCAAGAGCACCCCCAGGCCCATGTCCCCACCCCTGAGGATGTCACTCCAAGATAGGTGGAGGTGGTGGTCTCCTTCTCACCCTCCTACCTTGAAGTGTTCACACCTTTATCTTGGAATCTGACTGGTCTATATATAAACCTAAACTGCACGATATGGCCCACAAGTTAACAAGAATTGCTATTGTCAACCCTGACAAATGTAAGCCAAAGACAAACAAAAACCAATACAGTACTGTGTTAAGCATAAACTTCTAAAAATATAAAGAGAAAGTTTTCTAGGTTTGACAAGGTACAGAAACTCTTTCTATGCTTGTTTTATTTAAACTAAGATGGGTAAGGCAGCCTTTTTCTTCTGCACAGCAAAATTTCAAAGCTATATTAAGTCAATGTTCAGTTGTAAAATTTTGAACAAACACAACATTTTGTTCAGAGTTCCAAACATTTTCAGAGTTATGAAGAGCCTCTGTTCCTGGTGTTTGTAATTCTGAGGTTCTGAAACACAATTTTGTTTGTAGTATTTGCCTGAAGCCCAGTCAGAGATCAAGACCAGACTGTGCTGTGTACCAATATGTATACCCACATGTAATTAAAAAAAAACTGTCTCTGCCCCAAAGCACCAGTGATATGACAAACATCCCCTCCACCCCAAAAATACACTAAACACCTGAACATATAGTATGTAAAGTTTAAGGTGAAATAATGGCATTTTCACAAAACTGCAAGCTCATGGAAAAGAGTGTATAAATCACATTGGTCTTCTACTTTAACTATATAATTTGCTATTGAGTCAACATTATAACACAGAAATTCCAAAGAGACACAAAGCAAACTTGACAGCTACCAATTACTACAACCACTAATGACACAGTTCAAGAAAATAGGTCTTCAGCATAGTGATCCTCAACATCATTGTGCCAATAAAAAATCTCTCCCAAAATATTTTGGGGCACCCACACCGATCCTCTACTCTGCTGGTTTAAGTTTCCTGGCTGTTTTCCAGTTCTGAAGAATGGACCTTCAGCAATCATGCTGGCTTAATTTTCTCAAAAATACAGAAGAATCTCATGATGATCACTAACATGCAAGAGGCTTTCAAGCTCACCAGCCACAAACTGAAAATGAAGTCTTGCTTTGCCAGTGGGTGTGTTGAAGCCAGACCCTGCCCTTTGGAAGCTAATGGGAGCTTTGGCTTGGTGTGGGCAGGCCTACTGCCCTGTGCCTCTTCTGCGAGTGTGCTGTGTAGCAGTCCTCCCCAGCTAGTAGTCCTACACAGCTTGTGCTGTGGTCAAGCCCCCGACCTCTGAGATGTCCATCCCTCGAGTGCAGGTAATAACAGCTGTACCCTGGAGCCTGGTCCTCACAACCCTGGCCAGCACGAGGTGGGTACACCCTATCACACATGGGATGCACTAGGGAACCACTGGCTCTCCAAGCCTTACAAAGCTGATCTACCCTACACGGACTTGTAAAAACTGGTATCCAGTGGAGCTCCACTTTCATTTTGTCACCAGGATTGCTAGATTAAACATGTCCAGTATCCAGGTAAAATCACTTCTGTGCAGTAGCTACCAGAATCTGCAGGTTGCCATAGGCAGGAAGATAATCTGCAGTAGGCTCCATCTGAGCTCCAGCCAAGGCGCTCTGAGCAGAAGGGAAGACCCTGTGTGGACAGAGCAACGGGAAATCACACAGGGTACGGGCAAGAGAAAGGGAGGATTTTATAGCGAGGGGAAGCTGAACAGTATCAGAGTGAGGGAGGGAGTGAGAACACCCCAGGGAAAGACTATAAAAGCTTCAGAGAGAGGGTGGGAGAGAAAAGGCATTGGACAGCAGAACAGACTGACTGACCACTTCTAATCTCACCAAATCCCTGGGCTTCTCGTCTAGATGACAGAGGGTAGAGATGTGCCAGGGGCTGTCAGAGGATCACACAATGTCACAGGACTAGTCAGAGCTGCCATATATTTGGCTAAGAAGTTGTGGAGTTGTTTCCAGGGAAGCCACATACCAGCAGCTTCCTTTAGCTTCAAAAGGAGCCATAGGTGCTGCTTAGCAACTCTGTAAAGCTGGCTACCATGTTTTAAAATTCTTATTGAAACACTAAACATTTGGGGTTCTCTCTTGCCTGGGTTCATATGTATTTTTGCTTTGTGGATTTGTGGTGGGCTTTGTTGCTCTTATAACATTTTACAACAGCATGACTATGCATCATGCACTGAAACAAGGTCAATGCAATATCTAAGTTAAGAGATATGTGTGAATGCTTAGTTATGCAGGAAAAAAAACCCTTTAGTGGGAATGGTCAGACCCCATAGCATTTTTGAGACCATGAACATTAAGCTATTCCTGTTTTTTCTTAAAACCTATCAAAAATTAATCAGAACGAGTGCACAGCCTTCCAGCTGCTTCCCAGCCCACCCACCCCTCGGGTCCTTTTGGAAACTAGTTCCTGAAAAACATTTACAAAATGTTGGCAGCTCTATATCTGCTCTTTCCCAAAAGGCCTAATGTTCTTTTATTATCCAAACAGCTCAGATGATTCGGGAAAGGCACATCTGTACAGAACAGCAGATTGGGGAACAGGGAACAAGGAAGATCAAATGTAAAACACAGAATGTCTGATCCTTGATGTGAATGACAGTACAAAGCAGAAAGGAGAGAGACAGCTTTAGCTTTTCTGTTTTGCCCTCCTCCTCTTGGTTCCTGAAGCCCAAATGGACCTGGGAGGGACAAAGCTCTTAGGCTATGTTAACATTGCAGAGCTATTTCGGGATATCTGCATCTATGACACGCACCTGGCATTTGGAAATACCAGACATGCTATTTCGGAATCCCACTACACCTCATTGCTGGAGGAGTAAGGGATGCCTTGAAATAGTTCAGTATTCCAACATTTGGCAGCCCCAAATACCGAAATAACCTATTTTGAAATTAACTCAAAATAGGCTGCACAATTTGTGTAGCGCAAACTACATGTATGTATGTAACCTATGTATGTAACCCTTCTGCCAGAAGAAGTCATCAGCAAACAGGGCCAGGTTCAACATCTAGGGGTTCCTTTTCATCCATCTCACACAGAACCAGCTCAAGACCCCAGCCAGTAGCCTGGGAAATTCACACACCCCTGGGCACCTCAGAGAGGCAATGCTTCCCCACTCACAAGCACAGAGTCTGAGTGTAGAAAAGAAACTTTTAATGAAAGAGGCAGAAAAGTCATATGGCATAAGCTTGGGAAAATACCACACCCAGAGCTCATAACCAATCCTCAAGTAACCGTCCCAGCTCAAATGAATTCAGCAGGGTCCTTTGCCTCTCAGTCTCACCAGTACAATACTGTGAGCAGCCAATCCACACACCCAAACTTTCTTCATACCCCCCTTTCAAATGCCCCACTTACAACTTGGTCCAGTCCGTGGAGGCCCTGACACATCACCCTGATGCATTCCCTCATTGAACCTGAGGCACTGCCACCTTTACTCTGATCTGGCATTCCACTTGCTCCCTGCCAGCTGAAATATCAGCCAGCCGCCAGTTGCTCCTGCCAGCCACTCGCTGCTTCTCCTGCCAGCCATTTGCTGGTCCCACCTGCTGGTTGCCCACTGCTCCTCCTACCGTCCATCCATCTGCTGCTATCTTGTGGGTTTTGCTGTAGGCAAAACCCTGTGATTCCAGCTCTCAGTGATTTCAGCTCATAGTGGCATTCAGCTCTGTGCCTAGCCACAGCATCTCAGGATCTACCAAGGTAGATTCTCACAGAATAACTACAGACCCGTGTTTAGGTCTACCTCTGAAGAGTCGGGGGAGAACTTGTCAAACCAGTCTTACAGCTGTATAGCCAAAAGACTTCCAGATAGCTGGTACAGCCACTATGCCTCCCCCTTTTTTTTTCCATAATGCTTTGGGGGGAGCCCTATGAAATCCATATCTTACACAGTAGTTATGACTGCCCTGTACTCCTCAAAAACTTCAAGCATTGTTGAGACTCCACAATTTTTACACTGGGTGATAGCATAAATTGTGACTTTACAACAACATGCTGTTTACAATACACAAAACCTCATTGCTTTGCCTGCTCCCATTAGGGTTTGTTTACAAGGCATTACATATGCACACCTTTGTATTTGCATGCAAATGATCTCTGCAGGACACATTCCCCAACTCCTTCAGCACACCTTTGTATTTTCACGCAAATGATCTCTGCAGAACACATTCACCAACTCCTTCAGCAGTATTGAGCTCCTGCTGCCACATTCCTGACATCCTCCCCCCAGCCAAGAATTTATCGACCCGTAAATCACACTTCTCATTATACCATCCACATGAATACCCTTCTAAGGGTCTGAGAAAACACACTACAGCTTCCACAAGTCTGTGTGCCAGGTGTAGTACATCCTCCCCAACCACTCCAGGTGCCTCGAAAGTTAGTCTATTTACGGGCTTTATAAATCTATATTGCCTACTGAGCGTGGGCAAAACGGGGGCGGTGAGAGCCTCTCCTGAGGACAGGAGCAAGGGGGCCCTCCCGAGGATTCCATTTATACTGGCATAGGCCCTTCTATCTCTTGCTCACACACAGGGATGTCCTGGGCATCAGTGACACCTTCACCTTGCATATCATCTCCATCGAGCCAGCTCTGTGTGAGACGGATGAAAAGGAACCCCTAGATGTTGAACCTTGCCCTGGTTACTGCCAAATCGTTGAAGCAGAAGGGTTACATTTGTGCTCCTGTTGGCACATTCCTTACACTTATTTCAAATTATGGGCACAGTGTAAATGTAGCCTTATAAAGCAGTTGAACCCACCTGATATTCACCAACACACTCTGAAGGAGCAGCCATATAGGACATGAGTCCCACCAGTGACTGCTGCATTAAGCCCTGAATTGAACAGTCAAGATATCACACAGAGGGGGTGTGTCTACACTTGCATTCCTCTTTTGAAAGAGGTACACAAATGAGGGAAATTGAAAATGCAAATGAGGTGCATATTTGCATATTTGGATTCTCATTCACATGTTCTTATTTTGAAAGCGCTTCTTTCAAAAGAAGAAAACCAGTGTAGACACAACTCTTTTGAAAGTAAACCCCATCTTCGAAAGAATCCTTCTTCCCATTAAATAAAGGGAAGAGAGATTCTTTCAAAGATGGGGCTTACTTTTGAAAGAGTAGCATCTGCACTGGCTCTCGTCTTTCAAAAGACGCTCTTTCGAAATTAGAATATGCAAATGAGGTGTCAAATATGCAAATTCATACTTCATTTGCATTTTCAATTTCCTCATTTGCATGCTTCTTTCGAAAGAGGAATGCAAGTGTAGACACACCCAGGGGCTGTGTCTACACTAGCCAAAAACTTCGAAATGGCCATGCAAATGGTCATTTCGAAGTTTACTAATGAAGTGCTGAAATACATATTCAGCGCATCATTAGCAAGAGGGCGGCCACAGCACTTCGAAATTGATGCGGCTCGCCACCGTGCGGCTCGTCCAGACGGGGCTCCTTTTTGAAAGGACCCCGGCTACTTCGAAGTCCCCTTATCCCCATCTGCTCATAGGAATAAGGGGACTTCGAAGTAGCTGGGGTCCTTTCGAAAAGAAGTCCCATCTGGACAAGCCGCGCAGCAGCGAGCCGCGTCAATTTCTAAGTGCCGTGGCTTCCCACGCACTAATGAGGCACTGAATATATATTGCAGTGCTTCATTAGTAAACTTCAAAATGGACATTTTGAAGTTTTTGGCTAGTGTAGATGTAGCCAGGGTGTGTCTACACGGGCACAAATCTTCGAAATAGCCATGTTAATGGTCATTTTGAAGATTACTAATGAGGCGCTGAATTGAATATTCAGCGCCTCATTAGCATTAGGACGCTTCTGGCCATGGTGCTTCAAAAGCGCCACTTTTGAAAGCACACGGCTAGGCACAGGTACACAGGGGTCCTTTTCCTGCTCACTGATCAGAATCAGGGGATTTCAAAAGGTGCAGGTCCTTTCAAAAAGGACCCCTGGTGTAGCTGCGCCGAGCCGCACGCTTTTGAAGCGCCACGGCCAGAAGCATCCTAATGTTAATGAGGTGCTGAATATTCAGTTCAGCACCTCATTACTAATCTTTGAAATATGGCTATTTCGAAGATTTGTGCCCGTGTAGACAGAGCCACACACCCCAGTCTGGTATCAGAACTGCTTCTTGTAAGGTTAATCACTAAGGTTCAGTGTTATGGCTGCCCATAATAATTCTTACTCTTTCCACCAGTGAGAAAATAGCACACTTTCCTTTGCCATTTCTGCTCTGGCAACAAATAACATTGAAGGTGTTAGTCTTCACTATTTGCTAATGCGGTAGTTGAACAAGGCAAGACACCAGTGCAGAGAAAGTTGACAGGAGGAAATGTTTTTGAGGTGAAGGTTCCTTAAATTACTAACAGAAGACTACTAGTCTGTCCCTTTGAACTGAGGGATTTAAGAAACAACCAAGGGTGTGATATTTGGAGGAAAACACAGAATTTCCAATGATGAACAGCAACCAAATCCTTCCAGTCAGGATAATCTTTATTTTCAATTAAATAACAAAACAAGAAGTCAGGTGTTCTCCTCTGGAAACACAAAATGTCAGCATCCACTACAGTAGGGAGTGGGACATCCTGGTTTTAGAGTGCAATATACAGAAAAAATGTCAAGCTGAATCTGTCAAAGTGACCTGTAACAACAGAGAGACTTTTTGAGATACTGGAGATACATGTTGCATACAACCTTGTAGGCTTTAATGTAGAGTTGAGGGATTGTTCTGTTAGAAATATGTGACTACTCAAAGTGGAAAACTGCATGAAATTAATGTGAAAGTTGAAACTATTTAGATTCTCAAAAGCCAAGAGAGCCAAACCTAGATCCTCAAAAGTATTTAGGCTCCTAATTTCCACCAATTTCAATGGAAGTTAGAAGCATAAATACCTCTGCAGATCAAAAAAGCAGTCAAGTAGCACTTTAAAGACTAACAAAATAATTTATTAGGTGAGCTTTCGTGGGACAGACCCACTTCTTCGGACCATAGCCACACCAGAACAGACTCAATATTTAAGGCACAGAGAACCAAAAACAGGAAACAAGGTGGACAAATCAGAAAAAAAATGATCAAGGTGAGCAAATCAGAGAGTAGAGGGGCAGAAGTCGGGGGGAGTCAAGAATTAGATTAAGCCAAGTATGCAACGAGCCCCTATAGTGTCCCAGACAATTCCCATCCTGGTTCAAACCACGTGTTAATGTGTCAAATTTGAATATAAAAGAGAGTTCAGCAGCCTCTCTTTCCAAAGTAGTGTGAAAATTCCTCTTCAGTAATATGCAAACTCTTAAGTCATTAACAGATATGGCCCACTCCATTAAAATGCCAGCTAACAGGTTTGTGGATCAGGAGTGTTTTTATGTCTGTTTTGTGCCCATTAATTCTTTGTCTAGACTAGCACAGCTTCCTCTCTGTTACTTTGTCTAAGAGATTTTGAAGTCTGTCCAATATACAAAGCATCTGGGCATTGTTGGCATATGACGGCATATATGATGTTAGTTGAGGAACATGAGAAGGTGCCCGTGATTAGGTGAATAACCTAGTTAGGTCCAGTGATGGTATCTCCAGAAAAGGTATGTGGACAAAGCTGGCAGCAGGCTTTGTTGCAAGGGAGTGGTGTTCCTGCGGTATAGCCAGTGGCTGTTGGTGAGAATCCTCATAAGACTGGGAGGTTGTCTGTAGGAGAGAACAGGCCTGTCACCTAGGGCCTTCTGGAGTGTGGCATCCTGATTAAGGATAGGTTGTAGGTCTTTAATAATTCGTTGCAGTGGTCTGAGTTGGGTGCTGTAGGTGATGACCAGTGGTGTTCTGTTCTTGGCTTTTTTGGGCCTATCTTGGAGCAGCTGGTCCTGGGTATTTGTCTGGACCTGTCGATTTGTTTTTTTATTTCTCCTGGTGTGTAATTAGGGTTTATGAATCTTTGCTAAAGATTTTGTAGTTTTTGGTCTCTGTCAGTCGGATCAGAGCAAATGCGATTGTACCTAAGGGCTTGTAAACAATGGCTCTAGTTTTGTGTGCAGGATGGAAACTGGAAGCGTGTAGGTAAATATAGAGATCAGTGGGTTTCCAGTACAGTGTGGTACTGATCAGATCATCCTTGATTTGTACTGCAGTGTCCAGGAAATGTACCTCTCGCGTGGAGTAATCGAGGCATAAGTTGATGGTGGGGTGCAGATTGTTAAAGTCTCTGTGGAATTCTTCTAGAGTCTCTGTACCATGGGTCCAAATCATAAAGGTGTCATCAATGTATCTTAAGTAGAGCAGGGGTAATAGGGGACAAGAGCTGAGGAATCGTTGTTCCAGGTCAGCCATAAATATATTAGCATATTGTGGGGCTGTACGGGTGCCCATAGCAGTTCCACTAATCTGGAGGTATAAATTGTCCCCAGATCGGAAATAATTGTGGGTGAGAACAAAGTTACAGAGGTCAAACACCAGACTGGCTCTGGTGACATCAGGGATGGTGTTCCTGATTGCTTGTAACCCATCTTTGTGTGGAAGATTAGTGTACAGAGCCTCTACATCAATTGTGGCAAGGATGGCGTTGTCAGGAACTTTTCCGATGTTTTGTAATTTCCTCAGGAAGTCAGTGGTAGCTCTGAGATAACTGGGAGTGTTGGTGGCATAGGGTTTGAGGAGGGAGTCCGCATAACTAGATAGTCCAGTGGTAAGGGTGCCAATACCCAAAATGACAGGGCATCCAGGGTTTCCAGGTTTGTGGATTTTGGGAAGTAAATAGAATAATCCAGGCTGGGGCTCAGATGGTGTGTCTGAGTGAATAAGGTCCTGAGTAGCGGCAGGGAGTTCCTTAAGTAGTTGTTGTAATTTCCTTTGGAATTCCAAAGTGGGCTCAGCAGAGACAGGTCTGTAAAATGCTGGAGAGCTGTCTGGCTGCCTTCTGTTCATAGTCTGACTTATTCATGATGACAACAGCATCCCCTTTGTCAGCTGGTTTGATTGTAATGTCTGGGTGTGGACCTTAGAAATAAAGCTGCTTCTCTCACTGTCCACACACTTGGATTGTGTTTCTCCACTATTTCTCCCTTGATATGTAGCTATGATAAAAGTCTTTGATTAAATGGTTATACTATTGCTAAGAGGGGGCCAACTATAACACCACTCAACTAATATTTATTTTTGCACTCACTAATCAGAATAAATTGGAGAAATTATTCATGAGCTAATCGTCTCTCTTTTGTTGAGTTTGCTGATGGCCCTTACTGAAAGTGGGAGCTTAGCATCCCAATCAAAGAACAGCTATTGTAGCAACACAAACTATACCATACCACTCTGCTGTTAGAAGATAGCTTGTCTCTGTCCCAGAAGGTGGCAGCTCCAAACAAGCATCCATCTATGAGCAACTGAACAGAGTCAACCATTCAGTGTCACATAAGCAAGCAAACAGTTGTTAATTCTGCAACTGGCTGGGGCTGGATTTGAACCTATAGCCTAGGTAGAAAGCGCTTTACCAGTCCCTCAGTCATCTAGCCATACCACACACAACAAACAAGCTTTAGACTGCTAGATTATAGAGGTAAATTGGCCTGTGGGAAATTCCCTGTCAGGGTAAGTTACTGTGACCCAAACATTATTATTTTATGATCTGAGAGTTTACATTCATAACATCACACTAACATCAAGTTGGGACTTCAATTATGAACCTGAAGTGTAATCCTGCACCACTGAAGTCAAAGCCTGGCAGATCCCAGGCAGTTCATCTGTCAGTTGAATTCCCTGAGATACTTACCATAAATGTTAATAGCACCAAGCATGGTGCTTTATTCCTATTCTATGTTACCTTAAGGCTGTGTGTACACTACAGAGATCTGTCAACAGAAGTCACTGCTGACAGATATTTACCGACAGAACCTCTGTCTACAAAATATGTCCACACCTAGTACCGGATCCCCCTGTCAACACCTTCTTTTGACAGAGGGTGGCCAGACTGCCCAGCCCTCTATGACAGAACAGCCAACCAGTGAACCGGAAGCCTACTCTATCAACAGAGGGGTCCCCAGAGCGTCTACACTACTTTTTGTCGACAGAATGAGTCGACAGAGGTGCTATGCCTCGTACAGTCAAGACAGAACTTTGCTGGGACAACTGCTGCATTCTGTCGACAGATTATTGACAGAACATATTTGTGGGGTGGATGCTCCCTAGTTTTGTTGACAGAAGGCCTCTTCTGTTGACAGAACTCTGTAGTGTAGATCCAACTTTAGAGTGCTAGGAAATTAGCCACTAACAGTAAGCAGATCTGCGACCAGACACTAATGCAGATACTAATCCATTCCATAATTTAATTCATTATTTTGGGGGCAGGAAAGAGAGAGTGAAGGAGGAGCAGATAGCCTTTCCCAGCATGCTCTTCTTAAGGAGATGGCCATTTAAATCTGGGATCAACAGCTACAGCCCTAACGAGACCAGGTAGCAACCAGCTCCCTCGCCCTCTCATTCAGCCAGTAAATGTTTTTGTTCCTGCTAGATTTTTTTTTTTTCTGTAGTTCCTGTGGTACACATTTTGTAAACATAAAGGGGATTCAATTGTATTAGCTTGCTGTGCTGGCAGTGCGGGTTTAAAGTTGAAATCCAACAAACTAGATCTTCAACTGTGATAAGTATTGGAACAGAGTTTAATTAGAGCACAAGGTGTTTTTTTTTAATTGAGTATAAGGATCATTAGCTATTTCTATTTGACCATACCTTGAGATTATCATAGACAACACGCAGTGGTGGTACATTACTTAAATTATAATATTTATCTAAAAATCTGGCTCCATTTTATAGTTCTGCTCTCTTTGTTGGAACATCTTCCCACCAGTATAATAAATGGAAGGGAAAAGAATGAAGGACGTCCAACCTATGACTTTTGCACCTTTGGCAATCTTGACAGAGGTGTATGTTATAAATGAAATATCATTGGTGATTGCTTTCTCTTTCATTGCACGTTTATTAGAGTATCTCAATGTGTTCCGCAGATAGTAAAACTCATTACAGTCTTGTGCACCAAAAAATGAACAAAAAGCAATTGATCCACCTCTAAAATATACTCACTTCTATGATGAACTTTGCTATTATTTAACATAGCACAGTAAGATTACACAGTGGAAAGGAAAGGGTATGGCATCAGATGGCAACTGCTGGGAAAATACAGGTAAGCAGAAAGAAATAACTTGTTAGAATTTGCTTAGAACAACACAGTAAATCACTCTGCTTTTCTGGAAAGCACTATTGGCTCTTAAGGAACCACAGTTACTTTTTACATCTCATCCAAAAGGCAGCCCCCTTCCCACAGTATGGGGGAAATGAGTCAGTGCTGGCTCCGAGTATCATCTCCTGAATCATCACCACCTCTGCCAGCAGGATCTCAGTGTTCTGGGAAGACACACTTCTAAACAGCAAGAGATGCTGGTAGTGAAGGTTAACCGTGTGTTAACGGAGAAGTGGAGATCTAGGTTCAGTACCTAGCTCTGCTGTGTGACCTTAGAGCCGTGGCATCCAACAGGAGCTCAAACATTGCCACACCTGTGGGTGTCGTCTTTTCCTATTTGCCACATTCACACCACCTCCCTCCTGCCTCTAAATAAATGCCTTGTCCCTTCCCCAGAGCCAACCACCCCCTGGCCCAGAAGTCAGCAACCTTTCTGAGGCAGAATGCCGCCTAGGCCTCCCCACCCCTCTGCCCTGCATCCCCCATTACCAGTAGGAGATCCACTGCAGGGGCCCTGCACCTGGCCCAGCTCTCCAGCAGGCCCCATGGCAGGGTCCCGCTCCAGCCCTGTGCTCCAGGGGGGCTTGCAGCAGGAGCTCGGGCTCTGGCCTAGGGCTCTGGAGGGGTCCCACATGCTGGTGGGGGCCCCACGGCAGAGGGTCACACACCAGCCACAGTGCTGCGCTCTGGCGGGGCTCCGCATCACAGGGTCAGGGTCAAGCCCCACACTCGGTGTCTCCCTGCAGCAGGGGGTCAGGCTCCAGCCCTGGTGCCAAACTCCGGTGGGGACAACAAGGCAAGCGCTTAGTTTCCGGCCTGACACTGCACTCCAGGAGCCCCATTTGCCACAATGCTGTCTCCTATTCGCCACACATGGCAAACGGAGACCTTATTACATGCCACGGCTCCAGACATCCAAGGCTGGGTCTCTCGGGCTATGTCCACGCTACAGAGATATTTCGAAATAACTTTGCTAGCGTCTACACTATGCACACACTATTACAAAATACATTTGAAATAGCAGGTGTGTCATTTCAAAATCAGGAAACCACACTGCAGGAGGACTAGTGCCTATTCTGAAATAGGCAATTTTGAAATAAGTCAAAAGGGGTCAAAATAGGCGCTGTTAAGACATGGAATAGCACTGTTTCGAAATAAGCCCTACTGGCGTCCAATGGCACCATTTCAAAATAGGCACCCTGGCCATGGCCACACTAACTCATCCTTTAGGAAGGGCTATGGTAATGTGGCACTTTGGAAGTTACTAATGAGGCACTGCCATGAATATGCAATGCCTTATTGGCATGATGGCGGCCGCACGTGCTTCGAAACTGCTGGTTTCAAAACGCACGCCGCCCATGCAGCCGGGGGCCTTTTGAAGTGACCTACCTAATTTTGAAAGCCCCTTATTCCCACCTGGTTTTGGGAAGAAAGGGCTTTCGAAATCAGGGGAGTCATTTCGAAGGGCCCCAGCTATGCAGGCAGCATGCATTTCAAAACTGGCAGTTTTGAAGCGCCTATGGCCATCATTATGCTAATGAGGCATTGCACATTCATGGCAGTGACTCATTAACATATTCCAAAGTACCACATTATCATAGCCCTTCCGAAAGGAAGAGCTAGTGTGTCCACGGCTCCTGTGTCTGGACATGCTATTTCAGAATAGGTGAGTGTTATTTTGAAATACATTTTGGCCACGTCTGCACATGCCCCTCCCCTTTGGAAGGGGCATGTAAATGACACAGATTGGAACTGGTTAATGAGGCAATGGTATGAATATTCATCACCTCATTAGCATAATAGCTGCCACTCATGCTTCAAAAGTGCTGTTTTCGAATTGCAAACTGTCAGTACAGACATGGGCGCTTCGAAATCTATCCCAGACCCCAGACTTCAAAATTTCCTTATTCCCAATTCATTTTGGGAATAAGGGAATTTCAAAGTCTGGGGTTTATTCCAAAAGGGAGGGGCATGTGTAGCCACGGCCTTTGTGTGCCAGTGTGCTTTGAAATATCTCATTTCTAAATCATGCTGAAGTGTAGATGTACCCTCACTGCACATGTTAAATCTACCATAGTTGATTCACTGAGGAATAAAGATTCCAACTTATTTTAATAAGCACCATAATATTTCTCCTACTTTAAAAAAGCGGGGGACTTTGTACAGAAGGTGTTTTCTGAGACTGAAGGAAAGTTTCTATGAACACATCTAAAATAGACAAAGCAGGAAGGAATTCCACTCAGGCTTTTAACCCTAACCCTACAAAACTGTGTAGCGCTTAGAACAGTGAGCAATCCCACTGAGATCAATGACAACTCACTGAGATGAAGTTAGGGCTTGTGGCTAAGGAACTACAAAGGGACTCAGGAGATCTGGCATTAATACCCATCTGAGGCACATTTTTAATTTGTGATCTTGGGGGAAAAAAGAAAATCAAACAGCCCCAGCCTTGGCATGGTATTTGCATGCATGGACCCCTGTTAGGATGACCCTATTTCCCTGTGCTGAATATAAGACACCTAGTAATATTACTCAAGAGTCATATTCAAGTGAGTTAAGTGGCAATGGTCAGAACTAGGCAGTACAATTGTCTGAATTAACATCACATTGTCTGGGCTCCTGTCAAAAAGAAATACTGCATAGCTGGGGTCCTTTTATTTGCCTTCCTCCCTCCAAGGTTAGCAAGAGGAGGAGGTAACACACACACATTCCTGTACACCTTGCACACGCTCGGATGGGTGTGACTGACTGACTGACTTGACCCAATCCTCCCTACCCAGTGCCTTCCATGCTCCATACCTGGCTGGGCCCCGGGACAGACCTGCCTCTCATGGTACCAAGTGCCACTTCTTCTCAAGGAAACATGCAGGGGGCCCACAGGGTCATGAGCTCTCATCTCCAGATTTCTGTCGGGGTTCACACCAGCATGTGGTAAGCAGCAGCCTTTCAGCACTGTGTGGAGAGAGCTGCTTCCAGCTGAAAGGGGGTGGGGTGGGTGACCTACCTCTTTTTTTTCCAAAGGTCGTCTCTTCCCTCCTGTTTCCCTGCAACCTGCTCCCCTGTGGCTGGAAACAGCTTGTCCTTGCCTGCCCAGACAGTGTAGACCATGGCTTTCCAAACTGGGGGGCGTGCCCCCCTGCGGGGCATGAAGAAGTTCCGGGAGGGGGGTGCAAAGTGACCCAGCCCCCCCATCATTCCCCCCAGCTCAAGAAAGATCTGGCCTTTGCTTCTGGCTCTCAGCCCCTGCCAGTTTATGTGGGTGACCCGGGGTAGCCGCTGTAAAAAGCAAGCAGCCGGCAAAGACCCACATAGAGCTGGCTACCTTCTGCAAATGAGAGTGAGTGTGGGTTGGGGGGAGGAGGAGGATGGAGTTAGATGTGGGGCTGGGAGTGCCTGGCTTTGTGGGAGGGCAGGGGCAGGGCTCGGGTGGGCAGCTCTCAGGGCTTGTGCGGTTTGGGCAGCTGGCCAGCTTGCAGGACTCGTGGGGTTCAGGCAGCTGGCCCTGGCAGAGCAGGGCTTGGTCAGCTGACCCCAGCAGCGTGGGGCTTGGGTGGCTCAGGCTGGTGGGTGGGTGGCTGGCCCCAGCAGTGCAGAGCTCGGATAGCTGGTTCTGGCAGCATGGGGTTCATATGGATCAGAATGGTGGGTGGGTGCCTGGCCTTGGCAGTTTGGAGCTTGGACATGCAGCTTGGTCGGCTGGCCCGTGACTCCGGTGGGTGGCTGGTGAGTGGGCGGCTGGTCCCAGCAGCATGGGGCTTGGGCGGCCAGCAGGCAGGTGACCGGCTGGCCTTGGCAGCTGGCAGTATCAGGCTCAGGCGGGTGGCTCTGGCAGCGCAGATCTCAGGTGGGCAGGTGGCTGGCACGGGCAGCTCTGGAAGCTGGCATGTGGCTCAGGCAACTGGCCAGCTGGGGCTGCACCAGGCATCCGCAAGGGGCCAAGAAAAATTATTTGTGCTTAATTTTAATTTTAAATAACATTTTTATACCAAGCTTCTGTGTTTATTTCAAATTACAAATTGAATTTTTTGTTAGCTGGGGCGGTTGGATGATGGTACACAAGAGATTGGGGGTGTGAGAGTTTCTCAAAAACCACAAGCGGGGGGCATGATGCTGAAAAGTTTGGGAACCACTGGTGTAGAAAGACAGCTAGCACCTCCCAGCTGCTGAAGGCTACCAACATAATCCAGCTATCTCCCATCCCCTGACTACAGCATGGCCTGGTTGAGGTTAAGCCCTAAGGTTTCACTGAACACCAGAGCTCATGGAACCCAGCTGCAGGGACTTCAGTGAACTTGGCCAGGGGTGAGCAGGTGGCTCAGCAGGGGAGGGTGCCTAGGAGACGGAGCAGCCCCACAGTTCCTGGGAACAGGACCTAGGGTGGGGACAGCATGTGACAAGGGATCTAAGTGCCCCTGCCTGGATATCTGCAGGGCAGGGGCACAAACAGGCTGGAATTAGCTTCCTCCCTGCCACTGCAGGGGTGCAGAAGCTTCCCCATGCCAGCGCTGTGTGGGGCTTTGGCATATGCAGGGTTTGGCTCCTATTGGCCCGCGCCTCAGGCCAGAAGGTCTTGAGCTTTCCTTTAGTGCCAGCCCAGCCAGGGGCCATGGGGGAAGGATGGAGCCTGCCAGCCCGGCTGTAGGTGAGCTGAATGATCCAACCAGTGCCTGGTTTTCAAAGGTGCACCAGGAGAGAAATGCACCCTGCTGGGGGGGATATGGAGGAACAGTGGGGTGAATGGGCACAGCAGGGAGAGGACAGTGAGGGGGGAGCATAATAAAGGGCCAATAGATGAGCAGCAGAGGTGACATGTAACCAGCCACCACCTGCCCACACTCACCAGCCACTGCAGCAAGCAAATGCTGGCTGGCAATGGGGCAGGAAGAGCCCATTGGCCAACAGTGGCACACAGCAGGGACTGCTGTGACAGACCAGCAGGTGGAGCGGTTGGCCCAACCATCAGCCTTGTACTCTCACCCACAGGGTCAGCAACTGGACCTACACTCACCGCTGGAGGGTGGGCAGCTGGTGAGCAAGAATCCAGACATCAGTAGGACGCAACAGACTGACAGGAGGGGAGAGAGAGAAAATATAGGACAATTTGCCATTAAAAAAAAAATAGGCCTGTGGGAGTGCTTAAAAACAGAACTGGGGAGAGATAGCTCAAAAGGGGAGGGATAGCTCAGTGGTTGGGGCTTTGGCTTTGTCAGCCTCAGGTTGTGAGCTCCATCCTTGAGGTAGCAGCTTAGGGGTGTGGGGCAAATAGATTTGGGGTGGGAGGGATCACTCAGTGGCTTGAGCATTGGCCTCCTTAAACCCAGCATTGTGAGCTCAATCCTTGAGAAGGCCATTTAGGGACTTGAGCAAATAGATGCCAGGGTGGTGGTTGGTCCTGCCAAGAGAGTGGGGGACTGGACTAGATATCTCCAACCATATATTTATATACTTTATTTTATTTTAACTGTCCGTTTAAAAACAGACATCTGGTCATCCTGTGGGGCCCCTGTACAGTGGTCCAGTTAAATCAGGCCAGCTCCAGTCTGGAACAAGAATCCACTCATGAGATTTCACTGCAGGTTCAGAGCCATAATCTCCATTCTTCAGTTTCCTGTCTGTAACAAGGGATAGCCATAGTTCCCTACTATATAGAAATGCTGCACATAAGGGCGGTGTCTACACTAACCCAAAACTTCGAAATGGCCGTGCAAATGGTCATTTCGAAGTTTACTAATGAAGCGCTAAAATACATATCCAGCATCTCATTAGCATGCGGACAGACGCAGCACTTCGAAATTGCCGCAACTTGCCGCCGCGCCGCTCATCCAGACGGGGGTCCTTTTCGAAAGGGGATTTCAAAGATCCAGGGGTCCTTTCAAAAAGGACCCCCGTCTGGAGGAAGTGGTGTGGTGGCGAGCTGTGGCAATTCCAAAGTGCCGCAGCCTCCCGCATGCTAATGAGGCGCTGAATACGTATTTCAGTGCTTCAATATTAGTAAACTTCAAAATGGCCATTTGCATGTTTTGGGCTAGTATAGACGTAGCCAAAGTGAGGCAAAGTTTTTGGGATAAATAGTTAATTGGTTAAAATAGCAATTTCAAGTTTACAAAAACTATTCTGCGAGTAATTGTAGAAGAAAAAAAGAGGAGGATTCTGACAAAGTCAAAATATTTTGTTAACCATTTTTGAAATGGTTAGCCTTTTCATTTCAAACAGGTTCTTCTGAAATTTAGGTGGATTCATTGATTATTAAGGGGATTAAAAAAATATCCAAAAACAAATTGGAAAAAGGTAAGAAAAAATCATCTGTGATTGAACAAAATAATTCGTTCCAGCCAAAATACACTTTGTCCATTTTTCATTGTGGTGAAAAAAAAAACTAAATATCTGCTGCATCTTGAGCTGAAATTATTTTCTTTCCTCTGTTTTTGTTATTGTGTTTGTTTAGCCATCAAACTGAAAAATCAATTATTCTCTCAGTTCTAGATGTGAGATATGCTCCCTTAATGTGGGGAAAACTTTGAGATCTATATATATAAGCACTGATTATCATATTTTTTTATTTAGTATACAACAGCCAGCGATCAGTATACGAATGATATCCTCTTACTGAAAACAGAGTATATTGATAACATGAAAGCTGCCCAGGATAAATATGTTTACATCTTCCTGCTGTTAGACTGCACTGACATAAGTGTTTAATGTAACTTTTGACCTCTCTCCCTTGAAACTTTCTAGATTACAACTGGGCCATTTGCACTTCAATAGTTCAGGAGCTGAGTGAGCTTTATTTTCAGGGGGCCCGGAACACAACCACAGCAGTAAAAGTTTGCTTGAGGCTGAAACTTGGCATAAAAAGACTGAGCCCAGGAGCATTGTAAAGCCAATTTTGGAGAGAGAAAAAGACTCCATTGTTTCGGTAATTTTTGTTTTTTGAGTCTTAAAACTCAAGGCTGTATCTCCAAAATGGCTTCTGTTTAAAGAATACAGTTCAAAAACAATTTGATGGCTTTTTAATTTCATGGGTTAACTTGCTAATCTTTGTAAAGTACCATGAAGATTAAAGGTCTATATAACTGCTAGGTGTTATTACTAGTAATCGTGGGTGATACAGATTATATATAGTAAGTGACAGGGAGCGTGTGAGCTTTTCTAGGGTTGCCACTTGTCCAGTTTTCTCAAGATAGTCCCTTTTTGGAGCTAGCAGTCCTGGGAAATATGTAAGGTTTCTCAGTAAACACAGTTCTATGGGCTCAAAATCATCCTAGAGGTGCTGGTTCTTGTACCTCAAAGATGACCATCCTAATTTTAACCCTCTAGAGTAGTTATAAACTAAATAGTTTGGGGTAATGGTGTTGTCCTGTGTGTGTGTACCCTATTGCCAATTCTCACCATTTTCTAGTAACTTTGGGTTTGTTTGTTGGTTGTTTTTACTTGCCTCATCAAAACACAATGAAAGGCACCAAATCATGAATGTGCCCTTCCTTAAAATGGCCACCATTCCACTTACAGTCAAGGGGCTGAAGCAAGCAAGCTGGTTGTCACTTACCTCCATTATCATTATGACTGGAAATGAACCTGCCACCTCCCACTGTTCTCAAATAAATAGAAAATGCCCCTAGGGAACATGTCTGATCGCCCATTCAAGTAATGTTAGGAGCAGCAGAGGCAATGTGAAAGATGCCTAGGGAAAGCATGGGAAGCCACACATTGGGGAAGCAGGAGGCATATTTAACAACTGTAAAAGAATTTGGTGCAAACATTTGGGGTAGCAGTGGGAGACAGGTCAGGATAGGGAGGAGGCACGCAGCCCAGACTCAGGTAAATAAGTGGGATGGTAGGAGAAGACAGTGTTTGTTTATTTTTTGCCAACAGCTAAACAAACCCCTTACTGTTTTTACTGTCATGTAGCTGTTAATTAGATCAGTGTTTATCACCCAGTTCTTCTCTTATCAAAGGAAATAAACCAGGAGGGGAGGGAGTCAAGCGGTAATAGGGCATGGATAGCAGTTCTCCTATTTTATTGGCAAAAAGAGGGTAAGTTGAGTCTCCGTAAGACCAGACTGGAGAAGCATTATTTTCTGTGAACGTTAACAGTTGATATTTTGAGTGTGAAATTATCACACACTCATAAATGAATAAGGAGAATTTAAAAGATTAGGAAAAAACAGACTAAAACTATGATTTGATTTTTTTTAAATTTCAAGATGTGGGGGCAGGTCATGACTCATGATTTTTTTTTTTTTTTGAGGTTGGTAGTACTGGTTCAGCATGTAGCAGAATGTGGCCGTAATCCCAGCAGAGTCCTCTGGATACAACCACAATATGAATGTTAAATTAGAATCTGATACATATTGTACAAACCAAGAAAGTGTGACTTTCTGTAGTCTTTCCTGCACCTTGCCAGCATCCTGTTTTGTCATTCTCAATTTAGACTAGTGATGGGCAACTTAGGCGAGTGAGTGGGCTGCATGAGTGGCCCTCCTTCATCGCAGTGGGCCGCAAGATTGTCATAAGCAAGATGGTCTCCCAGGATGAAGAAGTTTTGCTGGCTGCACTTGGGTACCTAAAATTTGTGGGGTGTGCTGATTAAACCGTAGCAGTGCTTTGATGGGATGCAGAGAGAGCACACCATTCTCACAGTCAATGTTGTGAGCAATCAGCACCCACTTCACTTCACGTGAGCCGTGTCTACACGTGCACGCTACTTCGAAGTAGCGGCACTAACTTCGAAATAGCGCCCGTCACGGCTACATGCGCCGGGCGCTATTTCGAAGTTAACTTCGACATTAGGCAGCGAGACGTTGAAGTCGCTAACCCCATGAGGGGATAGGAATAGCGCCCTACTTCGACGTTCAACGTCGAAGTAGGGACCGTGTAGTCGTTGCGCGTCCCGCAACTTCGAAATAGCGGGGTCCGCCATGGTGGCCGTCAGCTGAGGGGTTGAGAGATGCTCTCTCTCCAGCCCCTGCGGGGCTCTATGGTCACCGTGGGCAGCAGCCCTTAGCCCAGGGCTTCTGGCTGCTGCTGCGGTGGCTAGGGATCCATGCTGCAGGCACAGGGCATGCAACCAGTTGTAGGCTCTGTGTATCTTGTGTTGTTTAGTGCAACTGTGCCTGGGAGGGGCCCTTTAAGGGAGTGGCTTGCTGTTGAGTCCGCCCTGTGACCCTGTCTGCAGCTGTGCCTGGCACCCTTATTTCGATGTGTGCTACTTTGGCGTGTAGACGTTCCCTCGCAGCGCCTATTTCGATGTGGTGCCATGCAACGTCGAAGTTGAACATCGACGTTGCCAGCCCTGGAGGACGTGTAGACGTTACTCATCGAAATAGCCTATTTTGATGTTGCTACATCGAAATAAGCTATTTCGATGTTGGCTTCACGTGTAGACGTAGCCGTGGCCTTGCTTTACATGCATGTCTTTTTAATCATACTGGTATGGAAAAAACTACACTGATGAAAACCAGCAGAATTTGGCAACCCTGTGCATGGACAATGGTAAACAAAATATCTCACAGGCCCCACACAGAACCTTGTTGGGCTGCATGATCTGCCCATCACTGATTTAGATGAAAGTCCCATTAGCAAGGAACCACATTTGAGCTCCTTGTAAAAAGTGCCATACACACATACGGCCCTGTATAGAGAGGAGCAACAACCAACAGGTATCAGAGAGGTAGCCGTGTTAGTCTGTATCTTCGAGAATAGCAAGAAGTCCTGTGGCACCTTATAGACTAACAGATACTTTGGAGCATAAGCTGTTGTGAGCAAAGACCTGCTTCTTCAGATGCATGCCTCATGTAAACTCACGTAAACCAACATGTAAACTGTGTCGCACATTAACCATTGATTCTTTTTATTATTATTTTTTAATCAGAATTCCCATCACAGGCTTTCCATTAATCAATTGAGTAAAAATTAATGGCACATTACCTCTCATTCATATCCAACCTAAGAGATCGTTTCTGCAAGTACATACTATGTAATTACCTTTCTGTATGCACGTAGTTTCAGTGAATTCAAGTTACCTGTACGAGTATGTACTTGCAGTGTCAGGGCTTGGTTAGTAACTTACAGTCTGATCCAAAATCCACTGAAATCAGTGAAACTCCTATTGAGATCAGTCTTTTGTGACTGACAATGGACAGCATTTGATGAGGAAGCCCATGTGAAATCAGCCTGGTCATTTCAGTCCATTTGTCCCCAAAACATCACCACAATTGTCACCTTTACCCGCTATCTTAGCTAAGTGGCTGAAGAGAGAACAGGCTTGAAAACTGGGCCACTCACCCCCTATTCTCCAGAACTGAAGAAGTGGGTCTGCCCCACGACAGCCCATCACGTAATAAATTATTTTGTTAGTCTTTAAAGTGCTGCATGACTGCTGGTTTGTTTTGTTAGAATACAGTCTAACACAGTACCTCTATTACCACCCGCCCCCTAGTGGTGATCTCTCTTGCAAGAATTGAAATACTATACAGGTGCGTCTACATTAGGAACCAACTTCAAAGTTAACTTCAAAGTTAGGCACTACTTTGAAGTAGCCAGCAGAGAGTCTACACACATTTTCCCTTCCTTTGAAATTAACTTTGAAGAAAGGGAGACCTACTTCCAAGTCCTTATTCCATTCCCAGGAATGGAATAGTGCCCTATTTCGAAGTTTAACCTCAAAGTAGGGTGTGTTGTACTTCAAAGTAAGCAACTTCGAAGTTATTTTTGTATTGCAGACACAGCCTAGAGTAGTAGAGTAGCCTGGGGAAAACGTGCATTGCCACTGCCCACACGGTATGTTTTGGTGGATAAAAAGAGGATTTTTGGTCTCCAGGGCCAAATGTCACCCCTCCAGAAATGCAAAGAAATATGAAACATGACGTTTACTACAAATAATGCAAAAATCCAAGTGATGAGGACTTTTCCATTACAGCAACAGAGAAATGCACATGCTGTGAGTAAAAGTCACACCTGTGCAGAGGTTCAGCATAAGGGTTTAGTCCTTCACAGCAGGGGATTTGCCCCTCGTAGCCCCCTGGTAGCTGAGTTCCTGTTACAGTTTGGCTAGGTCTAGACTGCAGACCTTTTTGGGAAGACTGCAGGTCTCTTGGAAGAGGTCTGCCACATCCAAACAACACGTCCGCTTTTCCGAGACCACTGTCAGAAAAGTGGATGCATTCTACCAACATCCCAGTACACCTCATGCCATAAGGCACAAGGGATGTCCCGGCTGAGGAGCATATCCTGACATTTGGCCCTGTGTGGACAGGCCACATGCCAGGAAAGCCTCTCACAACAGAACTATTGGCAAAAGATATGCAAATTGCGGTGCACAATTTGCCCTTTGCTGACAGTTCTTGGCAGTCTAGATCCAGCCTTACTGAGTCTCAGAGGAATAACCATGTTAGTCTGTAGCTTCAAAAAAAAAAAAAAAAAAAGGCAGGCCTGTAGCACCTTAAAGACTAACAATTTTATTTATTAGGTAATGAGCTTTTGCAGTTACAGGACTGCTTGGGTTTTTTTGTTCTGTTTTGTTTTGGTTTTTTGTTAACAGTTACTGAAAAAATCATGCTTTTATATTTCTTTCTGATGCAGCCATGCCTCCCTGATTGTGCAGTGAGGTCATAATTCACCGTTGAATGCATCATAATGTATTGCCGTGGACATGCTTTTAAAGTCACAAATTACGTGCATTATGATTTCACAGCAGATGGGATGTGAGGGAAGAACCCTTCATTTAAATTTGTTAAAATATTGCTTTGGTAATTAGCAAGCACAAAAAGAAAAATGATGACAGTTTCATTAAAGGTTAATGGATTCATATTTCCCCCATTTGCTTGAAGTCCCAGAGCCCAGAGGAAGAATGTGGAGTAGGAGCTGCTTCCATAAACTCACTCAGCACTTCGGTTCTCTGACTGGCTGGAATATCCTGTAATCTGCCTGGTGCACTGGTGGGGAATTCAAACTTCCCTGCATCTCAAAAAACCAGTCAGTTAGCTGGTCTATGCAAAGGCCTAGCAGGGGGTGGTAGACAGTAGGGACGCAGAAGGCATGTGGCTTTGTTAGAAACACAGCACAGACTGTGGCTGCTTCTACCCTCGCCCCCTCCCATTGGAGGGGTCATGGTAATGAGGCAATTGGAAGCAGGCTAATGAGGCACTAATGTGCATATTCAGTGCCTCATTGGCATAATGGCAGCCCCAGGACTTTCAGTGTTCAGGCTTTGAATTGCAGATGGACAGCGTAGATGCGGGAAGCTTCAAAATAAGCACCCTACTTCGACATTCCCTTACTCCCATGCAGTTTTGTGGGAGTAAGGGAATGTGGAAGAGGGGTGCTTTGTTTAAAGCTGCCCCCATCTACACTGTCAGTCTGCAATTCGAAGTCTTCACTTTGCAAGTCCCATGGCTGCCATTATGCTAATGAGACACTGAATATGCATGTTAGTGCTTCATTAGTCTGCTTTGAATTGCCTCATTACCATGCCCACTCTGATGGGAGGGGGTGACTGTAGAAGCTGCCTGTGTTTACAGTAGACAAAGTAAGTCGACCACAGATACCCAGTTCTAGGAACGGCAATTGCGTAGCTGGAATCAATTTTCTGTGCTTGACTTCCTTGGTTGTCCCTACTGAACAAGGTTGACGTGAGTAGTAACAGAGAGGAAGCCGTGCTAGTCTATACACTATCAAAACCAAAAGCAGTCAAGTAGCACTTTAAAGACTAGCAAAATAGTTTATTAGGTGAGCTTTCATGGGACAGACCCACTTCTTCAGACCATAGCCAGACCAGAACAGACTCAATATTTAAGGCACAGAGAACCAAAAACACCTTGCTCACCTTGATTATCTTTTTCTGATTTGTCCTCCTTGCTTACTGTTTTTGGTTCTCTGTGCCTTAAATATTGAGTCTGTTCTGGTCTGGCTGTGGTCTGAAGAAGTGGGTCTGTCCCACGAAAGCTCACCTAATAAATTAATTTGCTAGTCTTTAAAGTGCTACTTGACTACTTTTTGTTTTGAAGGTTGATGTGAAAGTTTCTCACATCAACCTCCCTTACTATTTGTGTGTCATAGGGAGTACAGGGGTCAACTGTGACACCTGAGAGGTCGATTTTGCACATCCCCCCGAAATTGAATGCCTAGAAGAGTGACCCTGAGCAGGTCAATCTTCTCGGCTAGTGTAGATATAGCCTAAGTGAAAAAGGGGATTGGGACTCCTTGGAGAGCCAGAGTTACCTACATGGCTCCACTTACTGCAGTGTCTGATTCCCCTCTCTACCTCTTAAATGTATTTCTCTTCATAGCATGCCTGTAATAGGGAAGTGGTATTATCCCCATTTTACAGATGGGAAATGAGGCAAAGAGAATGTGCCATATAGGAAATCAGTGGTGGGTTGTAAATTGAATCAAGAGTTCCAGGATAGCATCGTAAACACTAGATCCCCTCACCCCAACAGAAGACATATCTCCAAGCTAGACATTCAGGTCATGATTCTCAGAACTACTGAGTGCCCACAGCTTCCCAGGGACCTCTCCCCAGGGATCACCCCAGGTGCTCTGCATCTCCTTTGATTTCCAGAGGTCTGCAGCTGGGAGGAGGGAGAAGAGTCACCAGAAACTATGCTCTTCCACTGCAGAGTACAGCAGCAATCTCAAGGCAGAATGCTAAAGCTAAATCTCTCTCTTCTGTGCCTACAGCATTCATTGTGATCAGCATTTCAGTGGTGTCAGGCTGAGCCCTATGTATTTAACTGAGTGCAGAGTGAAATGCCACGTGTTCTAGTTTGTTCAATGACTAGCTGTTGATCGCTATAAGAAGAAACCAGATGGTTCCCCACGATAAGTGATCAGCACTCCTGGAGTTTTTGAAACAGAAGAAGACAGATGCCAGCATGCCTCTTGCCAGCACTCTTCTAAAGCACAGGCAATACTAACAAATATTTAGAGGTGCTGCACTTTGGGGATTCTCTTACTCTACACTCAGGAACTAATCTTTCTAGTCAGCCACTGGATTGGAGGAGGAACGCATCTTGGCTCCCTCACCAGCACAGGGCCCTGAAAATCATAAGGTCAGTGTTGCCCACGATTTCCTCCAATTAGACTGCTGTGTTTTTCTGTACATTTATTTTAATTTCTTGTTTTTCAGAATATGCATCAGACCAGACTCTCTCTGCTCTTCCTGTGCTTGAGATTTATATAGGTGAATGATTAAGAAAGCATATTTAACTGCCAAACTAAAGTGCCCTGGTATGCCTAGGAAGCGTCACTGGGTCATTTCTTTGAAGAAAAAAAAAGGTGCGAGGTTGAGGTCAAGGGAGGGGTTTGTTTTTTGGGGAGGGTGGACTGGGCAGACTGATACTGCTATAAAGCCTTACTTCTCTACCATTTGTTTGCACCCTGTGTGCTGACCATCAGCCAAACACCACTTCCTGCCATTAACACACAGATCAAGATCTCTGCAAAAGAAAACAGCACGGGCTTTTGTGCTTAAACAGTGCATTACAGGTCTCTGAGTTTCCACTGCCACAGATCATAATACAGGGACCACGCCACGCATTGAGCTGTAATAAAATCATCATTCTGTTCAAAGGAAGACCCATAAATGGATCCGTAACAGAACTAGAGAGCAAAAGGAACAACAATTATAGTGAAATTACTTATTAGAGACCTAATCTAACTCCCACTGAAGTCAACTGAAAGACTCCCATGAGCTGGATTTGATCCTACACTACCAGTTCCAAATCTCCAACCAGAGAATATACCCTACATTAAAGGAATAATGTTAAATAACTTTGGTCCAAAATGCAGGGTCTCTTTAATGGACATTGGAAGGTTTTACAACTCTCAGTTAAAGTGAGGCAAATAACAAAAACAAAACAAAAACCACTGTGAATATTTTAAAGGGAAATATCACAAAATCTGATAAGAATATTGATAGTATAGAATCTACCATCTATATCTAATAAACACATATATTTTCAATTTAAAAAAAAAAGAAAATAGGTTTTGATTAGATTTCAGTGCTGTGTTGGCAATCCAAACACTGCAGCTCAGTGTATGAAAACGTGAAAGTAAAACCAACTAGAAACAAAAGTCAAACTACTGTGAGTACCAAGCAGATCATATTGCAGCATGCGAGGAGCAAGAATAGCAAAACATACATTGGGATGGTACTCTTCTTTCAGCTGTAATAAATAAAAGGGATAATGAATAGTGATAAGCTTTATTTTGTTTTCAATATTCAAAATGTCTACCACCCACTTTAGTCCCAAATACAGAAAAGATTTTATTGAAGCAAATGTTTCAAATAAAATTACACAAAGCACAAGTTAAAACCAAAGACATTGTGAATCTGGAGTCAGGTTTGGATTGTGTGTGGGTGCAGTATACAAGGTGAGTTAATGCAGTTAACGAGATACATAACATGCATAAACCAAATTGAGCTGGCTGTATTTTTCAAGAATCAGTGAATAAGAGTCCCTGGGATGCCACCCAGTGTAAAGTCATCGTTTGTAGGGGTGAAGGGTATGGGTCAAGCACATACTGTCTGTCAGTGTCTTCTGGATCTTCTGTGAGAAGACAAACAGTGCATCAGGAAAGGAAACAGGTGGTTTCCCTGACCATGTCCCTTATCAGTGGTCTTGGTCTTACATCTTCATCCCTTGTCAGTGCTCTTGCATTGCACTTGTTGGAAGATACACAGTCTGCTAGGAAAGTAAGAGGTTGATGTCCCCAATGTTGTCTCCTGTCAGCGGTCTTGGTCATTCATCAGAGTCCCTGGTTGTCGTACACAGGTGATCTAAGCCGAAAGCCTGAACGGACCACATCTTTTAGCCCCAAAGACTCAGGTCCCAGTCATGAAAGGAGCTTTCCAAGGGCACACGACTTAAAGCTGTCTTCTGCAGTGTCTGGTGTCCAATACGCTTTCCGTTTGCCACAAATTTTGGAGGACAAACAAATCCCAACAGGTCACTGTAGAAGCCACTGTGGCGAAATGCAGCTCCTTAGAGCCACACACGAAGCATCCTGTGCCCACTTCATGCACATACCCCCCCGCCCCACCCAGCTTGGTGGGACAAATGTGTGGCAGCAATAGCAGTGGGTCCTCCTGCAGCTACATCCTGGAGCCGCAGACTCCTGGAGCCCTGCAGGCTGCAGCCCCGCTGAGCTTGCGGTGTGACCCCAGTCACAGCACAGCTTGCACAGCAGCAGCTCCAGCCATGGCTCGCAGCACAGCCCTTGGTGCAGCTTCAGGATTGCAGAGATCCTTGCATTTCTTTCTGACATCGCTAGTCTAGAGGCACCGGGAAGCCTCTCCCAGCTGGATATGACGTTTTTCAACTGCCTTTACGCTGCTCAGGCCCTTCTACACAACATAAGCAGGTTGGAGAGAGGGTGAGGCTCTCACCCTTAGTGTCAGCATGAGTGAAATTCATGACATAAGTGGGACTTGAGTAGTGATAACGCCTTTTGCAGCTGCTCTGCACAGGAGATAATTTAACCCTGTGTGTGAACTTCCTGCAACCATCAACAAGTGCCCCACTACTTATTACAGCCCTTAAGTGCTCATAAGTCTGACCTTTCTTCAAAAGATATACAAAGTAGGTGCATTTCTGTCTCACTGAAGGCAGCAAAACTTAAGTCACATACTGCCTTTTTTTTTTTTTTTTTTTTAAATTATGGTCAGGATTCCCCTACCTTTCTTATGGAAAATAGAGTCATGTGTGGGGCCAAACAGAAGTATTTCGATGTAAGCCACATGTCTCCTTCAATCCAGAACAAGCCTCCTGTTCATTTCTCTACTGAACCTAGTGTATCAACTCTGATTAGAGTTCTATGAAAAAAACAAAAAGTATCGAATGAAACTGTAAAGTACAAAGATGGTCTCCAGCATATGTGACAACACAGAATGGAATCTGCCCTGATCGTATCCTATTCCTGGCCATCAGCAAAAAATCCAAATAATTCAGCAAGAAAGTATAGTGTCACTTTATGGCAGTGCTGACAGCTTTTGGTGTGGCACTCAAATCAGCATATTACAGACTGAAACTCCCTTGTCTGGCGCACTCTCATCTGGCAACATCCGTTGTCCAGCAGGACAAAGGATGTTGCTAAACCAGAGAGCAGCTCCAGGACTCCAGCTGAGAGAACTGGCAGTCCTGTGACTGGGAGCCAGCTGGCGATGGAGTCCCACCGACAGCCCTGCAACTGCGGGGACCCCTGCTGCATAGGAGGAGCCCAGCAGCTCTGGGGGTACACCCTGCAGGAGTGGGGGGCCCCCTCCAGGCATCCAGGCTGACTTCCCTTTGTCTGGCAAATCCCTCATCCAGGACAACTCAGGTCCTGACGATGCCGGGCAAGGGAGTTACAACCTATATCTAGACAAGCTGATTGCCAAGAAAATAAGACAGCATAATATATAAAACAAGAGGGGTCTCTGGGAAGTAGTGCATGCATATTTTGTCCTGTGTATCAACATGTCTTTTGTTTTGTTATCCATCGAGAACCAGATCCCACAAAATGGAAAGTTGTAACTTACTCTTTCACACAATGTACAGGGCAATTCCTGCTCCATTACATTGCCATCAATCCATTAAACACTGTTTTAAAGTTGTATTAATTGTAAGTGATTCTTATCTATTGAAAGTTGAGATAAGTATTCATGTAACTCTCATATATGTGTTAAAGGTTGAATGAGGCCACTGATTGTATTTATAAACCAACCGTCCCAAATCAACATGATAGCCAAAGGCTAAACAGAGCTTGTAGGAGAGAGTGAGCTAGCTGAAATATGCAAAATCATGCAACCAGACCAACAATGGCAGAAGTTGTACACCTGCTGAGTATTAGCAATATCTGTTCTTCCAACAGGAAATTGAAATAAAATACTCAGTAAATTTGCTCCTAATTTGTTCATTTCAGATGGTAGGACACAAATAATGTTCACATAAGGCCAAATTCTCTGAGTTCTGATTAAATGGTGGCCCATGTTAGTGGTAACTTTTTTGATGCAATATGTATTTTGGAGGACAAACAAACCTTACCAGGTCACCGTAGAAGCCACTGTTAGAACAAGTTATAGTCTCTGCTATATGATTTTAAGGACCCAAGGGTAGAATCAGCTTTTTGAATGTCTAGGGTACTCTTTAGGCTTGATTTTCACTTACATGACATAAAACTGACATAAGTAACATTTACACCCATCTACAGATCCTTTTGCACTGCCAGACTCGTTTAAAGGGGCTGTAATGTAAATGAAAATCAGGACATTTTGAAAGCAGGTAAATTTGTAGCTTTTTTGTTGATCTGCTCCTTTTAGAAACACAAACACATGAACTCGCCAAGATGTAACATTTTTTAATTCCCATTTTACAGATCCTGGACATGAGGACAGCATCAGCGATGGGCTTTTAAAAAGGGTTTGGATGTTCATTCTTTTATCAAAAATCTAAAAGTTCAGAGCTGGCTCTGTTGCTGGTCAACCTTCCCTTCAGTATCCCACGCCTTCCAAAAACTGAAAATATTTAGCTGAAGTTTTTAAATAAATCAAAATTGTCAATAAAAATGTTTGACCAAAAATAAATCACAATTTGGAAACTTCCAGCTAGTTCCAGTAATTATTTTTGTGCCTTCAATAGACACGAAGAATAGGTGGGTGTATCTCCATCCTTAACACCTAAATTTAGAGCATGAAAAGGTAAGCAAAAATTTCAGCTGGAAACACAACAGAGAAAGGCAGAAATCAATTTTGGTATCAAATCACTCACATATATTAAGCTTAATCAGGCAGTCAAAAACACGCCTAGGCTACGTCTACACGTGCCCCAAACTTCGAAATGGCCATGCAAATGGCCATTTCGAAGTTTACTAATGAAGCGCTGAAATGCATATTCAGCGCTTCATTAGCATGCGGGCGGCAGCAGCGCTTCGAAATTGACGCGCCTTGCCGCCGCGCGGCGCGTCCAGACGGGGCTCCTTTTCGAAAGGGCCCCGCCTATTTCGAAGTCCCCTTATTCCCATGAGCTCATGGGAATAAGGGGACTTCGAAGTAGGTGGCTTCCTTTCAAAAAGGAGCCCCGTCTGGACGCGCCGCGCGGCGGCAAGGCGCGTCAATTTCAAAGCGCTGCTGCCGCCCGCATGCTAATGAAGCGCTGAATATGCATTTCAGCGCTTCATTAGTAAACTTCGAAATGGCCATTTGCATGGCCATTTCGAAGTTTGGGGCACATGTAGACACGGCCCTACTCAGTTGAGAGGGCCCCTGTAAAGAAGTCTTTTGACATCACTTTGACATATTTACCTTCTTAGGTGATTATTCAGTTAAAATAACATAGTGCTTCTCTTCAAACATTCTAGTGCAAGCATCTTGCAATTCCCCATTCTAGACAGAAAAAAAAATCAGCAAACAAGGTTGTATAGCTAGTTTCAAAGATGCAAACTGCGCTATTAATGTGGGCCCCTACAATTTTACTAACATGAAGCCAATCTGGAAATTTAAGGGGTGGTTCTAAAATCAAATCCAGATTCCAGGGTTTTGGAGAGTTATACAGACACAGTTAAATATTAATTTACAATAGGTAACCTGCCCCTGCTGTTCAGATGATAATATGCTTCTTATAAGTAATATTAGATTGTGGTTGCTATAAATTGCTGCAAAAACAAGAAGTCCTGTGGCACCTTATAGACTAACAGATTTTTTTGGAGCATAAGCAAAGACCCAATTCATCAGATACATGTAGTGGAAGTTCCAGAGCCTTCCTCTTGATTGGTACTCCCTTCTTTTCATGTGCCTGCATATTTATACCTGCCTCTGGAATTTCCACTACATGCATCTAACAAAGTGGGTTTTTGCCCACAAAATCTTATGCTCCAAATTATGTTAATCTATAACGTGCCACAGGGCTTCTCGTTTTTTGTACATTAAGACTAATGCAGCTACCCCTCTGATATAAATAGCTGGTGTTTAGAACTCAGATGTAATCACTAAATATGAATTTTAAATTAATTGAAGTAAATAAAAAATATTATGTAACCTATCTGCATTATATCCTTATAGTTCAAAGTCACAGACATTAAATCTCAATTTTAAATGGTGAAAGGTTCCCTCCACTTATAACAGATAAATGCGAATTTGAGGCATTAAGCAAGAAACTAATTTCCAGAAACTAAGCATGATCTGGAGTTTTTTGTTTTGTTTTGTTTTTTAAATACAAAAGGGTTCAAAAAGACAGATTAGAAATAGAGCATAAAAAACCTCTCCTACCTCCCCGGGTAGTTGATTCTTGTGTAACTAGTAAGGGAGACAGATTCATCAATGCCCTTACAATGTAAACAATGATTGGAACTTTGTCAGCTGATACCAAAGAGGCCCGCAGCCCCAGAAGACCAGAACTGCCACCCCGGCCTCATCCCGAATCTGTTTTGTTTCACCAACCGGCTCAATTCTGGCAGAAAGGAACACTGTAAAATGAGGAGCAGGGATGTTTAGCAAGCTGCCTGCTATCTGCGACGCTGCCTCTGCCCTTCTTCTCACCGGCTTCTCTGGCTGCTTACTACACGTGATCAAGAGCAACAGTTTGCTGAGCTCACGATCGGTGACACCTTGAACTTTGCACAGGGCAAATGGGTCTGGCAGGGGGATTTTCGGACGGTCTCGATTTCCCTGGGGTCCCCCCCGCCTCCCCTCCAAACCACATGAGATGGGAGCATCCCCAGGTGGTCTGGGTAAAACCTGGATCCTGCCTGTTCTTTGTACCCAAGACTCAAACTGGACCCTCCTAACTGCTACTCCCCACACCGCCTGGCCCCGATGCACGCCCCCCCCCCAACGTGCCCATGTTGGCCTTCAAAGCCGCCCCCCCCCCCATATTATAATGCCGCCGCAAAGAGCAAAACACCCACCCCATGCTTCCTGGAAGGAAAGTGCGGCTAACAGCTGGTTCAGCCCCGCCCCCCGTCTGGATCTTCACAGGTGTTGACCCCAGTGAGCCCCCTCCCTGCTCATGCGCCTGTCTACCTTTAGCCAGGAAAAGTCTGTAGCCAAACTTGGCCGGATCCAGCAGGCAGGTGCCAAATTTGGGTGTTTGCATCTCTTTGCTCAGATTGGATGGGGGGGTTGTTGGTTGACGCATGGCTTGTTCTATGTTCTGGTAGCACAGTTTATTTGGTGGCCAAAATCCAGCAGGCTTCAGCTGTCAGATGGGAGGTGCCCTGACCCAGGCGTTCATCATGGGCTGGGGATGCAAGTTGCAGCAGGACCAGCTAGTGCTTGCTGACAAAGGGTGTTGCCCTTGGGGGACTAGGAGCCAACACTGCACAGCCTCTGGTCCTAGGCACGCAGCTGCCTATTTATGCTGCTGTCCCTGTAGGGATGCAGGGGGATCCCCGGTGGCTTGGGTGTAAAAGGAGCGTCTACACTTGTTCATTCTGAGGCGTGACCATTGGGAGGGTGGGGGCCAAAAATTAGTAGGATCTAGGCGGCAGATGGGGGGGACAAAAAGTTACATAGGCATGTCGGAGGGGGAGGGGCTTGGTATTTTCAAGCAGGGGGAGATGTGGGTGTGGTTAGCCAGGGTCTATTTCGGTAGAATAATGCGGGGTGTTGGGTCCAGCACCACCAGGACCGAGGTAGACGAAGCTTTGGGGAAGTTCAATGATCTCTCCCGGCCCTGCCACCCCCCAGCTAGACAAATGCATTAAAAATGGGGTGGCAACCACAGACTTTTAAGTTACCCCAAAAGGGAGGAACAACCTCCCCCCCCCACACACACGTGTGGATGGATCGCGGAGGGTGAGGAAATTTGTATAACCTCCCCCACCCCTACTCTTAAAGGCGCCTGGGTCAATTTCAGTTTCTAACTTTCTCCCAAATAAAGAGACCCCGCTGAAAGAGCGCTGGTGGTATCGTATGCAAATACGCAGGCTGACGTCAGAGATCATGTGGGTTTTGGCGTAGATCCCCAGTGATCGAAGGGGCTTTTTTTTTTATTTTATTTTATTTTTTTTTTGCCTCTCTTTCTGCTGCGCGGGGGGCGGGGGGCTTTGCCCGGGATCCCCAGCCCGGCTCCCACGTTGCCCAGCCTGGCGAAAGGCAGAGCCTTTCCACTGGGGGAAAGTTCGTGCCGCCGCCTCCCAAAGCCCTGGGAGCAGGTAAGACCTCCCCCCGCCCCTCCACCCCCCCCCCCCGCAGGACACCCCGGCCCGCCCGGGGACGCGGCTGCCGGGCACCCCTGCCCACATGCACTTGCGAACGCTCCTGCCCTCGCCAGCCAACCACTCGCACGCAACTTTTCCTCCCCAGCCAGCGCCTGCCGAAGCGAGCCGGGGGCTGCAACTTCGGCGGGGGACGCGGGCGGGGAGCCGCTGGCTGGCGAGAGAAATTGGGGGGGGGGCTGCTTTCATGCACCCCCCTTTGCAAGTTTAGGCGACTGGGGGGGGAGAGAGGCGGAGGAGGGGGTGGAAAAAAACATGTCTACGTTTCCCTGTGTGGCTGTCGACATCAGCAACACAAAATATGGCGTCCGCTTTCGACAGGGCGTTACGTAGAGGCGAGCAGGGCGATCGCTGTATGGCCTTGGTTTCAAAGCCGCCCCTGGCTGCAGGCAGACAAACCCGCGGGCCTGGGCGCCAAGGGCGGGGGTGCCCCCTGGCTCCCGCTGGGACGCGTGGCAGGGTTGGCAGAGGTGGGGGTAATCATCCCCCCGTGACGATCTGTCCTTCATGGGGTGCCAGGCACCGCGAGGCGCTGGGGGGCAGCCCCTTGAATCGCTCCTGGTAGCTGCGGGCCCGGGGGTACCAGAGAGAAGCAGCGGCGGAGCTACGGAGTTGCCCTCAGGGGCAGGGGGGGATTCCCTCCCCCGGTCGCAGAGGTTGACACCCCCGCCCCGGCACGCTGCCCCCCGAATCCAACTTGCCCAGGACACGGCTCATGCTGCAAACCGAGCGGCTCTGTCTCTGCTGAGTGCCTCTTTTCACACAAGCCTCTCAGGGGCTGTTGCTTTGCACTGTCCCAGCAGAGGTTAATCCTCGTTGTTGGTAGTAGTGGTGGTTTCAGGTCTTTTGTTGCCACTCGCTTTTCAAAGACCACGTTAGTAGAGAGCTCTCGGTCAGCTCGTCTCTTGGCGCCTGCCGTCCGCTTTGGGGAAAAGTCTTCCAGATTTCTGACAAAGTTTTCGAGTTTGATTTTTCTAACGTCTCATATCGGTAATTGTGGTTCTTTTCTGTCTTGGCTGACTGGAGGGCGAGAGACAGGTTCCCCTCCCCCTCCCCCCCTGTGTGGATAGGAATAAAACTTGGTTCTCAGGAAGTGAAGTTGTGATTTGCTGAGGAGTTCCACCTGATTGATTGACTTCAAAGCCATGTGGGGGTCTCTGCCCTTGACTATTTCCTGATTGCCTTTTGTTTACTTTGACTGTGGGAATCCAGCCTTCCGCACAGCCAGCTTTTTAAAGGGACATTGTACATATTTTCACCACATGGGGCTTCTCTGGTAACTTCTTTGAATTAAAGTTCCCGATCTTGTCAATGCAGATACTGCCTGAAACGTTTGGAGTTGTAGAGGATTGAAGGAAGCCTGCCAAAACACAAAACCAAACTTCTGTGTTAGAACTTGAATTAAAAAAGGGTGGGGGGAGATTCTGAGGAAGTGGGGAAGGAGAGCTAAGCAGGAGGTGTGCAGTGGTAACTTTACATTTAAAAGATCTCTGTATTTCAACATCTCATTACCTTTGGGTCCCAATGCAGCAAGGCCACAATATACGAGATGACTATCAAGAGTATAATCTTGTAAAATGGCATATTTAACGTCACTGGGGAGTTTATGAAGTTCTCACAGGTGCTCAGAACAGTGAAATAGTACTCCTTATATAAGGAGTAAAAGCAATGTACTTCCTAACCCATTCCTCCATGTGACTTCAACTATCAGGACCCCAGTTGAGGAAGATACTTCAGCACGTGCTTAATTTCAAACACATGAAGCCTTAACTAAATACTTTCCTGAATGGGGGCCTACCACATTAAAAATAACGCCCCAAACCCCTTTTTAAAAAGCAATAATTGGGCTGTGAATGCACTCTCTGACCTCTATTTTACTGTTCAGTTCGTAGGTAGTTTGGCTCTGCCTTTGTTACTCTCAGTGCGATGGGTTACACTTCGGTTGCAGGTACATGGCACTAACAAGTCAGTAAAATCACTTAAATTCATAACTTTAACTATGTATTAATTCCCATGTTGGACAAAACAAATGTATGGCACAGAATGATAGTAGAAAATTTAAATGCTAAAAACCTTGTAAAATTCGAACATCCGCCTTTATTCTACTTCTGTTCCCTTTAACCTATTTATTCTTTCCAAAACCTCTACCATTTGTGAGTGGAAGTTTATCCCTGCTCCCATGTTCCTTATGGTTCCAGGAAAGCCCTTAAGTACATGCTTCAATTTGAGCGTGTTCATGGTTCAATTGACATCAGTATGGACTACTTGTGTATATATAAAATTAAAGCTAACTTCCCACCTGCTCCCCCCAAAGAGCAGAAACACTCAGGTTTTCTCCAGATTAGTTGCCAGTTGAAGTTTCTGAAAGTAGCCCATTCTTGGCTAAATAATTCTTCTCCAATTCCAAAAGTACTCTTATCCAAATTCTGAAGCAGTTACGATTTCTAAGCAGCGTGTATAAAATGAATATGCTGGCCCTAGTACTAGATGTTAGCACCATCACATCTGTTTGTTCTTTTCGCTGGTGAAACTTTGTATCAGAAGACAGCACTTGAACACAATAAAGATACCATTTTAATGAATCCCTAACATATCTGACTGTTGTTGACCAGGCCTGGTCAACTTGTTCCTGTGTAGACTGCAAATTTCAATGCCAGAATGACATCACAATATTTGCATGTATCATGACTTCACTTTTTACTCCCCCCATTCTTGGATGGTTTTGCAGAGTAACTTAGCTGCAGCACAGTTAATGTTGTGGATCTGTTTCTGTTTTTATCCTGGCCCAAATTACTATTCAGTATATCCACTGAGTTTGAGGAATAAAAATGGCTACTGACAATAAATAAATAGCATAGTGCAGTATCACTCTAAAACCAGATCCCTTCAGAATTGAGGGGATGTCTGGCAGATAATAGTAAAATTAAGTTTGTTTTCAATTAAGACAGTGTGATTTAGATTTTGGCTTGAAAAAGGAATTTATTCCATGCTTCAGCATCACCTGTCCAATGGTGTTTTGCCCTTATATGTGAGCCTGACTGGTGATAGCATATATATGTTTTTAAAATAAATAATACTACTAAACACAGAATAATGTATAAGGATTGAATTTATACCCAGCAAAGTAACTCGCTGCCTGGTGTTCAGGTTATGTTTATGGGTGTTACGTCAGCTGGAATCAATTTTTTTATAAGCCATATAAAATACATCATTCTGAATTTATTACACATCTGCTTGTTACGCAGTGCGTACACTTTAATCTGCGAAGACCCTCTCAGTTTCCAGAACTGTGCTGAAAATATTCCTCAAGTGCAACAGCTTTTATGGATACTGCATTAATATGTAGCAAAGCCCAGCCGAAACATAGAGGCTGCATGCACCGTCCAGGGGAGATCAGTATGAGCACTAACCTCAGTCATTCAAAAATAATGGATCAGGGCCCCCACAATCATGGTACTGACTTTAAAAAATGAGGTTTTGAAAAGAACAATATACTTTTGGTTCATTATGCCATCTCATTTACGGGCATCTAGGGTTCATGTTTTCAAGCTATTCTCTCCAACCGCAAGGATTAGACATGCTTTCTTTAGGTGAAAGCTGAGGTTTATATGCGTCATGCCAGATACTGAGACTAATGGTAAAATCACTAGAGTTGGCTGGCCTACACTAAAAAGTTAGGCCGACCCATTTAGGCAACGCTTCAAGCTTCAGCAGTGTGAAAAATCTATACCCCTGAGCGATGCAGTTAAGCCAATCTAACCCCTAGGGTAGCCAGCACAAGGTTGATGGAAAAATTATTCTGTCAACCTAGCTACTGCTTTTCAGTGAGGTTGAGTAACCGTACCCCTCCCTTCAGTATAAGTAGTGTCCATGTTCCCTCTAAGCTGAGTGATTGGGCAGCCACCCAGAAGAGATTCAGGTGCCACACAGCTGATTAGCAGAGGGCCCACAACTGCCTGAAGCCAATAGCATATGTTTACTGGAGCTGCACATTCTTGCATGCCTTGGTGCATGTAAAATTTATTCTGCCCATGGATGGAAAATGTTGGAGGGAACACTAGTAGTGTCTACAGTGAAGCGCTGCTGCAGTTGTGCCTCTGTAACGTGTCAAGCAGAGACAAACCAGGAGTTCTGTAATGTCATAGAGAATGACATTGTATAATCTGATTTCCTGCATTCCGTGTTGGAGAGATTAGAGCCAGATTAACGCCCAGTGTAGAAAAAATACGCACGAGACTATGGCCCAAATTAGTGAAGGCAAGGACGGAACAATTTTGTTTTGCTTTATAATTATCAGTGCTGATTTGCACACACACTTCACTTACTTGAGTGAGTGGCTTTGCAACCTGGCACATGGGGTAATGGGGCCTCTCACTAAAGTGAGTAAAATTGTTTCAGTTTGTGTGCAAAGCTGAACCAGTGGATGCCTGGGCACAGTCTTCCTGCTTAGTTGAGTCTCACTTGGCAAATCCCAGCAGAGTCAAAGAAAGAAGAGGGCAGTGGATAAATACTTGCTTCCCATTCCAACAAGGTAGAGGGCTGAATATGCATGTTTGCATAGGGCCTGAGGGTGTGTTAAACTGGCTCTGAGAGGAGACTCTGGGTGAGATTTTATTCTTATCAGTGGATTGAGTGAGAAGTACAAAGCTAAACTCAAGCACATTTGGTTCTTGTACAGCAAACAACAGGACACTCATCAGAATAAACTTTGACAGAATTCAATTTCCATGTTATTAATTTTGACTGATAGTATCAATGTTTATTTGTAAGCATTTTTTCTATTTTTCTCTACTAAAGTCTTAGCAGTTGTACAAAACTGAGTTTTAAGATCTTGTTTGATTTAAATTTTCATAGTTGCGGGAAATTTGCGGTATTTCAGAAATAATGGTTTAATGAAGTAGCTATTACAATTCAAATAGTTACAGTTGCATAACCATTACAACTTCCTGCCAGAACATGCAAAGTAAATATGCTCATAGCCACTGCCAACAGGTTGTCAGGCAGTAGTTTTCTTAATTTATCCATCTATAAATTTCAGTTATCAATGGAAATATTTTTCATCAATTTGTGTGTGTCTGGTCAAATTGACATTTGCTTACTGATTAGCAAGTCTAACCCTTCCAACTCTAGATGAGACGTACCATTGAGGCTATGCATTCTAATAACTTACATTTCAAATTTAAACACACTACAACCAATGCAAAAAAGATCTTGAAATTCCCTCGTATGAGGCCACATCTCTGCCTTACAAAAGTAACCTGTGCTACTGCTGCCTTTCAGCCATCAAGGAGCAAGCACGGATTTTCATGTTTGGCAGTAGTCACCAGCAGGGAGCTTGGCTAGGCAAGAAATGTTGAGGATGCGACTGAAAGCATATTGTGAGGAAGCGAGATCTACGTACTGTGTACAGTTGAAAGCAGTGTATTAGGTGAAATTCAGTGGAGGGCCTGATGAAAGCTTGATACCGAACATACATCCTGGGGTAAGAGCATGGATGATAAACAGAGAATATGATAAACAGAGCTAAGGAACCAGAGTTCAGATGACTACCTACCCCATGAGAATTCCTTGATTGAATTCTAGCCGTGTAATTTGGATGAATGTGTGTCTATTTTCCAGACCTTTTGTTTCTAAAGACCTCCGTTGTTATTCCATATTTATTTTTGGCTCTCTTGCTCCCCTCTCTCCATAGTGGAACATTCCATGAGAGGAAAACGGAATAATCATGCCACCCGGTCAGGCTTTCCCGGTGGTGTGAAAAGCTGCACGAGCTGATACTCTTATTAGAAAGAGAGCGTCAGAACGCAGGCGAGCCCTGTGCGTTGAGTGACTGCTGGGAAGGTAATGTTTGTAAGCAATCTAGCCCTGTTGCTGGTGTTCATGTAATAGGAGAGGTCTGGGCCAGAAGCAGTTGAAATCAGATGGTGCTCTGCCAAATTGCTCACAATTCCACGGTTGTGTGAATGCAGTGGGCTCCCTCGAGTATGGGTATTGAAAGGATTGACTGAGTACTATTTCGTAGAGGATCCTATTAGTCATAGACAAGGAAGACAAGCTACCCAAAGGCCAGGGCAATGGTAGGAGCGCTTTGCCAGTGTAGACATACTGCTGTCCTGTCCTGGTAAGGCACTTCCAGTGAGGCCGCAGCTCGCACCAGCAAAACTGCACTTTTGCGGCCTCGCATGTTTCAGGCCCATCACTGAAATAAGCTGTCTTGGCAAAAGAACAGTTTTGCCCGTGCGGCTGCTAGGGGTTCCAGGCATCCAGTTTTCAACCCGAACACCCAGTCAAAAAGAGTCCCTGGCAGCGCCACTAAAAATTCAGTTGACCCTAAAACAGGCAGGCACCATGCCCAGCCCCATGTGGCTCTCAGGAAGCAGCCAGTATGTCCCTCCAGCTTCTAGGCAGATGTGGGGTGGGGGTGCCCCACGCTCCATCTCCACAGTTCTTTTTGGCTGGGAACTGCAGTCAGTGGGAGCTGTGGGGAGAGCGTACAGAGCTTCCCGGCCACCAAGCCAGAGGCCCATGAAACTGCTTCCCAGGAGCTCCCTGGGATCAGTGCCTCCAGAGCCTGCACCATGAACTCCCTCACATGCCCGAACCCCCTCCCACCCCAAAAAATCACTCCTAGATGCCCCTCCCCCCACAATCCTGAGTCACCTGGTGTACCCCAGCTCCTCATCCCCACCCCAGAGCCTGAACCCCCCAGGCAGAGCCCTCCCCTCTCCCTCAGCCCTAGGCTGGTGAAAATGAGCACACAAGCGAGAATGTGGGAGGGTAAGAGATGGAGGAGGGCAGACGGAGTGAGCAGGAGGTGTTTGGTTTCCTGCACTGCATCTGCATTAGTGGCTTTTGCTGGTAGAACTTCATCAGTCACAAATCTCATAGTACCCAGCCCAACATGAGCAGTGCCAGCAAAGACTTGTAATGAAGACCTGGCCTAAGACATTCCAATGCAAGGCTGTTTGCTACAGTACATTTCTTCATTTCTTGGCCGCTGACTAGATGACTTCCTGGAAGTTACGGTTTAGCCAAGGATCAGCAACCTTCTTGAGGCGGAGTTGGAATTTGATCTTTTGACCTCTATATGCGGGCCAAGTGCTGGTGATACTTTTTAAAATCACTGATCGTCCTGCTTACAACACCTTTGTTAACAAATAAATTAAGATGCAGAGCTCCACTGGGTAGGTGGTGGTTGGTAGCATTAGCTGGTCCTTTGTTAATCTACAGGTGACATAGCTTTGAGCAAGCCTCTTGTCTGCATGGGGCAAGAGGGCCAGGGCTGAGCTCTTGCCTCACATGCTGATGAAAATCAGCTCACATGCTCCTCTTGGAACCAGTGCAGGGGGTTACCAACTCCTGGTTTCGCCAAACACAAGTTTTTGGACTCAATATAGAGTACCTGTGTGAAATGTAATGGCCTCTGATCATTGTCCAGGATGGGTTGTAAATCCCTGATGATGCACTGACAGCGCAATGATCCCCCACTTTCACAGGCCTTGGGAGGCAGACCAGTCCTTGCCCACAGACAACCTGCCAACCTGAAGCAAACCCTAACCAGCAACTATACACCGCACCACAGTCACTCTAACTCAGGGACTCATCCATGCAACAAACCTCGTTGCCAGCTCTGCCCGCATATCTACACCAGCAACACCATTACAGGACCTAACCAGGTCAGCCACGCCATCATGGGTTCATTCAGCTGCACATCTACCAATATAATTTATGCCATCATGTGCCAGCAATGCCCCTCTACTATATACATCGGACAAACTGGACAGTCTCTACGTAAAAGAATAAACGCACACAAATCAGACATCAGAAATGGCAATATACAAAAACCCGTAGGAGAGCACTTCAATCTCCCAGGCCACACAGTAGCAGACTTAAAAGTAGCTATCCTACAGCAAAGACATTTCAGGACCAGACTCCAAAGAGAAATTTCTGAGCCACAACTCATCTGCAAATTCGCTGCCCTCAGCTCTGGCTTAAACAAAGACTGTGAATGGCTGGCTAAATACAGAAGCAGCTTCCCCTCCCTTGGTATTCACACCTCCAGACCAACTGCTGGTAGTAAGCCTCACCCTTGCTGACTGAGCTAACCTTGTTATCCCCACCCTTGCTCTGGCTTATTTATACCTGGCCCTGCAGATTTCCAAGACCAGCATCTGATGAAGTGAGTCTGTGCTCACGAAAGCTCATGATCAAAACTTTTCTGTTAGTCTATAAGGTGCCACAGGACCCTTCGTTGCTGTTACAGATCCAGACTAACACAGCTACCCCTCCGATACTTTTGCTAGAGGGTCACTCCAAGATTTTAGTAAGTGATCAAGGGCCACACTTCTCTGTGGAGGGAGTGTGGAGGCTGAGGTAGAGGTTGGGTGCAAAAGGGAGGTTGGGGTAGGGGACTGAGGTGCAGGATAGGATGTGAGGTCTGAGAGGGAGTTTGGTTGAGGGAAAGGGTTGTGACCTGGTGCTGGGTATTGGGATGCAGGGATCAGGAGGGGGTATGCGTGCAGAGGTGGATTCTGACCTGGGGGAAGGATGTAGTTGCTGAGCAGCCACTGGCCAATAGGAACTGAGAATTGTACTGCACTGCTCCCACCCCCAGAAAAAATTCTCATCTCCCGTTCCCTGGTTTTTTGCACTCCTTCCACCTCCAGGAAAATCTCTCAGCTCTCATTGGCTGCTTTATGGCCAGTAGGCGTGAGAGATTTTGCAGGGAGCTGGAGCAGCAGGTGAAACAGGCCAATGGGAGCTGAGAATTTTTGCTGGAGGCAGAGGCTGTACTGGAAGTTCTACCCTTACACAGGCTGTTATCTTTCCCACCCCTTAGTTAGAAGATGTTCTGGTCCCCTCTAGCCCTAAACTGGGGAAGAGGGGAAGGAGAGGTAAACTCTTTGGCCAGGGGCCATTGACCCACAGAAAAATCAGTTAGAGTCCTCACATAAGTAAAAAGCAAAATAACAAAAAACAAATAAACAAAACCAGACAACCCTTACTCACAAAGAACTCGGGGTGGCATGGCTTGCCCTGTTCTGGCCAGCTGGGGATGGGCTTAACTGAGGGTCGGGGCCTCCAGCCTGCAGAACAGAGAATTGCCATGAGCCAGATCAAATTAAGTAGGGGGCAGATCTTGCCCAGGGCCCAGAGGTTCCCTGCCCTTGCAGTAAACTCTGTGAATCTATGACATGCATCTGACAAAGTGGATGTTTGCCCATGGAGGCTTATGCTCCAAAAAATATCTGTTAGTCTATAAGGTACCACAGGACTTCTTGCTGTTTTTGCAGATACAGACTAACACATCTATCCCTCTGATACTTCTATGAATTTCTTAGTGGTTTGTTCAAGCTAGTTTGAAACATCTTGGGACGCTACTCTGGTGGTTGTTCCACACACTAATGTATCATTTTTGCTGTCAGGAAATTTTTCCTGATATTTGCACTCAATTTTTCTTTCTTTATTGTGGACCGTTATTCCTAGTTTTTTACTCTAATTTATATCCTAAATAATTTATCTGTTTTTTTTTTTTTATTTGAGCCTTCCAGTTAACTGTAGATTTCAGACCCTCTTATTTGTCTGTTGTTTTTTGCATGCTATTTGTGAGTCAGTGCTGCAACTGTGTTTCACTCATTTGGACTTTGAACAGCAAAGCAGAAAAGGAGAGCTCTTCTGACCTGCCGAAGTGAATGATCAGAAATAAGGAAGCTTAAGGTCATTTTACACTGCTTGTTAGGAGTTAGTTAACCATCTAGACCCTTGTGGGGAAGATGAAAGAAGTAGCTTCTTTTATATCTCTTAGGACAGAAGTTGACATGTGAAAAATGTCATTCCTGCCTTTTTAAATAGAATAAGAACATAAGAATGGCCATACTGGGTCAGACCAAAGGTCCATCCAGCCCAGCATCCCATCTGCCGACGGTGGCCAATGCCAGGTGCCCCAGAGAAGGAGAACAGAAGACAATGATCAAGTGATTTATCTCCTGCCATCCATCTCCTGCCCTTGTTCTGAAGGCTAGGGCACCATACTTTATCCCTGGCTAATAGCCATTTATGGACCTAACCTGCAAAAATTTATCAAGCTCTTTTTTAAACCCTAATAGAGTCCTGGCCTTCACAGCCTCCTCGGGCAAGGAGTTCCACAGGTTGACTGTGCGCTGTGTGAAGAAAAATTTCCTTTTATTAGTTTTGAACCTACTACCCATCAATTTCATTTGGTGTCCCCTAGTTCTTGTATTATGGGAAAAGGTAAATAATTTTTCTATATTCACTTTCTCCACACCATTCATGATTTTATATACCTCTATCATATCGCCCCTCAATCGCCTCTTTTCCAAACTGAAAAGTCCCAGTCTCTCTAGCCTCTCCCCATATGGGACCCGTTCCAAGCCCCTAATCATCTTAGTCGCCCTTTTCTGAACCTTTTCTAATACCAATATATCTTTTTTGAGGTGAGGAGACCACACCTGCACGCAGTACTCAAGATGTGGGCGTACCATAGTTTTATATAGGGGAAGTACGATATCTTTTGTCTTATTATCGATCCCTTTTTTAATAATTCCTAACATCCTATTTGCCTTACTAACTGCCGCTGCACACTGCGTGGATGTCTTCAGAGAACTATCCACTATAACTCCAAGATCCCTTTCCTGATCTGTCGTAGCTAAATTTGACCCCATCATGTAGTACGTGTAATTTGGGTTATTTTTTCCAACATGCATTACCTTACACTTACCCACATTAAATTTCATTTGCCATTTTGCTGCCCAATCACTCAGTTTGCTGAGATCTTTTTGTAGTTCTTCACAATCTGTTTTGGTTTTGACTGTCCTGAACAACTTGGTGTCATCTGCAAACTTTGCCACCTTACTGCTTACCTCATTTTCTAGATCATTGATGAACAAGTTGAACAGGATCGGTCCCAGGACTGACCCCTGGGGAACACCACTAGTTACCCTCCTCCATTGTGAAAATTTACCATTTATTCCCACCCTTTGTTTTCTGTCTTTTAACCAATTCCCGATCCATGAAAGGATCTTTCCTCCTATCCCATGACCGCCTAACTTACATAAAAGCCTTTGGTGTGGGACCGTGTCAAAGGCTTTCTGGAAATCTAGGTATATTATGTCCACTGGGTGCCCCTTGTCCGCATGTTTATTAACCCCTTCAAAGAATTCTAATAGATTAGTTAGACACGACTTCCCTCTGCAGAAACCATGCTGACTTTTGCCCAACAATTCGTGCTCTTCTACGTGCCTTGCAATTTTATTCTTTACTAGGGTTTCTACTAATTTGCCTGGTACTGATGTTAAACTTATCGGTCTATAATTGCCAGGGTCTCCTCTAGAGCCTTTTTTAAATATTGGCGTTATATTGGCCGTCTTCCAGTCATTTGGTACCAAAGTGGATTTAAAGGATAGGTTACAAACCACTGTTGTTAACTCCGCAATTTCACATTTGAGTTCTTTCAGAACCCTTGGGTGAATACCGTCTGGTCCTTGAGACTTGTTACTATTCAGCTTATCAATTAACTCCAAAACCTCCTCTAATGTCACTTCAATCTGAGAGAGTTCCTCAGATTTGTCACCTAAAAAGGCTGGCTCAGATTTAGGAACCTCTGTAACATCCTCAGCCGTGAAGACTGAAGCAAAGAAATCATTTAATCGCTCCGCAATGGCACTGTCTTCCTTGATCGCTCCTTTTATATCTTTATCGTCCAAGGGCCCCACTGCTTTTTTGGCGGGCTTCCTGCTTCTAATGTATTTAAAAAACATTTTACTATCGTTTTTTGAATTTTTGGCTTGCTGTTCCTCAAAATCTTTTTTGGCTTTTCTTATTACATTATGACACTTAATTTGGGAGTGTTTATGTTCCTTTCTATTTTCCTCACTAGGATTTGACTTCCACTTTTTAAAAGCTGCCCTTTTCTCTCTCACTGCCTTTTTAACATGGCTGTTTAGCCATGGTGGTTCTTTGTTAGGTCTCTCACTGTGTTTTTTTATTTGGGGTATACATTTAAGTTGGGCCTCTAGTATGGTGTCTTTAAACAGTTTCCATGCAGCTTCCAGGGATTTTAGTTTAGTTACTCTACCTTTTAGATTCTGTTTAACTAGCTTCCTCATTTTAGTGTAATTCCCCTTTTTGAAATTAAATGCCAGAGTGTTTGACCGCTGCGGTGTTCTTCCCAACACAGGAATATTAAAAGTTATTATATTGTGGTCACTATTTCCAAGCGGTCCAGTAACAGTTACCTCTTGGACCAGATCCTGCATTCCAGTCAAGACTAGATCGAGAATTGACTCTCCCCTTGTGGGTTCCTGTACTAGCTGCTCCAAGAAGCAGTCATTTAAGGCATCAAGAAATTTAATCTCTGAATCCCGTCCTGAGGTGACATGCACCCAATCAATATGGGGATAATTGAAATCTCCTATTATTACTGTGTTTTTTATTTTGATAGCCTCTCTAATCTCCCTTAACATTTCAGCATCACTATCACTGTCCTGGTTAGGTGGTCGGTAATATATTCCTAATGCCATATTCATATTAGAGGAATGAATTGTTATCCATAATGATTCTATGGAACATTTTGATTCCTTTAGGATTTTTGCTTCATTTGATTCTATATTATCCTTCACATATAGTACCACTCCGCCACCCGCACGAGCTGTTCTGTCTTTCCGATATAATTTATATCCCGGTATGATAGTGTCCCACTGATTGTCCTCATTCCACCATGTTTCTGAGATGCCTATTATGTCAACTTCCTCCTTTGATATGAGGTACTCCAGTTCACCCATCTTATTAGACAGACTCCTAGCATTTGTGTAAAAGCACGTTAAAAAACTACCACTATTTATATGTCCGCCTTTCACAGACGCGTTGGATTTTTTTATATGCGATTGTTTCACATCTGATCTTGCCCATATATTATTTCCCACGTTCCCTATCTGACTAACTTCTAGGGAATCCCTATCTATGGAGCCTCGTGTAAGAGAAGTCTCCGTCCGATCCAGGTGCTCCCCCGCACCAATCGGCTTTCCCCCACCTCTTAGTTTAAAAACTGCTCTACGACCTTTTTAATGTTTAATGCCAGCAGTCTGGATCCACCTTGATTTAGGTGGAGCCCATCATTCCTGTATAGGCTCCCCCTACCCCAAAAGTGTCCCCAGTTCCTAATAAATCTAAACCCCTCTTCCCTACACCATTGTCTCATCCACGCATTGAGACTCTGAAGTTCTGCCTGTCTATCTGGCCCTGCGCGTGGAACTGGAAGCATTTCAGAGAATGCCACCATAGATGTTCTGGATTTCAGTCTCTTTCCTAGTAACCTAAATTTGGCCTCCAGAACATCTCTTCTACCCTTCCCTATGTCATTGGTACCAACATGTACCACGACCACCGGCTCCTCCCCAGCACTGCCCATAAGTCTGTCTAGATGCCTCGAGAGATCCGCAACCTTCGCACCAGGCAGGCAAGTCACCATACGGTTCTCACGGTCATCACAAATCCAACTATCTATATTTCTAATGATCGAATCCCCCACTACTAAAACCTGCTTCTTCCTAACAGCTGGTGCTCCCTCCCCCGGAGAAGTATCCTCGGCACGAGAGGATACAATAGCACCCTCTGGAAGGAGGGTCCCAACTATGGGATGGTTTCCCTCTGCTCCCATTGACTGCTCTCCTTCCCTGAGCCTTTCATCCTCCGAATCTTTGTGTTTGTTTCTTTAAAAATATAGAACACAAAAGAGTTAGCAGTTATCTCTGTAGACAGCGTGGAAGGGCTTAATACAATGCTGGAGAAAAGTACCCATGGACCTTTTGACATTGGTGTTCTTTTTCTGGGCTCTCCAAGCTTTCTGAGACTTTTTCCCTGCTCCTTACCTCGAAAATTATGTTTTATGCTTGTTAATTTCAGTTACATATTGTTACACTTCAGTAAGATGTTAGACACTGGACATTCTTGCTCCTATATGATAAAATCGAAACAGTAAAAAGTTTCACCTCAAGTTTGAGACCGTATGTGTGCCATGTTACAAAGAATCTATGGTTAGATGCCTTTGGGGATGGAGTCTGCAAGCTTTTGAGTACATTCAGCTTTGATTGAGCATCTCTCAGGTACAGGCCCTTCCTTGCTCATTGACAGCTGAAGATTATCTCACTAAACTAAGTCTGAATATTGTCACCTGAAGTGTTGTTTGTTTGACACATTTTTCCCCCCACAAAAGCAGAGCTGGGTTGTTGAATTCCTTCCCCCTACTGTTTAGCATTATCTAGAAGGTACAGCAGGGAATTTCTTTTCATCTCTTGCCTCCATGGTTATGCTGAGGATGTACTAATGGTGCAAATGTTATTGCTAATTTTCTGCCACATTTTATTATGGCTTCCCTGAAAATTACAGAAGATCAGGCTATCCAAGAGAAGAGATTCTGATCTTGGTAAAAGCTAAGTAAACTCACTAAATTTCTCCCCCCAGAAATAATCTCAGTTCAATCTTTTGGACCAGAATGACACCAAGTCAAATCTAATTTGTTTCCTGTAATTCAGAAACAAGGATGTTTGTTTTTATAGTTGGCTGCCTTGCATTAAAAGCTTTTGATTATAGCAGATTGCTAGAGACAATACACCATCTTGCTGTTTGTCATCACCTTCAATCTGAGTGCTGACTGACTACCACCCGTATCCCAGGTCAAATGTAGTCATTGATGCTGGGTCATGCCTTCACGACTGGGCCTAGGTCACACCAACCACTCCATTAGTATCCATTCTAGTATGCTAGGTTTATCATGCTGCTGTTTTACTTAATATCTCCTTGTTGGGTTCTAAAACAAAATAGGAAAGGATCATGGTCTGGTGGTTAAAGCACAGATAGCAGAAGGAGTCTGGGTTTGGTTCCTGATTGCACATTCTTGCTGTGCAGCGCGTGACAAGTATGCTAGGAACTGATTTCAGCAGTGCTGGGCACCAGAAACAGAGACAGTAAGGGAAGGGTGAGGACTGAACACCTTTGAAGATCAGGACTTCAGCTTCTCTTTGATTTCCCCTTTGTAAAATGGGGATGATAATGGTGTTGTGAGGGTCATTCACTGTAAAGCACTTGGACATCTTGGGATGAAAGGCACTAGATATTGTCTGTATTGTCACAGCGGGGAGCAGAGAGGTCTGTCCCTTTGGAATAATCTGTATTATTCTCCTCAGTTTGTGAGAGGAAGATCATGCCATTTGGGAAAGGTCAGAATTGTTGTGACTCAACACTGTCATGGATCTCATTATCCCTAGTGCTGTCTGATTGTGCTTTTGCAGATCCTCTGTGCTGTGTGTAAACCTGGGATGTAAGCTTCATTCACAAACTGTTCTCTGTAAAGTTCATTGAGAAGGCAATCTTGAAGTTCTATAGTATTCATGCCATGGAGTAGTGCAGTCAGGCTGTTAGACAAGAGACATCTCTTTGTCTCCCACCCAGTCCTTTGTTTCTAATAGATTCAATTGTTTACTTCTCATAGGAGTAAAGGTTATAAAATGTATTGGAAATTCATACATTGCTCATACCAATATACTGATTTGAGGGAATCCTGCAGCTCGTGGCGTTATCCACTAGAGAAGCCCTAGAAAAAATTTTATCTTAAAACATTTTCCTGCCCACTCTGTCTAGCACAGCCTTGCTTACAGGCAGAACAGATTGTGAACTTCTCTTGAAGAAGATTGTATGGGATGGAGGTGAAGAGGGAGCAAGTAAAGGAAGCTGTTTTGCTTAAGAAACCAAATAAGGAAGAAAATATCCACGCTGACATAAAAACGGCAAGTGCTCTTTATATTGTCAAATGCAGTATTTATTGGTAACTACTTCTCCTTTACCCACTGAGTCTGGGATTTCTTGTATTTGCCTTTGCAAACAGATGGTCTCAGTTGCAGTTACTGGCAAAGGCGCACAACGGACCGCTTGGCGGTTGTGAGCCCATAGTTCGATTTCAAACCCCAGAACTTAGAAGGCTTGGAAACCCATCACCTTTCTAAACTGCTTTGCTTTTAAACATGCAGGCATTTGAAACATCTTGAGCTTCCCATGTGTTCTGTTACCCATTTGAGACCTTTGCCTTGCTCAAAAGTTATTATATTCTAGAAGATTTTCATGCCTGCCATGCTGTATAGTTTTGCCTCTTGAGAGAGACTGAAAGAAGCTTTATGGTGCTGGCTAACTTGGATAGTAAAGTCTAGGAAGAAGAGACCAAGCTTGGCTCTCTTGTCTGAAAATCTGACAGTAGTGGGAGCTGAACTCTTTCAAAAGCAGACCCTGATTGTGGGCACAGAGTTCTTTTGTCAATTCTGTCCTTGCTGACCACATTACTGGAAAACACATGGCTCTCTCCTCTTTGTCACACATTCCCGGAGTATGTGCTTCAAGGTTATAGCCAGCTACCTGCATCAGTCAGGAAGAAATCTCTCCTCTTCCTCTTCTACCTCCACCACTCTCAAGTATTTTGGGGTTTTGGTTTATTTCTCATTTCTTTGAAGCAACAGACAACAGCACAGGGGCCAGGGCTCTGAGATGGCACTGAGTCCTCCATCTCTCTGGTGCTTTCTCACATACTCAGGCTCTAACTCAAGGTTGGACCAAATCATGCTGGGGAGCTGGATCTGGTCCACCAAGCATGTCTCTCGGGCCCACCCATCTGATTAGCAGAGCATGCATACTTACAGCCAGCAGCATCTGTGCAGCTGCCCTTCCCAGCATCTTGTTCCATCTGCAGCCCTGCTGCTCCTAGGACTTTCCTGCTAGCTGTGCAGAGGAAGACGGGCTGGGTGGAAGAGGATAGCACTGAAGTCAGGATGTTCCCCTGCCCTGTACCCCATCTCTGCACAGTGGAGCTGCTCCAATCTGAAACATGGATGGTAAGTGACTCAGAAGTTCAGAGCAGGGCAGATTTCCCTTAAAGAGACAGAAGGTGGCTTCTCTCAGAAAACTTACCCAGCAGCAGCCAGAACACACACTCTGTGTCACTGTCACACATACCCAGTCTATGCCACACACACATAGTCACGGTCACATATAGACAGCAGCACATGCTTAATCTGCATCGCAAAGTCTGTGTTTCTCTTCCACATTCACACACTCTCTTTGTCTTTCTCTGTTGTCCCCAGCCCCACCCTTTCTGCCTGAGGCCCTACCCCTTCTGAGGGGCCTAGAGCCAGCCCACAACCAGTGCTCAAATTTGTGGAGTGGCCCTCTGCAAAAATTATTGCCCAACCCTGTGCTAATTGCTTGCCATTTGTAGGGTCAGGCAGGAGTTTTTCCTCCAGGGTAGCTCAGCCCTTACCTTGTAGGGGCAGTGGGTTGCTTTCCTTAGCACAGTGTGTGGGTCACTTGCCAAGATTATCTGGGTACATCTTGTTTAATCATTTCCCTGCCTTTGCAGGGGCCCCAGGCATTGGTGCACCTCAGTCCCTCCTAGTCGTGGTCAGTGGCACATAATAGTCTAGCCCCCTGCAGGTCTCAGACACTGGACTACTTTCCATTGCTGGGTTGAGTGTGCAGGTGGCGTGGGTTGCCTGTGAGACACGGGAGGTCAGCATGGATGATCTGGGGGGTCCCTTCTGGCCTTGACCTCTGTGACGCAAGGGGAGGACAGTTTGGGTGAGTAGCATTCCACTTTCTGAAATTCATTCTGCAAGTGTGGGTGGCCACTTCCTATACTTTGGCTGTGAGCTAGGGATGTAAAATCCTGTTTAATTAGTTAACTGGTTAAATGTTAAATTGAACTAATTAAACTGGGGCAGGGGGTGGCCAGGGCGGCTGCTCCAGACCAGCTAGAGTGGATGGGGGCTGGAAAGCACCCCTCCCTATTCTGCACCCAAGGCCAATGCAGATAGGGGCTGCTCCAGCCACACTGGAGTGCCCCTGCCTGCAGTACTCTCAGGCTACGCCTGCTGTGGACCAGAGTTGCTCCAGCCATGCTGGAATGCCCCTCCCTGGGCTCCAGCTGGCCAAACAGGACTGAAGAAACCTGGTGCCCATGTCAGGTGGAAGGCTGCTCCAGCCCCCACTGGTTAACTGTAATCAGTAAAACATTAACATCTCTGCTGTGACCAAGGGAATAGTTTTTACTTTCTATTTGAGTCACGGGTGAAGGTCTTTGAAAGGCAGAGGTTGGCAGAGCTTTGTGATCCTTAGGGGAGAAAAGACACTATAGAAGCGTAAGCCTATTGTTCAATGATACTCCAGATTTGTCAGACAAAAGTATGTGGTATGTGTGGCTCAGGATTAGGGTATTCAGGACTCTTCTAGCTGCAGCGCTGTTACTGGAATCCTGAATAAGCTGTTCTCCTTTCTAGTATGTTGTGGAATACTCAGTGTGCCCTGATTCATGCCTTTTCCTCAGTTCCCAAAGCCAAAATTGATGTCTGTCCTGTTGTGTCCATCACAGTCACTGTCTTGAACTGGCTCTTCATTTTCCTTTATGTAGCTTTCTAAAGCTCTAGTTTGTTGCAGTCCAATAGCCTCTCGTTCCTTGGTCAGGATACGTTTCTAAGTAAGGAGTGTTCTGGTTGCAAAATCGCATCCAACAGGTGCAAACCTAAAGTCATATCTAACAACTGGACTTTCAGTTTCCCGATCACAAGAAATTTAAAAAAAACATACCTATGAATTTATTATTATTTGGGTCAACTTATTCAAGCTAGGCGGAGTCCTAGAAGGCCCAATGAAATGAAAGTAGGACCAGGGCTTGTTGAAATGGCATTTTCCCTCTCTGTTAGGTTTCTGAAAGTGGAATTCTACCAGCACTTCCCAGATGCCCTCCAAAAATTGTGGGATTTTGTACTGTTTTGTTAAGTGGGATGTAGTAGTTGCTTCTTGTCTGAAAAGGTACATAATGTGGCCTAGTGAGTGGCTTGTGCCACTGCTGTCTAGAATCAAAACCTTTGTGTCATAGGGACTATACTGCAAACAGATTCTCCTATAAGCAAAAGAGGTAGAAGAGATGTTATATAGGAGTAGGAAGATGTGGGTTTTAGCCAATTTTCTCCAAGAGTTTCCTAGGGTTTAGAAGCAAGTGTAAAATGCTAAGTGGTCCTGGATGTTTTATAATATGCATTTGTTACAGTATTTTGTATCCTGTGCTTCCTGTACTTCACAGAGTGGCTGACTGGTCTGAGCAGCGCCTTGTACTGGGCAAGCTGCAGTGCAACTGGCTCACATTCTTGTATCCAGTGCCTCTTTTTTGTATTTTTAAAAAAAAAAAAAAAAAGAAGAAGAGGAGCGGGTACTCAGCCAGCTCCCTGCCTTGCCCCCACTCCCCCAGCCAGTCCTATGGCTGGGGCTGCTGAGGTGCCAGTACTCAGTACCAGCAAGTACTGGCACAAAAAAAGCACTGCTTGTCTCATGCTCTTGCTCAGTAATGAGGCAGTTTTGGAACTCAGTCTGTTTTGGAGCTTTATATTCACTTCCTTCCTCTCCCTTCCCCCATCGCCCATCCTTTTTGGATCTCTAGATGGAGGCAGTTACCTCACTCTGTAATGTTATGCTGGCATCCCACTTGCTTCGGGCAGCTAGGCACTGCACTAGCTTCCTTCTGGAAAACCTCCCCCTCGCTAGCTGTCTAGCACAGGTCAGTTGGGAGACCATTCTTTTGCTTGAATATGTTACAGCCGGCCTGCACAACAGAGCAAAGGGACTGTACATTGACATGGCTCATTATGACTCTTTTTCAAAGTATAGAGTAGACTAATTCTGAAACATCGCTTGCCCTTTGGTCTCACCAGTTGCAACTGATGGCAATTTGGTGGCAACTTTGTATATTTTTGGCTTACCCTAGTGTCATTGGCAGTTTGCTGTTTTAAAGTCTGTAAAGGGGAAAGAAAATAAAGTTCTGAAAAATCTCTGCATGGTTAATCACACCGCCTTCCAGACACTTAGGAACCCTTCACTCTCCAATTCATATCAGTAAATCGTATTTTGTTTTTGTTTTAAAATAAAGCAGTTATTAATATCAGAAGCCAGTTAAAAAATCATCTGAAGTCAGCATTTGATTTGCACCCATGGCGGTTCTCAGATCTTCCAGGAGTATATCAACTCATCTAGATACTTGCCTTGTTTTACAACAGGCTATGTAAAAAAGCATGAATGGTGTTATTAGAACCTAAATTTCATACAATGACTTGTTTACCGTGCTCTCTATACTATTCACTGAAATGTAAGTACAATATTTATATGGTGAAATGTGAAAGTAAGCAATTTGTCAGTTATAGTGTGCTTTGACGCTCTTGTAACTTTATGTCTGATTTTGTGAGCAAGTAGTTCTTAAGTGAATTGAAACTCAGGAATATATGCAAGGCAAATCAGAGTCCTGAACGGGACCTGGAAAGGTTGAGAGACACCGAGTTAGATGACATTTTAGTTAGGAAACTTCTCTGGCTGTTCAATGCCTTTTAAGTCCGTTTCAAAAATGTAAATACTGTTGTTTTTAAAAAAAACAAACAAAACAAAACAATGTGCATCTGGGCTTGGCGAGTTTTTTGTAAGCCAAGATTCAGCCTAATGTGACAAACAGTTTAAAATATTAAAGTCTTTAAATCAAAGTTTATAATCAGTATGAGAGACTCCACACTTCAGATATGAAAAATGTTAATTCCCATTGGTTTTAAAGGAAAACATTTGTGAATTTATTGCTAATTATGCACTTTATTGTTTGGTTCGAGTGATTAAATAATTATTTCTGCAAAAATAAAAATAGGAATTTATGACTGTAAATTTCTCATGAAGGGCTGTATACATTGAGGATTTAGGAAACAAAAAGGGTCTCATTGACGTAGAGGGACTATGACTATTCTTGTTTTACATTAGCTGCACTGTAGTTTTTAAGCAGTATTTTTTCAGAGGAGTCCAAAATCTTATGTGAAAAGGCTGGTCAGGGTTATTATTTTTAACGGGGAAGGGAAGAGAATGTTCTTGGTCTCCCTTCTAACGTGTACATGCAGGTTTCCTAGTCCAACTCTTAGTTAAATTGTTTTGTTTGCAAAACACTGAGCCAAATGATACACTCGATTGTACCAGAGTAGCTCCAGATAAGAGTCCAGATTTTGCCCAATAGTTTTGCAAACCAAACTCTTCTTATACATTCTTTTCAATTAATCTAGAAGAGCTCCTGGAAGGTTCTGAGCTGACAGCCTGGCACGAAAGCGCTCTGTGTTGCTGCAGCGCAGGTGCAGCTCAGACAGCAGCAATGAAAGCTTGTCCAGGCTGCCCTGGTAACACCCTGGAAGGAACATCTCCTAAGGACAAGAATGCGGGTCGGTTCCATTGCCTGTTCAGTTTTTAGCCTGCCTTTGAGGTGGCCAGTTGTCACACCAGTTGTAGTTACTGGTATTCACAATGCAGATTTTCTGATTAAATGGAAATCAGTTGGAGACCTAAAATTCTAGTCAGAGGGGCCCCTGAGCAGCCATCGAGTTATTACTGCTTTTGTCCTCTGGCAGCCTGGACTGGATTTGAACTGACAGCCAGGTGACCTGTCTTTTGTTACTGAAACAAACCTGCAAATATGTTTTTGGCAGTCTGGAGTTAGCGTACAGGGCCTGGTTCTTCATTCCTTACTTGAATAAAACATCCATTAAGGGGAATGAGAGCTTTGCCCAGGTAGGAAACGCTGAATTATATCCATCCTCCCTGTGGATGTAGTACATCCAGGTGCTGAGCACCCTCACGTCCCTTGGACTTCAGTGGAAATTAAGAGTGCTTAGTACTTTTCTGGGCCACTCTGAGGTGGCGAGCACAGGTGGTTCCTTCCTGGTCCAGCACATTTGGGATTTGACCAGGAAGTCTGCCAGATCCACAGAGGTCCATGGTGACCCCTCTGCTGCTGTCAGCTGTGGGGCTGTACTCCAGCAGCAGCAGAGGGGCTGGCATTGACCAAGCGGGGACTGGAGGGGGAGGCTTATGGAAGATGCAAGGTGGACATGGAGCCCTGCAGCTGGAGGCTAGAAGTGGAGCCCTGTGGGGTTCCACAGCCATCCTATCTCTTCCCCTGAATGTTCTGCCCTCCCTGCTTCATTTCTTCTGTCTCTGAGCTTGAATGATGCAAATGAGCTGCTTGCTGCTCCCCAAAAGCTTTGGGAAGGTGAGGGGGGAGTTTTTCCTGTGAGTGCTCCAGCCCAGAATCACCCACAGGGATGTCAGACCACAGATGTTTCCAGACTATGGAAGTCTGGATTATAGAGGTCCAACCGTTATTACTTCCGTATACAACATCAGGGAGACAACTCCTGGGATATAATGTCCTGTTCTAGCATCCATGTTTAGAACAGTGACAAAGAGATAGCCGTGTTCGTCTGTAATCTATCAAAACAAAAAAGCAGTCCAGTAGCACTTTAAAGACTAATGACATTTATTAGGTGGTGAGCTTTCATGGGACAGACCCCCATGTTTTAGAAGTGATGGTGGAAAAACTTGGAGAGGTTTGAAAGAATAATTTGTGGTCTGAAATACCTTTGTGGACCATGGTGTAACAGGATCTAATGACCAGAAGCTGATGTCTGAACATTTGAATGCAAAAATCAAAGGCAGGTTTTTATAAGTGAGGGCAACCAACCTTTGGATATCACCAGATTTAGTACAGCTTCTACCACTTGGGCCGTGTCTACACTAGCCAAAAACTTCTAAATGACCATGCAAATGGCCATTTTGAAGTTTACTAATGAAGCACTGAAATACATATTCAGTGCTTCATTAGCATGTAGGCGCCCGCAGCACTTCGAAATTGACGTGGCTCACCGCCGCGCGGCTCGTCCTGACGGGGCTCCTTTTCGAAAGGACCCTGCCTACTTCGAAGTCCCCTTATTCCTATGAGCAGCTGGGAATAAGGGGACTTCGAGGTAGGCGGGGTCCTTTCGAAAAGGAGCCCCATCTGGACGAGCCGCACAGCGGCGAGCCACGTCAATTTTGAAGTGCCGCAGCCGCCCACGTGCTAATGAAGCACTGAATATGTATTTGAGTGCTTCATTAGTAAACTTTGAAATGGCCATTTGCATGGCCATTTCGAAGTTTTTGGCTAGTGTAGACATAGCCTTGGAGTTTTAAACCAAGACTTGGCTGGTGGTCTCGCTGATGATATATGCAGAAGTAATACAGATTCATACAAAACTGCTCAAGATAGTTAAGTTCAAATCGCATTGTGAAAAGCTTCAAAAAAATCTCACAAATTTAGGGCACTGGGTAACAAAATGGCAGACGAATTTTAATGTTGATAAATGCAAAGTAATGCATACTGGAAAACATAATCCCAACTATATGCATAAAATGATGGGGTCCAAATTTGCTGTGACCATTCCAGAGAAAGATCTTGGAGTCATTGTGGATACTTCTCTGAAAACATACACTCAATATGCAGCAGCTGTGAGAAAGGTAAACAGAATGTTAGGAACCATTAAGAAAGGAATAGAGAATAAGACAGAGCATATTTTATTGCCTCTGTATAAATCCATTGTACACCCACATCTTGACTACTGTGTCCAGATGTGGTCACCTCATCTAAAAAAAAAAGATATTTTGGCATTGGAAAAAGTTCAGAAAAGGGCAACAAAATGATTAGGGATATGAGGAGAGATTTATGAGACTGAGATTTTGCAACTTGGAAAAGAGACAACTAAAAGGGGTTATAACAAAGGTCTATAAAATCATAACTAGTGTGAAAAAAGTGAATAAAGAAGAGTTATTTACTTCTTCCCAGAAACAACAATTAGGGTTTAAACAAGAATTAGGGGTTACCAAATGAGATAGCAGATTTTAAAATAAATAAAAGGAAGTACTTTTTCATGCAACACACAGTCAACCTGTGGAACTCTTTGCCAGAGGAAGTTGTGAAATCCATGACTATAACAGGGTTAAAAAAAAAAAAGACCTAGATAAACTCTTGGAGGGTAGAGCCATCAATGGCTAATTGCCAGGATGGGCAGAAATGGGGTCCCTAGGCTCTGTTTGTTTGTCAGAAGCTGGGAATGAGCAACAAGAGATGGATCACTTGATAATTACCTGTTGTGTTCATTCCCTCTGGGGTACCTAGCATTGGCCACTTTCAAAAGACAGGATACTGAGCTAGATGGATCTTTGATCTGACCCAGTATGGTGATTCTTATGACTTTGAAAGAGATGTTCTAATTCAGTGGTTCTCAACTTTTCCATTCCATGGTTCCTGTATAGCAATAGAAAAATCTTTCAGAACCCCCTTCCCACCTAGCCCTAAAGACAGAAGATAGTTGCAAGCCCCGGAAATCTGTTTGGGATCTCACCAAGGATTGCAGCAGTAAGGCCAGGATCCCACACTCTATTGCAACCACAAATTGCGGGATCAAATTCTATGACTTGTAAATGGCGAGAAAGTCTGACTAGGTGAGCATAGTTGTCTCTTCTGGGTCAAATTCTGCATCACTACATCCAGTGGGATTTTCATCTGGGATAGTTGGAAAATGGTTGGAGGATGAGAGCTGCAAGTTCACCGTAGAAGGTCAGATGAGGAAATAACTGAAGCAAAAGATATTTCAGCTGGCTCTTTTCTGCAGAGAGAATTGAATTCAAAACCAGTGTAAACTGATGCACCTACTCTGGTCAGTGGAATGACACTTGCCCATAGTTGGTCTGAATTTGGCTCATCGGATGCAGCTTGGAACAAGTGAACAGCTAATACTCCTAGAAGGCTAAATCTAGGAGAGCTTCCTGCAAATGAGGACTGTGGGATCTTACCATGTGTATCTTCCTGCACCTTTTTGCACTGTACTGAACGACCAAGCACTTATGTTCTTGTCTCCCCTAGTTCCAACCACAGCTGTCTCATCAACTACTAATGGCCTGCTCATTAACGCTATTGAGGAGTAGGACCAATATTACAAGTTTTTAGGCTCTTTCCTGAAATATTTATTACTTGCTCACTACGCAAAAGGGCAAGAGTAACAGCAGATAACAACATGCCTTCAAGTTCCATTTGGTATTATTAAACAGCTCATAAATATGAACAAGGCAGTTTCTTTCTTTTCTCTTTCTGAAGCTGCACTGCACATCTAGCTGGAGGGTCAAACAGCCTGCCTGCAACTGACAGTTTTTTGAAGTGCCAGGGAGTCTGTAGGCCCCAAGCTGTATGTCTGTGCTCTGAGCTGAGTTTGGTAACAAAGCAGATTCATAAGCAAAGCAATGCAACCTCCATATGTGTCCCCACCCTCTTGCAGAATTTCAGCTAGGCTGGAAATGATCTGGCTTTAGTGTTGTGTTCTCCTCTGATGTCACTGTGAGCTAGAGACGTTAAATCAGTTAAGCCTCACAATAACCTTATTAAGTTGAAAGTAGTATTATCTCGCTTATGGATGGGGAAATCGAGGCACGAAGGTTAAACAGGTTGTCCAGTACTGAGTTACAGCAAGTCAGCCAGGGATGCATGTGGTTTTTCTAAATTTTGCTCAGGCTTTTGATTAAATAGTGTTTACCACTTCCTCTCACAGGATTGACGGCTCTGGCTCCATGCATTCTTGTCTGTCATCCTGTTTTATGAGCAGTTCTGGTGAGATATAGAGATTGATACAGTAAGCTCTACTCCTGCGTTTAGTTACATCCCCTGCAGCGAGACTCTGCTTTCATGATCTTTTACTAAGTTTGGTTACAGGGAAAAACTTTTGGTATAAAGTCTGAGCACATCAACCTACTTTTGTCTAATTACTCTTCAGAATTCTCAAGTTCTGGACATTTTGTTGTTACATATTTGTTGTTGTCTGGTCTAGTCTGCTTAGTTCCTTATAGTTTCTCAGTTTTTTTTTCCTGTCCCCAAGTCATTCTCTTCCATTCTGCACCCTTTCTCCACCAGCTCTAACACCTTCTCAGTTAACCATTGTGCAGTCCAACGCTGTCTTTTCTGAATGTGTGCTTTGGCCATTTCAAGCGTAATGGTTTTCATTTTATTCCAGCTCATCCTGGAGGTATTTCTCTTTTCACCTGTGTTGATGCTTCAAACGCCTTCTGTGCAGAAGCCATGTAAGTGGTAACTGTGGGACTTGATATAGGACAGCACTAAGGGTAGATAATGTACTTGCAAAATTGTTAAAAGCTGTTGGAACCGAATGAAAGGAATTTTTCTGTCCTGACCAAAGCAGGGAGACGTAGAGCAGGGTGTAGTAACAATTGTACCATCTCCCAGATTTTGCACACAAGTTAAATTCTTGTTCTTCATAATCCAGGATCACGTAAAGCATCGGATCAGGTCACCAGAGTTAAGTTGGTTTCAGAAAGGACTGAGCAACACATGACCAAATCGCAAATATCCATTGAAAAATGCAGCGTACAGTTGCCCATTGATCATGCATTTCATTGACTGCTCAAAAGCATTAGATATCATCTGACATGATTGTCTCTGGAGGATACTGGCAGACATGGGGATTGCATACCATCTCATTGAGCTCATTGCGAGTCCCTACCAACAACAGATCACAGTGCAAACTGCAGTAAGCAAGAGTGAGTGGCTTTCCGTAAGGCGGGATGTAAGAGAAGCGCATGTTTTTTCCCCAAGCCTCTTAGCCATGTGTGCAGATTATATTATGAGACAACTCTTGGATACTTTGGAGAAAGTGGAAGAAACTCGGATTTCCACTGCCGGACATCTTGTAACCAACCTCAGACATGCTGATGAACAGTGTTGTTCCTTGTAAGCTGAGCACTTGGGTGGCTGTCCAGGAGAAATTCAGGGCCTGCCCAGCTGATTAGCAGAGTGCCCACAGCCAGCCACAGTGGGCGGCATGTGTTTCTATTGGCGGTGTGCAATGGCACTTGCCTTGATGCACATGACGCAATTTATTCCACCCATACGTGGAAAAAATTAGAGGGAACACTGCTGATAACACAATGTGCTTTGCTACAACCTTCAAAGCAACACAACCAATGCTGAATCCACAAAAAACAGTTAATGAGGAATATAAACTGTTCCTGAATGTAACAAAAGCAAAATGCATGTACGATGACACAAGTAGCAAAAGCAGGATGCAAGCAAACATCACAATTAGTGGGCAAGCTGTACCAGCAGTAGATGAGTTTATTACTGAGGCCATGTATGTCCAATCAAGGAGGCTGCTCTCAAGAAGACAGGAAGAAGGGATGTACCATGTCCAGCAGCACTCCATCTATTATTACAGTTGATATATGAATGCATTCTCTTGCTGGGATTCAGAGTTTTATGCCTCATGTTCATTCTTTTTCCTCCTCACCTTATCCAGCCTCGTAGGGTCTAGAAGAGCTTGAACAAGACGGAGCAAAGCTGAAAAGACCAGTCTTAGAGCCCCAGGTAGCCAGTCTGATTCATGTTCCTTCCAGTTCAACAATCATAGGATTGTCATTACATTTTGATCACCATTGTACTTTACCACTTCCCTGTGAAATGGGCAGTTACGGTGTCCCTGAACCGGAGAACAGCTGAAGATTGGCATGGACCCAACATCGTAGTCCCATGCTGGCTTTCATGGGCATTAATGCTGTTTGATGGTTCATTGACCCCCCAACTGGATATATTAGCTCAATGAGTGCATATTCCTTGATGAATATCTGCTCCCTATGTCCAGCTCTCAATTCAGAATCTAGGCTCTGTGGATCTGTATCATCAAGCATCTCCCAGCATTTGATGGATCCACCCTTAGGGCACTTTGTGTAAGGCCAGGAAGTGTTATTCCTGTTCTAGGAAGGAAGAAATTGAAGCCCAGCAAAGAAATTGAAGGCCCAGGGCCTCAAAGACATTTAGGCAACTCATTGATTTCAGTGGGAGTTAGGCATAGATCCTCAAAGTTCTTTAGGTGTCTAAGCAGGCCCACAGACAGGGTGGGACAATGGGGCCAATTTCAAAGGGGCCCAGAGCTCCAGCCACTGCCACTGGTGAAATAGCAGTGGCTGGAGGTCTGGGCCCCTTTGAAACACACGGCGCCCTATGCTGCCACTCTTTGTGCAGATCTGAGGAAGCATGGGGTCCCAGGAATGACTGCCCTAAGCCCCACCCCTGCCACCCTTGGCTCTGCCCCTTCCTGGGGCAAGGAGCCTAGCTCCCCTTACCCCAGGCCTGTGAAGGCTGTTGGCACCACTGTTCCTAAGAGACTCGCCTAGGTCACAAGCCTGTCCTCCCTTTCAGGCAGAGGAGTTTCCATTGAGTCACAGAGAGGAAGGCGAATGCCAGGGGTTTGAGAGACCCTTCCTCTGGCTGCTCTATAGTGATTTGGGCTTGTGGCGGGACAATATTTCCCTCACTCCAGAATTTGAAAATTAAGCCGTGCTCTTCCTATGTTTTGCATCATCACCAGCAATGAAGAGTTGATAGGGATTTAGTGGGCAATTTAGCTGGTGATACGCCAAGAAAATTAGCATCCAGCTCTTTCCAACAGCGGGATACAGGGCAAACGTTTGTTTTTTGTTTCGTTGGTTGTTTTTTGTTTGTTTTAAGTAAGAGAAAAAAGTGGGAGGGAGCATGAGCGATCATTAAAGCGTGCAGATACCTGCTCCCTGAAGACATGTTAAGTAAGAATGTGCTCCTTTTACCATCACCTCTTTCTTGAGTTTAGTTACACTTAAAAAAACAACATTATTCTATGTAAAGTTTTAATGGTTCCTTTTCTGTGCACCTTGCCTTCGCCAGTGTAATAAGAGTTCTGTGTTTTAAGTATGATGCTGAGTGTATCACACGGGGCCTGCTTTTAATGTTCTTCCTGCTTCTGGATTTATGACTTGCACTGAAGTGGGGCCAGGACTCGGGCAACACAGAGACACATCAGAATGCTCTCCACTTGATCTGTTTCCCTTTTTGCAGTGTTTTCATCCCATTTCATGTCAGATTTCAAAGGATATTTGGTTTCGTTACTAGACCCATTAGTTCCGTTTGTTGGAGGCAAAGTTGAAGTGGAGTCAGAGTACTGTTTCAAAGTCCACCCTTCAGTAAAGCAGCCGTCGAAGGGCTGCTCTTTGCTACAGAGTTTTCTCCTGTTAGGACACCGTGGGGAGAAGCGAGCTAACTCTCTGGTGGCTGTGACTTTTCAGTGAGTGTAGAGCAAGTATAGATCATGGTCAGTATCCTGTCAGCTTATCAGGGATAAATCCTTGCCCGGGTAAGATTTAGCAGTGGCCAGCTGACATGATGCTGAGCGTTTTGTCCTTGTTAAGTGCTGCCTGCAAAGCCACAGGCAGCACCATGTGAACTAAGTTCAATCTTCCCAGTCCTGTCCTAATACAAAGATATTTTGTAGTGAAGATGGGACCTGGGGCCCTTGGAAATTGACTGATCTGGGAGTTGGGTCCAGGCCTCTGAGTTACCACCAGGAACTCAGAATAAAATAAAATGATCTACTGAAGATCTAGAGAACAAGTAGATGGGTCGGCCATACAAAGGTGCATATTGATCTGAGAATGCATCTAAAGTGGCAAAAATTGGATGCTTAATTCTTTACCTAGACAGCTACTCCAGAGGCCACAATAAGAGCAGCTGTAGTGTAGTCAGAGCTGAGGCATTATTTTACCTGTGTCATCTAACAATGCTCTGAACAAGCGTGGACAGGACAGTGACAAATAACACATGAGCTTGTTTTTCAGTGTGCTTGCACCTCTGCGTCCATCAGTAAAGAACTGCGGGAGCATCATGAGAGCTCTCTTGCTCTTGCGATGAATTTGAGTTATAGATATGAACTGATGCAGACAGTTTGTGGGAAACCAAGTAGGAAGGAGATGTACCTATCTCATAGAGCTGGAAGGGACCTTTAGTGGTCATGGAGTTCAGCCCTCTACACTCACAGCAGGACCCATCACCATCTCTGGCAGATTTTTTTTTAAATGTATTTGCCCCAGATCCATAAATGACCCCCTCAATGAATGAGCTCACAACCCTGGGTTTAGCAGTCCAGTGCACAAACCACTGAGCTGTCCTTCCCCCTCCTAGCTTTACTGGGTTCGGGTATTTCAGTAAAGGTCCGAATCATGGAACCTAATTCTACTCCCACCGAAGTACCATTGACTTCAGTGGGAGCAGGTTTGGTGGTGCTGAAGATCATCAGTAGCTAGGAATGTGATTACCACCTATAGATTACCAAGAAAAAGTGGGTAATCCTCAGTGGAAACAGTAAACTCGGGTTCTCCTCTAACTATTGGTGATGGAACTTGAATTAGAAGAAGAGCTCGACCCAGCTAAACTGATTGGAGATGTGCCTTCCTTGCCCCACCAAGCTGGAGATATATTTCCAAGGAAAAACCTACATCCGTTGAGAAATATCCTCACAGGCCTGTACAGAATCCTGACTTCAAACTTTTCTGCTGGGCTTTTGTAAAACTTTTTTATTAGTGTCCACATCTTGGTGCCTCTGTTACACCAGTTGATATAATTAATCTCTTAGTGGGGTGTAATATGGCGTTTTGGGGGGCATGCAGACAAAGGTTGAATTTTGTGTGAATGCTCTGACATGGCAGGCCGTAATTCAGTCTGTAAGGGTAGACTAGTTTTCTCCATTCTTTCAGAAAACTGTTTCAAACCCTCCTCACTGCGCAGAGCACAGTCTGAAGACTGCATAGCAATAATATGGCACCGCTTGTATCATTTTTTTGTGTTCCCTAAGCACTGTGAAACAGGGCACCTCTGGCTGTTGCTTTAGCTGTGCGTGATTTAATACTGTGTAACGTTGCAACATCCATAAATCAAAAGTGGGGGATGCGGGGTGGGTGGTATGCAGGCGGAAGAGACAGAGTGGAACTTTACCTGTTTGATCAACCCAGTGACTTTCTCGCACCACTGCTGCTGTCTCCCTAAGAAGGATTAGCATCTACCCCACACTTTTATCTTCTGCTCTCTCTCCCAGCCCTGGATTTTAATTCCCTGCCTCCTGTCCTTTCTCACACCTTTATGTTGATATTACAAGTCTCACAGATCTAATATAACAATGTCAGCTGTTCCTCTTTCTCCCTGTGCTGCTTAAAGTTCCATGCTTTTTTCACTGGAGAGTACAACCCAGGTCATTCCATACCCACCGCCGTAGACATTGAGGGTGTATCAACCTTTTTTCATTTGCAGACCCCTAAAAGGTTTCCAGTGGAGATGTGAACCCCTTCAGAAATCTTAGACATTGTTTGTAGATCCCCAGGGGGTCCATGGATCATAGTTTGAAAACCTTTGACCTCTGGATTCTTCTATGACCTCTATCCTGTCATCACTGTGCTTCTCAGTCTTTAATGTACTTGTGTGTTCTACACCTCTGTGAGGGAGCAAAGTGGTGTTATCCCCATGTTACATGTGGGAAACTGAAGCACAGGCTCAGTTACTTGCCAAGGGTCACCCAAGAAGTCTTTGGTGGAACAGGAAATTGAAATGTAATTTCAAACAACCGGGCTTAACTGCCCATCCACTGGACCAGGGGTCAGCAACCGCCAGCACGTGTGCCAAGAGTGACATGTGAACTCATTTTCTTTGGCGTGCAGAGGGAGCTCAGCCCTGTTTCTCCTCCCCCTCCCTACAGCAGCTCCCTGCCAGGGCCAGCAGCTGCTGTTCACCTATGGCCAGCTGGGGCTCCGAACCTGAGGTTGGCAGTGGCTCTGTGTCTGGCCCAGCAGCAGCTCCACATCCCAGGCTGGGGTTCCCCACCCAGGGCCAGCAGTGGCTCCCTGCCTGGCTCCCCCACCTGCAGCACCTCTGGGTTCCTGACCACCTGGGCTCCCCATCTGGAGCCAGCAGAAGCTCTGTGCTCCCTGGCTGCCATAGCTTCCCACCCTGGACACCAGCGGCTCCATACCACCAATAGAAACATATGCTGCCAGCTGTGGCCAGGGTGGACCACCAAGCCCTCAGTTTATGGCCCTCATCTGCCAGCAGTCCCCAAGCACTGCAGAGATTAGAAAGAAGAGCAAATGACCCCAGATTCCTGTCATTAAGAGAGGAGAGTGACTAAAACTGAGGAATGATCAGCAGGAATTAATGCAAGTATTTTCACTGAATGTAACTCACCCATGCCCTTATTGCTGAGACAAGACCTTTCAGCTGAGCTCTCTCTGCACTCTCATTTTTCAGAGATTTCTATCCCTCTGCAGTTACTTTACACAAGAACATTTAACGCCTATAGCTAGCCTCTGAAGTTAACACTACTCTGAGGCAGTGATATTTAGGGCGAAGAGGTTCACACGTTTTTGCCATTTTTAGGGAGTGTAGTCTTGTGCGTGGGTTGTGGAGGAACAGGGAGGTAGGACTCCTGGGTCCTTACCAAGCTACGCCACTTGCTTGCTGTGTATCCCGGGGCCAAGTAACCTAATATTTCAGCATATTTCTGTGCTAGAAATGATACAGTGACACAGCTGCAGAGCTGTAGAATAGACAATGACTACAGCAGCAGAGGGGGTTTTCTGTCGCAGTAGTCAGTCTACCTTTCTGAAAACAGTTAAGAGTTGCCACCTGTCTGGTTTACCCCAGCAGTCCAAGTTTTGGTTTGTGTGTCCAAATGCAGTTTGACAAGCCTGAATGTCTGGTTTTTTTTCTAGAATGGGGATGGGAAGAGGTAGGGCTGGGGTGGAGCCTTGGTAGGAAGAGGCAGAGAATGGGGTAGGGCATTGGGGGTCCAGGAACCAGTCATTAGAAAGGTGGCACCTTAAAGCCAGTAGTTTGTCCATGGGAGAATTCTCATCGCTCTAGTGGCGTCTACGCTGTGGCTTAAGTTGGTTTAACCATGTGGCACAGGACATGAAACACCACAACCCTAACTGATGTATAAAATAATTCATTGGGTGATGAGCTTTCGTGGGACAGACCCACTTCCAGATCATAGCTGTACCAGAACAGACTCAATATTTAAGGCACAGAGAACCAAACATAGTAATCAAGGTTGACAAATCAGAAAAATTATTATCAGAGCTCTCTGATTTGCTCACCTTGATGATAATTTTTCTAATTTTCAACCTTGATTACTATGTTTGGTTCTCTGTGCCTTAAATAATGAGTCTGTTCTGGTACGGCTATGATCTGAAGAAGTGGGTTTGTCCCACAAAAGTTCATCACCCAGTAAATTAGTTTGTTAGTCTTTAAAGTGCTACTGGACTGCTTTTTTTTTTTTGATAGCATATAGACTATCACGGCTATCTCTCTGTTACTAACTGCTGTAGTTCAACCGATCCCACTCTGTGATGTGGGCCAGGCCTTGGTGCCTCCCTATCTGCCAGCCTCAGAGGGGCTTTCATGAAGCTTAATTAACAGTTGTGAAGCAGTCACAGAGAGGTGGCCACGTTAGTCTGCATCTTCACAAAACAAAAAAAGCAGTCCTGTAGCACTTTGAAGACTAACAAACTGATTTATTAGGTGATGCATTTTCGTGGGGCAGACCCACTTTGAGAACAGGAATGTGTGAAGCGCTGTTATTCTTGATAGTGGAAGGCATAATCTAGCGTGTTTTCTGAGAGGCTGGGGGAGTTCAGCAACACTTGGTTAAATCATAAAAGCTATTTTGGACATGAAAGAATTATTCAGGTTTAATTTTTTTTTTCAACCACTATCAGCACGTCATTAAAGTGCTTTAGCATGAATTAAAACCAAATAAATACACAACCTCCCCAGAGCTGCTGGATCCAGGACCTTGGTATCATGGAGGGGAAGCTGGTAGCTCATGGCTGGCGTGGTAATTTTGTCACATGCTGTATGGCTGCACAGATAATTTGCCAGCGGGCTGCATGTAATTTGCAGCTGTAGTTTACATGCATATTCTAATTTTGAAAAATGAACACCACCATATCTGCCTGGGTTGATTAGCAGAAAAGGCTGCTGTGTCTGCGTTCACCAACAATGAAATCCTTCCTTTCTTCACCTGCCAGTAAGAGCTTGAGGCTGATGCCCCACTGAGTTCCCAGGCTATGGGCTGGAAACTTTAAATGGGAATTTTAGGTTCTGCAGTCAACAGATGTGCTAAGTCTGAGGTGCCTTCACATCACTGCATCAGACTCCAGTAGGAGTATCAAGTTTGTGACTAGTGCTAGAATTGGGGCCCCCCCCTCGCCCCAATTGACATCTCTTGGCATTTTTGCACTCTTGATTTACAAGTGTCATTGTAAATGGCTCCATGTTTTGAAGGGCTTTAACACCTCTTTAATAAGTATAATGGAGTAGGGCTTTGTGAGCTGCAAAAATGGTGGATTGACTGTTAGTTATTAAAGTGCTGCAGGTGTAACTCCACCTGCCTCTGGTTTTCCGTACATATAGGGGTGAAGCACCCAAGTGCGTTCCCATTAACTTCCATGTACTGGACCCCTGCATTCATACCAAGTTTCATTGAACAGTTGGCAGGATAGGGGCCTTTCCTTGCACTGCTGGAGTGGCACCTTCTATCAGAGAATCTCAGAGCACTAATCAACAAACCTTCACAACAACACTGTGTGGGAGGCAAGTCCACAGGTTACAGATGAATAAACTGAAGTTCAGAGTGCAACTTGTCCAGGATCATGGATGGGAGCCATTGACAGAGCTGGGACTAGAACACTGGGACCACCAGGTCCTAGGCTTCTGCTTATACCACTTGTACAGTCACATATCTGATGGTCTGAAAGTGGAGTGTATGCAAAGCTAACTCTTAATTATAACGAGCCCTGAGTCAGAATTAAACGTAATTTTCCACGGGCTCCCAATTGACATTTGGACAGTGAGGAAATTTGGTAATACTGTCCTGTTCTCCAGCTTATAGGGAATACATTCATGGCTGTCACAAAAGAGACATATCAGATAGCAAAGTCAGGACTGATTTCATAAACCACTTTAAAAACATACCAAGGACAAGCTAAAGAGAGTTCTCACAACCCAGGAAGGAGTTCTAGGGCTTGTGAGCTTCGTTTAAGAGTGTCACCCCATTGCAGGGCTGTGTATAAAATATTTCAGTCCTCTGTCTTCCTGCTTCAAACTATTCTCTCCAGATCTGAGCTTCATTTGGCACGTTCCCTTAGGATGTCTGAATAAACTTGGCTCCGTTCATTTCTGGATCCAGAAGAAGGGAATCTGTTCAAGTTCAATTAACATAGCTTGTCATGTGTTAACTAATTTGCACAACAGTCCTTTTAAATGGTGTAAACTATGCTGTGTCTTGAACTTCCCATAAGAACAATGGCACGATCTTAGGCACTGAATTCAATCATAAGTTGTATGTGTATAATCTATACAATCACAGAGGCAAGCCAAGGCATTTAAATATGAAGTTTTCCACCATCCACCTGGAGATTGCTTATGTGGTGGTCAGACCGAGAGCCCTAGGGTTGAGGCACAAGACTCGGATTCAAGTGTTATCTCTGTAACAGACCTCCTCTGTGTCCCTGGGCCAGTCATTTAATCTTCCTGTGTCTTATCTATGGAAAAAGGGGTAATACTTTCTACCTTGCCGCATAAAATTAATTAAGATTTGTGAGGTGCTGTTGTAACCCACACACCTATGTGTGCTTCACTGGCCCACGTAGTGGCACCTAGACTACTTCACAGAGAAAGAATAAGTGTCCTCTGCAGCCTAAGCTGGGAGCATCCTGGTGTTTAGCTCAGGCTGCAGAGGTACCTGCCCTAAGCTATAGAGGTTCCAGATTTGAGTCTCCCTGTGTGTTTATGCTGTGTTGCTCAAAACACAGATGATGGGTGCAGTATAAATAGAGCAAACCTTCACATGATGTGAGAAAGAGGGGGAGATTGATGCCTGCTGATCCCTCCAGTCACCAGAGAGGAGGGAAGCAGGGCAGAAGCCATTGAGGATTTTCCAGCCCAGATGGAGCTGATGAAAGAAAGAAACCAGAACGTAGAACATGTTTATTTCTCCTTGTATAAATTTGCAGCCAGCCAGCCAGTTAAGAAGGGTACTTTTGCGGGTGGTTGCGCCCGTCCTAGAATAATGACTATTTTAATTTGAGCCCAAAATTCATGTTTTAAACACCACAATTCTCTATAACACTTTGTACAACATGTACTTCATGGATAGAGAGCTAGAAAAGGAATTAAATGAGCAACACACTGTTCATGAGAGGTTTCCTTTAAAATTACTAATGACTGTGCAATTTTAAAATTCACTGCTAATGTCTTAAGTGTCCTGAACACTGCAAGCCTGTTTTTAATCAGCAGACGTTGTAACAGTGTGTGCGTATTTTAAGGATCATCATATCTTTTTACTGTCTGAAAGATACCTGGAGTCTTGGTACAGAGAACCCTGGCCTAGTTTTTTCAGCATAACTAGCAATTCATTTTCCTTTCTCTGCTTAATGGGATTCTAGCCAACCTTCTTTTCCAAGGGGTATTCATTAAAGATCACAAAGCTCTGGGCAATCAGTTAACACACTGCATAAGACCGCCGCCAAAATAGAGGACACCAGTAGTCCTGCAATTAATACGTTGAAAACTGGATTTAAAACCTTAAATGGAGTGTACAACGTAGGCCATTACAGAATTTGTAAGATGGCACATAACTGGACCCCAAAGCCCATTATTAAGGAGGCATAGGCCCTGATTCAGGAAGGCAATTAGGCACATGCTACAGCAGAAGCTTCCTGACTTATGGCTTGTGATTGGTCACAGTTCTCTGATTTATTGCAGGGAAATGTGGAAGTGAGGAGGAGACAGAGCTTCCTGTGCATTATGGGGAAGGAGTGTAGTGTACTTCACCTAAACCAGAGGTCAGCAACCTGCAGCTCCAGAGCTGCATGTATCTGTTTAAGGAGTCACTTACGGCTCCAGATGCTGCCACTGCTGACTCCTCTGTGGCTCCCTGCCCTGCCGCTGCTGAAACAGTAGAACTAAGTTCAGTTGGTCTAGCGGCTGGCAGGGTGGTGGGAGGCATCCGGCCATTAAACCAACTGAATTTAGTTCTATTATTTCAACGGCGGCGGGGCAGGGAGCATCCAGAGCTGCAATGACTCCTTTGGGCCCCGGGAGAGAGTGGTCTGGCCCTGGAGCAGGGAACTATGTCCTCCTTCCCTCTCCCATCTGTGTCTTCCATGTTGGGAAGCTCCAGACAGATCCCTCCCTCCCTCTGCCTGGCGCAGTGCAGCGGATCTGGAGGCTGAGAGCAGAAGTGAAGGTGAAACAGGTGCAGGGGGATGGAGGAGAAATTGGCCCCTCTACCTGCCACTGCTGCAGATGACAATCGCCCCCTAGGCAAGGCCCAGCCACAGAGCTTGCCTCAGGCAGACTCCCTGTTCTGCCAGCAGTGCACAGGGCAGGGAGCGGACAGGGTGCACTGCTGCTTCCTGATGGGCCGACAGGGAGCTGGCACCAGGTCTCACCCAGAGCTGCTGCTGCATCTGCGTGCAGCTGCTCCTGGGAGCGTGGGAACTCAGGCTGCCTCGAACCAGCAGCTGCGTCAGTTCCTGGGACGCCAAGCGTCACCTGCAGGGAGGTTGCTGCTCCGTTCCTCCTCCTCCTCAGCATGGAGGGTTGATGCGAACATTGCTCCTTCCTGCCTAAGAGCCTATCCCCAAGTGCAGCATTTTTCTTTTCCTCATTTGCTCTCCAACCCAGGGGTGAAAGTAACTTAAAATTTCTAAGTGGGTCAAATCATTGCGTGTGCGCTGTTCGTAAAATAGGGGTTATGAAATGTGTGGTTTGATGTTACTTATTAAGGACAGTCTCATGTAGTATTGATTTTGTAACGAATTTGAAGAAGATGTCTCTTCTCGCTGTTTCGGTTGCAGTCCCCTGATCTAGACAGTCAAAAAACAGCAAGGTAGACTTTGAAGCAAATTGTTTCCCCATATAAAGGGCTGTCGAAGGAATACTGTGAAGAAAAAATTGAACAGCTGTTCTGGATGGAGAATGAATGACTAATCTGTGGATCATGAAAGGGATTTTTAGAATGAGAGAGTCCAGCCTGCATGAAGGAAATTACCACCACTGTACCTTGATTGCTCTACAGGTTGAACCTCTTTAGTCCAGCATTCTCTGGTCCAGCAACATCTGTGGTCTGGCATGATTTTAGTTGGCCACGCCAATGAGAAGTGGACATTTGGCCAAGTTTCCTGTGGTCACATAAAATGTGTTTACAGCCACCAGTTCTGGCTGTCAGTGTTCTGTGCTGTTATTTAGCTGTAATTTACCCCTACATGTCTTCTAAGAGTAAGCAGTGGGAGTGTTGGTAATGTGCGAGGCAATATTGACCTCCCAAAGTCTGGCAAATTCTCTGTTTGAACAACAGTCAAGTCCCAAGGGTGTCAGACTAGAGACGTTCAACCTGTAGTTTACACCAGCACATACCTCCAATGTAGATAATGCACTTGCACAAAGCAAGGCTTTCATCTGTGTTGCTGACTTCAGCATGTTACCAGGGTAAGCGTCACCATGACAAACCTGGCTTTGCCCCAGAACAATGCAGTTACACCAGGGGTTTGCAGGATGTAGTTACTCTAGAGCAAATGTTTGTAATGTAGGCAGGGCCTAAATAAGAATGGTTCTTTGGAATCTGTTACTCATCTTCTTATTCTCAGTCCCTTATTTGGGAAGATGAAAAAATGGTAAGCCCCTTGGCATGGATTAGCTCCAGAATGACCTGAGATCAGCCACATTAGGCAGTTTGCTCATTGTCTGTGGCATTCAGACATTTGTGCACACTGCTCCTGCTTGTGTGCTTATTCCCCTGAGAAGCAAGAGCCTTGCCAAAGTGCTAAACCAGCTTACAGCAGAAGCGCACTTGTTAATCAGGCTCCTGGGCAGCATTTAGAGCTTCCGGATGCTGCAACACCAACAAAATATGCAAGAGCATCTCTTAGAATTAAAGCAACTGCATCCTGGAAAGCACTTGAGAACCAGTTCATTAGCTCTTTGTTTTCATTGCACATTAATTAGTCTTCCTGGCCTCTTATAAATTCCTTTCAGCTGCCTGCTTGGGTTTCCAGTGAATTTTCTGAATTGCCACAATTCCAAACTGCCCTTTCAGTGGCAGTGACCCAGTGAGCACGTCTTCCCTCCTTCTTTTCCCTTTGGCCACAGGAGATGAGTGTGTCACATGAAGATGTTTGCAGCAGATCAGTCCTAGGACAGTATTCAGCCCTGGTCATATCATTTATTTTATTATAATATCATTTAGAGGGCCCAATCAGGGACCAGGGTCTCATTGTGTTGTCTGCTGTACAAGCATAAAGAAAATGGCAGTTGCTGTACCAAATAGTTTACCATCTTGGTTTCAACAGGGCCCAACAAATGAATGAAACCAACAGGTGGGTGTATGTGGGGAGTGGGGTAGCAGGGAAGTGGAGGAAAGAGGTGACACAAGTGCATTTTTCACAGTAAGCAGACTCTGCTTAGCACCTTTCTAGCCATCATTTGGAGGCCTGATAATGGAGGCGTGAAAAAGCCTTTCTTCAGAAAAGAAGCATAGTGTTAAAAGAGTTTTGTGGTTCCAAGAATCAATTCAGACACATAGTAAGAGTTTAACATTACTATGACAACAAGAACCCATGCTTGAGGAGGATTTACTCAGCAAGACTAAATTTCAACTCAGGTGAATGACTGAAGCTCTAATGTATGAGGAAGACTAAAATAAGCTTCAAATAAACAAGCAAATAGTAAAATAGTTGCAGAATCAGTAGAAACCCTGACCCAGATAAAAGGGTGTGAAAATTGGTTTCATGCCCTAGAACTTTCCCTGCATGCTTTTTAATGCAATATGTCTGATCTTTCACAAAGGAGGTAACGTGTGGGATCTAAGCAGCTCTGAAGAGTCACACTGAAGAATACCAAGAAGAGAGTTGGAGGAGGGTTTGCAACATTAAATGCAATAGGGAAAGAGAGATTAAAGCCATTGTCTTTCATGAGATGATTGTACATTGTATGGCATGTATTCCATGAGATTTTTACATTGTGAAAATGCCATCATCCTGAACAACTCTCCATAATGGTACATGGTTTTTAGAGACAAATATAAAATCTGGACTCCAGCTGTCCTGTACACATTGAACATCTCTAATCCGGAACTCTCTTGTCTGGCAACATCCATAATTCACAATGAATTTAGTTAGCTGGATGACCACTTGTCATGGGTGTGGCCAGTTTTCCGGTGGTCCCATAAAAGTTGTTTACAGCCATGTGTTCTGTGCTGTTATTTAGCTGTAATTTACCCCTACATGTCTTCTAAGAGTCCAGTAAGCGGTGGAAGTGTTGGTAATGTGCCAGACAATATTGACATCCGGTGGTTCAGCAAATTCTCTCGTCTGGCATCAGTCAGGTCCCAAGGGTGCTACACAAGAGAAGTTCAACCTGCATGATAGTTCCATCCTGCTCCAGTTGAAATCAATGGCAAATATCTGTTTTAAATGACAGACAGATTTGTTATATCCTGAACTATTAGTCAGCTGGAAAGTTGTGAAACCAGCTGTATCTGCTGCTGCAGATGTGACCCAACATTTCTAGAACGCACGAGTCTTAAAACTAATGAATCAAAAAAAATTTGACCCACCAAGCAAATTCATTTCAGCTTGTTTATTGCTTGGTGTACATTAAGCTGCTGATCTTGAATTCCTCTTGCTCCCCAAACTCCCAATAAAGTTCAGTGACAAGGATGGCGTTTGATGTGAGATAACAAATAATTGTAATATTCGGTGTGCCCATTATTACTGTAATGCGATAAACCGATGTGATGCGGACTACAAAAGGAGAGTCCATTTCTATCTCTTTACATTCCCAGCTTTGAAAAGAACTTGAAATATAGATGGAAGGTAGAGAAGGCCGCAAGATATTATAACTTAAAAGCCAGAGCCACTGGTGCAATAGTTAGCAGGGTAGCAGGCTGTGAGCTGGATATCGCCATGGTAAATCATAGAGCAGCGGCTCCCAGTAGCTTCTGCAAACGCAAAGCAAGAGGAAGACCAGAAGTGGATGCTATAGTAGGAGAGCCAACAGAGCTGTGAAATGACATATAACTCTTATATGTTCCCTTTTCAGACCTTAGACCATAGACTGTGTCCCTACGCCACATATCATCTTAACTATTTGTACATTGTATTCAGTCTGAAAAATATTCTTTGCTTCGTGTCCCAAGTAAATAATGACTTGGAAGGTGTTGCTATGAATGAGATATCTAAAACGCCTCACAGTGGCCAGACTTGCTTGTTAGTTGTTTCAGTGCTGGGATTTCTTTCATGATTCCGTCCCAGCTGCAGATATACATAATAAACTAGGCTGTTTTGATGGTTTCTGAAAAGGGGAGCATTTGAAGCGAAATGCCAAGAGGTGACCGTACACCACTGAACAGGGTACTCCTGGTATCTTTTCCCACCATCTTTTAATGCCTCCTTGAGGATAACTTTTATCTGGAAATAGGTCACCTGGTGTACTCTTGTGGATTGCTGTCCAAATTGCACCTCATGCAACATCATAAATGAAAATACATACTTACTGAAAATGAGAGGCTAGATAAGGCCTAATGGCAGCTGCTCCAAATGAAACGCGAGTACAGTCATCTGAAAAGGGAGTGAAGTGATTTCTTCTTTTATTGTTACATCCTGTGCTCATATTTATTTCCTTTGCTGCTTTGCTCTGGCTGCTTCTGTGTTTGGCAGGAAATTGCAACCCTGATGCCTACAACTCAGTCAAAAGGAGAAATAGTCCAAGCAGCCGATAAGAGAAACCACATTTTTTAATAACAGAATTTGGACTTAGGCAGCTGCCTCGGTATTTTCTTCTTGGTTTTATTTTTTGTTTTTTCAGATCAGAGAGGAAAAGAAAAATGTCTTCCTTTTTCCCTATGTAAGCAGAAGCGTGGGCCAGTGGTTGAGAAACAATTGGGGCACAAGAGAGCCAATTTTAGCTCTTTGCTGTGCTACAGACTTACTGTGTGACCTTGGGCAAGTCCCTTAGTTTCACTGTACCTCAATTTCCCCATCTGTAAAACAGGGTGAATAGTACTGCCCTACCTCATCAGCATATTGTGGGAAAGGTATAAGTTTCTAGGAAAGATAGAAGTGTTGAGGTCTGCAGCACAATGCAAACTAGTTATAGAAATTACTGTTGGTCATACACATTATGGTGTGACACCTATTCAGTTTACTAAAAGTGAACAGGTTAAATTATAATCAATCTTCCTTCCAACCTGCCAGATTTACTTTAACCAGTAATTGGTTCATGGCTTAGTATTTCATGATTTGGATCAATTTCTGCCTGCATTTTATTGCCTTAGTCCTCTTGGAAATGTGGTCAGGTCAGGGTTTACTCTCTTACCTTCCTCTGACACAAGCTGAGTGATCTGTGGTGAGGGGAAGAAGCATGTGGTTTCTGAACTGAACCCTGTATGCATTACAGTTGTAACATCAATCCTACTTATTCCTTTGTGTATTTCTACCAAGCACTTCACTGCAGACTTGCTCTAACATTATTTAATACAGTGGTCATAATTGGGTTGTAATTTAATTAGTTGGGAGGAATGTCCATAGCATAGTGGTTGGTTGTTTTTTTTTTTTTTAATCACTTTGTGTGCACAGGAGAAGAAAACAGTCTTGCGACGCGGTAGCAACAGTTGTGATGGGAAACAATTATCAATCATGGTTCTGGCAAAAGGTTGTCTGAAACAGCTTTCCAATACAGACATTACAAGCACAGTTTAAGATGCAGTGTAGCAAGCCCTTCAGGGTGTTGCATAGCATGTAGCTTTCAAAGGGTGTGCATCTCAGCTGTAGAGAGTTGAGGAGGTGCCATAAAGATGAATAAGCCAAAATATTTTAATTTACTCTATACCAATTAAGTTAATGATGACTTTCTATTGACTGGCCAGAAGCCCTCAGTACACGCACTAGTCTTTGGCTGACTTTTCTTACATATTCAAACATTTGCCTCTAGTTTCTAAATAGTAACTGCTAATTTAAAAATAGCACGTAAAAGTGATAATTCTCAGCCAGACTGAAATTCAGGGCTCCTATCTGATGAAGGACTAAAGAAGCAAGAATTAAAATCAACAAGGTAACATGCTTGTTTCATAGGTAACAAATACAGTTATGAGGTGTGATGAGAGAACTGCTGAAAAGCAGATCCTTTCGCAAGGCTTCTCACTAGCAAAATCTGACAAGATTTAAACATGGAGATACTGAGGAATGGAGCAGCTGTGGGATCTGTGTGTGACGGAATAGATACCTAGATGTGTGTCTTTTTATTATTACTTTTTAACCCCTGAATGGCTCAGTTGCTCTTGATTTTACATGGAAGGCACTCAGGTACTACACCAATATAATATAATAGTAATAGCAGTAATATAAAACCCTCACAAGGGTGCCCTAGACCATGATTTTTCTCTCTTCTTATGTCTCGTTAGATCATATGCACCTTGGGGAAGTGTAGAGGCACAAGGTGGCAAACTAATTTCTGCTCCCAGCCATGCAGGTAGCTACTTGTTTACCAGGCTTTGGTATATAGAGCATTACATCCAAGTGTTGCCCCCACTAAAATCTCCTGGGAAACATTCTGCTGAGTGGGAAATTTTCTGACTCTTTTTTTTCCTTTTTCTATGTAGCACTTCTCCCCTGCTTCCAAATACTTAAGAGGCAACTGACAGAAGATAGGAAAATGTTGAAGAAATATTAGCCTGTTATTTGTCTTGCTGTAGCTTATTTAAGACTGATTTCAATTAGGAAGGGAGGCCCAGGCTGACAGTTATTTAGACTCCTTAGTTCTACTGAAATCAATGGAAATTCAGAATCAGAGACATTAGGGCAACGTTTATGCTACAGAGGTCTTTCAAAAGAAGCCCTGCTGGAAGATCTCTTCTGAGAGAACTTTTTTTGAAAGAGTCATCCACACACAAAAAAAGCGGATCAAAAATGTGATTTGCTCTTTTGAAAGAGAGCATCCACACAGCCCCCGATCTTGCGAAGGAATGGGCCAGGGATCAAAAAAATCACGTGCCGTGAGGACTGCTCTTTTGAAAGGAGGGTCCTGCGGAGCATCTATACACGTTTTCTTTCGAAAGACGGTGCTCTTCCTGAAATGGGTGTGGCAAAGTACTTTCAAAAAAAGTGCTGCATTCTTTTGATTTACTTTCGAAAGAATGCTCTTTGCGTGTAGACGCTGTGCGGGATTTTTAGAAAGAGCCCACTTCTCTTGAAAAATCTTTCTAAAGAACTTGTTAGTGTAGACGCAGCTGAGGCGTGTAAATCTCTCTATGGATCTGAGCCAGAGACTGCCTAAAATACATACAACCCATATAGTTGTCAGGCTTCAGTGTGGGAGTGGACAATGCTGTGTTACTCCTGTAACTTACCTTGGATGCTGGCTACTAGAACAGTGATTGTTTGTGTAACATTGTGAAGGAGCTACAGTCATAGACTTGAACCTCATTGTGTGACTTTTTTTTTTTTCCCCTGAACACACTGGTGGTTGAGGAAGTACAGTGTCTCTCAGAGCTCTCCAGGGTCTGGGGAAGCGTAACTTTGCACCACAGATGCAGTGTGCCTCCCATTTTCCTCCAGATATGTCTGGCCGGTCTATAAAATGATGCAGATGGAGTTATTGAGATGAGTTCTGGCCCTCTGGAGTAGTAGTAAAGAACAGGTCCAAACACAGAACATGGAGTAGTTCTGGGTGTTTCGGAGTTGTGATTTTGTTTGTTTGCTGGTGCCTGTGTAATCCAGGCACCTAGGGCTGTGGTTCATTGTTCTATGTAGACCAATTACAGAGAGAAGGACTGACTCTCCCCTGCTGCCTTAGCTCAAAGGTAGCTGGCTTTTAGCTCAAACTGTAGAAGCTCATGCAGTAAACTCTAGAGGTCCTAGGTTCATGTCTGCCTGTGGGCGGTTACCTATGCACCTACCATCAGTTCAGCTGTATTTGATACATTTCCTTCTTGACCTTCACCCCCTTACATTTAAAGAGGTTTCTGCCGAGGTTCACATCTGGAATATTGTGTCCAGTTTGGGGGCCCCCCCAGTATAAAAAGGATGTGGATGTGCTGGAGCAGGTTCAGCAGAGGGCAACGGAAATGATTAAGGGACTGGAGCACAAGACCTATGAGGAGAGGTTGAGGGATTTGGGCTTGATTAGTTTACAGAAGAGAAAATTTAGGGATGATTTAATAGCAGCCCTCAACTTCCTGAAGGGGAGCTCTAAAGAGGAGGGTGAGAAACTCTCAGTGGTGTCAGATGGCAGAACAACGAGTAATGGCCTGAAGTTGAAGAGGGAGAGGTGTAGTTTAGATATTAGGAAAAACTACTTCACCAGGAGGGTGGTGAAGCATTGGAATGCGTTGCCTAGAGAGGTGGTGATTCTCCATCCCTTGAGGTTTGTAAGTCCTGGTTTGACAAGGTCCTGGCTCGGGTGACTGAGTTGGGGTTGACCCTGCTTGAAGCCAGGGGTTGGACTAGATGACCTCCTGAGGTCCCTTCCAGCCCTATGATTTTATGATTCTATAAGGTTTCCAGGCCCCAGACTCATTCTCATTAGAGTATATTACATTTTGAAGGTGTACAAAGTCCTTGGTCCACCTTCTATTCTCTGTTTAAATAAATACCTGCTGTCAATAGTCAAAAAACAATCACCTCTTCAAAGGAGAACCTGTGGGTGAGAGGAAAGGATATTGTTACATTCCCATGGCTGACTCTGCAGCAGCTATTAACTAACAAAACACGATTTCCCCAGAGGTGAGTTCACCTTGATTAATGACGTCTGTGCGCAAACCACAATTTTAGGCACAAGGTGAAATTGTTAAATGTAAACATCCATTTGCAAACTATGTCCTTTATTTTCTAGGTTAATTTTGGTTGAACTGCCTTTTATTGAAATGTTTGTTCCTCTGGATTCTGCCAGGGTTCCTTTTAAGAAAATCATGGTTTTCAACAGCAGCTGCTGTTAAATGAAAATAGGCATATCCTTTTCAGCTACATTCAGAACACCAGAAAAAGCCAGTTATGTGGGATAAGGACAAATCAATGGGGAAGGAAGGGTAGGGATTATTGTTTCCAAGAGCATATGACAGTTTGCATGGTTTGTAACATTATAGGTGTTTGCAAAAGACTCTAAATTGTATTCTTTAACTTCATTACTTTATATTTCACATTGTGGTGTTGTGGTTATTTGTTGTTGTTTTTTAATTATAAAACGTGTCCCCTTGCTTTATGGGTTTGTCTGAGAAATAAAGGTTAAGCCAATTAATTGATCCTCATAACACAGTTATGTAAGCACTGTACGGAGAGAAAAATTGAAATAAAGTACAGGCTGTCTAAGTGACTTGCCCAGGCTAAGATGAAACATTTGTGGCCAAGCCAGAAGTAGCTCCCAGATCTTCTGATTCCAGTCTTGTACTCAAAGTGTAAAGCCATAATTCTCTTATCTATTCTTGTAGCAATGTGTATAAAGTTGGTTACTATACAAAGTTACTGACTAAAATGAGTACTTGTATGAGTTTTCCTCAATAATAATGGATGAAGGAATGATTCTCTTGCAGCAAAGCTAACCTAGTCCTTAAAGAAAACAAGCTTAAAACCTCCAGATTTTGTACATTAAAACTGATATCTGCCCTGAAAAACCAGGATCTGCCAGGATGAACTGAAGTTTCAGCATGTTGATAAAGAAGATTTCCAGAAAATTTATAGCTGCTAATTATACCATAAAAACAGCATATAATCTACAGACTTCAAACCATACAATTCCCATGCAGCTGTGAATACTGAATTCAATATCAAATAATTCAAGTACTGTAATTTTTATTACAGTAATTTTAGGGAAATCTGTATATTAGGATAAAAATATCAGAACCCTTAAGGGCTGTGGCTTAAATGCTTAAAAGGTACGAGTCTGGGGTTCTCATTTAAAGGCACTCTTTAATGCACTTGTTGATGTTCCATCTACCTTCTTGTTTCTTAGGTTTGAGAGCTTTATGGGAGATACCTGGAACAGGGACCAGTTGGAGAGCTTAGCTACCTTTGTGGCAAATTTGCAACTATCAGCACAGTTCCCGCTGGGTTGCAAGTGTAACCCACACACGTATCAGGCGTGGTTCGCTGTCCCATGTACTAGCACTTAGACCACTCACAGAGAGAAAGAAAGAACGAGTCTCCTCAACTGCCTTTGCTGAGAGTCATTTGGCTTTTAGCTCAACCTATAGGTAGAGGCCCATGCACTAAGCTTTACAGCACAAGCTCCCAAACTGGGAGGGCATGAAGAAATTCAAGGTGGGGGTTCAAGAAATTAAGAAATATTTGGAGATACACATCTCCTAGAACTGGAAGGGACCTTGGAAGGTCATCAAGTCCAGTCTCCTGCCCTCTTGGCAGGATGAAGCACCATCCCCGACATCTATTTGGCCCAATCCCTAAATGGCCTCCTCAAGGACTGAGCTCACAACCCTGGGCTTAGTAGGCTAATGCTCAAACCACTGAGCTGTCCCTCCGCTCCAAGGTGACCCAGCCCCTCTGTCAATCCCCCGACCCCAAGAAGGAGCATGTGCTGGTGTTACCTCCTGCAAAAATGGAGATAGCGCCAGCTTCCTGCAACATGGGGGGATGGGGGTGGGGGTTGAAGTCCCACAGCTGCACATCAGAGTCAGCATCTCAGGAAGCGCATGTGGCTGCTTCCCTTCCCCAAACAGCTGGTGTATTTCCTGAAAAGCTGGGTCTATTGTCTGCAGCAGCTTCCTTCCACCTGCTACTTTCTTGCGTGGGGGTCCCAGGTCCACACTAGTTCCAACTGCTCAGGCAGCATGCAGTTGTCCTGGGGAGTGAGGAGCAGGGCATGCACTGCCTGAACAGTTGGAGCTGTCCCAGAACTTCCTATCCTGAGCCTCTCACATCTCCAGTCTTCTGCCACAACACTGCGACACAATCCACATGCTGCAAATCTGTGTCCTGAGCCCATCATACTCCCAACCTTCCTGTCACGATCCCCTCAGACACCCCAACCTGAACCCTGCACCCTCACAGCCACAAACCTGTGGTTGCTCAGCACCCCAACATTCCATCTGACCCCAACACTCTCCAGCCTGGAGCCCCGTCCCTGAGACAGCAGCCCCTTCTCCACCTCTTCCTGCACCCGAATTCCCTCCCAGAGCTTGCACTTTTCACCTCTTCCCACACCCAAATCCCTCATTCCCACCCCAGAGCCCGCACCTGCTGTCTTAACCCAGTGGGAGTGAGCAAGGACTGGGGACAACTAATGATGGAGAGGAGGGGAATGGAGAGGGCGGGGCCTGCCGAAAGGGGTGTGGTTTTGGGGCTTTCCCGACACTTAAAAAGTGATCTTAGGTGCCGAAAGGTTGGAGACCACTGCCATAACAAGTTTTTAATTTTCAAATTTCATACCAGAAAATGCAATTTTTTTCCCTTTTGACATGTAAGTGTACCAGTTTGGCCCGTAGGGAGGCCAAAGAACGATGTAGAAGGCAATGGAACTTTTTCAAACTTTTTAGCATGCTCCTGGTAGTGTTTGGGACTGTTCTACTGTGGGAGTAGGTAGCTGGTTTTGTGCAGTTACTGGTAGTGGGGTATATATAAGGCTTATATAAGGCTGCACATGTCCGTACATAACAGTAGCAGTAAATATACATTCACGATAACTTATCAAAGTAACTTGTCTATTTAAATATATTCTAATCAGGAAAATTATAGCTTTTTTAAATTAATATAATATGGCCATGATTAAGAAAAAGAAGTACAATGAAGACTATATTAAGTATGGCTTCACTGTCATGGAAATAAAACTTGATCAATCATCCTCAGTGTATAGTATGCCACACAGTTCTCAGCAGTGATGCCTTGAGACCTAATTGTCTTGAGCAACGCTTGACGAAGAACCACAGCACTTTGACACACAAACCAAAAGAATTTTTAGCTGCTAAACATCAACATTTGAAATGCATGAAGCTGGACACTACTGGAGCTTTTCATCAAGCATCAACCAAAGCTGTAGAAGCATCTTATGAAATGTCATTGCTTGTTGCTAAAGCCAAGAAAGCACACATAATCAGAGAAACTTTTGTGAAGCCTTGCTTGTTGAAAGCAGCTGATACTGTGCTTGGTGTCGAAAGCAAGAAAAAACTATCAGAAATTTCACTTCCCAACAATTCCGTGAAACGTCACATTGGTGATCTGGCGAAAGATCTTAAACTTCAAGTTGTGGAGACAGTGTCAGCTTCTCCTTTTTTCCCAGTTCAGTGTGGTGATACCACTGATGTAGCACAATACTGTCGGTTGCTTGTCTATGTGCGAACTGTGACAGAAGAATTGCTTTTTTGAAGAAGTTGATGACCACATCCAAAGCTTCTGATGTTATGAAAACAGTTTCCAACTTTTTTGAAGAAAATAGACTTACATGGAGAAAATTGGTTGGTGTACGCACAGGTGGTGCTCCACCGATGCTTGGCTCTTGCTCAGGATTTGTGACATTGGTGAAAGAAAAAAATTCAGCCATCACCACAACTCACCACATCATACACAGACAAGCGTTGGCCACTAAAACCCTTCCAGGTGACTTACATGACTCATTGAATTTGGCCATCAAAGTTATCAATTTTATGAAGAATAGCGCTTTAAATATGAGACTCTTTACACAGGTTTGGGAGCAGATCATAAAACTCTTCTGTTTCACACAGAAGTACGATGGCCTTCCAAAGGGAACATGCTTTCGAGATTATTCAAACTGAAAGACAAAGTGGAAATTTTCCTCAAGCAACCAAAAAAAGAAGAGTTATATTGCGTGTTTATGGACCAAATGTTTCAACTTTCACTGGTGTACCTCGTGGATGTTTTCGAATCTTTGAACACCCTCAGTTTGAAGCTGCAAGAAACAATGCTGCAACATTATAAAGCACCACAATGCCATCAAAGCATTTATGGAAAAAATCCAGCTGGGAAACATTGAACACATACTCAGGCTCCTAACCTGTCGTCTTTTCCCCCACTTTCATCACTCACTGAAAATGAAGATTTCAAAGAACTTTGTAAAGAGGATGTGAAGACCAAAATTATGTTTCATCTGGACTGCCTTGCTGATGAATTCATCTGCTATTTTCCAGACAACTTTTCTGGCAATCCCATTCATAAATTAGTACACAGTCCATTCAGTGTTGATGTTGATTCATTGCCAGAAGTATTGCAAGAAGAAGCACTCCAAATAAAACATGATCCAAGTGCAAAAGACAATTTCGAAAACTCAAGCTTGGAGGAATTTGGGATAAAATATTTCCCAATGTACTCAAAAGTTGGAGAAGAAACGCTACATATTATTCTTCCATTTTCATCAACGTACCTCTGTGAGAAAAGCTTTTCAAATTTAGTCACATTAAAAATGGAACAAAGAAATCAACTGGATTTCGAAAATGACTTGCCTTGTGCGCTTTCATCTTTCAAACCTATGATTTCCCAACTCATGAAGAAAATGCAGCATCATTCTTCACATTAAATTTGTTTTGTTTCTGCTATCTCTGATGTTAAATTACATTTTTATTAAATTTTTGGGCCAAGGAAAACTATTCGTGCTTATTATAATTTTAAATAAATTTTTATACCAAGTTTTTGTTTATTTTACATTACTAACTGAATTTTTTGTTAAAAGGGGGTTAGATGTTGCTGAAGAAGAGGTGGGCGGGCATGAGGGTTTCTCAGAAATCAAAAAGGGAGTGTGATGCCACAATGCTTGGGAACCACTGCTTTAGAGGTCCCAGGATCAGTTCTGCCTGTTGCTGGTTACACAAGCTTGATATCGGCTGCGTTTCCTCAGGTCACCCCCAGCATCTCTCCCATACACACACATATGCAGATGATTTACTGGAATGGATCAGAATTTCCATTCCCATGAGCACCACCATTCCAGGGAAGGGCTTGGTTAATTTTTAGTGCTTCTGCTGCTGGCAGTGCTAATGTCAGAAACTTTGTGATTCTGCTCCAAGAAAGTCCTGTATATGCAGTAGAATACACCAGCTTTGGTCTGTAGAGAATCTGGGCTGAAAGACCCGGAAAGGGTCACAAGTTCAGTCTAATGCTTTGTGTTGAAATATATATGTTACCACAGCCTGGATGTAGTAAGTTTATCAAACTTCCTTTGATATCTGTTCTTTCTTTTAGACAGCTCTCCTTCGTCCAGACAAGGAAAGGGCAGGGCAGTGCAAAAGCTCTGATGAAAACATTTCTTTGATAAGAGAAGCTGACTACATAGCATGTGAACAAATGGATAATAACCAAATTGAGCAAGGCTCTCTTGCTTAGATCAGGACTACGCTGGTTAGCTGAAGAGAGAGGTTGCCTAACTCTGAATTAGAATGTTCACTCGTCATGATCAAACCAGTTGCAGTAGAGCACATTGCTTTTAAAAAATGAGCAACAGCTTGCTTATAATGATTTGCCTTTCCTCTTTTCAGTAGTAAAACTGAAATTTAGGGTTCTTTTAGCTCAGGAGGGAAGCAGCACTTTGTGATACTTATGTTTTATATCGCAGAGGGAGACCATAACACCTACCAATTGCCTACCCCTCTGTCACTAGAGTTTTGATTATAGACAGTCTAGGTAAGGCTGAAACCAGGTTTGTCTGCTCATCGAAGGATTGTGTTAAGTCTAAATAGGGAGAGCCAGAGTTCAAAGACTGTTCTCTGCCAGCAAATGCTTTGCGTTATTCATTGCCTACTGATGTTTTAAGTTTAAACTACCATGCTGGCATTTTCTAGGAAAAGTCTTTTCTTTAGGATTAGGAGCAGCTGAAGACCACAAAAAGTTTGGACTCGTACTTCCTTCATAAAATTGTCTTATACAAAACTGCTCATTTTCTTAAATTCATTTGATCTCAGAAGAATTTCTTTTTTTGCCAGGCCGTTAAAAGGCCTTGTTATTTCTCCTCTTTCTCTTCCTCCCCCCATATTACCGCACAGAAATGTCTGTTTTAGATCCACGTTCCAGATTGTCATAGATCGCTCTACATCTTGGGGATCTGTTTCCTTCATTTGGAACAATGAAAAGTCATTCCACTTTTAGATTCTCGGTGCCATAATGTATGGGCTGTAGACAACAGCAGGGGAAGGTTTATGTTTATGAAACTAGTTTCTAATAGGCTTTAAAAAAATCCTTAAGTTATCTGTATAGTTGAAAGATCTTGTCAACTTCTTTTGATAGTGGTCTAAATGTTGCACTCAATTTGGGTATGTCTACACAGCAAAATTATTCTGGAATAGCTTATTCTGGAGTTATTATTCCAAAGTAAACTATTCCAGAATAATGCATCTGCACCACAGGGGAGGCCCTGGAATAAGCAAAAGCACTGCTTCTAGGGACTCTAATCCGTAATACTACTTCTACACAGCAGAATTATTATTGCTGTTATTTCAAAATAAATTTGCTGTTCATACATACCCCTTGAGACTCTTTGAGGCAGCATGGACCATACAGAGAAGTATCAGGGGGTAGTCATGTTAGTTTATATCCGCAAAAATAACAAGAAGTCCTGTGGCACCTTTATAGAGTAACAGATTTATTGGACCATAAGCTTTCGTGGGCAAAGACTAAGGTGACCATATCTCCCTATCCCAAATACAGGACAGGGAGATACAGGGGGAAAGAGGGCTACTCCTGGCTGCACCAAGCCCTGGGGAGCCAGCACTCCCTGCCCCCACCAGCCCCAGGGAAGCGACAGCCACTGGCAGTCCCTGCCTGGAGTCCCAGGAAAGCAGCGGCCGTGGGAGCTTCTGTCCTTAAGCCTTGGGGAAGCGACAGCCACAGGAGTTCCCTGCCTGGAGTCTTGGGAGAATGGTGGCTGTGGGAACTCCCAGCCTGGAGCCCAGGGGAAGTGGTGGCCGTGGGAGCTCCCGGCTCCACCCTCAGTCCCTGAGGGCCTAAATATGGGACAATTTGTCCCTTTTAAAAATAATTAGGGATGCCAAATATGGGACAGTTGGTCACCTGAGCAAAGAAGCACTTCATCAGATGCAATGAAGTGGGTCTTTGCCCAGGAAAGCTTATGCTCCAATAAATCTGTTAGTCTATAAGGTGTCACAGGCCTTCTCGTTGTTTTTGCATATAGAGAAGGATAAGGAAGGGGGAGTGAAGAGATTCATAGATTCCAAGCAGAAGGAATCACCGTGACCATCTAGCTTGATGTCCTGTATAACACAGATCACAGAACTTCCCTAAATTGTGATGCAATGTGAGTTATGTCAGTAACTTACTGAGATAACTTGGGCTCATGCCCTTTCTTGTGTCTCTGTCCTCATGTGAAAAATGGAATGATGATTCCTGACCTTTTGTAAACACACTCAGATGTCTGTATGAAATGTGTACCAAAGAGGTAGCCGTGTTAGTCTGTATCTTCGAGAACTACAAGAAGTCCTGTGGCATCTTATGGACTAACATATTTTGGAGCATAAGCTTTTGTAGGCAAAGACCTGCTTCATCAGATGCAGATGTATGAAATGTGCTGTGTTATGGGATTATTTATTACCTGGTGTAATTGCAATAGTGCCAAATCTGACCATTCAAAAATCAAATCAGGTCTCCAAAAATCATAAAATTAGTTTTAAAAACATGGTTATTTTAAAAAAAAACATTAAATTTGGGACCTTTTTATTCGTTTTCTGTTGTCGTAGCCTTTAGATTTTTCCCTTAAGTTATGGTTTCGTTTTTTTCTCCGTATCAATGAGAAGCAAAAACTTTTTATAGCATTGAGATTCTCTTATCATCACTCTAGGAGCTGGAACTTCACCAAAAGCATCAGCATTGCAAGACTCACCATAAAATCCTAAAAGCAGACATGTAGCACTTTAAAGACTGGCAAAATAATGTCTTAGGTGATTATTTTGGTAAATTACTTTGTTAGTCTTTATAGTGCTGCAGGATTGCTTTTTTTGTTTTGTGAAGATACAGATGAACTCAGCTACCTCTCTGTGACTATTCATAAAATTCTAAGTAGCAGCTGTGCTGTAAATTTGTAATCCTTACTTTAAAAACAGGTTATTGATGGGGCAAAAGTCTCATCACCTTTCAGGAAAACTGCTGTCTGTAGCACTCAGCTCTGGAATGCCTACTGTTACTGCCTGTAACTTACCACTATTCTCTGTGTCTGAGTATTGTAAGGGGGTTTAAGATATGAGAAGAAGGGGTTAATTCAAGACGAGCCTGGCTGCACATAGGCAGGAAAGATTTCAGTGCCCTCCAACAGTCACCCATCAACCAGCACTCTCAGGACACAAGCAAAAGCCATTGACTTTGAAGCTCCACCTCTGACACCCTGCTGAGCTCAACTGACTGGTTTTGGGCAGCAGGGCAAAAGAGGCCTGGGAAACTGAGAACAAAGAGCTGTGGTTGGATTTAAAAGCCAGACCCTCAACAACATGGTGAGGGGAAGTCAAGGAGAATAGATTGAAACCCTGGCTTCCTGAGGGTAGAAGTCTGGGGTAAGATAGGTCTACCTAGGATTCTAGGTAAGGTGGACATGCATGTAGACCCTTTGTTGTTTTTTGTTTTGTTTTAACTTTTCTCTTGTGCTGTGCTTTGCTCCTGCTGGTAAGTTTAAGCAATATTTTGTTTTAAGAAGGTTGTTTTGGGTCATTGGGATCCAGGTGTTGCAGTTCCCAAAGGGAAGACCTGCAGGTGACAAACTCAGCTGGCTTGAGCAAGGTGCATACACAGGGGACTGTGGCTGGCTGGGACCAAGAGAAAATTGCAGAATTCTGCTGGAAGGCAAGTAAAGGCACAAGGCCTGGCATCAGGGGGTGCCTTCAGAGAGACCAAAAGAGAGGCAGGAGGTGTAACTATGACAGCAACTAGGGGTATTTTTACATTGCAGTTAAAAACCCCTGGCTGGCTTGTGCCAGCTGCCTCAGTCTCACTGGCTCCAGCTGCTGGTCTGATATCAACATAGGCACTCTGGCTGCAACTCAGAACCCAGCCGGGACCATTAGTCAGCTGACCTGGGCCAGGCGTGGGTTTCTAATTGCTGTGTGGTCTCACCCTGTATCGCTTTTTAACATTACAGTTCAGGGGAATTAGCATTTATTTATACTTTGTTCAGCCTCAAAGTAGATGCAGTTTTCTTTTAATGATGTATAAATATGCAGGTTTTTTTCTACTCAAACTTCTTGAAAATGGTTTCCATTGTGCCACACACCCCAGCCTCACAGGTATAGGAATTGCTGTGATGTTCTCTCCAGAAATCAGAATATCTTCTTTTGGGAAGCACCAGAAAATATTTTCTTGACTTTCTGGAAGGGAGCAAAAGACCTATGACTCCTCTCTTCCTATTCAATTGCAGATTTCCCAACTTTCCATTCACTTGGATGACAAGACATTCTGACCTTCTGTCCAAACCCTTCAGGTTGAGTGAAAAATGCAGGTGGGTCTCTGTTTACTGACTAAAATTGCAAGTTCCCTTCAGTCCCTTCACTTAAACCATTTGCTTAACCATGGCATTTGCTGCCTGTGTGCTTCTTCTCTTACCACTCCTACGTTTATTCATTGCCTACCTCGTTTCAAACCCTGCTTACTCAGCAGGCTCCAGGGCCGTCTGCCTGTCTCCCAGAAACAGCCACACCCCTGTCAGAGTCATGCTGAGCCTTTATCATCAAACCATTGCTATAGATGCTGAAAACAGGACTTGCTCTCCTATCCCTAGAAACAGAGACAGTTAAAACAAGCTGTAATATTTGGGGCTCATGAGGTGAGTCCTGGTGAGGGGTTAGGAAATGGCATCAGGATTTCTGTCAGCAGGTGCCACTACTCTCTCCAGAGTTTCAACGCATCCTTGATGTGTGACCTTGTTTTCAGGCTGCCATCACTCCAGGAGCTAGCAGAGCAGATTGTTATGGAGGAATGTGGCTATTGTTGGTGGACCTTTTGGAGTTCGTTCTAATATATACAATTATAGGTTGGACTTCTCAATCGGGCATCCCTAGAACCTGACCAGTGCTGAATGAGAGAATTTGCTGTACCACAGAAGGTCAGTATTTGTCTAGCAGCATTACCAACACTTCCACTGCTTATTGGGCTTTTAGAATACATTTAGAGGGGTAAATCAGAGCTAAATAAAATCACATAACACTGGGAGCCAGGACTGGTAGCTGCAAACAAACTTTAGGGGAACGTGGTAAACTTGGCCACGCTCATGTTAAGTAGATGCCCAGCAAACTAAAATCTTGCTGGACCACAGATGTTGCTGGAAAAAGAGTGGTAGACTAAAGAAGTTCAAACTATAGTAGTAATGTATTAGGACTCCAAAATCTATGATAGGTCTCCATTGTCTGCTTAGCTTAAGCAATATGAATTTTTTTGTTCCAGCCATCTCCCAGGTTAATAATGCTACCTCCACATGAATTGAATTCCAAGCCTTATGGTCTACCACTCTGTTTTAGTAATTGTTAGTCACACATAAAGATTGTTGTTCATCATGCTCTAATTTTGTTTTACCCGTGGCTCAGAGATTTTTTCTCCCTTCTTTCTGATTAGTTTTTATTCCTTCCTGCCCTCATTTTGATGTGTGAAGCGTGCCTATCTTCAGTGTAGTTAAGAATACTAAAAATCCCATAATGTAAGGAATACTTTGCTGGTGAATTACATTTTCTATTTTGTTTAAAGTGAGAAATCTGGGTTTGGTCAGGCAGAAGAAAGGAGACAGAAGATTAAAAATGAAAGTTGTGATTTTAGACATCTCCTTGTAATCATAGAAATAAGGTCTGTCCACTGTGTTACCGCGTAGGTTGAATAATAGACTTACTGCAGACACAGGCCCCAGGGATGTGTTTAACAGACAAAACAGACAACAAAATGGACTCATGGCACCATCCAAAGCTCATTTACCACTTTCAAGGACTAGTGTGCCACAGACAGATGAATTTTTTGTTGCTGGAGCTCTGAGATACACAATTCTTCTTTGGTGGAAAATCTGCATGTTCTGAAGGAAGAATGGAAAAAGAATCTATCGGGATTCTGATATTTTGTACCCAGGGCCTCAACTGTATCATCAAAATAGAAAACTGGTTTCATTGTTCCTACGCTCCCCAAAAACAAGCTCCAGTGGCCACATCCACACAGCCCTGCTGCTGCGCTGCTGCTTGCAGCCTGATGCAAACAAGGGCTCTCGAAAATGCAAATTGATGCTCATTTGTATTTTCACATGGCTAGTTTGCTTAGTCCTGTGAGATTGCCCTGCTAGCAGAAAACATCTCACTGGAGTATGCAAATTAGCCATGTGAAAATGCAAATGAGCATCAATTTACATTTTCGAGAGGCCTCATTTGCATCAGACTGCAAGCAGCAGCAGGGCTGTGTGGATGTGGCCAATGTGTCCCAGAGCAAGTGTACCATTAAACCCCAAGTTGAACACCTAAATCCAGCTGGATCTAGCCAAGTGTACAAGACTGGGACAATGAGCAGCTCAAATGCCAGGGGGAAAACTCGGGCCAAAAACTGCAGGACCCAAGGGATCCAGGCATTTATATGCTGTTTCTCCAGGATGCATTGGGATCCAGATTTATTTTGGTGTAAGAGCACCTATGTAAACACTCACAGGGGGACTTGAACCAACAACCTCTGGGGCTTAGTGCAGGAGCCTCTGCAGCAGCAGTGTCCAAGAGGAAGACACCCAATCGCCACATGCCCCCCCCCACCCCCAGCCAGGCATCCTACTCCCCCACCACAGCTGGGCACCCTATCCCTCTCCACCCCTGTTAACTGACCAGAGCCACTGCCGGAGCCGCCCAGCTCCGAGCTGTGCAGCCCCAAGAGCTGGTGCGGTGGCTGGGGGGCTCATGCAGCGGCTCCTCGGGTGCCACTTGGCCCTGAGGACTGCATGGCTTGGGGCTGGGTGGCTCCAGCAGCGTGGCACCCAGGGAACTGCCACACCAGCCATGCGGCCCCTGAGCTTCCAAGCCCCAGTGCGAACCCTTAAGCTGCCATGCAGCTGCCCAGGCCACCGCAGCAGCCCGCTGCCATGCATTCACCACTATACGCTTCCCTGTTCGCCACTAGTGTCTCAGCTATGGTCTACAGAGCAGACTCATTCTTTCTCTCTGTAAGTGGTCTAGGTGCCACTACATAGGACAGTGTGGGGTACGTACTTCCACTAGCTCAGGAAGCACGTCCCAAGCTTCAGAGACCCAGCTGAAATCCCGGACAAGCCTCCACTTAACTGCCCCCAGGCGACTCCAACTTGGGAACTCTTGATCTTAGTGAAGAGCCTACAGTTTGAGCTAAAAGCCAGATGGCTCTCAGCTAAAGTTAGAGGGAAGACAGTCTCTCTCTCCCCAGAGGGGGTCTGGGTGCCACTACATGGGACAGTGAACCACGCCTCTAGGTGTGTGGGTTATACATACTCTTGCTGTCCATTTAGGCATTCGAATTTGGAGAGCGGGGAGTAAAATACTGGCTGGAGTCAATTGCTAAGCCCAGGATTTTGTGTGAAGTCGTTCTGGGATACATATGTGCTTGGCAGGGGGAATTTGCAGCTAGCCTGCTCGCTATTTTTATGTTATGATTTGTGGTTTTGGGCACTAAAATGGGCAAGATCTAGGTAAAACTAGTTTTTATCCACACCCTTACAGTGATGCCTGTTATTACTTCCAAAGGAGCAGAATTTCAAATTGAAGTACAATTCCATTTTATTTTGCTTCAGTGGAAATAAGGATGGGTCACAGAGGCGACGTCTACACATACCCCTCCCTTTTGGAAGGGACATGTAAATGAAGAGGGTTGAAAATGCTAATGTGCTGATGTGAATATTCAGCACGTCGTTTGCATAATAGCAGCTACCTGGAACATCAAAACTGCTGCTTTCGAATTGCAAAGTATCTGTGTAGTTGGGGTTTCCTTTCGAAGGAACCTCATCTGCAGGGCTAGTTTGCAATTTGCAAGCAGCACTTTTGACATGCCAGGTGGCTGACATTATGCACATGAGGCAACTAAATAGTCCTATAAGTGCCTCATTAGCATTTTCGACCAGCTTCATTTACATGCCCCTTCCAAAAGGGAGGGCGCATATGTGGAGGTAGCCAGAGAGAACAGACTGAGACAGCAGACTGAAACCATTTAGGGAGGGAAGTAGCAAGGACTGTATTTTGCTACAAGAGAGAGACCAATTCCAGCCATGCTGAGAAAACAAATGGTCACTTAAATATCCAGCAGTCATTTAGGCAGTGAAAAATGTAGGTATAGAACAGCAATTCTGGAATACAAAATCCTGGGTTTCAGACATTTGCAAAAGACATTGAAAATGTTCAAGTAAGCATAAAGAAGGCAAATAATTTGGAAGAGAAGCTATTTTTAAAGCACAGTTATAGTTATAAAAGTGACTGTGAATTATCATAGGTTTTTTTTATTCTCTTTGATAACTTCCAGAGCACTTATTCTCCAGTTAAAATATTTTTTTCTCCAAACAATGAGTGCTTGAACTGTCCCCGAGCTCTGAAAATCTGCCTGTGTTCTTTCAGTCACTAGGTAAGATTCTGTATTCAGAACAGAGGCCATACTGCTCCTGATGCATGAGCCAGACCAGAATCCAGCTCTTTTGCCTGCAGCTGTGTTGGCTGTGCAGCAAGAATAAAGGTTGTTGTGTCAATAAACTCAGGAGATATGATGGGACAATCACAGGGGTTACATGTATTCGGAAAATTATATGTTTACCTAGTGTCTCTTTCTGAACATAACTATGGCTGTGGCCACACTTGGCCAAAACTTTGAAATGGCCATCCTAATGGCCAAATTGAAGAATACTAATGAGGCCCTAAACTGAATATTCAGTGCCTCATTAGCATTCACATGACTTTTGAATGCTCACGGCTCGGCGTGGCTACATGGGGGTCCTTTTTGAAAGGACTCCGCACATTTCAAAATCCCCCTATTCCTGTCAGCTGAGGTAATTTGAAGCAGGCTAATGAGGTGCTAAGGTGCATATTCAGTGCCTCATTAGTATAATGGCAGCCACATGAATTTCAAAGTGCAGACTTCAAATTGCAGACTGGCAGTGTAGATGGGAGCAGCTTGGAAATAAGCACCCCATTCGGCATTCTCTTACTCCCACAGAACTAGATCAGAGTTAGAGAATGTCGAAGGGGGGCGCTTATTTCGAAGCTGCCCCCATCTACACCATCAATCTGCAATTCCAAGTGTGCACTTCAAAATTTGCGGCCACCATTATGCTAACGAGGTGCTGAACATGCGTGTTAGCACTTCATTAGCCTGCTTTGAATTGCCTCATTACTGGGGGGGAGTGTAGAAGCAGCCTGTGATAACAAGCCACTCAAACCACCCTTGGTAATTGGTGTCCATTATTCTCATGAGGCTGTACATTTATTTGCAGTGTGATGCAGTTATTGCAGCATCGTGAGAGTGGATTGTTAAATTCCCCATTACCTGTCTCCCAGTATACTGGCGCATTAAATCCTCTTTGGCAGAAGTGTGTCTGAAGAGAGCAATGACCTGGGGAATGCAAAATGGCTGCACCAGAGATCTGCTGCCTGAGGGAAATGATACTGCTCAAGAGGTGGGGGAGAAGCTGGGGCTGGAAGTGTTTGGTTTCTGCACCTTTGCTATCTTCACTTCCTGTTAGTTGTTTCCTGTAGTAACCAGTGCTGCAGGGCGACCAGATGGTTAGTTATGCAGGGATGCATTCTTAAGAGTACTGTCATGTTCAACCTAGAGAGATTTTGAGGGGTGCAGATGAAGGAAAATCCTTTTAAGATCCATTTTGCCCTCCTTCACTTCCCCAGGCTACCTCACAGTAAGCTTTCTTTAAGACTAGGAGAGCTAGATGCTCCCTGTCTTTTTTTTCCTTTCCTCTCCTTCCTCAGGAGCAAACCTTGCCCCGGAGGTCATCCAGACAAGCTGCTTAGGAAGGATCTGAAAGTCTGTCAAGGAACTGAGCACAAAGTCACCAGAGTGTTCCAGCTCTTGAAGGTGCAAGGCACAGGGACCACACTTTGGTCCCAGGCATGGAAGTGTGGATCTGGAGTAAAACTCGGAGTGGTTCCTCTGTGAGGGAATGTGAGTTAGACATGGCTAAGAGAGCATGAGTCTTACCATCTCACCTAGACTCACCTCTGAATTTGGCCCCTGGCGTTTTCTACATGTTCAGATAAATCCAAATATTCACCCTGACTATAACAATGAGAAAATCCTCTTTCCTAGCTACGTAACAGGTGCTACTGAGACCAAAAGGCCTAATCTGTGGCACCCCAGCATAAATCAGGAATAACTCCATCAAAGTCCAGGCTTTGACTTTAGCCAGTTTCTTTTGGGATGTCCCATTTGCTTCAGAGCGTGTGGTTTGTTTTAAGTCCATGTTGGCATCTCTGGTGTCTAGTATCAGATACAGACAGTAACGCCTTTGTGTATGACACAAAATATGTGATTATCTGTGGGCCATGTAAAAGAGATGCTCGTTATGGTTGACTGTTCGATCACAGAAAAGGTTGGAGTGGTTTTATATTCGCTTCTGAGTTTACTAACTTTGTAAGCATGTAAAGAGAAACACAGCAAAAGGGAAACTGTGCTGAGTGTGCACACTGACTGTGCCAACTGTGGCATCGTGACAGCTCATTATTAGACCTATTTTTCCTCTCTCATGTGTATTGAAAGATTCAGTTCCAGCTACGCAGTTCTTTGAAAGCTAACATGTTCGTTTGAACACACAGAGACACATGCACATAGACACGCTGACTCAGACACAATACACACAAAGCCCTGGGCAGTGCTTTGCAGAACTGCTAGGAGCTGTACCTGCTCCCCAGGAGCACGTCCACTCAAAGAGCAGGGCTGGCTGCATGGCTCCCCAACCCCCAGGAAGAGAGGGGGACTTGGAAAGCATAGGGAACAGGTGACTAGCAGGGGGAAGGATAGCTCTGTGATTTGAGCATTGGCCTGCTAAATACAGGCTTGTGAGTCCAATCCTTGAGGAGGCCATTCAGGGGCCTGGAGCAAATAGATTAAAAAAAAAAAGTCAGTCAGGGCTGGTGCTTGGTCCCTGCCACAAGGGACTGGACTCAGTGACCTCCTGGAGGTCCCTTCCAGCTCCATGAAATGTGTATCTCCACCCCTCATTTCTTTTCAAAACAGAACACACCTGAAAATGTCATGAGGGGAGGGAAGTGGTCAGACAGTGAAGGGGAATCCTGCCCCCCACAGGGTCTGAGCCAAAATAAAACTAGTCTTTTTTTGACTTCAGAACTTGAGACAAAAGTTCTTAGTGTCCATAAACAGAAGGCAGTGGACTGGATCACACAGTTCTCCCATGCAGGCAGGCAGGGTTAGCTTTTACAAAACATTCACAAGATTTGACAACTGCATGGCAGAAATCCATTCTTCTGTTCTTTCTAAGGTTTGATACAGTATCTGTCCCATTCCTACCTCACAATCCCACCCACTAGATCAGGGCCTGCCAATTCCTGACAATCCTTAAAAAGAACAAAAAAAACCAAACAAACTTTGTTTTAAAAAAAAAATGGTAACTGTTTGCAGGGAGGGCGGGGGAGAGGCAGTTTTCACTGAGCAGGATCCTCGAATTGCGTTGATCCAAGAGCTGCTTGTGGTTGTCATAGTCACAGCCTGTAACACCCAAACAAAGCAGCAAGGAACCAAAACTGGCATCCAAAAGCTGTTATATTAATCACATTCTTCTGATTAATAACTACTAATTTATATATGTATTTTCCATTCTTAAAGGCATGAAACTGAACCCTCTTTTGCCCACAGCTTGATACATCTTTTTAAAACAGAGCCCAGTTTTTCCTCCTCCCCCAAAACTGAGCATTACCACGGGGCTGGAATTTCTGAGAACGCCTGCAACAGGGTCTGTTGGGATGACACATGACCAGTGAAGTCAGTGGTGATGCTTTGTTTGGTTTTAATGGAGCCAGGATTTCCCTCACAGGGAAGGTGATTCAAAGGTGATTGCCCAGTGGGCAGTTTTTTGAAGTTGTTGTAGACAGGGCCATTGACTGGAGGGAGGGAGAGGGAAGCAAAGAGGGCACTTGCACTGGGGCCCAGAGATTTAAAAGGGGTGCAGGTTTCTGGCCTGTGCTGCCACTGCTGTGACAGCACCAGTGGCATCCGGAGCCTGGGCCCTTTCTCCAGTCACTGCTGGGGAAGGCAGGCCCTAGCCCCACCTCTTCTGTCAAGGGCCCCAGCAAGTCTGTCACTAACCCTGATTGCACACATGCTGATACCCATATGATAAATTACTGTGAAATTTATTACCGGCCTACACAGTAAACCGTACAGAACCACAATTTTGATTTGCGCTTAACTCACATTAACGTGAATTAAGTGCAAATTGAAACCAGACCCCTTCTGTCTGGCCGCCAGCTCCCGCAGCTGGGGAGCCCAGTACACAGGCACTGCTTACTGCACGTGCTGCAAACCCCTGACTGCAGGCTGGGCTCCTCAGCTAGGGAGCCCAGGAGGCACACAGCTGCTTGTCACTTGGTTTCTCCCAGCTGGGAGAAGCCAGGGGCCACATGGCTGCCCTGCCGGCCCCCCCCACACACTTTAACCAGCTGCCTGCTCCCCCGGCCAGGGGAATCTGGGGATCTCCCCACATCCCCTGCTCCCTAATTTATGCAAAATTCAGTTTACGTGCAGGTTGCCCAGGACTCAACCGCTGTGTAAATCAAGGGATTACTGTAACTGCATTACTTGCATCCTAAGACATCTTTCCAAAACTTATTCTAATATCCCAAGACCTAGAGCAGTTTCAAAATCCACCCCTTTGTTTTGTTGGGAGGGAAAAAAAACAGATCCCGTGATGAGAAAAGTTTCCTCCTTTTGTCCCCAAATGAAGTCATTTATGCCCCAAAATTTACCTGCAGAAGGTCCAGGATAAGTGAGATTCTGTACTGAGACCCAAGGACTGATTTACCTCTCTATAAAATATTATGGCTTTAAAACGGGGTATCTTGGGACCCTACGAAGTTAGAAAAAGAGCTTTAAACAATTGGAAAAATAAGGCTCAAATTTCCACCTTCCCAATGGAGCCCACTGCCTGGCGGGGGCTGAGATATCAAACTTAAAAGTCATGAGACTTTTGTGTATAAAGAAAAAGCTTTTCCAAGCTGGTTTTGAAAGGGTTTTGCACTTACCAGATTTAACGTTTTTCACCCTCTGAGCCCTGCGCAATTGGACTTAGAGCAGCGGTTCTCAAAGTGTGGGCTGTGATTCCAGATGGCTGTGTGTCGTCAGCAGAAGGTGTCATGGCAATCCCTAATGTGCTGTACAGCATGGCCTGTCTTGTATGGTGCATGCAAAGCCATAAATACATAGAAGACCCCATTTTCCACAATGGAGAGGCATCGCCTGCACAGCATGACTTTGCCTACGCCCCATATATGAGGTTACTTTGTGAGGAAGGCATCATTGTTTAGAGCAAAATCGAGTCTTTCATACATGGTGACCTCACACACGCAGTGTGAGTGAGGTCACACTGTTCGGAAAACACCATTTTACTGTACAGAATGGTGTCTTCCATTCTGTCTGGGGGTCTGGAAAACAGTAATTCGCTAAAGTGGGGTCATGCTGACAAAGTTTAGCAGCCCTGCACCTTTTACAAAAACAGTCTGATTTTTTTTTTAGCCTTTGCTAAAAAAGATTTCTGTGACACATAGCACATAAGTGGTACCATATACATAGTAATGTGGTATTATCTAAAAAGGTTTCATAAGAACTTAGTTCAAGCATCTGCAACTTGCCGTCCATAGCTGAATGCATCTCTTTAAGGACTTCTTTGTGACTCCCAATGCTATAATTGCAAAGTAAAAAACAAAAACAAAAAATCAAAAAAACCCACCCTCCTGATTATTTTTGATAAACGATAAACATCTAAAAGCCCAAAAACGATCAATTCAGATTGAAATAACAAATGATGTGTGATCTTGAAATGTTGGATAACTCCCCCAGCATCCTCCAGACACAGAGAAGGTTCGGGAGTGGAAGTCAGGAAGACAGTGGTACCAGCACACGTGTAAAGTGTGAGGAAATAGAATGTGTGAAAAGTTTGTGACTGTCCTGCAGTAAACATGTATCACATCACAAATCATTGTGTTTGGGCTCTTCTTAAAATAGGGGTTACAAAAAGTACTGTTTGATATTATTTATTAAGGACCATCTCCTATCCATATGCATTGTGGCTGTTGAATCATTGAGGTTTTTTTGCCAATAATGGCTCTTCTTGCTATTTCGGTTGCTGACCTCTGACTTAGTTAGAATAAGCTGCATATTCTATTCATGCCTTCGTCTCATATGAAAAAAGCAGCGATTCCAAGCTCATGCCGGTAAGATCCTTGATACCATCCCATCGATCATGTAGTCCCTATTTATGTATATGCTAAAAGCATTTTCTTCCCATGTTGGGAACAGACGTTGCATGCAACAGGCATTACCAAACCAAAAAGGTCAGAATCCAGAAGCTCTGCTGTGCTCAGGGGCTATTCATTCAGTGATGGCTGGCTGTATTCATATCAACTGTCATTATTGTAAGGCCTTGCAGCGGGCTCTCATTAAATAATCACTAGTGGTTGATTAATATGCTGTGAGTCAGCAGCACTACAGTATTTTAGCTGTCTGTAGTTGCTATGGTAACATTATTTTAACAAATAGCTTTTTAATATTTAATGAAAACTAGGCTTCTGACAAGCTAGAGTAAGAACTACTACAATTACTACTACAAAGAGTTAGAATGAAGAATATTTCAGAGCCACATTTTTCCCCCCAGAACTGTCAGCTCCCTAAAAATCACTGTAATTCATTAGTTGTGAGGATATGTATAAGCCTGTTCCCAAGACACAAAGCAAATGTAATGCAAATCCGCAGTTACACTCTGCAATTGAAGGTTGTCACTTCTTTGGTGTGTAATGTCAACCCACGGCATAAGGACATAGCACTATGATAGCATTTGTTAAACATTTCTTTCTAGCTGGAATTCTTCATTTTACCTTTGCCTCCCTGATGAGATTATTCTGATATTGTTTGCTTCGTACTCCTTATGTGTCAGGTGGGATGCTTTTTTCCACCACCAGCTTGTACAGGAGGCAGTTGCTATATCCAGAGCAGACTCAGGAGGGAATCTTTTTTAAAGTGATATCCTGTGTTCCCTAATAAACCAAATATTCTACAGGGGAGGCCATAACAAAGAATCAAGTCTGAAAAATAATTAAAAGCACTTTATAAATTAATTATTTTATATTTTTATCATCTATATCAACCATGTCAAATATGTGGACCTCATGCAGCCCGATTGGGTTTTAAAATAATAAAACAGCAAAATTTGTTAGAAGTATTAAATTCTCCATTCAAATTATTGTATTATAGTCAAATAAGACTTGAAAAATATTATAACATATCTAAAACGTAATCTATAATAATAAATAATTAGGACTTTGATAGTATATTTTCTTCGGTGGCCCTAAGAGCTGTCAGTTTTCATTTTTGCAGCCTTCACTAGGCTTTGAGTTTGACGTGCCTGATCTACAGGGTATCAAAAATTGCTGGACTTTTTATATAAGAAAGCTGCCCCTGAAGAATTTGTTGTATGTGTCTCAAAAAGAATAAGGAAACGTAACACGAGTAATTCTATGTAAAGTGAGTTTCATATGTAAAATTTATATTACATAATTTTATATCAAGCTTGATATAAAATTATTTGGATCTTAATTAACTTTCTTTGTAAAGTGCTTTGACATATTCGGAAGTTTCTATTCTGTTCTAGATATCTGAAGTAGTTTTCTGGTCCCCGTCACTGTTGTATCTGAGCACCTTGCAGTCTTATACATAGGGTTGCCAGATGTTTTCCACAAAAATACCAGACACAAGCAGCAGGGGGATTGAATGGGGGTGAATGGGGCTGGGGGGAGGGGGGGGGGGGTTAGAGCCCCTGCACATGCCAGTGGTGGCTGACAGCTGGAGCCCTATGTGTGTGGGAGGTAAGCTGGGGCCACTGGTGGGGGAGGGTTTGAGCCGGGCAGGGAAGTTGAATGGGGTGGGGTGGTCGAGCTGGGGGGTTGGAGCCCTGCTCAGCGTGCCGAGGGCCGACAGCCGGAGCCCTGCCCATGGGTTGAAGCCAGAGCCCTGCCCACGGGGAGTTGAGCCAGGCAGAGGAGGGGTTGAACCGGGGTGCACCAAGGCGGGGTGCTTGAGGAGGGTGGGGTTTGGAGCCCCCACGTGCTGAGCCAGGGGTGCTTGAGCCATGGGGTTTGTGGCTCAGGCGTTGGAGCCGGGGCTGCAGGGGAGACCCAGGTGTGCGGCTGGAGCCCCCCACTTGAGGAGATGATCCGGGGCATACATGGGGGGGTGAGTTGGTGCCATGGGGAGGGGAATTGGGGGGTGTTGCGGCGGCGTGGGGTTTCACAAGAGTGCAATGGCATGGCTGTCAAGCAGTGCCACTCGGGGAACCAGGGGTAAGGGGGTTTTAGCTCACCTGGCTGCCCACAGCTGCAGAAAGCTAGGCAGGCTGAGAGGCCCTCAGCCTCACATTGTGCGACACTCGCGTGAAAGTGAGCTTCATGCAACGTGAAGCCGCGTAAAGCGAGGGATAGCTGTAAAATTAAAATACCGGACGTTTACCTGTCTTTGATTTTTTTTAACCAGACAGAGAGCCCAAATACCGGTCTGTCTGGATCAGGACCACACACCTGGCAACCCTACACATGTATCCTCACCTAGGCCCACAATGGGAGGACATGGGGGACAACTGCCCTGGGACCCAGAGATTCAAAGGGGCCCATAGCTCCTGACTGCTGGTGCTATGACTGCAGTGGCAGCTGGAACCCCAGGCCCCTTTGAATTGCTGCTGGAGAGCTGCACTGCACAGCTCTGAGGGCTGCAGTGGGCAACATGTTACCGTGTGGACAGAGCTACAGTCTGACTTGCCCTCAGCTCTGTCTGTTCCGTTCTTGGCCCCACAGCATCTTGGGCACCGATCTGGCTCTTCCCCACCCCCTCTTGCCCCAGGGCCCATAGTGGTTGTCGGCCCCTCTGTCCTCACCACAGCCCCATGAGATAGGGATGTGCTGTTACCTGCGCTGGAGAGCTGAGGCACAGAGAGAGAAGCTGACTAAGGCCATGCTAGAAGTCTGTCACAGAGCTGGGGCTTAAACTTAGTCAAGCTAGTGCCCTAACCTTAGACTGGGGTGAGCACACTTTTTACATTGGGCCCGACTTTTCATTCCTGCAATTAGCAGTCCCCGCGCCCCACACCTGTATGTAATCCAAACCGACAGCAATTTCAGTTGTATTCATATTGTAAAAAAATACCTTTTGGTACATGTAAGAAAATAAGGATACGGGATGTAAAAGCGTTATCAATCTGTATCTAAATGTGAGTGCACAGTCTTAAACAGTAACATACTTCAACATTTTTAATTACTGGATGCAGCTGAGACTCAGCAACCGATCGTGCTACGCCCGTTTACAAAATTTCACACACCCCCTGTAGTGGCCCACCACCCCGTTTGCACACCCCTTCCTAAAACACACATCTTCTCATCCTTTATAGGTTTTTCTTTGTCATTTTAGTAAGTGATGAACTTTCAAAGTGACATCAACGTTTGTCACATTCATCGATAAGTGCTACAGAAATTAAGTAGCCCAGTGAGGCTAGGGTAACACTGTTGCCCTAGCTTGAAGTAACCAGTAAGAAATAACTTTGCAGTGCACAAATCACTTAAGTTATTCCAAGCTGCCTTATTTCAAGCCCAGTGCAGTATTGGGTTAGTGTTTTGAAATATGGGGCTATTTCAAACTTCGTGGTTACGCACATATGATGAGGGTTACCAGGAATGCAACACCGTTCTCAAAATAGCCCCATTAGAAACCTTAGTAACAAAGAGGAAGCCGTGCTAGTCTAAGGGAGTTAGAAGTCTGTTCAATATACAAAGCAGCTGGGCATTGTTGGCACATGATGGCATATATGATGTTAGTAGAGGAGCATGAGAAAGTGCCTGTGATTCTGTAAGTAACCTGGTTAGGTCCAGTGATGGTATTTCCAGAGAAGATATGTGGACAAAGCTGGCAGCAGGCTTTGTTGCAGGGAAAGGTTCCAGGACTGGTATTCCTGGGGTATAGACTGTGGCTGTTAGTGAGGATCCTCATGAGGTTGGGAGGTTGTCTGTAGGAGAGAACAGGCATGTCACCCAGGGCCTTCTGGAGTGTAGCATCCTGATTAAGGTTAGGTTGTAGGTCTTCAATAATTCGTTGCAGTGGTCTGAGTTGGGTGCTGTAGGTGATGACCAGTGGTGTTCTGTTCTTGGCTTTTTTGGGCCAATTTTGGAGTAGCTGGTCTCTGGGTATTCATCTGGCCCTGTCGATTTGTTTTTTTACTTCTCCTGGTGGGTAATTGTACATTGGACATACTTCTAACTCCCTTAGACAAAAGTCAATGGGCACAAAACAGACATCAAAACACTCCAGATCCACAAACCAGTTAGTCAACATTTTAATGGAATGGGGCATTCTATCAATGACCTAAAGGTATGTGTGTTACAGAAAAGGAATTGTCACTCCGTTTTGGAAAGAGAAACATCTGAGCTGGCTTTTATGTTCAAATTCGGCACATTAACACATGGTTTAAATCGTGATGGGAACTTTGAGTCACTATAGGGGCTTGTCTGCATACTTGGCTCAATCTAATTCTTGACCTTCCCCCGCACCCCTCCACTCTCTGATTTGCTCACCTTGATTATCTTTTTCTGATTTGTCCTCTTTGCTTACTGTTTTTGGTTCTGTGTGCCTTAAATATTGAGTCTGTTCTGGTCTGGCTATGGTTTGAAGAAGTGGGTCTGTCCCACAAAAGCTCACCTAATAAACTATTTTGCTAGTCTTTAAAGTGCTACTTGACTGCTTTTTGTTTTTATTAGAAACCTTAGTGTGGCCTTAGCTTGAGAGACAAACATTAAACCCAGTAAGTTTTCATATGATCAAAGCAAGATGCTGAGGCTTGCCAAATCGCAGAACCGAAGTCAGAACTTAGGAATCCTGTGTTTCCTGCTCTACTTAGACCACCGTGCCTCCCATTTATGCTAATTAATTATAAAATCACATAAAATAACCAGCAAGAGAAGAAAAATAGACTCTGTTGTCTCTTATTTTTCTTTCCCTCGATCATTTTAAGTGATCTTTTACTATGTTTGCTTCATCCGTGTCTAGAAACATTTGTTATATTCAATACCACACCTCTTATCTACATGCCGAACATTTAGATTAATCTTAGGCAGCTTCTACAATCGCCCCCTCCCATCAGAGGGGGCATGATAATGAGGCAATTGGAAGCAGGCTAATGAGACACTAACATGCACATTCAGCACCTCATTAGCATAATAGACTCCACACTAATTTCAAAATCCAGACTTGGAATTGTAGGTCGACAGTGTAGATGGGGGCAGCTTTGAAGTAAGCACCCCACTTCGACATTCCCTTACTCCTACAAAACTAGATGGGAGTAAGGGAATATCGAAGTGGGGGCAGCTTTGAAATAAGCACCCCATCTACGCTGTCAATCTGCAATTCCAAGTCTGCACTTTGAAATTCCAGGGCCGCCAGAATGCTAATGAGGCGCAGAATATGCACCCCTTAGTGCCTCATTAGCCTGCTTTAAATTGCCTCATTACCATGCCCCTCCAATGGGAGGGGGCGAGTGTAGAAGCAGGCATAGTCATAAAGGTTAATTCTTGTGCAGTTTGCAGCTTCCTGATGGTTGCAGAAAAGGAAACATTTTGTTTTACAAAAATAAATTAAATAAAATGCCGCTACCACAGAAGCAAACTCAGTGGTCTGGTAGCAAAGGTGGGTCTCTAGGAAGTATTTAAAAGAGCATCTGGTGGCGGCCTTGGAAATTGAGGGAGGGCATTCCCTGCCCCAGGGCCAGCATGGGAGGATGGCCAGGAGATTGGTGTGGGAGAAGCTGACAGGCATATGCAGGAGGGAAGTGCTGAGATGATAACTAACAAGAGCTGACAACTGTGGAGGGGCAAGAGTCTTGAAAGTGAGGGTTAACAGTTTGAGCTTAATGCAGAGGAACAAGGGGAGTCTGAGGAAACACTTGGAAGGCGATTTGGTGATCCTGACTACCAGGGATGATTATCCTAGCCACTGAGCTTTCGCGTGCATCAGAGCAAGGTGCTGCATGTAACCAGAGGGGAGGCCGCAGTAGCCAAGAAAGGAAACGACCAGTGCCTGAAGTGTGGAACTTTACAGTGTAGCCAGATTTTGGAAATAATGTGAAGGGGAAAACAGCAGGATTTGCATGCTACCTAGATGCGAGGGGTGCAGGGAAGGGAGGACTCAAATGTGGCCTGCAGATCATGGGTTTGATGTAGGATAGGTGGGGAGAAGGAAGGCTTTGGGAGGAAAGGTCAGGAGTTCAATGTTTAGCTTGCCCATGACAGTCAGGGGATGTTGTCAGAGGAATTGCTTTAGCTACGCAGTAGAGTGGTAAGGCTCTTCTGTTGACCCACCCTGTTAGGAAGCTTTGGAGCCCTCTTGGGCGACTCTGATATATAACTGCTGGCAGATCTGGCTTGTTAACTGTATTACCCTGAATAGAGAGCAGACAAAAGAAGTGGAAGGTCTTAGGGACTTGGATAGGGAGATGTTTGCAAGGAAACCCAAGAATCAGTCAAACTTGGGAGGAAAGCTTAGACTAAGGTTCATGAGTTTATTTGTTAGGATCAATGTATTCTGGAACATTTTGCCATCCTAACTTTGTCAGTCTGGGCTGTAATTCCCGCCCCCCCCTTTTTTTTTGGGAGGGGGGGCAGGGCATGGCTTAAATATGCCAGTGAAGGGCCTAAAGTAGATGCAGTTATGCCAGTATAATTTGTGCCAGGTCACCAGGCGGACTTAACAACTGTCAACTAGGCCTTTGTCATTCAAATGTAACCTCTCTGGAAGGGTGCCAAATTCTGACTAAATGCAATAGGTAGAATGTGTTTGCAGCAGGGTTAGAATTTCACCTTCTTGTAATACCAGGACATGATCTAAATCCTGGCATACTCCAACAACACTCTCTCATATTATGGGTAGTAAACATATGTGCTTAGGTTGTGTCTACACTTAACTTGCAACATTGGCACAGCTGCTGAGCTTCAGTGTAAGTACTCACAACAGTGATAGAAGGAGTTCTCTTGGGCTGCATCTACATGTGCATTCCTCTTTTGAAAGAGGCATGCAAATGAGGGAAATTGAAAATGAAAATGAAGTGCATATATACATATCTGGCACCTCATTTGCCTATTGTTTCAAAGAAAGAAAAGCAGTGTAGACACAGTTCTTTCAAAAGTATATGTGGCCTGAGGTACTAGAACAAAGGGTGTAGTATTGGAAAGAGAAACTGAGGCCAGGTCTACCCTCGGAAGGGGTCACTCCAGCTATGTCGCCCTGGAGCATGAAAAATCCACACCCGGAGCTATGTAGTGCAGGCAGCTCAACACCCTGCATGCACAGCACTATGGCTGCTGGAAGAATTCTTCTGTTGACCAAACTGCAGCTTTTTGGGGAGACGGATGAACTACAGCAACAGGGGAGCTACTCCCAGCACTGCTGTGAGCATCTGTACTGAAATACTGCCGCTGTTGAAGCATAGACATAGCCTAAGTGCCCAGCAGGGCAAAGAATGCAGCTTTTAAACACAGTGCTAGGTGTTGGTTGCTTAGACTTTCATTAGTGACAAGCCGCTACTGGAGAGAGGACTGAGAGCTATGTGGAACATTATCCATCTTTTGTGATTGGCAATGTTTGCTAGATCAGCATCTCGTGGCTTTTCAGTAACGGCTCATTCAGTGAGAATATGTAATGTAGAGCGTTCAGCAGCCCTGGGAAAAGAGACCCACTGCAGAGATCCACTTCAGTAGCACCAACCGCATGACAATGAGGTGTTCCACAGGTAACCTTTCGAGCACTATTCTCCCAGTGTCTGCTCCTCAGGGCATCTGCTAGCACGAGTGTGGAAATCAGTCAGGGTTGGTTTTCTAGAGAATGGATTGCTTATGACTATGATTCCAGCCGTGCCTTAGAGAAACAATTCTGTCACACTCCCCGTTGGGCAATTCACGTGATTTGCATCATAATTAGTCCCAAGTGATGCAGTTATGAAATTTGCATGGGTGAATTTGCATTTAGCACTGATTTTGCTTTTAAGCAAATTAAGCTAGTATTTTATAAATGCACTGTGCACACACTGGGGTACAATAATACTCTGAATTTTTCTCAGTTTTTACTGTCAACATTAGTCATCACTCAGGCAGATCTAAACAAATCTGGCATATTTTCCTTTCTGCAGTGCCCAAAGTACAATCCTCCCACTGGAAAGTCTGAAGCCAGTCAGCAATTCCATTCAGCACAGTCTGAATGCCAACCAGCACTGCCATGTGTGAATTTAGCCTAGTACCCTTTCACAGTATCCACACTGCAAGTTTAAGTTGTTTCTATGCGCAGGAGCAAAGAGAAAATGCAGTGAGAACCCACCACAGTGAAGTCCTAAGATCCAGTATTTCAGTGAAGTGTGCTACATTTATACTGGGATTTTTCAAAATCTAGTAAGCCCTCAAGATACATGCAATCAAGTTGCGCGTGTCTCAGGTTAATGTGACTGCCACCCTGATAGGAGTGGGGAAACTGCTTTTGTCAGAGGCAGTAGCCTGACACTTGCCACCCCTGACAGGTGTGGTTTCCTGCTCCTCTCCAGGGTGGCAGCCACTCCTGTCAAGGGCAGCAGCCATGAGTCAGGCTACTGTCCCTGACTTGACAGCTGCTTGCGCCGGGCTCCCCAGCTGGGCACACAGCTGCTTGCCATATGGTTTCTCAGAAACTGGTGCTAGCAGCTGTGTTCCACCCCAGCTGAAATAAGCCAGGGGCCAAGTGGCTACCCCCACCACTTCCCCCAGCTGCCCACTCCCTCAGCCCCTCCAATTTACACAAAATTCAGTTTACACAGAGGTTACCCAGGACACAACCTCTGCATAAATTGAGGGATTATTGTATAATTGTGGGTAACAAGGAGGTTTTGTTTTGTTTTTTGCTAAATTAGGAAGCAGTTTGGCTTTGTGCTAAACTATGTAACATGTTTCTACTGCTAATGCAAACTTTTCCTCTGCCAGTTTCTCTGATATGTCACACAGTCTGAAATATGCAACTGAGTCCCCGAGAATAGGCTCTCCCCTTCAGTACCAGTGCAGTACATCTTCTGCTGATAACACGCTTTCCATTCCACTATTGCTCTAGGATTTTAAATAGAACCTACTAAAAAGTCAGACAGTTTTAAATCAGCAGGTCCAGATAATTTTCATCCAAGAATTCAAAAAAAAATGTCTGGTGTATGGCATTTTTAATGTTGATTGTCAATAAGTCTTGAAGCATTAGGAATTAGGGTGTAGTTAAGACAGGATAGCTCAGTGGTTTGAGTATTGATCTTGTAAACTTGGGTTTTTGAGTTCAGTCCTTGAGGAGGCCATTTTGGGGGTCCAGGAGAAACACATTAACCCCCCACCCCACCCAAAAAAAAACAGCCTATCAGGCATGGTGCTTGGTCCTGCTGAGAGGGCAGGGGGTTGGACTCAATGACCTCTTGAGGTCCCTTCCCGTTCTACAAGATAGGTATCGCTATGAAGTGTTAAAGGAGGGTAATGTAGTTAATGCATATTAGCATGGATTTATGGAAAAACAGATCCTGTTAAATTAACTTGGTAGCATTTTCCATGCGATTACAAGGTTGGTTGATGAAAGTAATAAAGTTGATTTAATATATTTAGATTTCTATAGGGTCTTTGACATGCTACCCAATGACATTTTGATTACTAAATGAAAACAATGCAAAATTAACATGATACATAGTAAATGGATTAAAACCTGGCTAACTAATGAGTCTCAAAATATAGCTGTGAAAATGGAATCATCCTCAAACAGCTGTGTTTCCATGGCATTCCTCATTAATAGCCCTGGGACATTTAGCATCCTCATCAGTGATCTGGAAAAGACAAAATTGTCGCTGATAAGTTTGCAAAAGACACACAAATTGGGGGAGTGGTAAATAATGAAGACAACAGGTCACAGATTCCAAGTGATTTGGGTTGCTTGGTAAACTGGGTAAGGTAACACTGTTTGGCTACGGCCAAATGTAAGTATACATCTAGGAACAAAAACTGTTGGCCATGTTTATAAGATGGGGAATTAGAAAACAGGGTCTTTGAAGAAAGTTTGAGGGTTGTTCTGAATTATCAGATGAACGTGCTCTCCCTATGTGATGTTGCGTCCAAAAGATTCTGGAATGCACAAACAGGAGTAGAGAAGTTACTTTATGTCAGTATTTAGCACAGCGTAAGTACTGCTGACATACTGCATCCAGTTCTGAAACCCACAGTTCCAGAAGGATGTTTGTAGATGGAAGATGACTCAGAAAAGAGACAGCGGAATGATTAAAGAATTGGAAAATGTGCCTTAGCGATAGACTCAAGAGCTCAATTGATTTAGCTTAACGCAGAGAAGTTAAGTGGATTATCATTTGAGTGGGGAAATATTTACTAAGGGGCTTTTTCAGTTTAACAGAGAAAGGTGTAACATGAGCCAATGTCTGGAACTCCAGAGCTGGACAAATTAAGACAGGAGGAAATGAGGTATAAAATTTTAATAGTAAAGGTTCTTGGAACAATTTACCAGAGATCATGGGCAATTCTCCATCACTGACAATTGTTAAATCAAGTGGGATATTCTTCTAGAAGATCTGCTCTGGGCGTTACTTTGGAAAATTCTATGGCCTGTGTTATACAGGAGGGTAAAGTATATGATCCTAGTGGTGCCTTCGGGCCTTAGAATCTGTGAAAGGGGGACAGCCTTTTCCGTAAATCTTGTATCAATATGCATACAGTATTTGATCTTGCACCACTTGAATTCAATGGCAAAATTCCAATTCAATTCTATTCTCTTCAGATCCTTAAACAAGTACTTGCTAAGCACTAGAGCAACATACAAGCAGACCGAGAGAGAGCATGCCAAGTGGATGTATGCATGCAAAAAAGTCATGACTCAGTATTCTCTGTGAAAAAACCACAAGCTTGTCCTCCTTGGGCCCTGTACTTGATGGCAGTTTAGGTGTGGCCTCAGAGGCTTACTATGTCCCTGCTCTGCCTCCCGTTCTCACAGAGGCCTGGGTTATAGCATCATTGAGCCAGTCTCATCACTGGCACAGTCCATTTCAGTCATTGGTGGAGGAGACCCCTGGGCGTGCCCACTCTCCTCCTACCCTCTAGGGCTGCCCTATGGTGGTCAGAGGAACCCAGACCCCTCCCACATGGACCAGGTTCCAGCCCAGGGACCCTACGCAGCTGCAGCTAGAGGGGCTTCCCTCCCAGGTACCTTCTGAATGCAAAAACTGCCTCACTAGGCCACTTCCACCAGACACTTCCCCAGTACCTTCCTCAGATGGTTGCAACAGCCTTCTCTTCCTAGGAGTTCTCTTTCCCCCACTCCTTGCTTTTTCCTTATCTATTCCCTACCTCCTTCCCCCTTGCTCACCTGAGGGAAACCCTTTTAAAGGGTTCCACAGGCCTTAATTGGCCACAGGTGTTGAATTAGCAGCAGCTGCTGCTGCTGGCTGATCCTGGGTAAGTCGCAATCTCTAGGAAACATAAACACAAAGACCCAAGTGCCCACATATTTACCCTCCAAGAGGCTGCTGTAGCCTGCTGTGGTCTATCACATTCCTTGATAAAAGTCTCAGCCCATATATAAATGAAAAGAATCTCTGCATCCCTTGATAAAAGTCTCAGCCCATATTATAAATGAAAAGAATCTCTGCAGCCTTCCATAGCCAGGGTCTGAAACACATTGCTGCTTATTGTGACGATCCTACAGTGTTTTGATCTACTACTCTAAAATACTGGCATTATTTTAATGAGACAAGATCCAAAATGACTTACTCCTCTTGTCTGTGTAGAAACCCTGATGTGTAAATTTCAGGTACATGGTCAGAATCTGGAAGTATCTCTTTTCCAGACCTTCTGGCTGCATAATTGTTAGGGTCCTGAAAATTTGCAAATATCCCCTTTATATCCGCAGATATCTGCATCAGCAGATTGGAATGCTCATTTTTTGCAGATGCAGATGTGGGTACAAATTTTGTATCTGCGCACTGCTCTAGTAATTGTGCTTTTTGGACTAACCTAAGGACTGCTTGCACTGGAGTGAAACAGTGAGATCAGTCCTAGACTTTTGATGGTTAAAGAGGTTTCAAGCTACCAAACTGAGTAACGTTTAGGACTGAGGTGAGTTTTCCAGAAACTGTAATTTTGGATTTTAAAAAGTTCAATGGTTTTTTTTTCCTTTGTCTTTTAAACGCTTAATTTAACACACACACTATTTAGACCAGAGTTGCTCCTAGTGGTGTGATGGCAGCACAGTGTGTGGGATTACTTTAGTGAACATGTCTCTCCAGAAAGAACAGATTCTGACACATCCTCAGACCTTGGGCTGGCAAGGCAAAGGAATGTGCAGATTCCCCGAGAAGGCCTCCTTCCTCTACTGTGCTAATGGCACAATCTGCAGTTGAAGGAGCGGTAAACAAAGGGGAGGAAAGAAAATGGAGTCAAATGGGAGCATTGCTGAACAGCTGCTGTTTTAGCAGCTAAGGTGTAGCCACATATTTGGATTCCTTTACTGTGCTAACTGCAGCTAGTTTTGAGGGAGAGGTGATCTCAAAGGAGTATTTAATAGGAGAGTGAATTGCAAATCTGTGATGGGAGTGGGCATGTCAGGGATGTAATCAAATAGCTGCAGCATAAACAAACATTGAAATCTTGCCTGTAACAGGAGAGGATTTCTACATTCATTGGTAAGTGTAGAGCACTCAGTAACACCTGTTGTGTCTGAAGGAAGTGCAACAGCAGGTAGAGCTCAGCTGGGATAGAGAAACAGTTTAAAAGTTCCAGAGACTTGATTCTCTTCACTGCACAGGTCCTTACAGAGTCAACTCTGTATCTTCCAAGCACATTCTTCTTCCTTCTATTCCAGCAGGATTTTCTTGGCCAGAGTTAGCTTGCAAGGCCTGGCGGCACTTGAGTTCCACAAGCAAGGTTCACTGACTACTGTTTATCTGACAGGAGTGGCAGGGAGTTTCCTGCAAACTTAACTGGAGGCACACTCTCTCTCCACGCACCATCTCTGTCAGTATTTATCAGCCACTCTTCACGTCACCAGTTCAGACCATGGCCTAGTTTGCCGATTACATTCTGCTTCATTACATATTGCTGCTGTAGCAGAATATGCTACTGCACTCCTGGTCCTTTGAACTGCCTTTCATGCTGCCTGTTCAGGATATTATCACAGCCTAGACTCAGTGTTTATAAACCCCCCAATTAAAAAAAAAAGCTGAAATAGATGGAGATGGTAAATTAGATTGTTGACAAGGAGTCCCAGAGGGGCCATGTTCATCACCTCCTTTTTGTAACACAGCTTTTCTCTCCAACTGTGACAGACTTGTTCAGCTCAAGCAGAGCTGAATATTTGTTTTAAATATACCAAAACCACTTTATTACTGTGTCTTTTAAAACACATTTTAATGTGGTATTAGACAGTTTAAGATATTGTCCCCCTTGCTTCTCAGAGACTTAAACACTTCATACCTTACCTGATGCAGGGGATTGTATTTGCACAGTGCCCAGTTGTGGTAATCTCTTCTTTCCTTCCAGCTGAAATAAATGCCTGAGGCCTAAAAACACAGTTATGGTCCTGACATCACATAATGAACTTTGGGCTGTCTTTAGGGTATGATGTTGAAAGGAAAAAATGATGTGGTGCAGTGGGCAATATTTCCATATCTCTGGTAGTGGGATTTACACATGCAGTGTCTGGAGCACTGAGATGATGCTGTGTCCGCCACGCTCTCTCCCTTCAAAGTCCTCAGTGAAACAGGCATCTTCTATGAAGTTTTCAAACGTCACTCTGACTGTAAGTGATGATTTTAAAGTGACTCATTTTGACTTTTATCCAGTGCATTATGTTTATGCTGTATTATCTGAGTCTGTCTCAGGGTCTGATCTTGCAAGCAGAACTGATTGTAGCACTCATTACTGTAAAAGGTTTGCAAGGTCAGACCCTTTGACTGTAAGGTCTTGGGGTAGAAGTTGTGCCTTTTTTTTTCTGTATCCTCATTGACTGAACTAAGTGAGCTCATGCATGCAGTTCTTTTACATGCAAAGGTCTGGAAAACATGACCTGTGGGAAAAAAATATTTAAAAGATGGTTTTGTTTAGTCTGGAGAAGAGATGTCTGAGGGAAGACATGATAACAGTTTTCAAGTACAGTAAACCCTTGAGAGACACATAATCAAGTTACACGTGTCTCGGGTTAACATGACTGCTGCCGCTGAGAGGAGCGGGAAACCAAGGAGTGGAGGGGACCTGGGAGCCCCTGGTTCCTGGCTCCCCTCCACTGGCTGGAGCCTGGAAACTGACCAAGGCTGCTGCCCTGCTCTGCTTCCCTTCTCTGCAAGCCAAGGCGAGCTGGGAGTGAGGCTGCTGCCTGGTTCCCAGCTCCCTGCCACTTGTGGGACCCGGGAAACTGACCGACTGGTCAGTTTCCCGGGTCCCACAAGTGTCGGGAGATGGGAACCAGGCTGCCCCCTGATTCCTGACTCCCCGCCACTCTGGGAGCCAGGAAACTGACCAGCCCTGTGGCAGACTGGTTCTCATCTCCCCGCAGCTTTCACGAGAATTTGTGTTATGTGGGGGTTGCAGAAACACAACCCCTGCGTAACTCGAGGGTTTACTGTACCTAAAAGGTTGCTTTGATGAGAAATATGAAAAATTGTTTTCTCTAACCTCTGTGGACAGGACAAGAAGCAAGAGGGTTAAATTTCACAAGGGAAGTTTAGGCTGGACTATGCCAGCATAGTTAAGCAGTGGAACAAATTGTCTGGGAGACTTCTAGAAGGTGCCTATCATTGAAGGCTTTGGAGAACAGGTGTCAAAAACCTGTCAGGAATGCATAAGTTATTACTTAGTCCTGCTTTGAGTGCGGGGGATTGGAGTAAATGATCTTCTGAGGTCCTTCTCAGTGCTATCCTTCTGTGATTCCCCTACCCTACCTGACATCTGCCAAGATTTGTATGCATGACCTCTCCTAAATCCCATTTTTGTCTGTAGTGATTGTAAGGTAACACTTTTAAAATTTAATTCCACAGATAGCCGTTTCTCAGTCACCCTTATCAGAGTCCTCTTCCTTCCTTTACTGCCCAGTCAGCAGATTCCACTACATGAGAGGACAAGGTTTACCATATCATCGCACCTGATAGAGCATCCTACTCCATAAAGGAAATGAAAGCACTAGAAGACCTAGGTCAGTGGCCCTGTAACTGTGGGGTGAGTGTCCCTAAGGGGAGGTGGAGGAACATTCTGGGGGCACAGCGGGGTCTAGGCCAGCCCTCACAGGAAGTGTGGCTAGAGCACCACTCAGCCTCGTCTGACCCCAGCTCTGCCCCAACCTGCCCCAGCTGCTGTCCCAGCTCCACTCCTATCCCTGACTCAGCCTCCATCCACAGCTGTGGCTCTAGTAGGAGCTCCTCCCCTGGCCAGCTAAAACTCCACTCCCAGGCATAAGGGGGAGGTGGCATGTACACATTCCATTACAGGTGAGGGTGGGCGCCAGAGGAAAGTTTGGACCCCACTCACCTAGGTTGTACGTCTGTGAAGCTGACTGGCAGGATTTTAGTAATTGGAATAACAGGATCGTGGAATCAGTTTTTGAACCTTTCTTTTCCTCTCCTTTTATCACAAAGAAAGATTTGCCAGTTTCTCTAAGCCCTTAACTTTAAGGGGGAAGTATGTTACCATATCATAGTTTGCACAGTTCTCACCCTCAGCCAGTTTCATCTTCCCCCCATTTGCAGAACCTCCAATTAAGCCCCCCATGGCAAGCATCCTCCACTCTCCACACAACCACAGCTCTTTCCCTCAGCTCCTCTAGTGAGCAGCCCATTCTCTTCCATTCACCTCTCCCCCTCTTCCTTTCTCTTAATACAAGTGCCTAGTTCTAAGATCCCTGTTCCTCACATACCCTTCCTCTTTGCTGCCAAACTTTCCTGCAAGCACCAGGTCCTCAGCCCCTAACATGAACTCGGTTTCCAGTGTCATCCACCACCACGGTGTTCAGTGGTGTTCAAAGGGTTAAGTAGTAAGATGACCCGCTATGGTTTTTTTGAGCAAAGGAGGCAGACAGTAATGAGACTTATTCTGGCATTATGTAAAGGTCTGAGCCTGTGTGCTGGCATTTTTCACTTCCTACAGGCCATATTTCTGGTGACATAATATTTGGTCAACTTGCCCTGATATGATTATTGGTGATACATGAGGCACCCAGGATTTTGTATTTTGGAGGTGCTGAGTACACAGGGCCTCAGTACTTCATATGGGCTGCGTCTACACGTGCACGCTACTTCGAAGTAGCGGCACCAACTTCGAAATAGCGCCCGTCACGTCTACACGCGTCGGGCGCTATTTCGAAGTTAACTTCGACGTTAGGCGGCGAGACGTCGAAGTCGCTAACCTCATGAGGGGATAGGAATAGCGCCCTACTTCGACGTTCAACGTCGAAGTAGGGACAGTGTAGACGATCCGCGTCCCGCAACATCGAAATTGCTGGGTCCTCCATGGCGGCCATCAGCTGGGGGGTTGAGAGATGCTCTCTCTCCAGCCCCTGCGGGGCTCTCTGGTCACCGTGGGCAGCAGCCCTTAGCCCAGGGGTTCTGGCTGCTTCTGCGGCAGCTGGGGATCCATGCTGCAGGCACAGGGTCTGCAACCAGTTGTCAGCTCTGTGTATCTTGTGTTGTTTAGTGCAACTGTGTCTGGGAGGGGCCCTTTAAGGGAGCGGCTTGCTGTTGAGTCCGCCCTGTGACCCTGTCTGCAGCTGTGCCTGGCACCCTTATTTCGATGTGTGCTACTTTGGCGTGTAGACGTACCCTCGCAGCGCCTATTTCGATGTGGTGCCGCGCAACATCGAAGTTGAACATCGACGTTGCCAGCCCTGGAGGACGTGTAGACGTTATTCATCGAAATAGCCTATTTCGAAGTTGGCTTCACGTGTAGACGTAGCCATGGTGTTTAGGGGGCTGAACTTTTAAATATGATACACATCTCATAGAACTGGAAGGGACCTCAGGAGGTCATTGAGTCCAGTCCTCTGTCTTCTTAGCAGGACCAAGTGCCCTCCCTCTTTTATTTGCCCCATATCCCGAAATGGTTCCCTCAAGGATCAAACTCATAACTCTGGGTTTAGCAGTTCAGGCCATCAGACCCAGGAGATGTTTCTATGGCCAACCCAGAACTGTGCACATGTGATTTTGTATAAATTGTGGGGGGGGAATTTGATGTTTGTGAAGATTAGGAACCAATGCAGGTTAAGAACAGGTTAGATAGACATCTATCAGGGATGGTTTAGATAGTACTTGGTCCTGCCATTGGGGCAGGGGGCTGGACTCGATGGCCTCTCGAGGTCCCTTCCAGTCCTAGTGTTCTATGAGTCTATGATTCTATGAATACCATGGCTAAAGCCATCCATGTGTGCTGCTGTAGTGCACTTGATTTTCCAGGCAGATTTCCCAATATACTGTGGGTATATCTACACAGCAAAGTCATTTCAAAATAGCATCCATTATTTCAAAATAACTTTGTGAGCATCTATACGACGCAACCCCTATTTTGAAATAATTAGCAGACGGCTTATTTTGAAATAGGTAAATAGGCATTGTACGAGGAATAGCACCTATTTCAAAACAGGGAATAGCGCCTATTTTGAAAAAAGACATAGTGCATCCAGTCTTTGATAATGTTATTTTGAAATAGACTCTGTTGTGTCTGGATCCTGTATTTCAAAATAACATTCAGCTATTATGGATTGTTTTGTGTATAGCTGTGGTTCTTTGAAATAAGCTATTCTGGAAAAATCTCTTACAAGTACCTAAAAGAGTGTTACAAGGTAGAGGGAGAAAAAAAGGTTCTTCTTGGCCTCTGAGGATAGAACAAGAGGCAATGGGCTTAAACTGCAGCAAGGGAGGTTTAGGTTGGACATTAGGAAAAAGTTCCTAACTGTCCGGGTGGTTAAACACTGAAATAAATTGCCTAGAAAGGTTGTGGAGTCTCCATCACTGGAGGTATTTAAGACCAAGTTAGACAGACATCTGTCAGAGATGGTCTAGATGGTACTTGGTCCTACTGTGAGGCCAGGGGACTGGACTCAGTGACCTCTTGAGGTCCTATCATTCTTCCTGAATAGCTTATTTCAAAATAGTGCTGCTGTGTAGATACACCCTATGACAGTGGTGAGCAAAGTGGGGGAAAGGGCACCCTTGGTGGGGGGCGTGAAATTTCTTAAGGGGGGGCACAGCACAAATGGCTGCTGGGTCTCAGGTTCATCTATCTCATTCAAAATGTTGAAATATGTTACTGTGTTTGTGTACGTTTATTCACATTGCTATACCGATTAATGAAGCTTTTGCATTCTGCAGACTTATCCTCTTACACATACCAACAGGTTTTTTATTTGTTTGTTTTTCCCAGAGGAACATAACCAAAATTTGTCGGTTTGGATTAAATTAGATGGGTTGAGGGGGGGAACCTGTTAATTGCAGGGACAAAAAGTGGGGCCTGACGTAAAAAGTTTGCTCAGCCCTCTCCTATGATCCTTATGTCACTTGCACAGAGACTGGGTCCCAAATTATGCTGTGGGGTGCTGATGGAATGGGAAGGCAGCATTACTTTAAACAGACTAGCAGTTGACTTAAGTGAGTGCTGTTTTATACACTATCCAACGAGTGGATTCCAGTGTAGCAGAGGACAGAAGTTTCCCTGACCCTATCAGCTATTCTCTGATTTTTGCAGGGTGACAGTATCAATAGCATTCTTCATATTCATCCTGTTAAAAGGTGGTGGGCAAAACTGCCTGGTTGGCAAACGTGGATAAGGTGGCTTTGATAATGCTGTTACCCACACCTGTTTTCCTCACTCAGCTTAACCGTGCAAGGGACAGCGATCACAAATGTCAGTGACAAAGTAGCCTTTTGCTACCATTCATTCATTCATGCCATGCTGATTAGCATAGGCAATCATGGCCCTCCACTCCTGTCTATTACGGGTATTCTGGAGCATCTCCGCAGTACTGTGGCAATGCAACCATGAAGTGATACTATTCAGTATTTTCTCATGTTGTCTAATTTTATGGCCTATAAATTTGGCCTGCCTTGTTCTTATCCTATTTAACAGCATTCTTTTGCTGTTGGCTTCATTTAAGACAGACTCATTTGTCCTTTTGGTCGTCCATGAGATGCACAACATCCTTCTTAAAAACCACATATCTGTGGCTTCAACGTACTTCTCAACTTGTTTACTGATAGTCCATGATTCGCATCCATACATGAGGAGGACTGGTTCTACATAACATCGCAACACTCTTTTCCTAATCTCCAGTGATAAAGATCTGTTTGTGAGAATGCTTCTCATTTTCTGAAATGCTGCTTTCGCTTGAGCGATTCTGCATTTCACTTCAGTTAAACACCTACCATCAGATGTGATATAGGATCCTAAGTACTTGAATTTAGTCACTTGAAGAAGAACTTTTCCATTTGCTAGTACCTCACATGTTGGCAGTATCTTCGTCTTTGTAATAACCATTACTTCCATCTTTGAGATGTTCAGCTTGAGTCCCTTCAGCTCGCTTTTTGCTACCAACCAATACTTACAAGGTGTCTCCAGGATATTGCTTAAATGTAAATCTTAATGTGGTGTAAATGGTTAACAGAGCATTCAGGGAGGATGTGGTGACTCAGGAGAACAATAATACTTAGCACCTACATGTATTTTACCTTCAAAGTAATCTACAATGTGGAAGCCTCACCTCCCTCTGGTGAGGAAAGTCAGTAAATTGTTTGGAGACGGGGACTGCCATTTACCATTCAAATGTACAGTTCTGAGCAGCGCAGAGGTAGTCAACATATACTTGTTCCTCCCACAGCACAGTGGGCTGGATTAGATGACCTCATGAGGTCCCTTCCAGCCCTGTATTTCTGTGGTTCCCTGCAGCTTATATTCCATGCAATTACTTAAATAGAGACACTTGTATTACAAATGACATTTTTGGTCCCAGTGTCTCTGATTCAGATCCACCAAGGCTGCGTCTACACTACAGTTCTGTTTCAAAAGAACGTCTTTCAAAACAGACCAACCAGCGTATTTACAGTCTTGAGAAAGAAAGATAACAATCTTAAAATATGTTAAGGGCTTTTATAAAAGAGATTGATGATCAATTGTTCCTTATGTCCACTGAAGTTAAGATGAAAAGTAACCTGGTCGACAGCAGGGGAGATTTAGATGAGATGGTACAAAAATATTCTAAAAGATACGGATAGTTAAGTACTAGGAGAGACTTCCAAAGGAGGCTGTAACTTCAGTATCAGGAAAATTGGTTGAAACTATTGTAAAGAACAGAATTATCAGATACATACCTGAATACAATGGGTGCATCTACACTAGGAACTAACTTTAAAGTTAACTTCAAAGTGAGGCACTACATCGAAGTAGCCAGCAGAAAGTCTGCATGCATTTTCCCTTACTTCAAAGTTAACTTCGAATTAGGGAGCCCAACTTCGAAGTCTTTACTCCATTCCTGGGAATGGAGTAGTGCCCTGCTTTGAAATTTAACTTCAAAGTAGGGTGTGTGCAGACACTGTTCTTTGAAGTAAGCAACTTTGAAGTTATTTTTGTAGTGTAGACATAGCCAACGTGTTGGGAAAGAGCCAACATGGCTTTAATGAATAGAAAATTGCCTCACCAATCTATTAGAGTTCTTTGAGGGGCACAGAGCTTCTCAGAACTCTGCAGGTGCTCAGCCTCCTCTCTAGGACAGGGCTGCTTTGAACAGCCCCCACAACACTCCACATGTAGAACTACTTGCTCCTGCCTCAGGTCTCAGAACTGAGGACTGAGAGAAGTGCTGTGGAAGAGAGGATGGCTGCTCCATCGTGATTGGTGGGAGGGAGAGAGAAAGCACTCAATGGTTGGCTTAATGAGCAAAGGAGCAGGGCATCTGGAGGAAGGGGAGAAGGTAAGTTGCTCTTCCATTCCCCACGCCCATTTTTCTCTGGGTCCTAGTGACTTCAGACTTCTGTTCATTTCACCGTTTCTTCCCAGCTAATGAGGGTGTGACACAGCAGATGCTCTTTCATGACCTATCTGAGGATCACACCTCGCAATCTGAGACACATCTCTAGAACCCATGCAGCCATATATACACAGGAACCAACCTAACAGCTCCTCCATGGTAATCCCTTTATTTAAAAACTGGAAAGACTTCTGCAACATAATCAAAGCTCTGGTGTTAGGTAAGGCTGATCGTAAATGTCCTACTCACCTATCGCCCCCTTTTAAAGCATCTGTAGTAGGTGTAAATGGACTAGATTTTTTCTTTTCATTCCTTTTTTTTCATCATTTCTGTGCTCTTTCTTCATAAAAACTTCACTGTTGCATTAGAGAGATTACAGGAGCATTTGATCTCTGCTTTTTTCCCAGTTTTACTTCTTCCCAGCAAGCATCAGTAGGGGGAAAAAAAAGCTATTGATTTACAGCTCGCTTTCCTGCTAGGAGAGATTGACTTTCTGCTGCGTATCTCCAGACACAGTTTCTTTTGAGTCACTGAAGGTTTGAACCAGGGCTGTGTTAAAAGGTGTTCCTCCGATGGAGCTAGGAGCATTTTTATATCTTCACGTCTATTCATTTTTGTGGACTCAGGAAGGGAAGACACATTTTCTTTTATTGAATCGTCCTGGACCTTGCAGAAAACTTGTCTCTCTCGTTCATGCACTTTTTCTCCTCCTTTTCCTTCCATTATGTTTTCACACAGGCCTCAAACATTATATATAGGGTTGAACCTCTCTAATCTGGCACCCTCAGGACCTGACCAGTGCCAGACGACAGAATTTGCTGGACTGCAGGAGGTCAACATTGTCTAGCAATATTGCCAACACTGCTTATTGGCCTCTTTGAAGACATTTAGAGGTAAATTACAGCTAAATAACAGCACAGAACACTGAGAGCCAGGACCGGTGGCTGGAAGCAAACTTTATGGGCCAAGGGAAATGTGGCCACACCCATGCTAAGTGGTCATCCAATTTACTAAATTCATGCCTGATTAGAGTTTGCTGGACGTGAGAGTTCCAGATTAGAGAGGTTCAATCTGTACTATTTTTTTCCTTTTCTTCTCTAAAATGTTAAGTTTGGATCACGTCCAACATATCTTTCAGTGAGGTAAATAACTTGTGGCGTTCCTCCAGGGTTAAATCAGTCTCTTTCTTGTAGCTTATTGTTCTTGCGTGCCTAGGACTGTAGACACAGTGAAAACAGAATTCTTCAAACTGGATGTTGGTACATGAACTGGGAATGGCCTCTTTCAGAGCAAATACTTACGAAGACATTGAGAATATAATGTATTTCTGATAGGAGCTATCTTGTTATTTTACTTTAAAATGTTAAAATATCTCTTTAGACTGCTTAGAAAAAGAGACTTTGCTGTTTTTTGCTTTTGGCCTTAAGTAGTCCCAACTTCAGACACACTCAGTACTGACATCAAGATGGCCGTATGTTTCTGAAAGGTAAACTAACCTACACTAAACACTTTGGGCTAGATCCTCTGATTGTATAAACTTGTCTAAGGCCATGGATCAATGGAATCAGTCAGATTTACACTCGGGCTGCGTCTATACTACAGTCCCCTTTCAAAAGAGGAATGCAAATGAGGCAAATTGGAAATGCAAATGAAGTGCTGATTTACATATCTCATACGTCATTTGCATAATTGCATTTTCAAAAGAGAGTCTTTCGAAAGAAAAACAGCATTGTAGATGGGCTTCTTTCAAAATAAAACCCCATTTTCGAAAGCATCCTTCTTCCTGAAAAAAATTAGGAAGAAGGGTGCTGTCGAAAATGGGGTTTTATTTCAAACAATGCCTGTCTACGCTGCTGTCTGTTCTTCTTTCAAAAGACTCTCTTTCCAAAATGTGATTATGCAAATGAGCTGTAAAATATGTAAATCGGTACTTCATTTGCATTTCCAATTTGCCTCATTTGCATTCCCCTTTCGAAAGGGGACTGTAGTGTAGATTCAGCCTTGTTGAATAACTGGCCCATTCTCTTAAGGTTCAGCATCCTGAGTCTTAATTGAATAGAGACATAGATAAAGACCTAAGATCAAAGCATTGTTTTCCTTTCTGCCCCTTCATACAATGGTTGTTGACTGCTTAGTCCAAAAGCAATGTTATGAAGGTAGCCCCCTGTTTTCTTTGAGGTAGGGGTGTCCTCTAGTGTTACAAGAGAGTGAGAGGTTCTGAGCTTGAACTCTGGCAGTTGAAAAACTTTCCAAGTCCACATTAAATACAAGCAGAGATAAGGGATGTAATCAGTGGTTTTTTGTGCTGGTACTTGCTGATACTGAGTACCAGCCCCCCAGCAGCCCCAGCTGTGGGATTGGCTTGGAGAGGAAGCACAGAGATCCACTTTTATTTACAAAAAAGCACTTGATATAATCCAAATACTAGAGATAGGCAAAAACTTGAATGCTTTTTCTCCCCACAGAACAAAAGGGTGGTTTGGATTTTGGAACCATTTGACCTGGAAACCCAAAGTTTGTGATGGCTGAATGGTTCCTGTTTGAGTCTCATTCTAGCAGAAACCAGAGAGATCTCGAACATGTTTCTGCAGTCTCCTCTTTCTGCTTTCACATTGTGTTTTACCAGATTTGCTTTATTTCACATATTTGTTTATTGTTATGAGCAGGCACTTTTTGTTGGCAAGTGTCTGTCATACCTCTTCAAAGTCCTCTACTTTGTCTTTATGCTTCTCATATGAAAAGTGGAATTAGATTTAGGGTGGAAATGTTTCAAGAGAAAAAGAAACACAAGCAGCTTCTTCTGCTCCTGATGTGTGGAGAAAGGGATGTGAAGGGCCATTATCTATACTATTCCCATCCTCTCCCACTCATCTGCTGCAATAACTCCATGTCAGACTTCTGCAATTTCATGTCTTATCCTGAGGCCACTAGTAGTAGCATCCTTCAGTCTACATAGACTATGGATCGTGCCCTTCGTGGTTCCATTTGGGATCATCATTTGCAGCATCAACTGTGACTGTGAAGGCCCACACGAGAGTGACAGTCCTTGCTGCATATGTTGCATGTGTAATGGGTGTCTGGCAGGTCCTTACTGTGCTTTCTGTGGGCTCGCTTCTCCTCTGCTAGCTGTCTGATCCTCATCTCACCCTTCTGAAGGCCCTTGTGTAATTCCTGCCTCCATCTGCTGCGATCATCTGCCAGCTCCTCCCAGCTGTCTGGCTCGATGTCTACCTCCCTGAGGTCCCTCTTGAAAACAGTAGCACCACTAGGGGCATCCGGGAGGTCTTTTGCCAGAGGCTAGCTCGCCACACAGGATGTCTTTTGGGATCCTTCCATGATTCATCCTGTGGACATGGCCAAGCCAGTGGAGCCACTGCTGCCTGAGGAGGGTGTGCATGGTTGAGATTCCAGGTTGCTCAAGGATGGCGGTGTTGGACACTTTGTCCTTCCATGATATTCCAAGGATGCGCCTGAGGCAGCGCAAATGGAAGACGTTCCGCCTCTTTTCCTGGCAGGCATACAGGGTCCAAGACAATCTGCTGTAAAGGAGGGTGCTGAGGATGCAGGATCTGCAGACTTGCATTTTGGTGTGGGTGTACAACTTGATGTTATTCCACACTCTCTCTAGCAAAACTTGAGCAAGTTCCATTGTCCCTCACTTTACAGCATGGTTTCCCAAACTGGGGGGGACACGTGCCCCCCTGGGGGGCATGAAGAAGTTCCGGGGGGGGCGAGGTGACCCAGCCCCCCCATTGCCCCCACCTGAAGAAAGATCTGGCCTTTGCTTCCAGCTCTCAGCCCCTGCCAGTTTATGTGGGTGACCCAGCATAGCCACTGTAAAAAACAGGCAGCCGGCAAAGACCCACATGGAGCTGGCTACCTTCTGCACATGAGAGTTACTGTGGGCTGCGGGGAGGAGGAGAATGGGGTTTAATGGGGGACTGGAGGTGCCTGGCTTTGTGGGAGGGCAGAGGAGGTGCTCCAGGGGCAGCTTGCGGGGCTTGAGCAGCTGGCCAGCTTGTGGGACTCGTGGGGCTCAGGCAGCTGCCCCAGTAGAGTAGGGCTTGGGCTGGTGAGTGGGGGCCTGGTCCTGGCATCGCGGGGCTCGGGCAGACAGCAGGCAGGTGGACAGCTGGCCCCAGTGGCTGGCAGGTGAGCGGGTGGCTGGCCCTGGCAGCGTGGGGCTGGGGTGGGTAGCTCTGGCAGCACAGGTCTCAGGAAGGCAGGCGGCTGGCGCGGGCAGCTCTGGAGGCTGGTATGGGGCTCAGGCAACTATATCAAGCTTTTATGTTTATTTCAAATGACTAATTGAATTTTTTGTTAAAAGGGGCTGGATGACAGTAAAGAAGTGGGGCGGTGTGAGGGTTTCTTAAAAGTCAAAGGGGGGTGTGATGCCGAAAAGTTTGGGAACCACTGTCCTAGAGCCAGGGAGGAAACTGCCAGGCCTCCACCTGCCTCCGTGCAGGTCGAGCCTGTTCCCTGGAAGTGGGGAGCCCATCACATCTGTGATTCTGGATGCAATCCCTGTTGCTGTTCAGGGGATGACGGTGGCCTAGACTCTCACCCCTGCCTGCTAGCAGTAGTCCACCCTCTCTGGCCATAGGGGGCACTCATTGGGTAGCGCTTCTGACCCCACACTGGGGGGGCCTGCCCTTCTAAATCACCCTGTAGGCCTGGGCAGCGGGTAGGCTGCCCCCCCGATGAGGGGAGCCCCCTCTCCAGTTCCACTCCTTCCATGTGCACCCTCCCACTGTGGCCAGATCTGTGAGACTCCTCCCTTCCTTTCACTCGTCCGGAGCCATAAGCCTCCCTGCCCCAGCACAGAACCGTCCCCACTGTGCCCTCCTGCCAGAGGAGTCCCAGACTGGCTGCAGGGCCTCCACTGCCCAGAGGACTCCTGAGCCCTGGGCCAGCTGCAGCTATGCCTCCCCTCCCTTCTCTAGACCCAACCTGCTCTGGGGAAAAGTATCTCTTCAAAGACACTTTTGACCCACTCTGTGCAGGTTTCCAGGCAGCTGCGTAACAAACACTGCTGGGTTGGGTCTGGGGAAGGGAGGGGTGATGCAGCTGCAGCTGGCGTTGGGGCTCCTCTGTGAAGGTGGGAGAAGGGGCTGCGGAATTGCTCTGGGTTTCTCTGGGTGGGGAGCTCTGGCCAAGAGAGGAGATGGGGGCCCATTGACTGTTCTGTCCTGGGGCTTGGTGTTCCTGTCAGCAGGTCTGTTGCTCGGTTAGATTAATGAAGCCAAAGCTTTTTAGAACTCTTTTCCATCACACTCCCCTCTCCTGTGCTTGGTTCCTTGCAGAAAAGTGCATGCTGTATCCTAGTGTGTTGCCATGGAAAGAACTGCAACATCACTTCACTGCACAAGCTCACACACATACAGACACACACACACAGAGAAAGGGGAATTTACTGAAGTGTTTCAAAACTGGAAGACCATCCAAAATGTGTTTTAGCACTAGCTGGCTACAAAGTCAGCAGTTCTTAGAACTGTTGAGTGATCTGTGAATCTTTTCCTTGGATATGGGGTTGGTGTCCTTTCCTGCCAAATGTATTGGTGAATGTTAATATGCCTGTAGTTGCTGTTTAAATACCGTTTGCAAAAAAGGCCCCAAATAAACAGAATCAAGGAAGGGAGGAGTGAAAGCGTGTGTTAATTGAATGGAGTGAGAAACCAGTACATAATCTGGTCTGCGATTGCCAGGTGTCTGGTTTTTGACCAGAAGGTCCAGTCAACAAGGGAAACTGGCAGTGTCCAGTCAGATGTACTGACTGTACTGTACATCTGACTGGACACCAAAAGTGTGGTTATCATGGGGGGGGCGGGGGGGGGGGTGGAAGGGAAGCACCAGGTCATCAACCAGTGCCAGCCGTTGTCAGCTAGAGTCATCTCCTGTGTGCATCTTGTGGATGGGCAGGCAGCAGGCTCCTCATCAGGCTGCAGGTCCTGTCCCACCCCTGGAGCAGGCAGAGGAAGCAAGGAGGAGAGCAGTAAGCAATGGAGGGAAAGGAGCAAGCCGGGGTGGGGCCATGGGCGGGAAGAGGCAGGGCAGAAGTGGAGCTTGGTGGGGAAGAGACAGAGCAGAGGTGGGGCCCCAGGAAGGAGCCAAACAGGGAGCAGGACCTGAGGGGGAAGAGGCAGGACAGGCAGGCATCCCGTTTTCAGAAGTTTGAAATCTGGCAACCAGTAGTCTGGTCTCCTGTCTGTTCTCCTCTGTAGACGTGTCTATAGCTGTCCTCATACTTCTCATAGGCTACGTCTACACGTGAAGCCAACATCGAAATAGCTTATTTCGATGTAGCAACATCGAAATAGGCTATTTCGATGAGTAACGTCTACACGTCCTCCAGGGCTGGCAACGTCGATGTTCAACTTCGATGTTGGGCAGCACCACATCGAAATAGGCGCTGCGAGGGAACGTCTACATGCCAAAGTAGCACACATCGAAATAAGGGTGCCAGGCACAGCTGCAGACAGGGTCACAGGGCGGACTCAACAGCAAGCCGCTCCCTTAAAGGGCCCCTCCCAGACACAGTTGCACTGAACAACACAAGATACACAGAGCCTACAACTGGTTGCAGACCCTGTGCCTGCAGCATGGATCCCCAGCTGCCGCAGCAGCAGCCAGAAGCCCTGGGCTAAGGGCTGCTGCCCACGGTGACCATAGAGCCCCGCAGGGGCTGGAGAGAGAACATCTCTCAACCCCTCAGCTGATGGCCGCCATGGCGGACCCCACTATTTCGAAGTTGCGGGACGCGCAACGACTACACGGTCCCTACTTCGATGTTGAACGTCGAAGTAGGGCGCTATTCCTATCCCCTCATGGGGTTAGCGACTTCGACGTCTCGCCGCCTAACGTCGAAGTTAACTTCGAAATAGCGCCCAGCGCGTGTAGCTGTGACGGGCGCTATTTCAAAGTTAGTGCCGCTACTTCGAAGTAGCGTGCACGTGTAGACACGGCTATAGTTTTTGATACTCCAGCACTGCATTGTGGATTATTAAATTCTTGTTCTGACTGAGAAAACCTACATTTAGCACTTTGTAAAACTTAGCCTCTTTGTTCATGGGGGCCTTGCGCAGAATTTTTTTTTTCGGGGTAGGGGGATTGATGCCTTTCATTTCACTTTGAATTTATGGTTTATTTTGAAATTACAATTCCAAGAGCAATTCACATGAAACTGTGATGTTCTGTGCAGTGTTTAGGTTCAGTCAGAATTTTGACTGGCTTCTGACTGAAACCATCTTTCCCTTCCATTTGATTTGAAAGGTAGGCCAGGCTGCCCAAACTACAGATCCATACTGAAATATTTATTTGTATAGGTTGAACCTCTCTAATCCAGAACTTTCTTGTCCAGCAACATTGATAATCTGGCATGATTTTAGTTAGCCAGACGACCACTTGTCATGTGTGTGGCCAAGTTTCCCATTTCCCATAGGCTATGGCCACACTTGGCCAAAACTTCGAAATGGTCATGCTAATACTAATCAGGCACTGAAATGAATATTCAGCGCCTCATTAGCATGCTGCCAGCTGCGGCACTGTGAAAGTGCCGCTTTCGAACGTGTGCAGCTCAGCTACACGGGGGTCTTTTTCAAAAGGACCCTGCACATTTCAAAATCAGCTGAGAGGAATAAGGGGATTTCTAAATGTGTGAGGGCCTTTCAAAAAGGACCCCCATGTAGCCAAGCCATGTGCATTTGAAAGCGGCACTTTCAAAGCACTGCGGCCAGCATTATGCTAATAAGGCACTGAATATTCTTTCCAGAGCCTCATTAGTATTCTTCGATTTGGCCATTAGCATGGTCATTTCGAAGTTTTGGCCAAGTGTGGCCACAGCCATAAAGCTTTTTTCCCAGCCACCGGTCCTGGCTGTCAGTGTTCTGTGCTGTTATTTAGATCTAATTTACTACTAGATGTCTTCTAAGAGTGCAGCTAGCAGTGGAAGTGTTGGTAATGCTGCTAGGCAATATTGACCTCCTGTAATCTAGCAAATTATCCAGCACTGGACAGGTCCCGAGGGTGCCGGACTAGGGAGGTTCAACCTGTAAGATTTTTGTAATACCTTCCATCTGAGCTTTTCAAAGTGCCTCATTGGCCAAAAGCCTCACCACAACCCTACAAACTAGGGATTTGCTAATGAGCACGTCACAGATGTGAAAACTGAGGGATAGAAAGTTATTAGCACATTCTATTACCCCTTTCTCCACACCCCTTCAAATGTAGCTATAAGAGAATCCATCCGGGTAAAAACTTGAGAATAGCATTGGGGATTGGAGCAGAAGAAGGAAAGAAATTGAGGAAGGAATAAGAACCATAAAACACAAGAGGAAAACAGAAGTATGGTACTGAAGAGATGTTACAAACAGAAAATTAGATCCTGCTTCGCTTCCACTGATTTAGATGGGTGCAGAATTATGAATTTTTGAGCGTACACTTTTGTATTTCCATCAGTCAGCTATATTTTATTTTACATTTGCTGTATTTTATTAGCCCTAATGTAATACTTCTGGAGAGGGGATAATACATTTTGCCTTTTGGAGGAAAGGACTAATTTGAAGTATTTGAAATAATTTCTTCACAAACCTTTAAGTGCCTAGTTCCAGCAAGCACCAAAAAACACAAAATCAAACAACAGATGGACCTACTAAGTGTGAACTGAGGTATATTTCTGTAAGAGGATGTGTTCTGTACATCTAAAGAAGTATTTTCATTGTAAAACAAGAAATCCCTGCTACTCACCAAAATCGTAGAATCATAGAACACTAGAATTGGAAGGACTTTGAGAGGTCATCAAGTCCCGTTCCCTGCCCTAATGGCAGGACCAAGCTCCGTCTAGACCATCCCTGATGTCTATATGTCAATATGTAATTCCCCATTTCTGCGTTTTTGACCCATTGTTCAAGGTACAGAATATCAATCTCATTCATTTGGACATATTTCTTCCCTGCAGCTGTGTGGGCTGAAACCTGGCAATAGGACCCAGCAGCAGTTAACTGCAACTCTTATTGTGATGATCAGCCAGGGCAAAGGTGGGATTAGGCTGGATTCACTGCAGGACAATCTGAACCCATCTGTCTACTTCAAGGCCACAGGCCTTCTGCCTGGAAACAGTGCCCCCAAAAGCTTCATGAAAACTGGATGCCCAGACAACATCTCCATGGTAACTGTCTGGGTCTCTGGGTGGTTAATTTTTTAAAAAATAGAACAGAGTTAGATGAAAAATGAGCTTGCTATGCAATTTCCAGGTTGTCGGTTCTTATGCTTGCCCGGGGTCTTATCACCTTTTTCTGGCCTCCTTGATGGCTTTCTCCCACGCCAGTCCACACAAAGCAATGCTACCAAGGATGATGTTCCTTGCCTCTAGATCTGATCCTGTCACATCCAGTACACCCTCTGAATTCCTCTAGGCTTATCCCTGTATTCCATTTCATCTTGTTCAAGCTTCCTGTCTCCTTCATTCCTCCTTCCCCAACCCCTCACCACACGTACTCTCACCTAATTTCTGTCTCTTACTATGTCATCCCCCAGCCCCTCACTCCACCAGTGATACCACCCACTGTATCACATGTCTGCTTTTCACAACCACTTCTCTTTATGACATGCTGCCCTCTCAGCATACACCATCTTTTCTGAGCTGCAGTACAAAGCCACTGACCTCTTACTGTTCAAATCCTTCTGTCTTTCTGCTGTGCTTATAAGACAACAAGGGCCAGATTTTCAGGGATGCTGAGTATCAGTTCCTTTCATTGACTTCAGCAGGAATCCTGTGAGCTCAGTGTCTCTGCAGGAGTTCTGGTCTACTGTCCATGGAATTCAGTGGGAATCCATTCACTGGTTTCATGGACACTGGACTAAGCCTAAGTTACTTGTATTTCAAATCTTTACTAATTTACCATTATCCCATGTTCTGTTCATTGCAGAGTAGTTCCACAGTTTGATTAATATTCCCTGTGGGCAACTACTAACTGACAGGGATTAGCGGAAAATATTTCTCCTAAGAGTAGGTTATTACAGATTTATCCACTACTTCTTGAAATTCCTTCAGGAATCTCAGATATTTCTGAGACAAGACACCAGGCAAGCCACTGGAAGTTCCAAGGATGAATGCGCAATGTGAGTGCAGAAGTGTAAAGGAAGTGGTGTTGCTCTGGTTTGCTCACACATCTGTAAAGCTACTTGTGAACAAGAAGAATCCTGGAATTCAATGAGCAATATATTTGAGTCTCTACACTAGCTAGTATAAGAACATAAAGACAGCCATATTGGGCCACACTAATGGTCCATCTAGCCCAGTATCCTGCCTTCCAACACTGGCCAATGCCAGGTGCCCCAGAGGGAATGAACAGAACAGGCATTCATGAAGTGATCCCTGTTGTCCAGACACAGCTTCCCATATCATGTTGCAAAACTGCCCATCCTCGCTGATCACCACTGATGGGCCTTTTGTCCATGAATGTACCTGGCTCTTTTTTGGAACACTGTTACAGTCAGGGCCTTCATAACATCCTCTGGCAAAGAGATGAAGAGATTGACTTTGTGTAAAAAATACTTTTCTTTGTTTGCTTTAAACTTTCTGCCTGTTAATTTAATAGGATGACCCCCTATTTCTTGTGTTATGTGAAGGAGTGAATAACATTTCCTTATTCACTTTCTCCTCACCAGTCAAGATTTTATAGACCTCTATCCTATCCCCTTAGACATATCTTTTCCAAGATGAAAAGTCACAATCTCTTTTATCTGTCCTTATAAGGAAGCTGTTCCATACCCCTAATCATTTTTGTTGCCCTTCTCTGTACCTTTCCCAATTCTAGTATATCTTTTTTTTTCCGGCTGGGTGATCAGATTTGCACACAATGGTCAAGAGGTGGATGTACCTTGGATTTATATGGTGGCACGATATTTTCTGACCTTCTATCTGTTCTTTTGCTAATTGTTTGTGATCACTTTTTGACTGCCACTGCACGCTGAGCAGGTTGTTTTTTCAGAGGATTGTCTACAGACTCCAAGTGATCTTTTTTGAATGGCAACAGCTGATTTAGGCCGTTATTTTGTCTGTATAGCTGGGACTGTGTTTCTAATGTGCTTTACTTTGCAAATATCTGCAATTTTGTTGCGGTGTTGTAGTCACACTTTGTAACTCTTTGCAGTCTTCTTTGAACTTAACTGTCTTGAGTAATTTTGTATCATCTGCACATTTTGCTACCTCACAGGTTGACACCTTTTTCAGATGATTTATCCTGAGCGGCAGATAATATCTTGAGCGGCTTTGGCCCCAGTACAGACCCTTGCAGGACACCGCTATTTATCTCTCTCCAGTCTGAAAATGGGCTGTGTATTCCTGCTCTTTATTTACTATCTCTTAACCAGTTACTGATCCATGAGAGGAATTCCCCTCTTTTCTGATGACTCCTTAGTTTGCTTGCATGGCTTTGGTGAAGGAACCTATCATAGGCTTTCTGAAAGGCTAAGGGCATTGTACCTATCCACTGAACCATCTCTTTCCACGTGGTTTGTTGACTCCTTCCATGAATTCTGACCGATTGGTGAGGTGAGATTTCCTTTTTCAAAAGCCACGTTGACTCTTCCCCAGCACATTGTGTTGTATGTTTACAAATCAGCTAGTGTAGTGGTCTCCACCTCTTTTATGCCCTTTCTGAATTTAAGGGTGACCCAAAGATCTACCCTGCCCCTTCCCTGAGGAACCGCCCGAAGTCCCACCACACTCATTCCTTCCCTGCCTCTCCTCCTCACTTTCAGTGGGCGGCAGGGGGCTGAGGTGCAGGAGGGGGAGTGCAGGGTGCTGGTTCTGAGATGGGGATCAGGGCTGGGCAGTTGCTTGAGCTCAAACAGAGGGTCCAGGGTGCAGGAGGAGTCATGGGGTGCAGGCTCTGGCAGGGGCCTCAGAGCTGGGGTTTGGGGTGCAGAAGGGGGTTCAGAGTTCAGAAGAGGGTCTGGGGTGCTGGATCTGGGAGGGGGTTAGGGCTGGGCCTTGGGATGAAGGAAAAGGTGTGGAATGCTGCATCTGAGAAGGGGGTCATGGCAGGGGGTTGGGGTGCAGGAGGGAGTGTGGGTTGCTGGCTTCAGGAAGGAAGTCATGACAGTGGGTTGAGATGCAAGAGGGGGTTCAGGGTGCTGGGCCCAGGAGAGGGCTTAGGGTCAGGGGTGCAGGAGAGGGCAGGGGGTGCTGGCTCTGGGAAGGGGTGTGGGGCAAAGGGTTGGGGTGCAGGTTGTATATAAGGTGCTGGCTCTGGGTGAGGGCTAAGGGTAGAGGATGAGGTGCAGGGCGCTGGCTCTGGGAAGGGAGTCCTGATAAGGGGTTGGGGTGCAGGAGGGAGTATGGGCAATGGGTCTGGATGGGGGATCAGGCTGGGGTGCAAGAGGGGTATGGGGTGCTGGTTCTGGGAAGGGGGTTGGGATGCAGCAGGAGGTATGCGGGGAGCTGGCTCTGGGAAGAGGGGCAGGGTTGGGGTTCAGAGGCGTATGGGGTGCTGGCTCTGGGAAGAGGGACAGGGGGGTTAGGATGCAGCAGGAGGTATGCAGGGAGCTGGCTCTGGGAAGAGGGGCAGGGTTGGGGTTCAGAGGGGAATGGGATGCTGGCTCTGAGAGAGGGATAAGGATTGGGATGCAGGAGGAGGTACGCAGGGAGCTGGCTCTGGGAAGGGGGCAGGGTTGGGGTTCAGAGGGGAATGGGATGCTGGCTCTGAGAGAGGGATGAGGATTGGGATGCAGGAGGAGGTATGGGGAGCCGGCTCTGGGAAGGGGGCAGGGTACTGGAGGGAGTGTGCAGGGCTGGCTCTGGGAAGGGGGTTAGGCTGGGACAGGAGCATGGTGTGCAGGAGAAGGTGTGGGATGCTGTCTCTGGGAATGGGCTGGGGATGCAGGTGCAGCCTCCTGCCAGGCAGTTCTTACCAGTGGTGGCTCCCAATTGGCAGTGAAGTGGGGCTGGGCCAGATTTCCTGCCTGCCCCAGTCCCACACCACACCCAGAAGTGGCCAGTGCATCTCTCTCTGTCCCCAGAGTGGGAGGCATATGGCTCCGCTTGCTGCATCTCTCTGGAGGCATTGCTCCATCAGCCCCCGTTGGCCAGAGTGCCCAATTCTCTGCCAATGGGAGCTCGCAGGCAGGAGCAGTGTGCTGAGATGCTGCACATGGGGGGCATACTGTCCACTTTTGGGAACAAGCTGGTGGCCTGGGGCTGGGGCAAACAGGCTGCCTGCCACTCATGATCGACTGGGAGTCTCCCTAAGATCCACCAGCTGACTGCGAGTGGCCGTTGTGGTGACCATTGGGCAAATGGCTATGAAGAGGCCACTGAAATAGAACAGCATAACCTGTATGAGGGCTGGTCTACACTAGAAAAGAAATTTTACCTAAAATACCCAAGTCCAGCTATGAGAATTGCATAGCTGGAGTCAACGGACCTTTAATCGAATTTCTGGCAGAGTCCCCCATGGGAGAACGATGGAAGAAACTGTCTCGTTGACTTCCCTTACTCCTCATGACAGGAGTACTGCAGTTGACAGGGGTACTCTTGGGCCGTGTCTACACTACATGTAAATGTCCGTTTTGCAGTTTACTAATGAAGCGCTGAAATACATATTCAGTGCCTCATTAGCATGCGGGCGGCCGCAGCACTTTGAAATTGACGCGGCTTGCCGCCGCGCGGCTTGTCCAGACGTGGCTCCTTTTCAAAAGGACCCTGCCTACTTTGAAGTCCCCTTATTCCCATCTGCTCATAGGAATAAGGGGACTTCGAAGTAGGCGGGGTCCTTTCAAAAAAGAGTCCCGTTGGTATGAGCCATGCGGCGGCGAGCCACATCAATTTCAAAGTGCCGCGGCTGCCCGCATGCTAATGAGGCGCTGAATATGTATTTCAGCGCTTCATTAGTAAACTTCGAAATGGCCATTTACATGGCCATTTCGAAGTTTGGGGCTAGTGTAAGCATAGCCTTGGGGTTCTATTTAACACATTCCTATTAGGCATGCTAAATCAAACCTGGGCACATCAACCCCATCAATCTTTCTCTTGGTGTAGATGTAACCATACACCTAGATGTGGTTCATGGACCCATGTAGCAGCACCTAGACCACTTGCACAGAGAGGAAGAATGCACTTTTTGTAGTCTAAAGCTGTAGCTGAGGAATTGCTGACTTTCAGCTCAAACTGTAGCAGCTCATGCATTAAGGTCCAAGGTTTGAATGTGCTTGTGGGCAGTTGCATAGGTGTACCCTAAGACCCATCCTCCCATGGCGAGAATTCAGATTAGAATTAGCAGCAACAAATGCTACTAATGACTGTTGCTTTCTTGCCTGCTGGACCATTGCAAACAGGAAGAAAGCAGTGTAAGCTTGAGGAAGCGCTTTGTTGTTTTTTTCACCAGGCTATGCACAATCAGTTCTGGGTGGCAAGGGGAAGAATTGCCTCATGCACCCAAATTTTAGCCCATGTCAAATTGTTACAAATGAAGTCAACTTCACTGAGTATCATTTCGTAAAGGGCATTTTGTGGAAAACTGAACCATATCCACAATGTAGAGATGGAAGGGAAGGCGGAATTCTGTGTAATTATAATGATGGCTTTTGCTTGTGAAGTCACTGCCTTGGGAAGCTAGGCAGTATGATGTTGATCGAGTTCATTGAAAGCAGCATCCCCTTCCGTTTTTTTACTATTCTAAATAAATAAGTTGTTTGTGAGAGGTGCTGGGAGACTGTGTACCCTACTGTTATTAAACACTGAGGCTGGGTCTACACAGCGCTCCACCCAGCAGCGCTGCTGGCAGAGCTGTGCAAAATGAGCTTCTCGGGATTGAAAATGCTGTACCTTTTGCATACTCCTGCAGCTTATTACCATAGTCCTGTGAGAGTTCGGCGTCGCAGAAGGGGATGCCAGCACTGCAGGAGGCTGTGTGGATGTGCCTCCGATGGCTAAACCCCCTCTGTCACCAGTCCCTTCTGCCTCAAACGGTGGCAGAGGCATGTCCACACAGCCTTGGCAGTGCCGGCGCCCCCTTCTGCTGATGCTGAATTCTTGCTGGGCTATGGTAGTGAGTTTCAGGAATATGAAAATGACACGCCATTTGCAATCCCAAGAAGCTCATTTTGCATAGCTCTGCCAGCAGCAGTGGTGGGCAGAGCATCATGTAGACATAGCCTGGGTGTTGTAAGTCTACTCACACTAAAGATACTGAGGTGTCCTGATACCATAGTGTTAGGGTGATAGTGATATAAATAACACAAATTGATAGGTACCTAAGCTAGAAATCTGTATATGTAGAGGGGACACAGAACAGTATCTTTTCAGATTGTTTCAGAACAAACCAGCAGTTGTGTAGCACTTTAAAGACTAACAAAATAATGTGTTAGATGATGAGCTTTCGTGGGAAAGACCCACTTCTTTGGATCTACAGCCCTACCACAATCTGAAGAAGTGGGTCTGCCTCACGAAAGCTCATCACCTAATTACTTTGTTAGTCTTTGAAGTGCTGCATGACTGCTGGTTTGTTTTGATTGGTTACAGACTAGCACGGCTACCTCTCTGTTACTGTCCAAATTGTTGCAAAGGATTTTTGCTTACGTTATTGGAAGTCACCAGGCAGCACTTCTAGAAAAATGTCCTCTGGCTGCGGTGCTGCATTTTGATGGACATATACAGGATACTTTTGAAAACAATTTTTCCTTTAAACAAGTTAAAATAAAATACATTTTAATTAAAAATATGGTAAGGGGCTGCACCCCCTCCTCACTACGCTCACCAACACCCCTCTCTTCTTGGGGGTCAGGGAGCCATGTGGCCAACCTCAGCGTTTCCAGGGGCTTGGGGACCTGTGCAGATAGCTCTGGCCTTTCCTGGGGCCTCCCTGCTCCTCTGTTCTCTCCTCTCTCCCCACCTCCACCCCTCAGCCTCTCTCCCCACCTTCCCCGCACACACACCCTGGCCTGTCTTCTGCCCAGGAAGACTAGAGGGAGGTTGCTGCGGGCAGCTCCAGTGGGGTGGTAAGGGAGGCCGGTCAGAGCTGGGCCGCCTCCATGTGTGGGTAAGGAGAGGAGATGGGAGCTGAGCTCCAGCTGCTGCTACTGACTCCCTGTGCTCCTGGGTCGGGCAGCAGGAAGTGACTTCTATCAGTAGTGGCAGCCGGAGCTTGGATCTGAGTGATGCCTTCCCTGCCCACCATGGCCTGGTGCCAGCAGCTGCTCCCAGCTTCTCTCTTCCCAGGCAAGTCCCAGGGCCAGTGGTGGGGAGGCCAGGAGAGGGCCCAGGGCTGGGTGGGGGGGAAGGTGGGGAGATGGGCCAGAGTGAGGGGTTAGAAGTGGATAGAAGAGCCAAGTGCCGGGTGGGGAAGACGGATAGAGGTGGGTAGAAGGGCTGGGCAGGTTGAGGTGAGGCCCTGGGAAGGGAAGCTAAGGTTCGATTGGATTCCAGTTATACCAGGCTGTTTTTATGCAGAAGCCTCTCATTAAAACTAAGTCATCTAATCACCATGGGATTGAAAGAATTGAGATACAAGAAAATCTGACCACTCCCCATTGTATTGTTTTAGGTGTACTCAGAGGTGGAAAAAGTACCCCCAAAAGTTACTTGAGTAAAAGTACAGCTGTTGGGGAATGGGGGGTACTTAAGTACAAGCCACCAGCATCTCTCTCGAAAACATGCGCACAAATACACGCATCACATCTTTAGTGTACTCAAGTACACAGAAGTGAAAGCAGCTGCACTTCTACTCAGATAACTTTTTGGGTACTTTTTTCACCTCTGGCTATATGAAAAAAGTAAACCTTTACCACCACTTCCTGTACAAAGCGATCAGTCACAATGGGGCAGTATGGATTTAGACAACTGATCTCCATCACAAGCTTCTCTACCTTGCAAAGATACTTTTACACAGGATCTTTGTCATATTTGGGGATAGGTTTCTTTTAAAAACTAGGGGAGGCAAGTTAACTCGACATAAATTTGTGCTACACAAATTGTTGACGTTATTTTGATTGCGACTACAGTGTAGCCCTAGCTTTAGTGTATACCTTGCAGAATGGAGCAATAAAAACAAAAGACTTAAAAATTAACAATGTACATTTGTAACCAGCGTATTCAAAGCGGTGCTCTTTCACTTCTGCTGACTGGGTCGCAGAGGCTGTGTCTACATGGCCAAGGTATTTTGAAATAACTTTGGCAGCGTCTAAACAATGCACGTGCTATTTTGAAATAAATTTGAAATAGCAGGTGCATTATTTCAATTCCAGAACACCTCATGCCATGAGGAATAATACCTCTTTAGAAAGTCCTATTTCAAAATAGGGGCTATTAAGACATTGAATAGCGCGATTTCAAAATAAGCCATAATGGGAACCCAATGGCATTATTTTGAACTAGTGCTATGGACCCAGAAATGTTCTTTCAGAATAGCTGGGTGCTATTTTGAAATGCATTTTGTGTGTGGTTATGTTATTTCGAAATAAGGTGTTTCAAAATAACCGTTTTGGAATATCGGAATAGCACTGCTGTGTAGATGTAGCCAGAAAGGTTGATAAGCCTGTGGACTCGGAAGTGGCTTCAGCTACATCTGCACTTATCTTGAAGGTTGATGGCTGCTACACAATTTTTGGTACACCAATTGCATGCCAAAAATTGACTTTGCAGCCGTCTACGTCTGTGCCTCTCTTCATGATAGAAGGTTGATGGGAGCACTCCTCCTGTCGACCTTCTCTAATCCTTGCAGCTCACAAGGAGTTCCGGGGTCAACGTTGACCCTTGAATTCACTGTTTCGCACATGTGAAACAGCACCCCAGAAGATCAACCCAGAGTGATCTATCTTCTGATGAGGGTAGATGTAGCCTAAGAGAGATGGTTCTTTAAGTTCAGGTATAGTGTTCAGGCTTTCAGATCCAGAGATTCTGGGTTTGATTCCTTGTGTCACCCATTATTCAGCCTTTACATACTGGACGTGCATTCAGTGTTGCCAACAGTAGAGATTTTATTGTTCGTTTTATGGTAGTTGAAGATCTTAAAGCCTCAGCACCAGAAGGCAAAAAGAAATTTTATATAATATTGTTTTAAAATCATGAAACTGACTTAAAATAATGATTTTAAAAGTGTGTGTGTGTGCGCGCGCGTGCACGTAATGATTTTAAGTCAATTTCACTGTTTTTTGGATTGGCTCATGATTTACAGAAGCTTAGGAGCTTTGTAATGTTACCATTGCATAGAAGTTTGTTTCTGAAGGAAAATCTAGCAGAGGTGGGGAAAAATGTATATTATATATATATATAGGGACTTCAAATGCATAAGAAGTTTCTCCTGCAACCCATCAAGATGCACTATCAAAATATTTGAATGGGGTGCATGATTTAAAGGATTTATTACGTAGTTGGGTCGCTACCTGTGTTCCCTTCATTTTTTCCCGTGCATGCACACAGTGAATTTTGCTATGTGCACCGATACAAAGGTGATGTGACACATTACCTCCATATTGGTGCACATAACGAAATTCACGTGGCTAGGGTGGGACGGAGGGGTTTAGCATGTAGAAGGGTGGCTTGGGGCTGGGCAGAGGTTTGAGGTGTGGGGGAGTGAGGACTTCATCTCAGCGTATGGACTCTGGGGTGAAGCTGGGGATAAGAGGTTCAGGATGTGGGAGGGGGCTCAGAGCTGGGGCAGGGGGTTGGGAATAGTGGGGTGAGGGCTCCAGCGTGGGATGCAGGCTCTGGGGTGGGATGGAAATAAGAGGTTTAGGGTGTGGGAGGGAGCTCAGGGCTGGTGCAGAGGGTTGAGTATAGTCTTTGGGGTGGGTCTGGCCTAAGGGGATTAGAGTGCAGGCTGTGCTGGTGCTGCAGTGGGAGAGACGGCTGCCCCCAGCTCGCCCTCTGTGCAGGGCTGGAGCTGCACGAGAGACATCTCTCCATGCTGTGGCAGCTCTGTTGCTGGGGGAAAAGGCATCTCCCTGCTGCAGCCCTTGATAAGCTGCTGTGCGGCCATGCAGCAGAGAGGGAATTTAGATCACTCTTGCAACTTTTTCTCACAGGGGCTTCTGTACCTTCTGAGTGCTGAGAGAGGAACCCTGGTTCCCTTTGTCACAGGTCAGGACAGTGCCATCTGAGAATGGGAGAGCTTAAAATCATCCTCCCACATGGCGGCTTCAATCTTACTCCCCATTCCATTTCCCTTATTTTTGTCTTTTTACTCCATGGTACCTTTGATGCCAGCTGTCACTTGCAGTCATTTAAACTGGCAAGGGTTATGAAGGATGAACTACAGTTCAGCTCTGAGTCCTTTTTTAGCAGCTCAGACAGGTCAAGAGTTCCCATTTTTAAAACACCAGTTTCAGACAGGTATTAAACAAGATTTAAAATCCCACTACTAAAATGAGGCTAAAAATGCTACTCCTGAGGCTTCAAGGACCTTAGCACCGCAAAGAGTGCAGGGCACACTCCCGGGTGAAACACAGCAGAAGTACTTACACAACAACTGTGCACGCCATTTTTTTAAATAAGAGTCCTAAGTCCATATTTAGGCACCACATGGCAACTAAGTTTGAAATAAGCAGCTCTTCTGAAGTTTCTGCTCCCCCTGGTACAACAAGGGGTACCGGAACCAGAATACTGCACTCCAAATAGCACTGCTATTTTGAGCATGGTGTTTAGCCATGGAGTTGCTGTTGTGGGATACGTTTGTAGCATATAAAAAGTCTTGTGGCACCATATAGACTAACAGATATTTTGGAGCATAAGCTTTTGTGGGCAAAGACCCACTTCATAGCCTATGCTCCCAAATATCTGTTAGTCTATTAGGTGCCACAAGACTTTTTGTTCTCGAAGCTACAGACTAACACGGCTACCTCTCTGATATTTGTAGCATATATACATATAGCAGCTATACAGGGTGACCATGTCTTGGGTGGGAGGGGCAGCTCATCCTGGCTCCACCAAGCCCTGGGGAGCTGGGAAGGAGGTGGCAGCTGCCAGCGCTCCCCAGGAGCCCCAGGGAACCTGCAGCCCCCAACCTTCCCCAAGCCCTGGTGAAGTGGCAGCCGCTGGCCCTCCACCAGAGCCCTGGGGAAATGGCAGGGATGCAGCAGCCGCCCACACTCCCACCACTTCCCCGAGGCTAGGGAAGTGACTAGGGAAGATCAGCAGGGGGATGACCCAAATACAGGACAATGAGTCCCTTTTAAAAAATAAGTAGGGACACCTTTTGGCATTCCAAATACGGGACCGTCCCGCCTAATATGGGACAGATGGTTACCTTATAGCTATAGTATAGCCATAGCCTAAGAGTTTCCTAATGGTGAATGATCTACTCATACAAAAATCTATTTGTCTAGAAAGCTGAGAAGGGGCGTATGCCATTCAAATACATCCTTTTGATTGCATGAAGTTGTTTTTCCCCTTGTCTTCTGGTTTGTTTTTTTTTTTTTTTTTCCAAATTAAACAGTTCAGGATTGTGAAAGGTGACAGATTTGCGGATGCTGGAAACTGAAGCCCAAAGCTCACATAGTAGTACAGCAGGGAAAGCTTACCCACAACAAACCACCAGCATGCCTCAACCCTCATTGCTTGAATCATTTGTAGGAATGAGTCTCTGCATACATTTAATCCCTGGCATTTCTGCTGAGACTTAAATCAGATATTGAATGTCCTCAACTATGCACGTTTCCAAGAGATGAGGGAAGGTTTAGCACAAAGATATGTTTTCAGCTCTGTGAAATCCCCTGGGCACTGCCTGGCTTCCTGTATCATTCGTGACATGTGCCATATGTTATGTTTGTCATGCCAGAGAACAGTGCTTTATGGGATATTTTTTAACAAACAAAATACAGTAAATCCTTGAATTATGCAGGGGTTGTGTTTCTGCAACCCCCACATAACTCAAATTTTCGTGCAGGTCAAGGGGAGATGGGAACTAGGCTGCCACCTGGTTCCCAGCTCCCCTGGGCTTGCAGGAACTGGGAAACTGACCGGCCTAGCAGAGCTGGTCAGTTTTCTGGCTCCCAGAGTGACAGAGATCCAGGAACCAGGGGCAGCCTGGCTCCCGTCTCTCCTCCGCTTGCAGAGAGGGGAAACTGAGCAGGGCAGCCACCTTGGTCTGCTTCAAGGCTCCAGCCAGTAGAGGGGAGCCAGGAACCAGGGGCAGCCTGGCTCTCAGCTCCCCTCCACTCCTTGGAGCCAGGAAACTATCCAGGGCTGCTGCCCTGCTCGGTTTCCTGGCTCTGCAAGCGGAGGGGAGCTGGGAACCAGGCTGCCACCTGGTTCCCAGCTCCCCACCACTCCAGGGACCAGGAAGCCACTCCTGTCAGGGGTGGCAGTTGGCATTAACCTGAGACATGCGCAACTTGATTGCACATATCTCAAGAGTTTATTGTATCTCTTTAAAAGGCAGTTAAACCTTGTTTCTGTGCTGCATGCACCCTATGATGGATACATCTGAGCTTAATGTTGAAATGCAACTTTAAAAGCATTCATGGCCAGTGTTCTCTGCAAGCTGAGCACTTGGGTGACCACCCAGGAGAGATCCAGGGGCTGCCCAGATGATTAGCAGAGCGCCCACCGTGGGCAGCATGTATTTATGTTGGTGCTGCACAGCCACAGATGCCTGCCTGAAAATTGATGTTGTTGCATGGAAGAAGTGATTTTTTTGTCTGATTATGGAAAAATGGTAAAGCTCTCTGTGTAGATGCAAATATGTGGCGAGGACTAGTGGCAGAAACACAAAAGGCTCACGCTTTTTCTGGTTGATTAAAAACTGTAAACACATTAAGAGAAGAAATCAAATGATGAAGGGCCTGGCTAGATCTTAGACTGTGCGGTTTTCCTTATGGTCTGGAGACACTTAATTGGGCAGAATTCTTATCTTATGTTTGACGTGGATAAAAGTAGTTCAGTGAGAGTGTATCCCAGGTAGATGGGGAAAAGTTATCATGGAAGAGATCACAGGAAGGAGAAATGAAACCCAGGAAGTGCTAGTTAGAATAATAGAACATTAGAGCAGGACGGGGCCTCAGGAGGTCATCGAGTCAGTCCCCTGCCCTCTCGGCAGGATCAAGTACCATCTACACTGTCCCTGATAGATGTCTGTCTAACCTGTACTTAAATATCTCCAGTGATGGAGATTCCACAACCTCCCTAGGCAATTTATTCCAGTGTTTAATCACCCTGACAGTAAGCAAGTTTTTCCTAATGTCCAACCTAAACCTCCCTTGCTGCAGTGTAAGTCCATTGCTTCTTGTCTTATCCTCAGGGGCCAAGGAGAACAATTTTCTCCCTCCTCCATGTAACACTCTTTTAGATACTTGTAGACTGCTATCACATCCTTCTCAGTCTTCTCTTTGCTAAACTAAAAAAGGCCAATTGTTTTAGTCTTCCCACATAGCTCATGTTCAATAGACGTTTAATCATTCTTGTTGCTCGTCTCTGACCTTCTCCAGTTTCTCCACATCTTTCTAGAAGTATAGCGCCCAAAAGTGGATACAATATTCCCGTTGAAGTGATGCTTGATCTTAACAGATGGAGTTGATTTCTAAAAGTTGCTAGAATGGAGAGTGGTTCTTAACTCCCACAGACAATTTGCTGTTCTGTAAATGCATCAGCTGTGCTACAAAAAGAGAAGAAACTAAATACTTGAACACATAATCTTCTCCATGTAAAATCAAATGTGAATACAGATGGGCTTTCCCAGTGTAGTGGAGGATCCTGTCTAGGGATACATTTTCTATTCTCAGAGGGGTAGCCGTGTTAGTCTGGATCTGTAGAGCAACGAAGGGTCCTGTGGCACCTTATAGACTAACAGAAAAGTTTAGAGCATGAGTCCAGCATCTGAAGAAGTGAGTTAACTCATGATAGCTCATGCTCTAAACTTTTCTGTTAGTCTATAAGGTGCCACAGGACCCTTCGTTGCTCTACATTTTCTATTCTATATCTGTAAATCATGTGCCTCCCATCTTATTGCCACAGTTAGAGCCAAGTTGGAGAAAGTTGAATCCAGTGATGGGAATTCAACCAACTGAATAGGCAGGGGGATTAGAGTAGCTAGAGTGATTGTTTTGTAAATTTATAATTTTGCTATTAAGAAAACTGAGAGTCAACTTCTTTAAAATCCTTTTTGGAAATCCAAATTTTGATTTTTTTTTACATACAGCAAAACAAAAACAAAAACCATATTACGACCAACTAACTCTTACATAATGCATAATTAACCCATAGAATTTGCTGGCATTAGAAATAACTGAGGACCAGGATTTGAAAAGAGTTTAGACATGTCTATGGATATTGAGAACACACTTTACTGTAAGAAATAGAATATTTTAAAATATAGTTTGGAAAGGGCATACACCTTCACGCTTGCAGAAACTGTTCCAGGGGATAGAGCACCGAACGAGAATAATGGAAGCTTAGAGTCCATGGAAACAAATTCCATGCCCAGCTCTGCTACTGATCTGCTGTGTGACCTTGGAAAAGTCACTTCACCTCCCTGTCTCTGTTCCCATTCTCACCCATGGTATATTTAGCCTGTAAACTCTTTCAGACCGAGACTTTTACTGTGTTTGTGCAGTGTTTGCCAGATGGAGGCCTTCATCGTGGGCAGGACCACCATGCACTACTGTACTGCAAACATTTATGCTTCAGGCCATAAACTAACTACCAAGTGAAAATCGTTATGAAAATATTTTGGACAGATTATTCCATGATTCACATGGCTTGAAAAAAAAATAACTCAAGGTCGTTTGTAAGAGAAAGGTTCCTAAGACTGTACTGAGGCACTTAAATATAATCAGCTTCACAAGGCGTTAAGAACCTGAACCTCTGGTTGATTTCACTGGAGCTTGTGAGCGTTCTTTATACTAATATTTAGGAGCCTAAACATGGTATCTTTACGTCATTAATTGTCAACATTTTGGCAGATGATCCTAGTCGGGAATGTTTTTAGAAAAGTTATGGCATGCAATATTTTACTTTGTTATCTGGGAATGGACTGTCCACATGTATCTATACAGGAGCTAATGGAGCCCTAGTTCTGTCTGAGGCCTTGGACTCTACACTGCAATGCAAATGACAAAGTTTATTCTTCACTGTGAAAGTCTTAAAATAGTTGTTGTCTGTTATGTGAAAGGATAGAGTGAGAACAAGTAGCTGTATTAATTATATAACATTGATATATGCCTTGGCTTGTTAAGGCATCTCCCACCATACACGATTTTAGACATAAGTTCAGATGGCTGTCTGACTGGTCGTATAAAAGCCAGATTTCTTTAAAGATGACAGAGGAGATTTTCAGTGGTACAGAGAGGAATTAGAACACAGGTCCTATTGGCTTTAATAATAAGAAATACTTACCACTCTTCATCAGTAGATCTCAAAGTGCATATAATCTATAATGCATTTATTCTCCCAACATCTCTACAAGGTAGAGCAGTGCTGTTATCCCCTTTTTACAGATGCAAAGCTCAAGTTCAGAGAGTCTAAGCACCTCATGCAAGATCACTCAGGAAGTCCATGGAAGAACAGCGAAATGATCCCAAGTCTTGGAAGTCCTAGGCTAGTGCTGTAACCACTGGGTCCTCCTTCCTCTGCAGTCAATGTCCCTAGACCCTTTGAAAATTTCCTCTCTTCCCACTGCCCCCATCCCTCCTCAAAAAAAACTACCATGGAGTCATGTTCAGTACTTAACTGACTGCTAGGGTGATGAAGACCATGATCCAGGCTTTTAAAAAGTAGCTAAGGTAACTAGTGATTTGGGGTTCCTCCTTTTTCAGGAGGAAGTGCTGAGTGCCAGCTATAGGAAAGTCAGGCCCTTGATAATGTCCCAAGTCAGGCACCAAAAAACAAAGCACCCAGAATAAATAGTCACTTCTGAAAATCTTGACCATTTGATTTTACAAGCAAGAAAAAACACAAGCCAATTTTTCCTTTAGTCACAGAATTCTAGATGTCAGCAGATAGCCGTAGTCCTAAACATCTGAATGTGCTGTTGTTTATGGCAATATAATTTGTTTAAAACAAGTTTCGTTGCATCACTGTTAACCTACATGAAGCTAAAATGATAGAGTAATTCAAATTAGGCAGTTTATCTTTAACATTAACCTAATACATTAACATTTCCAATAAGTATTGTAAATCTTATTCAGAACCATTTCCACATATCTCACCTTCTAATTCCATGTTATTTGACCTAAAGAGAATGTAAAAAGTCTCAAGTTTCTAGCCACCTGTGACACAAATAGAAGGTTAGAAGATCTAGCCTATATTCCGCAGCACATTGACCAAATCTAGATTGTATTCCAACTTCCAAGTATGGGATCTTCCCAACGATTTCCCCTTCTGATTTTTCTTCTGTACAGTATGTAAGTCATAAGCAGTGGCTATATATGAGCTTTCCTATGGGTCTCATTTAACCTGGTCCACTTGTGCTTATTCCCCTGTGCATGTTTAAAATGTGCTAAGCATGTATTGTAGCAGAATGTAATGGCATTTTCACTGTCCTAGTTAATATGCTTTTTTATATTACTGTAACAGCTGCACACTAAAAACAGTTATACGGGGATGAAACACTATCCCATGTGTGTTCATTTTCATACCCTGAAATGTGACTCTCATCTCACATCCTTGGATTTACAAGGGAATAATATTATCTCAGCAGACCTGCTGATGGGCCCAGCATTTCAAAGGGGCCCAGAGCTCCAGCCACCACAGCTGCGAAAGCTCTGGGCCCCTTTGAAACACCATGTAGCGCTGTGAACCACTTCACAGGGGGCTCAGAGGGAGCATGGAGAGGGCAGGATTGACTGCCCCAAGCTGTACCCTTCCCATTCTTGATATGCCCCTTCCAGGGGCGGAGATCCACTCCCTCGTCCCACCTTGCCCTTGCATTTAGCTGTTCTGAATGGGGACAGGATAATAACTGTAATATATTGCATACCTTTACCCTCTCCCCCTCCTATGGCCTTTCGTGTGATGAAAAAGCAGGTGGAGGAGAGTTGTATGGTGATTGACCAGGTAATGTTAATTAAAATTTGCACTGGCCCAAACTTGTCAAGTCTTTCTTGCATAGCCATGCCTCTTGGAGTCAAGTGTTTCAAATTCAAGCACACACACCCACGCTTTGAATAGAAAAAGTGCATGCGCATGTCTAAAGGCTTAAGGAGAGAGGAAGCCATCAATGAAGGAAGCCAGAAATTTAACTAGCCAGTTCAATTTTACAGTAAATGCAGTACTGCAGAGTGTTTAGCTGTAGAGCACTGCGGGGGGTGTCTATACAGCAAAGTTAGTTTGAAATAACTTTGCTAGCACAATGCAACCTTTGTTTTGAAATAATTTTGAAATAGCGGTTGGCTCATTTTGAAATAGGTAAACCTCATTCCATGTGGAATAATGCCTAGTACAAAATAGTTATTTTGAAATAGATGCCGTGTAGACATGTAACAGAACCTGTTTTGAAATAAGTTGCAGTGCGTCCAATGAGTCTGTTTCAAAATAGGCACTGTTGCATGTAGGTGCTCTATTTTGAAACAGCTGCGGGCTATTTTTGAAATACATTTTGGCCGTGGCTACACTATCCCTCCCCCCCCGCCCTTTGGAAGGGGCATGTAAATTACAGCCGTTCAAAATGCAATTGAGATGCTGATATGAATATTCAGTGCATCATTTGCATTATGGAGACCATCTGGCCTGTCAGAAGTGCTGATCTCAAACTAAAAATAGCCATTTTGTGGATGACACTAAGCTAGGGGGAGAGGTAGATAAGCTAGAGGGGAGATATAGGGTCCAGAGTGACTTAGACAAGTTGGAAGACTGGGCTGCAAGAAATCTGATGAGGTTCAATAAGGACAAGTGCAGGGTCCTGCACTTGGGCCAGAAGAATCCCAAACATTGTTACAGGCTGGGGTCTGACTGGCTCGGTAGTAGTTCTGCAGAAAACGACCTGGGAGTTGGAGTGGATGAGAAGCAGGACGTGAGTCAACAGTGTGCCATTGTAGCCAAGAAGGCTAATGGTATATTAGGTTGCATCAAGAGGAGCGCTGCCAGTAGATCCAGAGAAGTGATTATTCCTCTTTATTCGGCTTTGGTGAGGCCGCATCTGGAGTGCTATGTCCAGTTCTGGGCCCCCAATTATAGGAAGGATGTGGATATGCTGGAGAGGGTCCAGCAGAGGGCAACCAAAATAACTAGGGGGCTGGAGCATATGACCTATGAAGAAAGGTTGAGTGAATTGGGACTGTTTAGTCTGCAGAAGAGAAGACTGAGGGGGGACTTGATAACAGCCTTCAACTTACTGAAGGGAGTTTGCAAAGAGGCTGGAGAGAGGCTGTTCACAGTGGTCACAGATGGCAGAACACGGAACAATGGTCTCAAGCTGTGGTTGGGAAGGTCCAGGTTGAACATTAGGAAAAACTTCTTCACTAGGAGGGTGGTGAAGCATTGGAATGGTCTACCCAGGGAAGTAGTGGAGTCTCCATCTCTGGAGGTGTTTAAGTCTCTCTTCAACAAAGCCCTAGCTGGGCTGTTCTGATTGGTTTGGTCCTGCCTAGGGCAGGGGTCTGGACTTGATGGCTCTTTTAGGTCTCTTCCAGCTCTATTGTTCTATGATTCTATGTAGCTGGGGCTCCTTCAAAAGGTGCCCAGAATTTGGAAGAAAGGTGCTTTCAAAATCGGGGCACCCTTTTGAAGGAACCCCAGCTACATGGCTATTTTTAATTCAAAATCAACATTTGCAGCGGGCTGGGTGGCCTCCGTTATGCAAACAGAGCGTTGAATATTCATTTCAATGCCTCATTTGCATTTTCAAATAGCTGTAATTTACATGGCCCTTCCAAAAGGGAGAGGTAGTGTACCCACGGCCATAGTATGTAACAGCATTATTTCAAAATAAGCTATTCTGGAAAATCTCTTCCAGAATAGCTTATTTTGAAATAACACTGTTGTGCAGACATAGCCCAATAGTGGTAAGAAATTCTGCTGATAAGAGGAAATGTAACTACTTTTCTTCTTCATAAACTTCCCATACAGGTTGTGAGTTAGAGAAACAATATCTGAATGGCATCTAAGAATGGAAGGAATGTAGACTTTAACTGTTTTTCAACCCGATTGATTTGTTGTACTGTAAACTGTGATAATATCCTGAAACCTGAAGGCTTAAAGACATGGCTGCTCTGTGTCAGAGATGTCCCTTCTAGCAAGCTGCAGCCTTTATTCCCCAGCTACTCTGTGTGCCTTATCTGTTACTCACTCTGAGGAGCAGGTTACAAAGACAATAATTGGAGAACAACGTGAAGCAGTTCAGAACTCAGGCTATGTCTACCCTAGATAAAGAAATCGACCGCTGATGAGCAATTTTAGCTATGCCAGTTGCATAGCTATAACCGCTTTATCCTTACTCGACTTCTATGTCTGTCTACACGGCAAAAGGTCGATCTTCCTTTGACCTTCCTTATTCCTCACCTCTTTCAAGGAGTACAGGGATCAACATTGATGCCTGGGTGTATCATTTCGTGCATGCATGAAATGAAACCGCAGAAGACTAACCTGCTCAGTATAGCTCTAGCCTCAATAAAATTAGGCATATGAGCTGCAGCTCGTTTCTTGTGGCGTTTTTATTGTTACAATTTTGAGTTGTAGGGAGCAATTCATACCTTGAGTTGTGGCTATTGACTTTTGTTGTATTCAGGACATTTATTGTCAGGGACATATTTTTTATGGAGATTAAGCTACTGATCAGTTAAACCAGAGGATTAGCAAAACCCCCTCTGTGTTGAAAGTGACTGCAACACTTCCGCTCTCTTTTAAATCTTGAAAGTAAAACCCCAGTTTTTTGCATGTTTCAATTTATGTTTTCTTTTGAATTTTGTTGTTCTTTTCCCTGCCACACATTTCTGGATGAAGACAGATGCTGAGGTCCATCTGTGGTGATATATAGCAGGGCGGACAACTGAGTGAGACAGAACAGTAAGATTCTGTTGGCTTGACAAGTCATGTAAATGATGTCAGAATGGGTTGGGGGAGGAGTCTGGGGTTTTTTTCTTCAGGAAAGAGATATGCTTCTCGGCTGGGTGTACACTTGCATTCCTCTTTCAAAAGAGGAATGCATATGAGGGAAATCGAAAATGGAAATGAGACAGTGATTTACATGTCTTGCGCTTCATTTGCATAATCTCTTTTCAGAAGAGCATCTTTCAAAAAAAATTAGGAAGAAGGGTTCTTTCGAAGATGAGGTTTATTTTCAAAAGAGCGCTGTCTACACTGCTCTTTTGATTTCAAAAGGAGCTCTTTGGAAAGAATATGCAAATGAGGCACCCGATATGTAAATCTGCATCTCATTTACATTTTTGATTTCCCTCATTTGCATGCCTCTTTTGAAAGCGCAGTGCTAGCATAGTCACAGCAAGCATGTATCAAGTCTGCAGTAGGTATGCTGCACCCAGGACAGAGTTTCAGGGAGTTTGGTGTTTCATCCCTTATCCATTGTTCATATCTGGCCAGTGTTTACATGGTAGCGGGATGCTGTATGGTGTGGGCCTAGCTCTGCTGACTCTCTCTTTTCTCTGCGTTCACACAGATTTTCCTTGTTTCATTTTAAGGAGAGGTTTATGATTTCCGATGATGCAAGGAAGTACCTTTCTCATGCCTCATATTGGCTGTGGCTACACTTAGCCATAATTTTGAAATGGCCATGCTAATGGCCAAATGGGAGGATTCTAATGAGGCGCTAATGTGAATATTCAGCACCTCATTAGCATGCTGCTGGCCGCGGCACTCCAAAAGTGCTGCTTTCGATCGCATGAGGCTCGGCTACACGGAGGTCCTTTTCGAAAGGACCCCACAGACTTTGAAATCCCCTTATTCCTGTCAGCTGATAGGAATAAGGGGATTTCGAAATGTATGGGGTCCTTTCAAAAAAGACCCCCATGCAGCCAAGCCGCACACGATCGAAAGTGGCCTTTTCGAAGCGCCGCAGCTGGCAGTATGCTAATAAGGTGCTGAATATTCATTTCAGCACCTCATTGGTATCCTCCGATTTGGCTATTAGCGTGGCCATTTAAATTTTGGCCAATTGTGGCCACCGCCATTCCATATGTTGGAATCAAAGGTGCCCCACATCTTCTCTATCATATTGGTTGCACTTGCTCTTCTCTGGATTTTAGACTGTGCTTTGTGCAAATGGACGGTGTCCAAGCTGCTAGGGAAAATTTCCACTCGGACCCTTCCTCTGAGGAGCCAGCCTGGAGGAGCACTGTTCCTCAAGCAGATAATTGTGGGGAGGGAACCCCAAACAGTGATTTGGAGATGGATTTGGCCAGTGATTAGGGCCACAGTAATTGAAAGAGGTATGGATGTGTGGGTTTGAAGAAAGACTAATGCCTGCTTCTCAAGAACCTCTGTGTTCAACAGGTAAAGCATTTTGATTTTTGGTCTGATCAGTCCTAGGCTAGAACAACCCCTGAAGCCAGGTCTGTGCTAGAGGCTTTTGTCCGTAAAGTAATATCAGACAGGGGAGTGGGGTTTTATTTCACATTTCTATACCACAAAAGCTCTAACATAGATACAGTTATAATGGCCTCAAAGTGGTTTTAACAGCAGAACTTGCATAAGTTGTGTCAGTAAAGCACTTTTTTGGCAGTACAAGCAGCATCTATGCTGGAAGGGATTGCTAATTAAGTTACACTGGTAGTGGCTGCATATTGGCAAACCTTTTCTAGCGTCAGCCTGGTCTAAGCATTGGTTCATTTCACTCAGCCTGCTGCTGTGTATGGTTCTTAAGGACCCAGTAAGTGACCCCAGTCTTGTCCTCTATTCAGCATCTGAGGACCCAGCTAGGATGTCTGGGGCTTTCTCTTACATGGATGCACAAATCAGTTGCCATTTTGTCCCTGAATCTGACTTTATAGAGCCGTTTTCCCATTTAAAAAGAAAGACGTCGTGAGGTAAACAGTACCAAAGCTGTTTACTGGGACTGCTCATGCACATGCTATAATGGATTTTTGAGAAGATATATTCAAAAGGGCAGGTCACTTTTGACCTCTACACTCCCAGCTCAAACCAGGGCAAATCAAAGGCTCTTATTAGTCCACCCACACAGTCTGAGTTGGACCACGCTCAGGCATACAGCTGTTTGTTTAGAGACAAGTGGTCTCATTTTTAACCTTGGGTGTCTTTAGCTTATTGTATCTGAGCTTGTGAAAAACCAGGATTTTGTGTTCTGTCGTCACAAAACTAAAAGGAAACATGGCAGCCTAGCTTGAAGTGGGCCGGGGGGTGGGTCAGGAAGGGAGGTAAGGGTATGTCTGTGCATATCCAGCATTTCATCCCCACGTCCGGGTGAGTCATGTGTGCTCAGCCTGAATGAGTCACTGGTTTAAGGCCCCTGTGCCTGATGTGCTTGCCAGGGCCTAGTTCCATGGGTCCTGTGGTGGCTAACCAGTAACAAACAATAGCTCATCTCTGCCCTCCCACACAGCCTGCAAATGCTTCTGCCAACAAAAGCGACTGAAAGGAAGGTCAGTTCTCTGCGTTCGGTTCCCAATGGCAGTGAAACTTAAACAACACACCGGGCTGGGCTGTGGTGAGGGAGGCTGTAGGGCAAAAGCTCCATTCTTGGCATAACACCATTAGCTTCACACCAGGGACGAATTTGGCCCCTGAAAATGTTAGTAGTTTTGGAAAATTAAATGACGACTATGAGATGAGGTTTAACTTTTGTCTTTTATGCAGATTTGTTTGTTGCTGTGGAACAACGCCAGGCTGTAGCTAAGTGAGTGTGGGTTTGGTTTATGTTTTCTTTTTTAAAAAATCCTTATTAGTTACAGAAACAGCCATCTGTAGGTACAATGTGGTGACTCATGCTAGTGCAGTAGTTCTCAGCCAAAGGCCTGGGATCCCCTACCAGGCAGCAAGCAAGCTTCAAGGGGGCCAACAAACAGGGCTAGCATTAGACCTTCTGGGGCTATAAGGATCCCAGGACAAAAAGTTCCTGCTGCATCTCATGGAGTTGAAAACCAGGTCCCTGATCCCTGTCACCCAAGACCGAAGCCAAAGCCTGAACAACGTAGGGAATCCTTATGACTTGGACCCCCAAGCAGTTTCCCTGCTTGCTACTCCCTAATGCCAGCCCTGGTGTTATAGGTAGAAAGCCAGTTATTGTGGCAGAGGTGGGCCATAGAGCTTTTACAGGATGATGGAGGGCCTCCGAAAGAAAAACGGTGAGAGAACCTCTGTGCTAACAAGTTGGTGTTCTTCCTCAGCTGTTGAGATAGTTAATTTTAAGCACAAGAGAATCTGTGAGGGTCTTATTTCAGAGGAGCAGAGGCAGAATCGTTTAACGACTCTGTCAGAAGACCCAACGCAGCTGAAAGCCATCTTTTCTGGGCTTTGATGTCCTGACAAGATGCCACCCTTTGAAAGCCCTGTTATTTTCTCTGATATTCCCCAGAAAAAGTTGTTCAATTAGATGTGGCAGCCCCTCCACATTCATAAGGTGTGATTCTTTGAGATTTGGCATATGTGGGCCTCATTTGGTATGAGAACTGACAGGTAGCTTCAGAGACAGAGGGGGGCTTCTTAACAACTTTATATTCACTTATCACATATGCGCTGTGAGGCAAGGTATTGGAGGGGCAGGCGCCGGCGCCATGGACATCTGAATTCACAACATCGTTGCACTTTGGCAGACATCCCATTGAGGAGGTCAAATGCTGGAGAGATGTTTTGCTCACTCTGACAGTAAAAGGTGATGTATGTGTAACACCATCAGACCTAGGTTGCTGGCACCAGGGCTAGAACCTGCAAGCATAGGATCTAACCCCTTGCACTCTACCACCTGAGCTGAAGGCCTTCAGTACTGGTGGTAGAGTGCAGGGCTTTAGACCCTATGCTCGCAGAGTCTACTTCTGGTGCTGGCAACCTGGATCTGTCTGTGTCACAACTGGTGCATTGGCTGGGAAGAACTGCTGGAAGGTCTCAGAAGCTCAGGCCATGCTTCCTCAGCCCAGGAAAGCATGTCGTACTCAGAAGTACCGAGACCTTAGCTGGGGTAAGTGAAGTCTCTGCTCTACAGCCTTGGTTGAGAGCCTGCTGGCCTTTAGCTCATATGCTAGAGTACAGTGCTTTAGACCCTACGCTTGCAGGTTCTATCCCTGGTACTGATAACCCCAGGTCTATTGGTGTTTGAGATGCATCTCTAAGGGCTGTAGAGACTTGTGCCCTATTTTTCCTCCTCTTGCAGGCAGGCCATCTCACATCAAGGTCAAGGGGTGAAGGTGGTTCTCTCTGCCGTCATGAAGATCTCATTGAAATCTGGAACTGGGGAGAACCTCTTAGGATCTTTCCCTGCAGATAAACACGTATGATCCAAATGGTGTTAACTTTTTACAAATCTCTAAAGGGAAGCAACTGACTTGTCTTTAATTTGCAATGGGATCTTAATGTTTTGGAGCAGAAAAACTAATTCTTAAAATGTAATATACAAACCGTAGGTTTAAAGAGGGGTGGGAAGTCCTGCATCATTCTGTGTAAGAGGTGTTCAGTCTCCAAGTGGAGCCTTATATAATTTTTAACCACAACCACAATCTTAACTGGAACAATGTTGTGCTTTCTCCTATGTCTATCTACCCATCTGTCCATGTAGCTCTTTATAATGTACCAGCATTGTGGGATCTCAGTTCCTCCACTCTGTCTCAACATCCCCACAAGCACACGCTCATAGATACCAACTTCACCTCTAACCAAGGGGTGCTTGACTTCCACCCCACCCCCTCCCCCAAATGTGCTGCACCCTTGCTCCTCTCCCCTCCTGTCTGGAGATTCCTAAACGCAGCTGTTTCATGGGGGGTCGGAGGTGTTGGAACGGATGGATGAGAGCTTGTCACTGGCGCCACTGATGGGCAGGTGGTGATGGGGAGCATCAAAGAAGTTTGGTAACCAGTTGCTTCTAATTTTTTCCTTGTGGATGCTCCAGCCTTGGAACATCCATGGATTCAACACCTGTACACATTCAATAAGTCTTGTTTTGTTTGATGCTTCTTTGATGCTCTTCTGCTCTGATTTTGCCACATTTTTCCAGAGAAAATAAAACAAAGGCGATAAAACAAAACATATTCTTAGGGAGGTACTGTAGCCTAATGCATAGAACACCTCGACTGGAAGTTGAGAGAGCTGAATGCCTATTTCTGCCACTGGCCTGCTCAGAGACCTTGGGAGAGTCACTTCACCTTTCTGTGTCTTAGTTTTGCTGCCTGTAAAATTGGGATAATAATAATGCAGGAATAATGCACTTTGAGATTTATGACTGAAGTAGTAGGTGGTGTTATTATTTCAAAGTGGTGAAGCAAATATGAGAAAGGGAGGTGACTAAAAACCAAAGTGACCTCTCTCTCTCTTGCTCTTTAATCTTTAGTTTAGAGCAAGAATAGTCAAAGTTTAGAAAGAATCATAAAATGTTTCTGCAATTGTATTTCATTATACAATGTCTGGATTTTTCACTGTTATTGAGACTGAAAACACAGAAGAGGAATTATTTCATGGAAATTCTATGTCCTATTATGCAACAAATGAGACTAGATTGGATTGGTTCCTTCTGGCTTTATAATCTATTAATAAGCTTACTGTGATCACTGAAGTGTGAAAAATAGTTTCTTCTCTGGGCAAATTTGGATTTATTCTTTTTGATGGAATAATCTGTCACATATGGGGGAAGGAGATGTCTGTGCATCCCCCAACACTATTCTACCAATCTCCCAGATTCATCAGTGGTAGCAAAAGACTTCACCACTGCAGGATCTAACCCACCTCTGAGCAGGTTTAGGCAGTCTCTCCATCTGTGAACCCTGGTTGCCTGTTAGTAAAGATGGGTTCTGCAGCATGCGCAGAATTTTACAAACTCTGCCAGATTGAGGAAGGAAGCAAATTGGAGTTCAGGACCCATCAGAGAAAATGTTCTGTCAGTAAGGAGGCTCAGTGGAAATGCAAGTCCTTGCTGATGACTGGCAACATTGCATAAGGACAGGGATCAGTCAGCTGAGTCCCCAGTCATTCAGGGATTTATAGCTTAAAACCAGCATGTTGAGCTCCACCCAGAAATTTACCTAGCAGTTGTTCTCTTGTGTGATGTCATCATCTTCATCAACAACAACCATGGGCTCAGCACCTGCTGGTGTCCGATGCCTCCCTCACTATTTCCTCCCAGTGCGGAGTGGCTTAGTTTCTATAGACTAGCTCCACACCAATCTATATCATCTACACATTCTCTGTGGGGTCTGCCTGTCCTGTCCAAACCATCTATTATGCCAAATACTCAGGCCTTGATTTTGCATTCGTCATTCATTCTGCAAATATGCCCAAGTAGCTGTAACTTCCGTTGTATAAACTTCTGCAGTAGGTTCTCTTTCAGCTGTATCTTCCTATATAATTCCTTGCTGGTGACCTTCTCCATCCATCCTGTTCTCAGGATCTTTCTGTAACAACTCCTCTCAAGCACCAATACCCTTCTCTTCGAATCTTTCTCTTGCAGCTGTACAACGTGCTGCTGAGTATGCACATTTTCAAGACACTCAGCTTCATTTGTAAGCTAATTACTTTGCTTCTCCAGATCTTATCCATCACCTTCAAACTCGCTCTTCTGCTATTCTAGTCGTTATTTCCTTCTTACATTCTAGATCATACATCACCTTGCTCCCCACATACGTGAACTTCTCTACATTCTCTAGTTCAATCCTGTCTACACTGATCTTCCTTCCTATTTCCAATCAGTAGGTGCCATGGACTTTGTTTATCCAGGCCATATCCCAGCTGGCCTCTTTTATCAGTTAGTCATACTGGCATCAGATTTCATTAGTATTGTTGTTTTGCAGTCAGTGCATCAACACTCGTTTGACCAAGCCTCCTCCCTTATCCAGGCTTGGAACTGGCATTGAAACCCCAGAGTCTGCTTGGTGGAGTTTGATGTTATGTTCCTCTGACTAATGCACCACATACCAGATAAACAGCCTCAATCTCTACTAGCTTGAACTCCTGAGTGGTGCCAAAGTGAACCAAACCCAAATTTGATAGCCAATTAGAGAAATGCCCAGTTGTCTGCAGGTAGAATCAAACCTGAGACTTTGGGAGCTTAATAACTGAACCTCTACCACATGAGCTGAAAGCCAGCTGCCTATTAGTAAAGGCTGTAGAACAGCGTCATTATTCCCTCTGTAAGTGGTCTCAGTGCCACTAGATGGGACAGTACCAGCAGGTGTGCGGGTTACAGTAGCATGACTTGAGTTTGAATGAGACAATTAAATCCGTTGGTGCTGAAGCCAATAGAAACAGTCATTCTGGGTTTATACCTGTGTTACCAAGAGGAGAATTTGGTCTTTTTTGAGTTTGACCTGGTTTCCAGGAATACTGAGCATCAAGAACTCCATCTAACTTCAAAAGGAACATCAAGTTCTCAGCACCTCTGAAAAATCTGCCATTTTTACCTGGAAACAGATATTTTCAGAAAAGCTCTATATCCTTTTTTAACACTTCCATTTTCTTGCAACTGAAATTTACAGTGACATCAATGTTTTGTTTTAGATGCCATACACGTTATTGTGACACTTAGGCTATGTCTACACAACAGCCCTGTTTCAAATTAAGATGTTTCAAAATAAGATATTTAGAAATGGCTATTTCTAAGTATGTTATTTCAAAATAACACAGCCACGCACAAAATGCATTTTGAAATAGCATCTATCTATTTTGACATAGCATTTCTGGGTCTATAGCATTATTCTGAAATAGTTCCACTGGCATCCATTATGGCTTGTTTCAAAATAGGCATTGTTCTTTGGGAAATGAGGTTTACCGGAATTGAAATAATGCACCTATTATTTCAAATTTATTTCCAAAGAGTGTGTGCATCATTTAGACAATGCCAAAGTTATTTAAAAATGACTGCGGTTATTGTGAGATAACTTGGCTGTGTAGACATAGCCTTACACTCCATCCCCTGGATCAGCGCAGAGTTCATAATATAGCTTAGGTCATTTTGTTCTTGTTTGCTATTGGACTGACTAGTGCTGATGTCATGTTCTTTAAAGAAATTAAACATTAATTTAAAAAAATCTGTGCAGAACATCAGAACTTCAAATTCCTACATTATATGAAATAAGTCCCTGAATTAAGGAAATTCTTCAGAAAATTCAATACATAACCTGTAGTTTGATCCAAATGCCAGTTAGGACAAGGTACAGTCAGGGCAGGGGGATGTGAGGGAGAGTAAGAAAAATGGACTTTCTGGAAATTTCTAGAAATTTTCTGCCATCATATTTGTCAATTTTCAGTGAAAAGTGTTCTTTAAGTAAACTTTGTATATATAGCTGTAATTTGCAACATCTTCAAAAAGAGCTGATGCAGCAGTTTGCTTTCTGTTTTGACCTATTTTAAATCAAGATGTAGAGTTTTGAAATTGAGTGGCTGTGTATGAGAAATATTTGCCTTGGCCTGACTCTCCTTTTTTCCATTTTATAGGTGGTACCATAGTTGACAGCACAATAGGTTTTTGCTTAGAAATCAACCTGGAATAGTAACCATGCTCACAGAGTCACCATCTATTTAGTACACAAGCCACCATAGAAAGTAATTAAGTTTAATATTAAGCACACTCAGCTTTAATACTGTAGGCTTTAAAAAAATGGCAATAGAAGCTTCAGTTTCCAAACAAAGATACATCAATAATTACTGTGTATCTTCTCCCTGGCCTGACTAAATGTGGTGGCTGCCTGTTGTGTCTTAAACATTATGTCTAATCATTGTCACTTCTGTTCCATTTTCTACCTTTAATGAATTTCATTCTGAGGTGCTCATTCCTTTTGTCTTTTGTTGGCCTGATCCTGCCTCTGAATTCACTGGGAAAAGAATAATTAGATGGTCTCATGCTTAGTGACATATAAAGTAAACCAATGGTTTCATGTCCATCTGTCTAGTAATAGGAAACGAGAATGTGTAGCATTCTCCAGGATTGAATCCTAGACACACATGTTTTGGGGAATGACTTTTTTTAATGCGTTATAAGTAAGAGTCTAACTGTGTATGTATATATCTGTTTTGTTTTTCAGGCATACTGCGGCCCAGTATGTTTGTTGGTTGGAGCTGACAATCACAGATGGCACTGAAACTGTTTTGGAAACACACCACGCCATAATATTCAAGGAAAAACAGAGCCATTACAGAGAGCTTCTTTCGGTTTGTTCCCCCAAAAGAGTGTCACCATCTGAGACATTTGCACCTCTTAATAGATGCTATGGCTAGCAAAAGAAAGTCAACAACTCCATGTATGCTGCGAACACCTGAACTACCAGAGCAGGCTGGTCCTGAGGATGGGGAAGCCCCAATAGGAAAGGGTGCTGGCACTCCACAGCAGGAGACAAAAGATGACTGGGTTGATGATACAGCCAGTACTGTAAAAGAATGTGAAGTGGTGGATAGGAAATCCCCAGCTGAGAATCAGCCCAAGAAACTCCAAGGTGGTTATGAATGTAAATACTGTCCTTATTCAACGCAAAACCTAAATGAATTTACAGAGCATGTTGACACCCAGCACCCAAATGTCATCCTCAACCCCCTCTATGTGTGTGCTGAATGTAACTTTACAACGAAAAAATACGATTCCTTATCTGATCACAACACAAAATATCACCCAGGAGAGAACAATTTTAAACTGAAACTAATAAAACGCAATAATCAGACGGTATTAGAACAATCCATTGAGACGAGTAATGTTGGCACTGTCACGAACAGTGGACTAGAAAATGCAGACTGTGATGAAGCCCTTCATGATGAGATCAATGTAAGTAAAACCCCCGTCATGAAACAGGGAAAGCCCAAAGTGGAGACCAAGAAGGGACCCAAAAAGACAGAAGAGGGAGGTGTGGAAAACCATGTGGATAGTAACCTCCCCCGTGTCATTACTGAAACCACTGAATCTTTTGCTTGTATCAATGGAGCAGACCTTCTTCATGATGTATTAGCTCATGTTATGCCCTCTGTACAGCTGCCACCAAATATCAACCTTGTCCCCAAGGTTCCGGTCCCTCTGAACAGTACCAAATACAACTGTGCACTGGACACTAATGCAACCATGATCAACTCCTTCAATAAATTTCCTTACCCGACGCAAGCAGAACTGTCATGGTTGACAGCAGCATCAAAACACCCGGAGGAGCAAATACGAATCTGGTTTGCTACCCAGCGTTTAAAGCATGGAATAAGTTGGTCTCCAGAAGAGGTAGAAGAGGCAAGAAAGAAGATGTTTAATGGAACCATCCAGTCTGTACCCCAGACCATCACTGTTCTGCCAGCTCATCTGACACCTGCAAAAATGCCACAGCCAATTATACAAACAGCTTTGCCTTGCCAGATACTTGGCCAGACTGGCCTGGTTCTGACACAGGTGTCAAATGGACCAACAGTTTCTTGCTCACCAATTACACTTGCTGTTCCAGCTAATCAAGGGCAGAAACGGACAATACAGACTTTATCGGGTGCCCCAGAAGTCAAGCGTCCACATGTAGTACCTGAGGTCTCACCCAAGCTGAATGCTGCACCAGTAACACTAACAAATGACCGAAAAAAGACCAAGGAACAGATAGCAGAACTCAAAGCTAGTTTTATCATGAGCCAATTTCCAGATGATGCAGAAGTCTACAGGCTGATAGAAGTAACTGGCCTCTCCAGAAGCGAGATCAAGAAGTGGTTCAGTGACCACAGATACAGAAGTCAAAGAGGCATCGTTCACATCACTAGTGAATCTATAGCAAAAGATCAGTTAGCCATTGCAGCTGCACGGCATGGGCATATATACTATACGTGTGCAGATTTCACATCCCAGAGGTTTAAAGAGAAAACACAAGAGCAGCTTAGGATTCTCGAAGAAAGTTTTCTTAAAAGCTCTTTTCCAACCCAAGGAGAGTTGGACAGGCTCAGGGTGGAAGCGAAACTGAGTAGAAGAGAGGTTGATTCTTGGTTCTCTGAGAGGAGGAAGCTAAGGGATAGCCTGGAACAAGCTGTCTTGGACTCTATGGGATCCAACAAAAAAAATAAGGATCAGGGAATCCACAATGGTACAATAAGCCAGACTGAATTGTTGAACAGCTCCCAGTTACCCAGTTCTTTGTCTGGATCTGAATCCTCTACAGTGTTTAACAAAACAAACCAAGAGCAGATTCACCTACTGAAGAGCACATTTGCAAGAACCCAGTGGCCATCCCCCCAGGAGTATGACCAGTTAGCAGCTCAAACTGGGCTCACTAGAACTGAAATAGTCCGCTGGTTCAAGGAGAACAGAGCCTCTCTAAGAGCTGGGACATTAAAATGGATTGACCGGTATCAACAACAGCATGTTGTTGATGGTCATAATGAGCAAAACCAGAATAAGGGATCAAAACAAAATGAGAGTCCAAAGAACAGTGACCAGTTGTCTCAGCAGCATTACCAGGAGCAGAAAAAGCTGAACGACGAGAACATGGGCAAACTAGTCATAAGGCCAACAAGAGATTATGAACCCCCAAAGGACTCTTTGTTAGGAAACCAAACTGAGGACAGATTGGAATGCAACAGCCAAGACGGCCATGCTAGTGAGGAGAATGAGGACACTGGAGATGTGAACTGGGTGGAGGTGACAGTAGGGGATGATGATGCTGTCTCAGACTGTACAGACAGCTGGAGTCAAACTGCACCTGAAGGCCAAGCTGAGTTAGCAGATTTTGATTCTGAAAGTGTATATGGAGACAATTCCCATATTTAGACAGGTAATGCTGCCGCTGCCCTGTTAGTCTGACCTAGCCTTAGTCCACACAAGTGTCCCTAGCCCCGTTCCATGTAAATCCCAGGATTGCAATCCTCATGCTTGATGTGTGTCGACCGAATGTTTGAGCACAAGGGCGAGTGTCCTGTCTTGTGTGGATTAAATTATACGTTCCGTATGGGAGGGACTGGGGACGTTTTGTTTGCTTGTTGTTTTTGGGCTTTGTCAGGTCCTGGACAAGGGAGGATGCTTGGAATAATTCATTAAGCTGAAAATCTCTGCCTTTAATTGACCTCACACAGCCTCTTTAGAGCCTGATATAAAGCAAGCCAATGAAGCTGTACCAAAAAAATGTAGGTAACCATAGTTACTAATGTCCATGTTGCTCACACAGTGATGATCTTCAATGAATAGAGGCCATGACTATTTTTGCAACTGGTCAGCCTGGACCTTGGTGTAGCAGCAGTCTGCCCTGCTCAGAGAGGAAGTCAAGCTGATGCCTTGGCCCCAGCAGGGCTGACAGCTACTGCGGGCCCTGGAGCAGGGTGGGAGGGGTTCCTGGCCCCCAGAAGGAACAGAACCAAGAGCAGAAGGGGCAGGGACAAGGGCACATCCAGTCCCCCTCCCCCTCAGCTACTCAGTGTGGTGTAGCTAGGCTGCCATGACACTTCAAAGGGGCTTGGAACTCCAGCTGCTGCCACTGTCAAAGTAGCAGCAGCCAGAGCTCTGGGCCCCCTTTGAAATGTCAGGCCCTGGGGCAACTGCCTCCGTTGCTGCCGTCCCCCGCCCCACTTCAGCAGGTCTCCCGAGCGCAGTGTAAAAACCATCTCTTGTTACTTGCAACAGCAAACAACAAAATGTTGAGCCAAGTGAAATCTGGAATAACTCCATCGACTTCATGGAACTAGAAAGATTTCTTGAGTTCATTAAAATTACTCCAGACTTAGCCTAATGTAAACAGAGACCAGAATCTGTCGAGTCCCCTTAAACTATCCTCTCCTTAGCCCATTAGATAATGTAGCACGTGTGTACTAGAAATGTATTGTTAAATAAAACCAGTTCTGCAAACTATCAACAATTTTCCATTGAACTACAGTAAACACAAAATACATGCAAATTTTGGCAAACCCAGAAAATTCAAGGCCATGCTTGAAACTTAGCCCTGTGTACACTAGCAAACTGTACTGTTCACTTGAACTGAACCCCTGTAAGCCACCCATCCTGACCTAGTGCACACTCTCCAACATTCTGGATGAAGCATATTTCCAAAATTCCCTGGTGCACCACCCCCAGGTGATAATCTGAAGATGTAGCAATCAACTGTTTTGAAAAAAGCATAGATTTTGTTTAAACTAACATTTTTTAAATTAGACAGCACGAGCATGGCAAAAGAAAAAATTAAACTAAAGAGGCCCTCAGGATAGCATTTGGTGTATCATATTTTAAAAAGTCATTTGTTACGTTTTCAGAAGCTCCAGAAGTTTACAGCCAGAAAATTACCACAGGCACAGGAGAGAATGCCTAGTGCTCATGAGCCTATAAATTTAGACTCTCCTCTGGTATTCCGACTCATGCAGCTGACGAAGCGGGTCTTTGCCCATAAAAGCTTATGCTCCAAAATATCTGTTCCTCTATAAGGTGACACAAGATTTCTTGTATTTTTGGTGCACACTACTAATGCAGCAATAGTAATGCTTAAATTTGAGTGAGTAAGAATAATTGCCATGGTGCTGGTAATATTGATACACCAGTGCAACAATTTTTGCATGCAAGGATATTCTTACCATGATGTTCAGAGACTTTTTTTAAATATAAAACATATTATAACATCAATTACTTTTCGACCAGTTTATCTTTTTGACAAAGAATGTTCATAGGAAGGCTAGCACAATAAAAGTATGTTTTAAGGAAGGCGATTCCATCATATACTGGTTTAAGTTAATAGGACTTTCACCTGTTAGAGTATTCAAGGAATTAAGACTTTATCCTCTGTTAATATATTTATTTCTTAGCCCACTGGTTGTAGCGCTGGATAAAACTCTGAAGCCTACTTATCTATTTTGTTTTCCTTCATACAATGATATCCCTTCAATACTCAAAATATGAGCCCATGCCCTCTAGTGGCAGAATGTGAGATTCCGACATGCTTGGCACTATCTATTGGGGTGTTTGCCTAAAAGTAGCAGGTTGCTTATACTTTTCTGGTTCTGGCAGCCCCTGAAATATAGCTGCAAGCTGCTGGAAGCAAACATACTAACACAGAGAGACAGTGTAAAAACATCTGCCAAAACCAAAACATTCTGAATTATTTCAAATTGGGAGGAAAAGAAAATAATGATTCATTGTTGCTGCATTGTTGACAGATTGCTCTAATTTTCTTCATCTTTTTTTTTTAATCTTTGGCCCCTCTTCACAGCAGGTTTTGTACAGCTTATTTTAAAAAAAATTAAATCAAAATTTTGGTCCTAAACTACCTAATCCTAGACTAGTGACACTTCTCAGTTCAAAGCAGTGTAAGTCTAGCTGCTGGTGAAGAAAACCAGCAGTAAATCCATATCTTTGTACTGCTAGTTTTCTTCACACAGTTGTCTCCCTCTATGGTGGTCCCAAGATCAATGTTTCACTAATCCAGAGTAGACTTTTTACTTTCAAAGACCACCAGTACCAAATTGTGAATTTCTTCCTTTTTAAGACATTTGTCATCAGCTTTTTTTCAGAGTTGTTACCATCATCTGTGAGAATCTTATTCCTCATCTGCTGAAAAGCTTCCGTGTGCCAGCTTTGTTCTAGGCAATTCATGTCTCCACCACAGTCTCCTCCACTACCTTATTACAGAGGTGGGGCAAGGTGTTCCTTGCTTGTAAGTGAATCAGGCACAGAGCCATGCTTTGCAGAGATTTACCAAAGGCAACCTGGGAGGTGCCTACAAAGAAGTTTCTGAGTCACTGTTTGCGAGATGTACACATCACATACAGTCCCTGCACTGTATAGTACCTGCTGGTACCCTCAACTTTGACTTCAATGAGAGTTGAGCAACCTCAGCCTCTCACATAGGCTAGCCTGGCTTGGGTCCCAGGGAGAGGGATAGCTTGGTGGTTTGAGCATTGGCCTGCTAAACTCCAGATTATGAGCTCAATCCTTGAGGAGACTATTTAGGGATTGTGGCAAATAGATGTCGGGGAGCATGTTTGGTGCTCCAAGAGGGCAGAGAACTGGGCTAGTTGACCTCCCAAGGTCCCTTCCCATTCTAGGAGATGTACATCTCCAGTTATATTTATATTAGTTGAATGATGGTTTGGTAAAGGGACATTTGCAGTATTGGGGTTCCTCTCCCTTTTTATTCAAGTTCTCATTTCTTTAGAGATTTAGAGCTATATTGTAAAAGTCATCTGCCATTGCCTTTGATGTCATTGTATGATGGAATAAGGACTGGGGGGTGGGCCCCAAGAGCTTGATCTTACTCCCACTAACGGCTATGCTACTTTTGCCATTGACCTCAACAGGCACGGGGTGAACCCCAGATGACCTAGAATGGCCTATAGGTTTGATCCTGAGATGCTGAGCACTTACAGCTCCCACTTAATGGGGCTTTTGGTACTCAGTGCGTCTCTGTAGCAAGCTGTAAAGCTCTAAAGAGATGAGACAACTCAACCTGATACAAGTTTCAAATTTCCATGAATTTCAATGGCAGTTTTGCTGAGCAAAAGCAACAGGGCCTGGGGATTTTTAATGCCCCTGTGAGTGCACCATTTCACACTCACAGACTTGTTTGCCCAGCACCTTGAATGATGAATAAGAGAACATAACAGACTAATTAGCAATAATAATGAAAGGTCTGGAATGAATGACTAGCACAAAGTTTTCAAACATGCTTTGGAACAATGTTGTGTGATGGATTTTGAAATCTCTACAGGCTCTGCCTGTTGGCCACTACTGGACTCTGCTTGAGTAATAGGTGTTTGCACTTTAACCCAGACTTGATTGTCACTAATATTCATATTGGAAAAGAAATCTCCCCGTAATACCATCACTGTACATTGCATGCAGTGTATCCCCATCTGCAGTGCCATGAGAACTTGGGGGTGTCTTTTAATTTGGTGAGAGGTTTGTTAAAACACTGCTCCAGGAAGAGTCCTTTGTTCAGGAGGCATTGGGGCCCCTAAACCACAAGAAAGCCAACAAGAGTGAGTAGCCCTGAAAGTATGTGACACAGAGGGGTTCGATTCTTCATTACATTGCATTTAACACAATCACTGACGCCTGTGCAGAGGAGTAGCATATTACACCTACTTCACAGGAGCATCAGTGGCTACTCAAGGTACAAGGCAGTGAAAAATCAGGCCTTACTAAATTATACAGACTCAGTGCAAAATTAGGCCCATTTTAGGTTAGTTTTAGAAATCAATACCAATACTCTATCAATACCAATCAATACCAATGCTCTATAAATGGAAAAACTCAAGCACGTGATTTGGAAGGCCTCATGGTACAGTTAATATAAAATGCTGCGCTGAAAATGCAAAGCGGTATATCAACAGTGCTAAGCTATGCTCATCACTTATTAAAAAATAAAATATTTCTCATTTTTTATTTTTGTAGGGATGCCAGTCAGTCATGCTGTTGTGATAATCAAGGGGGAAATCTGTCTCTGAAAATAGGATAACCATCTATTTTCCTAATTGGGACAAGATAACCAAGGCATTGCGGCTCTGAGTCGAACCACGCTTGCAGAGGCACAGTAAGAAATATCGTGGAGCATTGATACAGAACTGTTCGTAGTGCCAAAGTCCTACTATCGAATTGAAGAAGAAAGAAAGGGTCCTTGTACATAGGTTTCTCCCTCACTTCCCTTCCTCTCACCTTATTCCTCTCCTAGAACTGATTTGTACAATGTGAGAATTTTGTTACCTTTTGAATTGGTGCAAGTTACTTTTTCAGATCATACCATTGCAAAGTTTGGGGGCTTTTTTGTTTTGAGAATTAGTAACCACTATATCTGCTTCAGTTTTAAAATACAAATTTGGAATCTTTTCAATGTGGTGCATCAGTAGCTGATCCTGGATTTCTGCCTCCAATGATGGTTTACATTTCAGCCTGTCGAATGCATCCAGGGGCTTGTGGTGGTGTTGCTTGTTCAGCTTTCTTTAAAAAGAAAAACACCCTGCCTGCTGTTGGCTAAATTGTTTAACTCCACATTTTTGTGATATGTTTGAGCAAATTGCCTTTCCAACTGTTGTAATTGCACCTTCACCCAACTCTCAAATACCAATTAGAGCAACAGACCTCTGAAGACCTTAATAGCATGCCTCTGTCTTATTTGAGCACCTTTTTTTTTTCTTTTTTATGTGCATTACAACCCCACGAAGGGGTGACAGCGGGGAAATGAAGATTCTTTGTAAATGAATTTGTTCTTATTTCTTTAGTTGGTACAAAGATGATAACTATATTTTTGTCTGCCCTTTGGTTTTAGATGTTGTGCACAACATGCATTTCTCTGCATTTCTCTTTACCCCTTACCACTGAATTGTTACATCAGTTCTAGAGCCCCGAGTGCACTTTTTACAAACAACCCTGACCTTTTTTTGAGAGCGAGCAAGCACGCATGAGACAGAACTGGTGAAAATGTGGCAGTGTGACTAATTATCTTTTGGTGACTCACCCATATTTCAGTACACTGCACAAAAACAATTTTAGGAAATTGGAATAAAGTCAACTTTTCTAACTTGTTGCTCATTTGTTGTAACTCAATAAAACAAAGACTGAACATTTTTGTAACCTCTTTTCCTTTGTGTTTTTAATCTCTGTTCAGCATTTGCTTCTTGGTCGTGAGTAGTCATCATTAAGGCATAGCTTCTGCTGGCCATCCAGCTGGCATTCGAGTGGCTGAGGTTCAGAAGGGTGCCACTTCAGGCTAGCTTTCTTATGACAAGGTTGCTTAGTGCATCGTCGGAAGGGATGGATGATTTGGGCAGTAGCTTCTATTTTCCCTCTGTTTGCATGAGGCTGGTTTGTGCACTGCTTACTCTCTGGTTGGTGAGCACTTGCTTATATGAGCTGTCCCTCTGAGCTAAATGGGTCTATTTGTATATGTCGATTCAGTACTGTGGAAGTAAAGATTGCACAGTCAGGTCTTTATAGTGCATCTTTTCTTAGAGCCTGCTTTCCTTGCAGTCAATGGCAAAATTTACATTGGCTCCAAAGGGGATTTTTGAGACCAGGGATATTGCAGCAGTGGTGTATTACAGATGAATTTCAGAGCACTCACTTCTACAGGTCACATATTGTAATCAAAATTAGTTACCACTGCTTATGGCTTTGTTTGTTTCAGAGGCCACTAATACTGATACGTTTAACTGCCATTTTGCATTGCTTGACTGTAATTACATGGGAGCTTGAAACTGACAGTTGATTTTTCCTGTTGTGTTTGCAGACAAGATTTTGGCTCATTCCTCCTTTCTTTCAGCTATCCACATTCTCATTGATTTCAGTAGGAATCTTCCACCCATTTTAGGGAATTTAAGGACCATCTTTTTGTTTGTACAGCACCTAGCACATTGGGGTTCATGCCTGAAGCTCCTACATACTCTAATCCTGAGGGATTTCTGCACCATAGCGCAATGCAGAATATGGCAGAAATTAGTGCTGTGTGCTCAGAAGTTCCTGTCCCCTGCAGAAGTGGTCTCCAAAGCTGCTAGCTGCCAGTAGAGCCATGGGTTGCTGCAGATCCCAGCTTGTATACAGAAAACACTGCTGTGGGGGTGGGGGAGGGAACTACAGGGTTTCTTCCCAGAATGTCCTGAGGAAGGAGAGGGCTCCAGGCAGGAAACTGCAAGTCTGGAGCCAAGCATCAGTATGTTTCTCCCTCTAGATCCCTGGAATCTGGGGGACGGACAAAAGTTTGGGCAAGGTGGGACACAACTGGGCTCAGAGGGGAGACAGTGCAGGTATCTGGGCTAGAGGTGGCACCATGGTTGGGCTCTGAGGAAGAGGGGGTTTAGGTGTATTGGTTAAGGGAGACTTCATAGGTAGGCTCTGGGGTGAAGGGGTTGTGGAGATCTGGCCTCCCAGCTGGGCTCTGGTGGAGGGTGGAGGGGGAGGGCAGGGAATAGAAACTGAGTTGTCACTGGCCTGATTATGTAGTGTTACTCTGACCAATAACATTTGCAGAATTTTAATATGCTGTGTGCAGAATTTTTAATTTTTTGATGCAGTTGTTTTTGTTTTGTTTTGTTTTGTTGTATAATACTGGAATAATACTACAACAATACAGATAGTGAATGCTAATAGCAGCATCGGGTCCTTTAATTTGTTGTTGCGTGGTTGGTTGTCAGTAGTCGGTTAATGGCTTTCCTGTGCAGTTAATCAGAACATAAGCACAATGCAGCAGATTAATGCACCTTGTCAAACTCTAAAAACAACCGGAAATTTCATACAATGTACAGTCAACCTATGGAACTTTTTGCTAGAAGACGTTCTGAAGGCCAAAACTATAACAGGGTTCAAAGAAGAACTGGATGAGATCATGGAGGATAGGCCCATCAGTGGCTATGAGCCAGGACAGGCTGGGATTGTGTTCCTAGCCACCATTTGCCAGAAGCTGGGATTGGGCAAGAGGGTATGGATCACTTGATTACCTATTCTCTTCTTTCCCTCAGAAGCACCTGGCATTGCCATTGTCAGAAGATAGGATACTGAGCTAGATAGAGTTCTGGTTGGACCCAGTCTGACCATGCCTATGTTTTTAAGGTATTAACAGGGAAAACCGCTTTGGTTTCCTTTCTAGGTTGACATGGATTTCTTGTGTATCACCGTTCAATATACAAAACTGCTTTACTGACCACATGGAACTAAGAAAGATTACAAAGGAGGTTCTTCAAACAAGCTCTTTTAAAAAAAAGCGAACAATATTTAGTTCATAATGAATCCCTGAATATAGTTCTGTCAGATGATAAATACCAGCATGCACTAGGAATACCAGAAGTGCTCTAATAATCTTCAGGGAGCACTTAGATTTGGGTTATTGGACTAGGGCCATCTCATTACAGACTAATGGAATGAGTCCTTTGTTATCGTGGTCCGTCAGTCAGCTGAGGTCCAAGTTTGTCTCTGTGGTGCATAAGTCTTACACTTGCTCCACTGTTTATTACTTTAGATTACCATCAGGGAGGTGTTTCTTGGGTTATAGAGAGCTTTGTGGACTGGATCCTCACCTTGTGTGAACTGAAGTAGCTTCATTGACTTCATTGGAGGTACACTGATTGACACCAACTTAGGCCTTAAGGATGGAAAGAATATGGACACCATAGTGCTCCTGCTTTAACTATGTTAAAAGAACATTATTAAGGCTGCCAAGTAAAGCACTAAGAAGCGAGGAGATGCCAGAATTCAGGTTGCCCATCCAATTTTAAGTCTTCCCCCTTGTGCATAAACATTATGATATAGTCTTTAGTTACATGATCACGTGCTATTTTTTCCATAGATCTTCACTCAGTGCAGAGCACTCATTGAATGAGCAGCTGTTCAGTATTTTGTTTTTCCCTAACTGTTCAATGCGTAGGCCTAGACCCGGCTGCAAATTAGCCCTCTCAAAGCACTCTACCCGACTCAGGGCCATTCTTTTTTTCCACTTGCCCTCTACTCAGGAAATATAATGAACTCCATCCTCTGAATGCTTCTTCTCTGTTTTCCGCAAGCTTCAGTCTGTCCCAGTTGTATGCCTCGCTCTGTGCACCTGTCATACCTTGCACATATTCTGGCTGGTTGTAAGCTTCATTTGACCATGTCCCTCTGCTGCTATAGATCTCATGATGCCAGTTCACTCAGCAGCCCAGAATATTTTATGAGCGTTTAATTTCTCTAGCAATGTTTCTCTGGCCCTTCATGCCTCTGAATCTGATCCGCTTAGGTTGCTGTGGCTTCTTTTCATGCTCTGCAGTGTATATATGCTCCATAATACTGTTTTAAAGAGCACTTCGCACATCTTGTGCATCTTACCTTCCACCAGACCTTCTCATGGACTTCTGAGGAGTTACCACCTTCAGCAAGCAAGGAAAGCCTGTTTCACTGCCTGGCACCTTACTCCCACCCACTCTTCCCCCAACTAAGTGACATCACCATGGCTGCAGGCAGAGGCTACTAGACAGGTACTTGCTACCATCCCTACTACTGTTGCTATTATTGCTTTGAGCCATATCTGCCAACCAGGCAAACCCTGCAGAGAAGCTTACAGGAGATGCTGGGGAGGGAGAATTAGAGTGGGGAGGTGCTAAACTGGGCTGTATGGCGTTCGGTGATGGGGGTGGGGGGACTGTCAGGCATTGGTGAATTTGGAGGATGGGGTTGTCATAGAATTTGGGGAGGGGCGAGAGAATGGGATTGGTAGATATGACCTGCAGACCTCTGAGCTGCAAGGCATTGTGGGATAGATCCTTCCAGTCCTGCTGCAGTGCATTCCCAGGACACAAGCTACGATTCTGGGGCTTTCCCCTCAAAGCAACAGAGAAGCTGGAAAGGGAACTGCCCAATGGGAACAGGCAAGCTTCCAGGGGCAGGGGGATGATAGTGTGGAGCTAGTACCCTTACCAGTAGTGGAGAAGAGGGAGCAGAGCAAGCCCTGAGTTGCTGTGATCTTTCCACTCCCTCTTCCCCTGCCCTTGAAAAAAGTAAGGCAACCATATCTCCCTGTCCCAAATATGAGACAGGGAGATACGGGGAGCGCTCCTCCCAGCTCCACCAATCAGCAGCACCCCGTGCTCCCTGGGAGCCCAGGGAAGCAGCAGCCGCCAACACTCCCCAGGAGCTGCAGGAAAGCATCAGTCACCAGCACTCCTTGGGAGCCCCTGAAGCAGCAGGGACGTGGCAGCCGCCCATGCTCCCTGCTTCCAGAGGCTCGGGGAAGTGACCAATAATAGTCCCTTTTAAAAATAAGTAGGGACACCTTTTCAGTGTCCCAAATACAGGACCATCCTGCCTAATACAGGACAGATGGTCACCCCCAGAAAAAGTGGCATGGCTTGGCTCAGCTTCCATTTAGCCCCTCCACTATCTTAAATCTTTCAGTGCCTGGGCAGTGCCCTGATGGTACAGGAGCAGCTGGGAGTCCCTTGGCCAGCCAGCAGGAACTGAGGAAGAAGCGTAAGAGCTGCAATAATTGTGAGGGTGTAGGGGATACTCTTGTACGTGGATGCTTATGGGGGTGGCAAAAAGCTGCACGAGCTGATTTAAGCAGCCTGGGCAAGGATCCACAGCAGGGTCCCAAGTGGCCAACCTGTTGTGTCTGTATGTCGTTGCCTGTTAAGCTCTACTGTAGCAAATGGACTACGATGGTGTCAAACTATAAAATCTATTTGTCTCACTACTGTGACTCAAACAGTTTTTCAGTCTGTTACTGGCTTACCCTCCCAATGAACCTGTAACAAGAAACTGGTTGCTTTGAGTCACAAAATAAGCAAATTCGTTGCAGATAGATTTGATCCTTAAAGTCATGCTGGGCTGTGAATTATACTATGACCTGCAAACTGACACAGGAGTTGCAGCTTTTGATGGCTTGTGTCGTGCACTGGGGCCGGGGGTTGATCAGGTTGGCCACATATGTTAGCCTGCTGAGCCAAAAGCTTTTGAGGGAGACCCTTGTTAAAATTTTGGCCACAGGTCACTGGCTGGCACTCAAGACACCCACTCTGAAGAGAAACAGAATTTGGGGTCTGGGTGTAAGGCAGGAGCAGGTGGGGATGCAGAAATAGGCTGAGGGTGGAGGGTTGGACAGAGCAGGGCTGGGGAGGGAGGGTCTGGGCAGGAAGGGATGTCGGAGCAGGACGGGGTGGTCTGAGCAGGAGGAGAGGGCAGGAGCGGGTGGGGTGAAGGGGTGGCCCTTTATCTCATTATTGCTGGCCCCTCCCCTAGCTGGCAGTGCCCCCCCACACCTGTGGCCAGCAGCAGCTCTGCGCCCCTGGCTACCGGGATGCCCCACCCATGGCCAGCAGCAGCTCCCCACCCCCGTCCACTGGAGCTCCCTGCCCTGGGCTGGTGGTGGCCCTGCTCCCAGCCTGTGTTGCCGCCTGCCAGACCTGCTGAGATCATGGATGTTTCCACACCAGACAATCCAGGATAAGAGATGTTCAAACTGTATTAAAATCCCAGACATTTTTTGAAATTTAAAAACCCCAGTCAGATGGAGATTTAAAGACCGAAACATTAAAGCTCTGTATCTTAATTTATGTATTAATGTAGCTTTTGGACTATTAGTGATTTAAATACTTTAGTACTTGGACCGTACATCGAGGTCAAAAGGGCAAATTTCAGCACTCCGCCTTGGAAATGTGTCTGATACCTGGGACAGATATTCATTTGGGCTATGGGTCATGCAGATTCTTGTATCAGGGAACTTGGACACTTGCTCTCCTACATGCAGGTTATAACTTCCAGGCCCTTCTGAGCTGGGTGAGGTGGGAGGAGCTGTCTCCTCTCATTTTGACCAGAAATTCTGTCTTTGACCTGAGAAACCATTTCCGAAGTAAAGTTTTGTTGAAACTGGTATTGTAAATGCTCACTAAAAAGTTTCAACTTTGTAAATCAGCATTTTCCCATAAAAATCGAGTGCTCATAAATTTCCTGGTCACTCCTAAACATGAGCTAGGAGGTCTTTACTGCAGGTAAAGAACAATGGTTTTTTCCCTGGAGAAGAAAAGACCTGCAAGAGGATGTTTCAGTGTCACATGTTTTTCTATCATCTCCCAAGGGGGAAAAGCCATCCGGTAGCACCTTAAAGACTAACAGTTTTATCTATTAGGTAATGAGCTTGTGTGGGTAAGACCCATTTCAGCAGGTATCTGGAAAAATGGGAAAGATGTAAGGGAAACATACAACCCTACTCTGTGGGGGCCTGGCTTCCCTGCCTTGTCCCCTACGTCAGAGTTGTGAGCCACTCCCGATTTCTCTTCTGTAAGACCTTTTATCTGATGGCATCTCCCTGCACTGGGACCTCCACCTCTGCTCCGTGGGCTGCATCTCTGGCCCCTCTGCCTCTGGCTGCTGCAGTTCTGCTTCCAGCTGCTCAGCGCTGCCCTGTGGCCCGTCCAGCACGGCTGCTGTGGCTCTACTCCCTGTTCAGTGTCACTGCTATCCCCTTAGCTCAGCCTGCTTTGGCTCAGGCAGCCCCAGCTCACGGGGAACAAGACCCTGACTCTCCTGACTTCATCCTTAAACTATTCGAGATTTCCCTGTTCTGCACCCTGCACTCCTTGTAAGGGTAAGAGACCTTCTCCTGTATTACCGTCATCCTCCCCGTGTTGTCTCTCACTTTAGACCAGGTAGAAGGGAAAGGAAACATTCCAAGAGGTGAATGCATGAGGGGCAGAAATTAAGCGTACTAGGGCTTAGCGACTTCCGAGGCATCAAGCAGTGTCCTGATTTCTGTTGCAGACACACTCATCCCATAGTTCTGTCTTGGCATCACCCATGCCCCGACAGAAGATGAGTTCTCAGATTTACTGCCCTATCCAACCTGAACTATGTCCCTCTAACCAGTGAGTCTCTTTCCGTGTTACCCTAAAGCAGGGGTGGCCAACCCATGGCCTTCGAGCCGCATGCGGCTCTTTGAGCAATGAAATGTGGCTCCTGTTCGGAATTCTGCGCTGGAAGTCTTATTGCTGCTCAGCGCACGCGGCCCAGCACTTGCTGGGGAGAAGTGTGTGGCAACAGCTCCGGTGAGTCCCAGGCATTGGGTCAGTGGTGGGGTGCCTCGCTCTGGAGGAGGGAAGGGTGCGTGATATAAAATGTGCTATAATAATATAAAATACGAGATAGATCGATAGATATTGTATAGATACATTAAAAATAAATTATTTATTATATAATCTATTATTATCACAATTATCTTACAGTAATACCCCAACCCTCACATACACAGAAATTTGTGTAAGTCGGGGAGGCCTTGGGCAGTGGGTTGGGGCATGCATGGAGGGCGGGGGGGGGGGGGGGCGTTAAGCCTGGGGTGGGGTGGAAGGGCGGAGGGATGGAGTTGAGCCAGGTTCTCGGGGGGGTTGGAGCTGGGCTCATGGGGCTGGGGTGTGTGACGGTGGCTGGAGCTGGGGACTGTTGCAGAGGCTGGAGCTGGGGTGCACAGCAAGGCTGGAGCCAGGGCTGCAGCAGTGGCCAGAGCTGGGACATGTGGCAGGGGCTGGAGCCCCCTCGCTCTCCATTCCATGGCAGCACTCAGGAACAGCTGGCTGCTGCCAGCTCTGTTCCACTTTGACAGGGGGTTCTCCTCCCCCCTGCACCTTGGCAGCTGCCTGTGGCTGGAGCTTCCAGGGTCCCCCACCAATCACACTAATGTGAGCTACATGCATGTGAAATGCACATATCTCAGGGGTTTACTGTATTATAGAAAGAGAGAGCAAGAAAGAGATTAAAAATAAATATGTATGTTGCTCTTTGCACTCTGTCCAGAGCAATATTAGCTCGTACTCTCTAGCTGGTTGGTCACCCCTGCTCTAGGCCAATATTCTTTCCAATCGTTTCCATCCATATGTGGAATAAATGTATTTATGTGCACTGAGGCAGATGCAAATGTGCACCACCAGTACAAACAAAAACAAAACAAAACCTTGCTTTGAGCACTCTGCTGACAAGCTGGGTGGCATCTGAATATCTCCTAAGCAGCCACACAAACAAACAGCTTACATGGAACACAGCTCTAGGCCTGGGCAGGAGGTTGGCATGCAGATGATGGGGGGGTGGGCGCAGAGGGGACAGCACCTGAAAGCAACCAACACACACCTCTGGCAACAGCTCCTAAGCAGGGGGCACAGGATCTGTGGGCACCACTACGTGTAGTTACCACTTCCACAGCTCCCATTGACCACAATTCCCAGCCAATGGGAGCTGCAGAGTTGGCGCTCAAGGTGGGCACTAATCACACAGACCATCTCCATGCTGGGGCAACAGGGCCCTACTGGCCACTTTCAGGAGATGGGACAGAGTAAGGGTAAGCCGTAGCCTTGCTGCATTGCTGCCGGTAGCATCCAGGGGGCCCTGGGCTATTTTAAATTCCCTGTGCCCCTTGGTAATTGCCTGGTTCCCCCTCCCAGGTCTGTAGGCCTGACTATGGCAAATTCTAGTAAAAGCCTATACAGAGTCATTGATTTTCTTCTGACATGCAAGTTTTGCCTGTGTAAATTCAAAATAAGCTAACTTTTTTCTTCGGGGGGGGCTGGGGAGGTGCCTTTTCGTGCTTGATCTAAGTGCTTTGAGCAGCACTTTGTCAGAAGCTTGGAGCAGATGAAAGGCAATAGCTCACCCAATGATTGCCTGTTCTGTTCATTCCCTCCAAAGCATCTGCCTTTGGCCACTGTCGGAAGACAGGATACTGGGCTAGCTGGACCACTGGTCTGACCCACTATGTTCTTAGTGAGAACCGAGGTATTACTTCATCCCCTGCATATCTCAAAAGCAGACATTTTACAGTGTGCAAGGGAAACGAATTGGATGCATCACTAGCAACTTTTTCAAGTTCTGCTGGGATAGCTCAGTGGTTTAAGACTTGGCTGGTTAAATCCAGGGTTGTGAGTGCAATCCTTGAGGGGGCCAGTCAGAGATCTGTGGCAAACAGATTTAAAAAAAAAAATCTGTGAGGGATGGCGTTAGGTCCTGCTGTGAGTGCAGGGGACTAGATTCAATGACCTCTTGGGATCCCTTCCAGCTCTATGAGAGAGGTATATCTCCATATTATGTACTTGTTTAAAGTACTTGCACAGAATAGTTTCTGCTGTCACAATGGCAGATTAGAGCACCTCATCCCAGAAGGGTTCATGACAACATAAAGGGTACAGATTGACCTCCAAACGACCACCTCCAGGTGGAATTTGCTTTCAAAGGCACTGAAGCATCTAAACTAATATGAAATAGGATTCCTTGTCACTGAGCACATCATTATGGAGACTTAGGTTATCTCCCTTTACTGTATCGTTCTCGGGCACTGAAACATGATCATGCTCCAAAACCTGTTTATTGAAGGTGCATTTGGTGTTTCAAATTTGGAATTATTTTGTTGAGCCTAGAACATGGATATGACATGCAGAAAGGTAGGAAAAAGAAGAGCAACAGAGGTCAAAAGTAGCAATGGCCCAAGATGCAGGGGCATATTTTCCCAAGGAATAATTCAGAAGTTGATCCTAGAGCTCTTAATAAATAACAGTAGCTAAACATTTCTTTACCTATATAAAGGTCAGATTCTAGCCTTGGGCTGTGTACAGCCCTACCATTACCATCAGAGGTATGCTTTAGGGGAGGCTGTGGAATATGAAGGCCTGAATTTATAATGTCAGCCCATGGACCATCACAGAACAGAAAGTGGAATTTGGCCCATAGTTTTAACACGGTACCTTTCCGCATTGTGTAGGTTTTCACCATTTGTGACAACTTCTGAATTGTTCCACATCCTGTTTTGGATATAATTTAAAAGTCACAAGGGCACACAAGGAGCTACATGAGCATGTTTAAAAACTAGCAGAGTTACACTTAAAGGACAAACTGATCTATTAGGGAACAAAAGCATTCACTTATCTTTTTTTCATTGGCATTAAATTATACAGTAATTATTCGGGGCCAGTGAGCTGTGATCTAATGACAGATATAGAGCTGTCTTTCAGATGTTGCATTACAGAGTCCTCATCCAGCTAGAACACTTCCTATCCATTTAGTTACTCAACCAAAAAAATGAAACTGTAGTGCCTATTGTTATCTGCCTAGGTTTGGAAGATTAGACTGTGCTGCTGAGATTTACTAGACCTTCAAATGCTATTTCACCAGGCCACATTCATAGGCTTTTCCCCTCAAAGCTTGTATCACCTTGCTGAGCAAGGTTGAATAGCATCATTTATAAGGGCATGATTGAAAAGCTCACTTTGCAGATTTCTATTGACTCTCCATCTTGTATTTGTGGATGAAAAGTCACGTGAGAATTGGAAGACTTCTGGGGGGAGAGTGAGGAGGGAGTTTGTGCCTCAACTGAATATCTTGTCCACACTGGGGATTTCTCCCAATTCCAGCCATTCGCTGACCGACAACTTTGCTGGTAAATGACTCCGCAGCTGGGATTCCTGGTCCTGAGAATGCTGTGCTCTCTATCTCTGGGAATCATAAGCTGCATGGGCCTAGTGGAAGCCTGTGGGATACAGCTGCCTTGCTGGGCAGTGAATAAGGCATCTCTGATGTAGCCATTTCAGGCCCTATAGACTAGAACTAGGATTTTGAATTCTATTTATTAGCATCAGCTATGCATGACCCCCTGTGAGCCATGTCCTGGTTCTGCAGGGGTGGCATAGGTGGATCCATCATGGTCATATCCTTTGTTCTTCAAAGCACACAAGTCTCCGTAACAGCCCTACAGAACAGAGCATAGATAGCACACAATGTAGCAATTTCCCCACTCCACACCAGCTATTCCAAACATGCCAAATAAATTCCATTGGGGCTCAACTGCTAGCTCTCCGCTTGGAGGTGAGGGGTTTTGAGAGGAAGAGTTTGAACAAAGTCAATTAACTATAAAAAACTTTTTTCAGAAAAATGAAGGTCAGATTGTCACTGGCCAAGGTGACTGGGAGAGGCTATGAGGAGGAACTTGTTCCCCAATAGCAGCATCTTCTCTGCCCTGGAAACCACAGGCTTACATCTTCCCCACTCCCTGAGCAGAAAGCGAGGGGTTAGACTATTTAATCTGACAACTGCACTGAACATTGGAGCTTACAGAGAACAGCTATATCGTACTGTGAAGAATTTTGACATTTCAAAGTTTGTTTTCTTTCAAGTTAGCAAGAAACCCCCAACATTTCTAATAAAGGAGCTCTTGGGGGAGCAGATGCACAAGAGTAGGGGAAAAATTATTTGACATCGATGTAAGTTGTCAAAATCAAAATATTTGTGTAACAAAAATCTTTTGTTTTGATTTTTTAACCTTTTCATTGTAGAGCAGTTAGTAGGCATCCTTCAGTCTGCATAGACTATGGATCACGCCCTTTATAGTTTCAATTGAGGGCTTCATTTACAGCGTCTACTGTGACTATGAAGACCCACACGAGTGTGACAGTCCTTGCTGCATCTCTTGCAGATGTGGTCAGTGTCTGGCAAGTCCTTATTGTGCTTTCTGTGCGCTCGCTTCTCCTCTGCTAGCTGTCTGATCTTCAACTCGCCCTTCTGAAGGCCCTTGTGTAACCCCTGCCTCCATCTGCTGCGGTCGTCTGCTAGTTCTTCCCAGTTGTCCAGCTCGATGTCTACCTCTCTGAGGTCTCTCTTGCAGACATCTTTGTAGTGCAACTGGGGGCATCCGGGAGGTCTTTTGCCAGAGGCTAGCTCACCATACAGGATGTCTTTTGGACTCCTTCCATCATTCATCCTGTGGACGTGGCCAAGCCAGCAGAGCTGACACTGCCTGAGGAGGGTGTGCATGGTTGGGATTCCAGCTTGCTCGAGGACGGCGGTGTTGGTCACACTGTCCTTCCATGATATTCCAAGGATGCGCCTGAGGCAGCGCAAGTGGAAGACGTTCAGCCTCTTTTCCTGGTGGGCATACAGGGTCCACGTGTCGCTGCCATAAAGGAGGGTGCTGAGGATGCAGGCTCTGTAGACTTGCATTTTGGTGTGAGTGTACAGCTTGTTGTTATTCCACACTCTCTTGCTGAGTCTGGACAGAGTTGTGGCCGCTTTTCCAATCCTCCTATTTAGCTCAGTGTCCAACGACAGGGTGTCAGTGATGGTGGACCCGAGGTAAACGAACTCGTGGACGACCTCTAACGTATAGTTGTCAATGCTGATTGATGGGGATTCAGCAACATCCTGACCGAGTATGTTTGTCTTCTTTAGGCTGATGGTAAGCCCAAAGTCCTTGCACGCTTTGTAGAGCATCACATGTAGTACCACACCCAAAAATTCAAAATGAGATGGTGAAAGGAACAATAAAAATCTTTCATACCTAAACTGTCCAAAAGGGACATTTCAACAGTCTAAAAAATCCCACTTCCCCTTTTTAATTAACTCCAAGACAAAGCTTTGGTGAAGCTGATAAAAGTCCACAAAGTGGTCTGAGTTTGACAGAAGTACAGTCCCCAGCAGAAAACTTCCACCACAGTTCTTCTAACTAGCTCTATTCAACATACCAGAAGTGGGAGGGATGGGTGTGGCTGTAATTCTGCATTCGCCATCTGCAAATATCAGGCTGCTCTTGAAAGGATGATACACAAGAGGAGTACAAGTTGCACAGTTATACGGGGCTGCCAGGCAATGTGCTTCTGCTGGAGCAGTGGAGATATTAATTACACCAGCTCCTACCCTATGTAGGCATAATACATCCAGCCACGCACTCACACATTGCATCTCTTCACCTTTGCATCCACCTTGATGTAGCTGTAGGGCTAACCACAAGCTAGGCCGTGTTAATTCATTTCCATTTTCTTACACACCTCTCACAGAGTAGGAGCAGCCGACTACTGCATGGTAACAGAGAGATAGCCGTGCTACTCTACATACTGCTGCAGCGTAACCAGGGAGCAAAGCGAGCTGACTCATTAGTTCTAGATGCTGTTGTCTTATGATCAGGGCTTTTGGTTTTGTTTTTGTTTTTTTGGTTTTTGTGGTGGTGCAGGCCAGTACTACATACCAGCACCTCCGTCCCAATCTTCACCCCACACCTGGATTCCTGCAGCTGGGGCTGCCAGCAGGGCTCGACGCCACTGGCATGGGGCAGAAAGATCCCCAGCTGGGGTTCCTGCAGCTGCAGCAGCTGGCTTTCAGCTGCAGTGCTGGGAGCCAGACACTCTGCTGGCCCTGTGGCATTGCACGGTCAAGCCAGGAGCTGGAGCCCCAGCCAAGGGCAGCCCAGCGGGGGATGGGATGGTTATGGCAAGGAGTGTACCAGCTCATGGGGTTTTTTTGTTTTTAAATAGAAAAAAAAACACTGCTTATAATCCATAATTCAAGGAGATCGGTTTGTGCATGGGATGGATGGGGAGCTCGTCAAGCAGGGCTTGGCTCTCCCGTGCTGAGGCTCTAGTCTACTACAAATAATCACGCATGGGGAGGGAGTTCAAGCACTTTTGGGGTGCAGAGAAAGCAATGCATTCTCAGTCTTACAAAAGAGCTGTGAATGCATCATACGTCTGAGACTGGAGCAGAGACTATGAGAAAATAGCCCTGTTTACAAGACTGTATGTTGACTGCTATCTAATACGCTATATGCCACATGCATGAAGCACATTAGAGCTCTAATGCATGGGCCAGTTACATCACGGTGTCACTGGGATTTCAGTGGCATGTTGGCCCCAGTGGAGGGAGGTGCAACTAGCAGACGAGAGGGTCAGCAGCAAAGTTACGTCCCTTTCTCACATGCCTGGCAACTTCTCTGTCTACAGATCAGCAGTGATACACTTCTTGCAACGACATACAAATGTAATTTTGATGTCACAACCATTATTCCCTGGAAGCTGAGCACTTGGGCAGCTGCCCAGGAAAGATTCAGGTGCTGCTTAGATGATTAACAGAGTGCCCACAGCCACACACTGTGGGCAACCTGTGTTTCTTATTGGGGGTGCACATCTGCTCATGTCTCGGTGCACGTAACATTTATTCTGCCCATAGCTAGAAACAATTAGTACGAACACTGCTCACAACAGACTTCATCTAAACTCTCTCCTATGGGCAGCAATTGCTTGCATTGCAGATTTTTGCTGCTTTGAATGATCCTTCTATTTAGCCCCAAACCCCCAGTTTTTGTCCCTTCCTATTCCTCTTATATCATGAGTCAACTTTATCTCCACCGGCACAAGATGACAACTTGCATTCCTCGCTGCCTGCAGCATGGTTGGGCAGTAAGTAGCCCCTAGGCCAGACATGGTTCATCAAGGTTAACCCCAAGCAAGCTGCCAGACACTTATTTACCTGAACTTCCACCAGTAGGGCTGCTCACACCTCCTGTTGTTCATGGTTTGCTGTTCCCAGCCCACACCGCTTCCTGCAGCTCCCATTGGCGGGGAACAAGCAAAGTGCAGTCACAGGGTGCTGTGAGCAGCCATTCCTATGAATGCTCAGGTAAATAAATAATCTGGCCGCCTGTCGGGCTCACCTTGGCAAACTGCATCTGACCCTCAAGACACTTATTGCCGACCCTGAGCTACTGGGACAGGGGTACAAGAAAAGGTCTTAAGCCAGAGAAGGGCAGCTTTAAAAATCTAGTTCGGACTTCAGAGACAGAACCCAAGTAGGAAAGGTTGTTTGTGGTGTTCCCTGTAAGCTGAGTACTTGGGCGGCTGCCCAGGAGAGATTCAGATGCCTCCCATCTGATAAGCAGAGCACCTCACGCCCACTGCATGTGTTTTTTACAGGCGGAGCACATCCACACATGCCTCCATGCACATAAAATTTATAACCGCACATGGATGGAAAAAAATTAGAGGGAACATTGGTTGCCTGGCCGAGTGCTGCATCAGTGCATCTCTGTTAGGCCAGCCCACACTTACTGAGGCTGTGCCAAACTCTAGCAGGGCAAGGTTTGCGGGTGACCTGGGCCCCAACTGCAGAGGGAGTTAAGGCCACTTGGGAAGCACAACATGGGATACTCTGGCTGAAACTGAAGCCAGCACAGCCCAGGTTGCGTATTTGTCTTTGGAAACAGTTGAGGGGAGCAGAGGGTTTAGATTTGATTTTAGCCAGGCCTGAGACTCAAAGTAAACTAGGATTAGATCCAAATTTCAGCTGTGGAATGCACTGTAAAGTCAATGGCTCTTTTCACTTTTGGACCCAGACAGTGTCAACTGCTCTTGCACAATTCCTGCCAGCTTGCAGGGGGTGGGCATCCAGGCTCTCATGAAGAATGGCTGCTCCTACACAATTTCATCCCCAGTTAAAACGCTGTTTTTCATGTTAGCACAGCCAGGGCTGAAGGAACTGTTACACCAATCGCCACTGGAGGATTTGGTGAACTTCAGGTTCCTTAATACCATGCACTATCTTTGCTCTACACACTGCATTCCCCTCAGCTAGAAAATTCTAATGGTATCCAACTGCATATGAAAGAATAGGGAAGTTGTCACTAGAAGTCAGCATTTAAGAAAGGTTAAAAGGGGCCTAACAAACTTCTGAGAAGAAAGAAAAGGCTGAAACAAGTCATTTGTTCGTTAGCTAATTAAAAACTAGGTCATGGTCTGAAATGGATGAGGAGGCCAATACAAACAATGGTAATTCCATTTTCTCTTCACAACTTCTGAAGTCAATAATAGCAAAAGATACAGATGCTGCAGCTGGAGTGATAAAAAGCAGTGGTATAGTTACAAACGTAGGGCTCAGAGCAGGACAGGAACCACTTGATGTTCAAATCAAGGGAAGAAAGGAGGGATGGCTAGGCCACACTCTCAGAAAACCATCATTCAGCATCGTCCAAACTCTCATCTGGAACCCGCACAGAAAATATAAAAGAGGAAGACCTCAGATAACGTGGAGAAATATACTGAGATGGAAGGACAACTGGGTTACTCCTGGAATCAGCTAGCAGTTTTCTCCCAAGACAGAGGGGAGTGGAAGAGACTTGTAGATGACCTATGCTCCACCCAGAGCACAAGGGTTTAAGTCAAGTAAGTCAAGCAGGAGAAGGGGCATCTGCTATCTGTTTGCAATTAACATACAAACATGGAATGGACCTCCCTCCCTCTTTTGGGATAAGATGGAGAAGGGGACTGGCATTTCTTATATTTAGGTACACAATATATGTAGCCATCTCTAAGGCATGATATCCTAGTGAAATATGCTCCTTTAAAATCAGTCTAGGATCTATCTAAGAATAAAACCATCAGCAGTGCTGAGTGTCTTCTCAAAACCCAGTCAAGGCAATTCATGAAATAAAGATTCAGCTCCTGGTGGCTGGACAAGATTACTTGTTCCACCAATACATCATTAGACTTGGTTGCCTCTTATACGCCCCAATCCTGTCCAGTGCCAGACCAGGAAGTAGTATTACCCAGTTTCTTATGACAGCATTTGGAATCCATGAATGACAGTCTTCACATTACTAACCAAGTTCTCCTTCCTAGATGGTGCACCCAAATGCATAAGGTCCCAGATAATAATCTGTTGCACCTGTTCTAGGCCAGTGTTTCTCAACATTTTTTTTTAAATAAAGTACCCTTTTTCAAAAAAAAAAAATTGTAAGTACCCTCAGACTTCTCTTGCACACCCATAAAGATACACATACCACCTATTGAGAAACATGGTCCTAAGGTAATCTAAGGTCTTGAAACAAGTGCCATTCAACCTTTACAGATTACTGTACACTTCTCAGGAGTCAGATTTGTTTTGCACACTACCAAGTTACACCTTACTTAACAACTAACAAAAACCTGCAAACTATCACAAAGACTACTACTGAAAACTTGCTGACTTTCTACCATCTTATCAAATAAATGAATTGAAATAGAAATATTGCACTACATTTCAGCATAAGGCATATGAAGCAGTAGAAACAAATCATTGATTGAATAAACTTTTAAATTGTACTGACTTTACTAGCATTTTTATGTAGCTTGTTGTAAAATTAGGCAAATATCTAGATGAGTTGATGTACTCCCTGGAAGACCTCAGAGTACCCCATGGGGACACATATCACTGTCTGAGAAACATTGTTCTAAGCAACAAAGAGAATACAAATGCCATGGAATGATATTGATTGCACAAGCCTCACACTGCCCAGTTCCACTGAGCTTTTACGTTCTGTAAGTTTGGACAATGAAAACGGATGATGACTGTTTTCAGTGATGGAGACAGACATATTAGTGACAGTGGATATGGTTTCAGTTAAAGACAGCTATCCTATCAACATTAACCTTTCACTTTGAAACTGACGGGCTTTTACATTTTGAAAGGGGACTGTTTTGAAAAAGGTTACTTTCTTCTTCTATTTTTAAAAGGGCTTTCAACTTTATAACCATACTATGAATTTGCTTGAAGCTGAAGAGAAATACTCTAACATAAGAGCAAATCACACCCAGCCTCAGTGTGGTCCTAAGCAGCTAGAACTTACTTATCCCAAATTAGAACCTTGAAATGTCAGAGTCCCTTATTGCCACTTGGACAAACCACGCAAAATCTTATTAATGAAGAGATGTTGAATAATCAAACTACTGTCCTTGTCTGGCGTGTTTGGATTGTCTCCCCACTATTTTCACTACACAATTGTACTTTTTCCCCCCCTTCTAACCTTATTAGAAGTGTTCACACTGCAAAAAATATAGGGATCTGACAGAATTGTATGTTTATTAAAACTGTCTGGACTATTGAAAAAAATCTTCTTGATGAGTCTATAGTAACAGCTGCTAAAATGAGCTTTAGCCTGTTTTTCAACACAGTAAAATCAGCACACTTTCATCTTTTAGACATATACTTCTGCTTCATATGCAGTTAGCTCAATTAACAATTTTGAATTACAAGTTTATGCTATTATCTATATCTAAATTTGGCCAAATTCAATTTTACCATTTCAGTATGTAATGGTTACCAGCTACCAACATTTTGCTTACTTTGTCTCTCTAAATTGCGATTATCTATGGAAATAAGTTTTCCTGGGGGAGGCTTATGGTGAAGGTGCAATTGACATTACCAGTTAAAAACGTAATCTTTCCAAGTTTACTTACATCTGTAACAATGAGGAAAGGTTGGTCATAGGTAACATAAGATAAACAGAGAACTATTTATTCCGTTATGAGAGCAGCGCATAAAGGGCCTCACCTAAGATTAGTCTCTATTATACTGTGCACTACAGAACTGCATTGTAAGGGGCAGTCCCTGCCCTACACTATTATTATACCAAGACTAAGAGCTGGAGAAAAACTGTTATCATCTCCATTTTACAGATGAAACATGGAGGCACAGTGAGATTTTTATTTGCTGAAGGCCAGACAGGGAGTCTGTTGTAAAATCTGGATATTAAACACAGCTCTCCAGAGACCCCTAAGGCCAATCCCCTTCATTCTCTTCTTTCCTCACTTCAAAACAAAACAACGTAAAATCCAAGTGGTATAACCCTGTAGCAAGTGACTTATCTACCTGCAATGCAGGGGGAGAGCTCACCTGAAAGTTAAAAATATCCCCCATGTGAACTAAAAATTTGCATTATTATGATTAAGTAACAGCAATAAGTGTGACCGGTCTAGTTTCCTCAGTAAATCTTATTGAAAGTGAGAATATCACTTACAGATCATACTGTGTGCAGAGAAATAGGCAAGGATTATTACTGTAGACAGAGCCAAAAAAGAACAAAGACCACAGCCAGCTCAAAAATGGGACTTTTTTTTTTTTTGAACTGACATTTCTATCCTTTTTGTCAAGGTTTTCACAGTTATCTCCAATAGGTCAGAAACCAGCTGGTTTAGCAACAGGAAATGACAGCAAAGGACAGGTAAAGATGGAGAGCAAAATAAACCTAGAATGACACTTTGGAGGTTGAGAGGGAAAGGCAGAGGGCACTAGAATGGCTCTTCCACTGACCAGTGTTTCAGTTTTCCCTTTTTTTTTAAATTACAGGAGATTGTTACTGGTCTAAACGCCCAATGTGTTTGCATAGCATGTCTATGATCTCAACCGGGGACTCTGTGCTAATTCAGTAAATAAGAAGCAAGAAGGGTCAGATGGACCACAAAGTTATGAATGCGGCTGACAGACTAGTCATTCGTCCTAGAGAGGGTAGCAAGTGGGACAATTTTTGACGAAATGAAAACAAAATGGAGGACCTCAGGCAGCTGGCAACTTTGGTATGAGTTTTTTCAGTGAAGAGGACAAGATCCAGAAAGTGGATCATTCTCATGAGGATTCTGATTAAACAGAAGAGTTAAACAGTGTTTCTCAGAGGCTCTTCGGAGATCATTCAAAAGCTTGAAGAAAAGCTTAAGTGTGATTTAGCAAAACAGAGAATTTCAGAGATTAAAACTTTAATTTAAACTTTGCCAACAAAAAAAATTGGTTACAAAAAGGGAAATTCCCTGTACAAAAAAATTAATGAGTGCCTCCTTATAACAAGAGACTGGCATTGTCAGTATTGACTCAAGTGCACACAGGTACAGCTATTAGTTCTTCAAATGGGAAATGCAGAAGATTCCAAGTTAAGATTAGTTCAGGGTTCTAAATTTGCAAGAACACTCACACTGGTCTTTGAAAAGAGTTTAAAATCAAGAACCTGTTGTCAAAAGCTTCTCTTTGGCTTGCAGACACATAAAAGGCCTTGCTCATGCAGTGTGCGCTGGAGAGTGGAATTGATCTCTGTGCAGATGGACAACCCCAATATTTAAACCATGCTTAAATCCCACTTGTGCTGTCACTCGGCAGAGGTGAATTTCCACCAGAATGAATGCAAATCATAACCTATGTGACAATCACTTGAACTGTCACTTTTCTTAACAGAGTCTGCTTCTAAAATGAAGACAACTGCTTTGGAGATAGTATTGTACACATGATCAACTGGAGACCAGCTGTAACATGACTACTGTATGCATCATGGCTCCCGGGCTGTCACAGATAGCTGCATTAACAGTAATGGGTACAGCAGCATTTACATCAGTGGAGTCTTTCCACTTACCATTATTAAAATATAAATAAAACGAGGAAAGAGCATATTTAAAACATGATTTCTGACACTAGAAGGACTAAATGAGTTCCAAACATTTATATATCTGACCAGCCATGAACACATAACTTGGTCACCAGTTCCTTGCATTCATCCACAAACCAAAAGACCACCACAAGTATGGTATGTGAAAATAAAAGGCATCCTTTTCAAGCTAGTCACAGATAAAAGGATCAAATCCAATTTCCTTATTTTCCTCCCATGTTCAGGATGAGTGGCAGGATTTAGAAAACAGCAGTAATATTATTATTTAGTATTTTCATGGCATTTCCCTTTTCCACAACACTATATAAAACTGAACCTGTGTGGTAAATATCAGCCCCATTTTATAGATGGGAAAATGGAGATGTGGAGGCCAAGTAACTTGTTCAAGGCCATATGGTGAATCAGTGGAAGGAGCCAGAATTACAACTTCCTGGCTGCTAGCCATGTACTCTGCTCACTAGACCCACTGCCTCATGATTACATTAGGAAAACATTATAGATTTCTATTAATCTTCTTCCTCCCTGCCCTCATAAGATAAAAATGGGGTAACTGCAAAATAGGAACTAATTAACAGCTTTATATAGTTTCTTGTTTTATAATGAGAAAGGCCTTAGGAAAGCAATCAGTTCTCTTGTATTTTGTAACCTGGAATATGTTTATTTCCAGTTTTGATTATTTAATTTCTTGAAGGTTTTAAAAAGAATCCAGTAATCACATCATATTTATACAAACAAAGCTTTGCAGTCAGTACCCTTCACATGAACACCCAAAATATGTTATCTTCTACTTGTAAAGTAACACTTGTTCTATTTAATTTTGCAAATAAAATATAAACCCTGAAGAGCCAACTTTTTTGGATTTTAGGAGAGTAAGTGACTTGGTTTAAACACATCAAATCTTGTACATTACACTGAAGATTCAGAGAGATTTAGCTTTCCATGAATGTTGGTACTGGCTTTCTTTTCAATTTCTGACAGCAATCCTTTCTCCTTTCTTGCTGCAGTACATAGGGTACCATCTCTTCATGAATGACTCAAGGCAAGAGACAAACTGATTTCTTGAAATAGTTTGATAAGTGAAATGAAGCTTCTAAAACTTTTATTCTTGCTGTTATGAATTCACTGCAGTTATTGCCATCTAAGAAGTAAAGATACTGAAGACTCTAGATTCCAAGCATGAATACGGACGAATCAGCTTTTTAGATGTACAGATGGTAACATTACTTTCAGTCATCCTTTGGCCAAGGACAGGGTTCTTAAATCGTCATGTATAGAAAGAGGAGAAACAGACAAAGCCTATCAGCATCTTCCACTGCATCAGAGAAGAGAATGGTGGAATGGACACTCTGACATACGGACAATACTAAGATGGCTTTTTTAACGGCAGGACAGAATTGAGTACTACTTTCTAACTTGCAGTAAAATCTACATTCTTCTTGAAGAGTTCTTAATTTTATTTGGGCCAGAAAAATTCTTTATGCATCAACTCCAACACTGGAGAGAACTCAGTTCTTAAGCACACACTGAACCAGGAAGTATTATGGGCAGCAACTGTTTGCCAAACAAGCGGTGTTTCACTGGTCACCTAACCGAAAACCTTGGCCCCAGTTGTGTCTTCCACCACCCTGCTGATCTTCTGCAGCCCTTCGCACACTAGCAGGTGGAACACCAAATCCTGACACTCCTCCTCTCCTGTTTGGCAACCAGCGGTATCTGGAACACAGATTTGGGGAGAGAGGGAGAAAGTGACCAAGAGCGGAATATATACTTGTTCTTTAAGCATCACAGCTCATTTTAATTGCAAAAAATTATAAAAACGTGGCTTTATAATGATACAGAGAACCATCACATAATTTGCTTTACAAATATTAAGTCTCAACACCCTGTGAAATGGATATTGATGACCCACCTAAAAAAACCCACAAGCTAATATGGCCTAATACTATGCTTGAGTAAAGAGAAGGGGTGTAGAGAAAATTCTCTTAGAGACACCATTATGTTTCCCATTACCACAGTATCTGAGCACCTCCCAATTTTTCAGTGGATTTTAACTCAACACCCCCATGAGGTAGGAATTCCTATTTTACAGATGGGGAGTTAAGACAGAGAGTAAGTGATTTACCCAGAGAAGATTAAAGAATCAAATCTAGGTCTCCTCAATATCAGGCTGGCATCCTAACCCCTGGACCATTCTCTCTCTCTCATAGCAGCTCTTGACTAAATTCAAGTGTTCTACAGCTCTAGAGTCAAATTCAGCCCTGGATTAAGTGGTCATAATTCTACCCACTCCTCATACTCTACGGCTGAATATATCAATGAAATCTGAAGCACGGAAAACTGGCAGGTCCCAAATCTGTAATACTGTTTTCTCAAACAGACCATTATAAAATTAACAACCTACAACATGTAAGTGTCTTAATGTTATCACCATGTCCTACTGACAGAATGCTCTTATGGCATTTGATAGAAAAACAGAATTGGTGACTCTTTAGGAGTGGTTTGTAGTGCTTTTGTTCTTGTCAGAATATTAACCTGTTCCTACTAGTCTGACCCAGTATGCCTGTTCTTATGATTCTTAATATATTGATAGAAATTAAGTATATGTAACTGCATTCAAAAGGCAGAATAAGATATATAAAATCAACACTAGAGATGGTAGTTTCAGGATAGTTACTACTTTGGAAGACACTTTAAACAACATTTTTTCTTCTAATCTATATGGAAAAAATAGGCTTAACAGGAGAGCCTGAACTAGCAGACACGCCCAGGCTATGTCTAGATTACAGAGATTTGTTGACAGAAGTTTTTGTCAGAAGATACCTTCCAATAAAATTCCTGTCAACAGATCACAGCCAAACTGCCAAGTGGATCGCTCTGTCAACAGAGGGCGGCCGGACTGCCCAGCCCACTCTATAGGCAAAACGGCCAACCAGAAGCACAGCAGACTGGGCTGCCTGGCGTCCCAGAAGCCTTGTTTGTCGACAGAGGGTCCCCTGGAATGTCCAGACTGGCTTTCTGTCAGCAAAGGCGTTCTCCTCATGGGGAGCATGGTACAGCTGTTGACAGAAGTGCTGCATTCTGTCAACTTACTGTCAATAGAATGCCTTAGGAATCTGGATGCTCCATGGGTTTTGTCATCAAAACAGACAAATCTTTCTACTGTAGAAGCAGCCCTAAAATGTAAGGCTGAGCACCCAATCATGCTGTTGGTAAAGTGTTATGTGAATATAATTTAACACTGTAATTCATTTTATAATTGACAGCTCAGGTTCTAAAGAGGGATTAACTCAAAGTCATGAAGCAAGAGCATGGCAGCAAAAAGCATGCATCAACCAGAGCTGAGGCATTAAGACAAGGGATACTGTACTCCTGGATCACTGTTCTCATCTGACTAATGTTTCCGATATTAAAACTACCACAGACTGTTGAATCCCAGAGCAGCAGTTATTCTCCTCAGGTACCTGACACACAAAGCAGGTTAGTAATACCAATTGGCAATTTACTCCCAGTAGTGCCAAATGTGACCTAGAACTAGTCTCTAATGCAACAAACACAATTAACAGGCAAGAGAAAAACCAAGTCGAAAAGTAAAATAAAAGGCAATTCTATAATCAAGATAGCTATTGCCTTTGCAGTACTTCCAGGGATGTTTCTTTATTGCCATTTGACTCACTATACACCATCACTTCCTTGCTCTAGAAAAGAATACAAGGCAATCACCAACTGATGGCATTGGTAAACGTTTCCCACGTGGACTTTTATTCCACATTTACATACTAACTTGTTTCTTGAAACTTCCCCTGATGTGGTCCACAATCACAAACAGGCACTGAAGGTCATTCTGATCTGATGTTAATTTCTATGTAATAAATTCTGGCAGTCATTGGCCTAGGGAAGCGATCTTATACTCCCTATCCCAACAAATGAGTCCTTTTAGTTCAATGATTACAGTATCCCTAGAAGATTATGCCAAAAGAAATGAATATGTAAAAAACCCCAAAAACTTACAGAAACTGGGGTGTGGTTAGAAAATTCCTTCCCCCCAAGTCCATCGGATATTTAAACATTAAGAAGAAGTAGAGATGTCCAACCAGATTTCCTATCAGCTCATTGATGATGCTGCAAAGCAAGAAGGAAGATTTCAGTTTCAGATCTTGCTGATTTTGTGAAACCTTTCTGGTATTTTTGTGTCCACTAATGGTGTCACTGTAAGTATAGCCACATCTACCCCTCACTCCCCACCCTCATTCATGCCAGCTACCTCTCTGCTAACTTCACTATCAGCATCAACACTTCAGCAAGCCATTCCAAATTCTTCCTTTCAGGCGTTCTCCAGCCAGTCTTGAATGATACAATCCCATTAACACTCACACAAGGAAACAGACCTCATAGCTATCTATGATCCACGTCTCCTGAAAAAATATTGCTATTTCCACGGGATAGCCTTCCCTCTGCTATCTATAACTTTTCTTGGGCCCCAGTTCAGCAGTCAGCCTTGCAGCACTTTCTTCCATGTGTAGAAACAACAAGGCCACATCTACATGAATGGCTTTTCCCAGCAAAACTGGGCTCTTGTCAGAAAAACCCGCAGCGTGTCTACACACAAAATGTGTTTTGTCAACAGTCTGTTGACAAAACCCAGCACATCCACCCCAGTGTTATACCTCTCCCTGCTCAGGTATAACACCCCTCTCTATAGTGTTTTGTTGACAAAACAGCTGTGTAGACGCTCTGGGGCCCTTTCGTCACTAGACGGGGCTTCCGGTTCACCAGGCAGCACTATTTGCAGGGCTTCCGGACAGCCATTCTGTCAAGAGAGGACTGGGCATTCTGCCTGCTCTCTGTTGACAGAGTAGATTGCTCTTTCCATCTGCTTTTGTGTGTAGACTCGATCTAACGACAGCAGTCCTGCTGGGAAATCTCTTATGCCAGCAACATCTGTCGACAGAGGCTTCCCATGCAGATGTGGTCCAAGTGTCTAGCAAGCAGCAGTTTCCTGAAGTGATAGAGGCATCAACCAACATGTAGAACCAGAATGTGAACACACAAAATTCTGATTCCTTATCTGCTTTTCTAATTAGAAGAACACATGACATCATGATTTGCATTACAGGCCACTAAGATATTAGAGCACCGCTGTACAGGAGACTGCAAGAGCATAGATAACCCCTGCCCCAAAGAGCTTACAGACTAAGCAGACAGAAGAACATCAAAATACAAGCAGATTGCAGAGTACTCAGATAATGGCAGGAAAGTATCATGTTGCTTCAGGGGGGTAGGAAGAGTTGTTGCTGTTTCTCTTTTTTTTTTAAAAATTCCTGGTGAGGTGGCAGGCTTAAGGGGAAAAGCAGCAGGGAAAAGTCAATAGGAGGAAGGGAATAGGATGTAACCACTCCATCAAACACATTAGTTAAACATACAGCTAATTTGAACAAGCATAATGAACACTTACGATCCTCCAATGATATAGTTGAATCCCAGAATAACCCAGGGTAGATAACAAGCCTAGCAAAAAACACAAACAAAACAGAGAAGTCACAAATGCTGAAGGACAGTACAAGGCTGCACAAAGTCCTTTGCATCTTCACCAGTGTAATCACGGCATCTTTTAAACATAGGCATTACACAAATTCAGGGAAGTTAACCTATATGTTTTAAATTACTGCTAAGCACTTTTTAATCTTCTACATTTATATAAAAACTATCAGTGTTTAAACAAACGTCTCCTTCATATTCAGTCCTCCACTGAAGGCTTAAGTCAAACAAAAAGCAGCTGGGTTGTAGAAGAGGAAATTATTCAAAACATGAACATTTTATTGAGTGATGGTGAAAACTCTGACAAAGGAAACTGTTTATTGCAGAAAGATGGTTTTACTCAAATTAATGCTGCCCAGAAAGTCTCTTGGTTTTGGTGCCAGTCTTTTAAACAAGGACCTCTGTTTTGGGGGCACCTACAGTAGTTTTATACTGCAACAGCTAACACCATGTAAGACACAATGGGGACGAAACTCTCATCTTCTCTCACCACAAGGGCCCAAGACCTCAGGGAAGTCAGCGAAACCACCCTCTGGAGAGAGGATGTGCCCTTTGTTGACACCTTATGGCAGACCCAGAAGTGACTGACTCCAGAAGGAACTACATCCAGCCCTTGCCACCAGATAGCATGAAATTCTTTTACACTAGGGTGGGAGGGGAAAGCCCAGAAGAGAACTGTACCAACATCCCGTATGCTGTACCTTAAATCTTGTCCCAAACCAAAACGATACAATCATGTCTCTGTTCAGCTGGGCCCAGACATAAAGCACTGACATGATCAGGGGGATCATCAGCAACTGCAACACGAAGAGCAAAAAAAAAAAAACAAAACACGTTACACCCACTTTAAACCTCTGAGGAACTTAAACAGAGAGCTAGCTGTAGAACTGCTCTGTTAGTATGACACATCAGCATAAATCCTTTAATAACTACACTGCAGGCCTTTGCTGCATGTATATGCCCACGGCCTAGCAATGGTGAGCAAGCAAACCCACAAGTCATTCTGTTTCACCATGTTAGAAACCGGTCTCACTAGCTTACTGAGTCTGTAACCCTATTAGTAATGTAATTCCACTTACAAAAATGTTAGAGACTTCCCACTTGTTAGAAGACTTAAATCTGCTGTACATTTGTTTCAGATTCTGAGAGAGGACAGCAGGACTGTTGTCACTCCAACACAGGCAGCACAAAAACCTACCCGAGGAACAGCTAGAAAATACACTCAGTGCAACAGCTGGAGGTACATTATCTGAAGTCCAATTTCTTTTGTACTGTATACTGGCCCAAGTTTCACAGTACACCCATGCCTGCTGTCCCACAACGAGTTAATTATATGTAGCTTACGGCAAAAAGATTAACTGTGCTTACTGATGTTCTAAGACACCCCCAGCAACAACAATAAAAATCAGTGATTTCCCAAAATACCGATGTGTCACACAGACGTCGGTGACATTAAAAAAAAATTCTGCCTACAAGTAAACATAATACTATAAAGTTTCATTTGTAAACTGTCATGCTTACCTGCATATCCATCACCAAGCCGGTTATCTTTTTTTTTTTTTGACTACTAAGGAAAATACAAACAAGCAATGTGATAGACCTGGGTGATTTTTAAACTGATTCAGCTTTTAAGTTTTATTTTAAAAGGGAACGTCCTGTTCCTGAAAAGTGCTGGATCACCAGTGCTGGCAAATGACCTCCTCTAAGCATTCACAGAACAGACTCATTCCAACTCTTCCCACATTGCCCTGCCAACAGGACTCAATTATAACATGAAGAGACCCCACCTAGACTTGAGAAACCTGATCACTTTTCATGCCCATTCAACCCTTTGCTTTGTACCAAGATTAAGCAAGCTAGGGCTGACCATCCTTTTCAAAAGGGATGTTTAAAAGGACCAGACTTTCATCAGGCACATGTCCTCTGGATACTTTAAAGTAAAGAAACCCCTCCATTATTTATTTATTATTACTCATAATAGTTGTGAGGAACCATTTTTGTGCCAGATGCCGCTGACTCTAGGAGGAGGGAGAAGAAAGTCACTCATGAGCCATGCCTTGCACCACAACGGGGGAGAAGGGGATGAAAGAGAGAGGGGTGGAGGCTCGCAGCTTCCCCTTGGATTTAGAATTGACACTGGGATTAGATCTGGACTAACTGGGATTAAAATTGACAATTTTCCCAACTAGACAGACTGGATATCATTGCCACAAATTGCAATGGCATCCAGTCCATCTGGTCAGGAATGCTGGCAACCTTATATCTGGGTCAGGGGCAAAAAATGAGGGATTCAAGCTCCAGGCTGGTGGGCTCCAGGCTTGGGGCAGAGGGCTGAAGCGTGGGAGGAGAGTGAGGGCTCTGACTGGGGGGTACATTTCGGGATGTGAGGACAGGGGTGCAGAAGGAGTCTCTGAGCTGGGACAAGGGGTTTGGAGTGTGGGAATGGGCTCAAAGAGGGATGTTGGGGTGCAGGGTCTAGGTGGGAGTCAGGATGCTGGAGTTGGCTCAGGGCTGCATCAGAAGGTTGGAGTGCAGGCTCTGGGAGAAAGGCAAGGGGCAGGAGAGAGCTCAGGGCTGGGGCAGACATGCAAGAAGAGGTGCGGCAGGGCACTCACGTAAGGCAGCTCTCAGATTCAGAAATGGCCAGCCCGTCCCTGTGCCCCTGGTAGAAAGTGGGAGAGGAGAGGAGAGAGGAGGGGGGAAGTGGCTGCGGGTGATGTCCTCATCTGAAGACACTGCCCCGGGTTCCCAGCCAATAGGGGCTATGAGGGTGGTGCCTGCAGATGAGGGTAGCATGCAGAACTTCCCATATCACAGGCAGGGGGACAGAGGTTTCCCACCTCTGAGTTTTAACCTCAGGGAGACAGCAAGCAAATTAACTGAAAAGACAGCATTGCTAATAACAAGCAACAGAAAACAAACAGTGGCTCAAAATATACTGATGAAGCCTTTCAATGCTATTATGATTACTAGGAAACTGAAGTACCCATTGACATTGCTGTTTTAACACATAATAGTACAATTGCTCACTAACTATAGGATCAAAATGCAGTTGTGGTCAGAAAAGGAAACCAATGAGACACTATGGGCCTCTGAGTTATTCCTACAGACAGACTTCCATATCAAGTTCATGTACCTGGCAGGTGAAGAGAAATATTCTGATTGCAAACTCTACCCAGGTGGGTTGACAGTAAAGCCATAATCAGAGTCTTACATCAGCAACTAGCCAAGACTCAACTGTCATATGAATTCTGACTGCTTTTTTGGAAGTGTAGTAGAATACAGCTCATCTTTCAGTTGCTCTGTGGGCTCTGCAGAGAGTAAAGATTCTTTCTACACACTGAAATTGGCAGATATGATTAAGAGAAAACAGGGGGCACACCTATTAAGGTGACATTTCTACATAGTATGCCTCCTGACCATAGCCAGAGTTTGTTAAAGCCATATCTCCTGTTCCTTCTCAGGCACAGAGTTATCGGAGACCAGGGCTGTGGCCACACTTGGCCAAAATTTCAAAAGAGCTATGCTAATGGCCAAATTGGAGAATACTAATGAGGCACTGAAATGAATACTCAGCACCTCATTAGCATTCTGCCAGCCGTGGCACTTTGAAAGTGCTGCATTTTGATAGCGCACAGCTCGGCTACACGGGGCCCTTTTCAAAAGGGCCCTGCAAACGTCGAAATCCCCTTATTCCTATCACTGATAAGAATAAGGGGATTTTGAAGTCTGCGGCGCCCTTTTGAAAAGGGCCCCATGTAACTGGGTCACGTGTGTTTGAAACGTGGCATTTTCAAAGTGCTGCTAATGAGGTGCTGAATATTTATTTCAGTGCCTCATTAGTATTTGCCAATTTAGCCATTAGCATGGCCCTTTTGAAATTCTGGCCAAGTGTGGCCACAGCCCGTATTAGGGAAGGACTGCTAAAAATTAACCAATGTTAGGCAGAGTTAGGAACAGTGAAGGTAGCACCAGTGAAGCTACTAAAATATCCCAGTGCAATTGCTAAACATGGCCTGAAAGGTGTGGAAATAAATGATTCACAGAACTGCAAACAGGATATTATGCCTTTTGCCTCAAGATCACCAACCTGAGTCAGGCCTAGGGCTACATAAGTTATAGGCAACCTAGGGCTAGGGAGTGGGCCAATTTATCTCAGCTGGCCGCAAGACTGTCATAACCAACAAGGTTTCCCAAGACAGGGTAGTTTTGCTAACTGTGTTTGCATACATAGAATCTACACGGAGTACTGAGTGAACTGTAACAACGCTTTGGTTCCGGAGGGAGCACGTGGCTCTTAACAGTCAGTCTTGTGTGCAATCAGCAGGCACCTCACTTAATGTGCCCCTGCTTTACCTGCATGTCACTTGAGTAATGAGTGGGAAAAAGACCACATGGATGGAAATCAGTGGAATCTGGCAACCCTTAAAGTGGGCAATGGTAAACAAAGCATCTTGCAGGCCAAACACAGAGTTCCAATGGGCTGCAGGGAGTCAGTGAGCCACAGGTTGCCCACCACTGACATATGCTGAAAGATGTTACCACCTGGTTGTCTTTATTACATTAGCTTTGGGGATTCTGTACAGTTCAGTGAACAAGAGTCACACAAACCCCAGCACTGTCTTTTTGGCAGCTAAGGCTTGGCTGGACACAAACACTAAATTTGCACTCAACCTCAGCGATTGTCCATAAACGATGGGTATAGAGGCAGACTATCAGTGAACGTGGTGAAAGTCTGTAGTGTGCTGATGTTCCTGTGCATTAATCAGGGGTGCGCAAAGTGGGGGCTGTGAAATTTTGTAAGGGGCAGGTGCAGCGCAATCAGGCCTCCTCCCTCTCCCCCGCAGCCTTGGTTGCCTTCCCCACAGCCAATCCTCATATGCTGAGTGGAGAGCGGTCTCCTGGCCTCTCCCACTCCCAACCCGCACCCCAGGCTTAAGGCCGAGCGAGGTGTATCTCCCGGCAGAAGGGTGTGGCCTTGCTGCAGGACAGCAGATTGATCAATGACCCTCCTGCACAGAAGAGAGCTGCGGCTGAGTGTTCAGGTGAACTCCGGCCAAGCTCCCCACTGCACACAGTCTGCCCCATGCCTTCCAAAAGGCTCTGCTTGCAGCTGCCAGCAGGAGAGGCTGGGGGACAATGTGGTTAGTGAAGGAGGAAGGCTTCACACACTGTGCAGACCAGCCAGCTGCTTACTCCCTGCTCCCACTAGGCAGGGCCAGCGGGAAAATTAAGTTCCCCTTCAGCAATGTGCTGAGATCACCTGAGCACAGGCTCTCATCCCAAGCTGAAAGAGGTTTTGCTTTACAAATGCTTATTCTATTTTATAAGTTATGTTCAGTCATAATTCCTTGATGCACCTGGGGCTGGGCTTGCTCCAAAGCTTCTGAGTTTGACACAGAGAGAGGAACATATTTTATTTAAAGTTTCTTTGCTGCGGAGACTCACTTACAGTAAGAAGCAGTGTAAGTTACAAAACCATCACAATTACTATCAACCTCTTTCTATTTAGTGCCAAGGTCAGAGAGATGACCCCGTGAGTCCAAACGATAAAAAAGGAAATGTATAAATTTCTTTTTGCTGCTCTCTCTTCCATGAACTAAAAATAAAATCCAAGCTTTTCAAAACAGAATGTGGTATTCAGAAATCTGATTTATCTGCTGCCTCCCCGGCTCACTCCCAAGGCCTCCTCTGCCATCATTACTAAGGGAGTACCAGCATGTCACTTCCGGGAGACCAACACTTGCTTCCAGGGCTTGTGGAAGGGGGGCATCAGAGCAAGGTGCTGATTGCAGGGACAAAAAGTGGGGCCCGATGTAAAAAGTTTGCTCATCTCTGGTGTACATAAAACCACACAGTCGCCAAAGTGGTCAGACAAAGTAGAAGTTTGAACTAGTTATTACTGTGTTTTCCCTCAAAAATAATCCCTCTGACTTGCCCTGATGGGTAAGACCCATCTTTTCCATGTCTATGGAAAACTAATTTATTGTAGTGCTTTTAAATAATAAAAAGTCATTTAGGAAACTGCCTTAACTAGGCATAAATACAAGAAGTCAAAGATGCCAAGAACTTGATAAACTGAAGGATACAACAATGCAAATCCAGTTAAACAGAAGCATGAACATATAATCCGCTGGCCTTCCATCAAAAGCACCTATGAACAAATAAAGGAGTAAGAAAAACCGTCATCAAGATTTTAGATCACATTATATCCCAAGAACTCTCTCAGTTCTCGGTTAGTTGAAACAACACATGGTGCCAAATACAATTCTCTGAATACAAGAGCTTAAGAATGTAAAAACCACCACACTGGATCAGACCCTAGGTCCATCTAGCTCAGTATCTTGTCTTTTGACAGTGGCCAATGCCAGATGCCCCGGGGGGAATGAAGAGAATAATCAAACAAACAATCTATTCCCTGTTGCCCATTCCTAGTTTCTGGCAAGCAAGAGGCTAGAGACACTATCCCTGCCCATCCTGCTTCATAGCCACTCCTAAGCCTAACCCCTATAAAAACTTACTTAGTTCTTTTTTCTGATGTTGGAGTGTATTGGCATTGCAGCATTTGAGAAAGTGGCATTTTCCAAACAGGATTATTTAAGAACCTGATCATTTTGTTAGCAAATCCCCAAATACTCAGAGTTATTTATAAAAACTTCCTTTTTGACTTATATGCACATGATCCAAAAAGGTGAGGATCTCACTGAAACAAAGACATGGGACATCAGAATGATTATAAAAACAAAACAAAAAAATCCAGAACTAAAATTGATCTGTTAAGCTGCAAAATACTTGGGAATCTATACTGCCCTCAAGATACATTCACACCTCACAAAAGATGAAACAAATATTGTGGAGTTCTGTTTATAAATATTTGTATTCCATAGCACCAAGAAATTTCCTACATCTATGATAATGTTCCAAAATAAGAAAAGTACATAGCTGTTAAAAAGAGTAGCTAACTGTATTTTAACAGCTGAGGCACTTCAACCTAGTTGAAATATTACACTGTCAACACTAAATCTACTCATATTTTAAAATTCTCAGAAAGGTAGCCATGTTAGTCTGTATCTTCACAAAACAAAAAAAGCGGTCCTGTAGCACCTCAAAGACTAACAATATTATTTATTAGGTAATGGGCTTTAGTGAGAAAGACCCATGAGACACACAGTTCATTTTCTATCAGTCATCAGGTAATTCTCCATATCTGAAGAAGTGGGTCTTTCCCACGAAAGCTCATCATCTAATAAAAATATTGTTAGTCTTTAAGGTGCTACAAGACTGCTTTTTTCCATATTTTAAGAGTCAGTTAAAAGTTTCAGGCCCTTTTCCTGAGCCTTTTTTCTTGTATTATTTATCACGTTTTTCTCCTTTCTGTTGCTAGAGGAGAAATCAGTGCAAACAAAAAAACCCCAAGGTGATGTTTTTCCCCCACTAACTTTTTTTTTTTTTTTTTAAAACCTCTAATAACCTTGAGAGTTACTTGTTAAGAATAAGACAGGGAAAATAAGTCATGTATGCACTGTCATTTTGAAATCCTGAGAAAAATGAGCTGCAAATTTCCTAGATTTCTGTATCAGACAAAATGACCTATGTATCACTAAGGTCTGCAAGAACTCTCTCATTACAGCCCCTTGTTTTAATGCCTTTTTCATTCCTGGTAGCGTTGACATCAGTCACCCGGACAGAAAAATCCTGACCTCAGAATCTTGGCTTCCTCAGAAATTTAGGGAAGTAATTTTTATTACTAATGAAAGAAATACAGTAAACTTTCCTGCCTCTTTTGGAGTTTTGCAGGTTTTTTTTTTTAATTTAGCATCAATTTTGAAATTCATCTTTAATATTAGTGAATACCCAAAGCATTTACAGCCCATAAGACGTAGGCTATAAATTCTCAACAAAGAACGGCGTCTTGATAAGTTTACAAGTACCTACGTGGGGAACAAATTATTAATAGACTTCAGTCAAGCAGAGGAAAGTATAAACACAAACCACTGGACTGGAAATAAGATATAACTTGTAACAGTGAGAGTAATTCACCATGGTAAAAATTTACCAAAAGGACATGGTGGATTTTCCATCAATGATCATATTTAAATGAAGGTCAGAGGTTTTTCTAAAAGAGATACTGTGGAGGTTCTATAGCTTGTATTATCCAGCAGGTCAGACTAGATAATCACAGTGGTCCCTTTAGGCCTTGGACTCTGAATTCATAAGCTAGTCCACAGGATCATTTACCACCATCAGTCCCACTGATGAGAGCTGTGTTCTCAATTTGATAGCAACACAGGTTTACATTATGAAAAGTCTGGAAATGTTTCATTGAGAGTTCCAATAGTACCTTAAAAGCGGGTAAAGGAGTTGGTGAAGGGATTCTGAACCGATAAATCAATCAATCTTTTGTACACCTACAAAAAAAATCACTGCTAGGTTATATTTTTTGGAACATGAATATTTCATGTTATCATGATACACACTGAACCTCTCTATCCAGCATCCTGAGGACCTCACTGGTGCCAAACCAGACAATTTGCCAAACCACAGTAGGTCTTAGCATTACCAACATGTCCACTACTTCCTGGGTTCTTCAAAGACATTTTGGGGTAAATCAGAGCTAAACAACGACACAGAACACTGAAAGCCAGGACTGGTGGCTGTAAAGAAGTTTTATGGGACCACAGGAAAATTGGACACTCCCATAACTGGTCATCTGGCTAAGTAAAATTATGCTGGACCACAAATGTTGCTGGAACAGAGAGGTTCAACCTGTAGTATTAACTTGCTTTCCTACAAGTGGGATGTAGCTTTTTAATAAATATGTACAATTTCATCTGACATTCAGTGTTATAAGCGCAATATAACATATATAGAATTTCAATTGTACAATTATGGGCACACACAACCAAGAACTGCAATATGCACAGTGTTATCATAAATATAATTCTGAATCCTTTGTTTTTGGGTCTTTGTTTTAAAACAAACACACAAGTGTTTCTTTCTTTGATTTATTTAGTTTGGCCTGGAACACAGTTAATTTAATTTTTTTTACCCATTTTTTACCTGTTAAAATGTGGTATCTATGAAGCATTTACATAGCAAAGGTGTTTACAATACATACCTTTTGCATACCAATACTACTATTTTCCTCTTCTACTGCTCCATAAATCTGATAATTTCCAATTACTTTATAAACATTAAGGCTCACAACATGCCACTTTATAAACTAAAACAGACAAAGAAGTTAAGTGACTTGCCCAATATTAACTGTCTCCCTTAGCAGTTTGGACTATGTCTTCTGTTTCCTTTATGTTAAGTATCCTATAACCAAGCAGAGGAATGGTAGTTTCCCCTTTTACTGCCCCAACTCTTAGTCAAATGAGCAGTCCCACAGAAGAGCTGCAGGACTGGGTTCTAACTGACTAGAGACTTAAATGTCACTTCTAGAAAAACACAGAGAAGTGTAATGAATTAATCCTATTTTCTATTGGCCAAGTGACACTAAAGACATGTACATTGCTACTTTTCAATTTCAGAGCTTTGCCTAAGGCAGAGTCACTCATCATTCCCATTACCTATTCTGAATGGAATTCTATATATGGAGAGACTTTCAATCTATTTGCTATCTATTTGTTAAGTCCTACAGCATGAACATACTGCAATTAACAACATACCTGTTTCTAGTCGTGATGAATACTGATATAAAAAATATAAGTTCACCAAATAGAGAAATCCAGTCCCTGGGCCCACTGGGAAGTAGAATGTTGCAGTTAATGGCCTCCATATCTGTCCAAAAAAAAAAAAAAAGTGCAGTTACAGATATTAAAAATGAATGGATAACTAGGATGTTCCAGTTTTAGATTACGAAGCAAACTGTGTATCAATTTTTTTATTCAGTGGTATCACATAAAAAGGGCATTGTAGCTTATGTCTGACCTGATACGATCAGTTAGGCTATTAGGGTTTTATCAGTAGTTTCCAGCTACAGCATATTTAGGACCCAAAAGGAATCCAGAGAACAAGAGAAGCCCTCACAACTGTTTCACACTATTTCAAAGCCATCAAGCCAGAATCCTTTCTATTTACTCGAATGGAAGGTGACCTTGAGCAAGAAACTTACACGATCTTTCTGAGTGTAATTTCATTCAGGTAACATCACACACTATTTTTAGCACTTATGCACCTGCTTTATGAAAGTCCCTGCCTATTGATATCATGAATAGTCTTTAACCAGGCTGCAAATAGTAGTTAGCACACAAATAATCTTGCCACTTCTGAGCTGACATAAGACACTCCAATCTACAATACTTCAGACTGAGGCGTTCAGATGCAAGAGTCTGTAGCCAGCAGGGACCATTCATATTAACAGGATTCCTTGGAACAAGCACAAGCTACAGAAGGAATTGTGTTCACACAATTAGGGACACAATGGTATACGATCCCCATCTCCTAACGCTCTGTCTCCCTCAGTTTTGAGAGAGGGGTGTGGGTGGAAAGGGAAAGGGTATTTCCCATTACATGCACGGAGACCGAACACAAAGCAAGCGTTTTCTAAAACAAATGAGATCATTTAGCATGGGACCTAAGCAACCATATGTCTGATACCACGAAGTAGGGCCATCCCTACTGGTGCTGATGCCCTACATAGCCCAGCTACATATTCACACCAGGAACAGCCATTCCACATGAGGGGCGAAGAAGGGCAAAGCTGTAGGGAAATGAGTTGCCAACTTTCCCAGACTAGACACCATTTACTGCAGTGGTGTCCAGTGTGGAAGAGTCGGCAATGCAGGAACAGAGCGTCAAACACATGTGCAGCTGGACGGAGAGACCAGGCACTTTTAAGGGGAAAGTACTGCTTCTCTCCAGCTGTCCGCTGCTGGGCTTCCACTGCTAAGTCTTCCAGCTTGCACAGATGAGTTGGGGTTGGGTGCTGAGCACAGAGGATGGGGAGGGGCAGGCACGGGACAGGACTGGAGGCAGCTGGAGCCCCTAGGTAAAACACAGGTGCAGAGAGCACTAAACTGCCCCAGATTTCATGGTGCCCTACCAAGATGTATGTTTCACCTACCACTAGGGACAGACCCACCAGGAAGTTCTCCACAGAGCAGATGACCTGGGTAGCAAGACACCAGGACAGGCCAGGTCACCAAAGGAGGGAGACTTAGCGAGCACGGCTGAGCTCCACAGCCTCGTCTGCAACTCCCTGAGCCCACACCCCCCTTCGAGTGCGGCAGGACCAGAGGCCCCAGCAGGCACACCATCCTCCTGCGGGACCTCCCAGGATGCAAAGCGCTCCCCTACCACTCAGGCGGCGCGCTGCCCGCTGGGACTTGGAGCGTACGGCCTACCTCGAAGCGCCTGAGGAAGGCATCGGGCCATAGGAAAAGATGGACGGGGCTGACGAGGCCTAACTTGCCGATAAGCGGCACCGCGATGGAGCTGGCGAACCAGTAGCGGGTGATTAAAGGGATGCTCCGGAACCAATCCCCGAGATCCGACATCTCTCCGAGCTCGGCCGCCGCCGGCGCCTCACTGCCCACCGGCTACCGCTCGGTCTACGCTCCAGATCGCGCCTCGGCCGGCCTCCGCCTGGTGCTGACGCTGCCGCCGGACAGCGGCGCGTGTGATGCAGGCGCGGCCGAGCTCACTCGCAGCCGCAGTCCAGACGTGGCTCCTCCGAATTCGGCCACTAACAGCTACTTCCGCTTCCCGTTCCCACCCCTCTGCAGTCGCTGCTCTCACGGCATCGGCAGCGCCGGAACTCCCGCCTCGGAAGGGGACAGTACAAGCAGAAAACAGGCGCTGCTTGTTGCGTCTTTCCTGCGGACTGAAAAAGGCTCACGTGACATTCCACCCCCCCACACACGTCATTATCCCTGTCCCCCGACTCCTGGTCCGAACCAAGAGAGCCCATCCACGCAGCATCATTCCACACTCCTGGCCACACTGCTTTCTTGCTTGCACCACAGCAGAAGCAGGTCTGGAGTATGGATTCGTTCAGAGCGGTGTTCCATATGGGAGAAAAGCGAAGGGCTTTTCCCAATGGCTGAGAGCACTATGTGCATGTGTTTTTATGTTTCTTTTTGGCTGAGAGTAAAGAAGACCCAGGGAGCGTCCCCTGAAAGAAGCTATTCCCTGCAGTGCCTTCCGCAGCCTCCAGACCTTGCTCGCTTCTATCCTCTTGCTCCTGCCAGGCCCTGCTCACTCATCTCAGGCTGTAAGCCGCGGTCCTTTTGGCTCTCAAATGCCCTCGGCCTCCCGCCGCCCTCAAAGGGAACTACAGTTCCCAGCAGGCGGCAGTGCTTCCGGCATGCGTGGGCTGTTCCATTACCTGTCGAGGGGTGCTGTCAACGGCCTACCATCAGCGCGCTGGGTTCCTAAGGCCCGCTGGACTGTACCATGGTTCGGACACCCTCTCTAATCTCCTCTTCCTGCGGCCCGTCGGGCGGGAGAAGTGGCAGTTGGCACTGAGTCGTCTTGCCGCCTCAGAATGCAGAGCTCCGACCTGGGCAGCAGGGAGCAGGGCAAGATCTGGCACCGCAAGCCCGCCCCGGCCGCTCAGCAGGGGTAACGGGGCTGGCGCAGGGGACGAGTGGGGGAAGGGCTGAGGGAAACTGGTGGGGTGGGAGATATTCGTGAACTGCCCCCCCCCCGTCGTTCCCGCCTGCCCCGGTGCAGGTTGAAGGGGCGCAGCCCGGGGCCCGGGCCTGTCGAGGAAGCTCCTGCCTAGGCTTCTGAGCTGTGGGTTGTCCGGGGCTTTAGCTCGTGGTGAAAGGGAGACGCGTCGAATGGTTTCTCCCAAGCCAGAGACTGTCCTAGGGTTATTATTGAGCCTGTGTTGCCAGCTAGGGGCCTTGCTCAGGGAACCCGTTGTGTTAGGTGCTGTACAAACAGCAAAGCCAGGCTCGGCCCCAGGGGGTTTCCAGTCTGCCTATCCGACTAACAATTAAAAATACAATAGACAATAATAAAACGTACAATAACTAGGTACAGAGGCTGGGAATGGGCAACAGTGGCTGGATCCCCTGATGATTGCTTCTCCTGTTCATTCCCTCTGGGGTACCTGGCATTGGCCACTGGAGACAGGATGTTGGTCTAGGAAAGGTCTGATCTAGTGTGGCTGTTCTTAAGACAACAGATGGGAGAAGACAGAGAAACAATGAGACAGTAGGGGGTCAGTGTGCTAGACATTGGTCTCTGCAAACCTCATAACCTAACCATTGCTAAGTATTTTGTAGGCTTCATGACCAAGAAGAATTACAAAGAGGGGTTTGAAAATAGATGATGATCAAAACTTGAAGTCAGTGTTCCCTCAAATTTTTTTCCACCCATGGATAGAATAGTTTTTGTTATCTGCACCAAGGCATGTGCATATATGTACCACCAATAGAAACACATGCTGCCAGCTGTGAGTGCTCTGCTAATCAGTTTGGCAGCACAGAATATGTTCTTGGTGGCCACCCAAGCCCTCAGCTTACATGGAACCCAAGTTGCAGATGTTTACAAGAATACTGTCCCCTCCCATGTGGGGCAGCCTGGGAGAAAGTACAAAGGTGCTTCTCTAAAAATGCAACATACGCAGTGGAGGCTGGCACTGATCAGGATGAGTGTGAACAGCTTAAGAGTGGTTGAGGACTCAAAGAAAAGGGTGACATGGTCGAAGTGATGGCTAGGAGTGTAATCTCAGCAGGGTGGGGCAAGATTGCATTTGTCAGGGTTAGAGAGATTGTTGCAGTAGTCAAGATGAGAGTTTTGACCAGAGTTTAAGCTGTGTTGATGGATAGGAAAGGCCATCTTTTACGGATGTTATGCAGAACAAGAGAGTTCTCAGCTGAACATGACATGCAAGTTACAGGCCTCAGTGTTAGGCATGATGGTGGCATTGTCCATAGTGATCAAGAAAAGAGGTAATGGGGAGAGTTCATGGGAAGAAAGTTAGGAGCCCTGCTTGTCATATTCAGCTTAAGCTGCACACCCAGGAGACATCAGAAGAACAGTAGCATTTGCTTATAATTTCCAAGCAAACGCATTTTCAAAAGCCCAATTTACAAGCATGTGTGCTACAAAACAAAATAAGATCTCATACAAATAATAAACAGCAGTATCCAAACTACATGCCTAATTATGGTCTCTTCTCTGTAGTCGTATTACTGCTGCCCTTGTCATCCCTCTTTCCTATTTCTCTCCTTTTATTCCATTGTCCAATGTTGTCTCTTATCGTGCTTTATATGAACTTAAGAAGAGGTCCTGCAAGTACTTGTTCATGGGTAGCCATGCATCTGGTGCAGAGCCATTTCCAACATCTAGCTAGCCCCTAATCTGTGGTCTCTTTCAGCTGAGAGTGTCATGCACATGCACAGTACTACATGAATAATGCCCATCCTTTACAGTTAGAGATTTCTCAAAATCAAGTACTACATTAGGATACCGTTTGTTTATACTTCATGCACATCACACAATTCCCTAGTAGCCTTTTATTTTATTTAAAGTAAATGTTGTAATGTGATGTGACACCACCATGGATTTGGCTCCAGCAGCTACAATTTCAAGCATAACAGAATAAAAGTCACCTGTATTACTTACCTCAAATTTAGAGTCTGTAGGAACACATAAAGGCCAATGGTAGTGGCCAGATACACATTTACCAGTGCCTAACTTCTAAGTTAGTTCCTAATGTAGATGCACCCAAAACGTTCTATGATCTTGCAGACTGTGGATTTGAGATTATGAAGAAAAGCCCAAGACCCCTGTGGATTATTAGAAAAAAAGAAAAGTAGGCTCATTGGCAGAGTCAGCAACAAAAGACCCTGCATCTTCAACTGGAGCCATTTAAGGCTGAGGAGAAGAACCATCCTGTGGGGCCCTCTGATTTGCCACCAAGCAGCAACAGGCCCTGTGTATATTCCCAAATGACATCTCTCAAACAGAAATTCTCCTTCAGCAAGATGAGACAAGCTTGGTGTGTAAAAATGACCAATTTTGGGAAGAAAATTAAACAGTCCCAATAGTATTGCAGTAAATTCATGTGCATAATCTCATTTTTAAAAATTGCATTAAACAAAATTGCTTGGAAAGTTCTCAAGAAAGTTTATTGGAAATACAGGCATGTGACTATAGAGAACGAGTGCAAAACATGAGCTGGTACAACTAGCATTTATATTATATTCAAAAGATGAAAACTTTTTGTGTAATAGGTTTGGAGGTTGAGTATTCCACTTCGAATGTAGCTGGTTTACTTGATTTTCTGAATTTGAGTGGGGAGGTGAGTTAAAGTATTAATCTGTAAATATCACCGATTGACACAACTAATCCTGGGAAAAGGTTTATTTTTACCGTTTGGGTAATTTTCCCATTGTACTTTTTTAATGGTATTACTGATATTCTTCCATATAAAAATATTATCAATTACCATTAGAAGAAGAAACCTGAAATAGTTTTAATTTATCCCTGATTATTGAAGGGAGAGTCAAACCCATGTATTCTTTCATTCCCGTCTTTTGGTGCTCGCTGCTACTTTTTAGACTACCAGCATGTCCTTGGCTGCTCCTACTGCTTCCATCCCCTGCTAAATGTATAAACACAAAGGATAAATACCTGTGACAGAATTGAAAGAGAGACAGTTTGGCTCATAACATCTCAAGTTATTAGTGTGACATGACAGAGGTTGCCCTGACCCTCATTTTTAAAAACATAGATAAAAGCTGTTTCAGTGGGTTTTTTTTTTCTCTTTCCCCCATAGCATATAATTCCTGACTCCACGTATCTAAATTAACTATTCTCATGAATCATACTTTTCATTTTTCACTTGATTTCTTCACAGAAAGTATATTTACTTGTTAGACAGCAAATCCGCTCTTATGTAATACACTTTTAAAAGTGTATGTTCTTCCTCAAAACTATAATCAGAATTGCAGAAATAAAACTGTTTTTAGACTGGATACATTTTAATGACTGTAGGGAAAAGGATGCTCAAGATGGCATAATAAACACATTGATTTCTTTGCTTTCCTCATAGAGTCATAGTAAACATCATTCACAGTGCCACAGGATACCATTCAAAGACCATACGTTTTCTAAATGTGGCTTTTGACAGTTCTGGAGACTCTTTACTTGCTGGAGACCACCAAGGCAATATCTATGTTTTTGACTTGACTGGAAACAGGTAGACATTTCTCCTGCTGCATGGTTCTTAGTTACAATTTTTATAACCTACATTTAGGGCCCTGCCAAATTCACAGCCATGGAAAATATGTCACAGTGTTTTGTATGCTTTGCCCCTATATTATGTAGATTTCATGGGGGCAGCCCAGTGTTTCTTAAATTGGGGGTCCTGATTCAAAAGGATTTTGCAGGTGGGGTCACAAGGCTGTTTTGGAAGGGTCATAATATTGCCAGCCTTACGTCTGTGCTACCTTCAGAGCTGGATGACAGGAGAGCAGCAGCTGTTGGTTGGAGGCCCAGTTCTGAAAGCAGTGTCTTGCCAACATCAGCACAGAACAAAGGGCAGCAATATCGTACCGTGCCACCCTTATTTCTTCAGAGCTGGGTGGCTGGAGTGTGGTAGCAGCTAACTGAGAGCCCAACTCTGAAGCTAGCACCACCATTGGTAGCAGTGCAGAAGTAAGGGTAATAGTACTGCAGCCCCACTTACAATAGCCTCCCCACAACTCCTTTTTAGGTCAAGATCCTTACAGTTATGACACTGTGAAATTCAGATTTTAAATAGCTTAAATCATGAAATTTTAAAAATCCTATGACCCTGAAACCGGCCAAAATGGACTCTGAACTTGGTAGGGCCCTACCTAAGTTGTTTTAGGTTTCTTGACATACATAATAGTCACTTGTTTACAAGACTCCTCCCATTTAAGGCACTTATTTCTGTGTGTCAAACAAGGTTTGTTTTGACTAGGAGTGGTTAGAGGGGAAGATTACGTGAAATTTTCTTTCATGTGGTAAAGTATGTTCAAACTGCTTAGCATATTTAATTTATTGGATATTGAGCTGAAGTGTTTCTGACACTTAGGCTGTGTCTACACTAGCCAAAAACTTCGAAATGGCCATTTCAAAGTTTACTAATGAAGCCCTGAAATACATATTCAGCGCCTCATTAGCATGCGGGCGGCTGCGGCACTTCGAAATTGACGCGGCTCGCCGCCGCGCGGCTCGTCCAGACGGGGCTTCTTTTCGAAAGGACCCCTCCTACTTCGAAGTCCCCTTATTCCCATAAGGGGACTTCGAAGTAGGAGGGGTCCTTTCGAAAAGAAGCCCCGTCTGGACGAGCCGCGCGGCGGCGAGCCGCGTCAATTTCGAAGTGCCGCAGCCGCCCGCATGCTAATGAGGCGCTGAATATGTATATCAGCGCTTCATTAGTAAACTTCAAAATGGCCATTTGCATGGCCATTTCGAAGTTTTTGGCTAGTGTAGACACAGCCTTACTTACTTAAACCCTTGCACACTGTTGGACTGTTGTTGGGTTTTTTTTGTTTTTTTTTCTTTTTAAATAGATTCAGTCTTGTTCAGCGAACAATGCAGGCTTGCACTGCTATGGCATTTAATCTTCGCAGGAAGACTGAGTTTCTTGTGGCTTTGGCAGATTACTCCATTAAATGCTTTGATACAAGTAAGTCCCATTTAAACATCTGAGTAGAATAATAAGAATAGCTATATTTTTATAGCAAAACCGTGTAAACATCAATTTTGAAAGTTTCTGACTATTTTTATTATGTGTTGCATGCCACATGTTCTTGCAAGGCAAAAGGAGGACCATGAAGTGTTACATCTTAATCCTGCAATTAATTTTGAGGGTGGAACATCTTTACTCTTACAGATACACCAGCTGATTTCCTTGGGGCTCCACAGGAATTCTAATATTTGTAGATTATTTCAGGATCAAAGCCATATTTGTTATCTTTTAGAAACAAACTAGATTTGCTAGTACTGGAGCAAGGTTTAGAGAGAACCTCAAAAATCAGTCATTTAATAGATAGGACCTTGCAACTAAGTGACTTTTATCCAAGGTTTTAAGGACTATCACAAACCTTTTTCATCCATATAACTGATAAATTGAAAGAACAGTGAATAAACTTCAGTATTTATATATTCAAATCCTGCATCCTTATTCTTATGCAATATACTTTCAAATTAATGAAATGTCCAGATGTGATGACTGTTTTGCTAAGTAATCAAGTACAATCCTTAGTTACTTCTGACATGACTAGCAGTTAAATGGCTAGCAATATTAGCAATTCATTGGTCAGATGTTACTCTTCAGAAATATTACTTTCTGCCCATTTAAAAAATGCACTCTTACTGCTACCATTTCAGACCATCTGGATTTAGATTTTTTTAAATAGTGGAAACCAACCTGATATAGTTCTGGACTTTGGTATTCATCAGTTTAATGGTGAGGAGAGTAACCAACTATAGAACTAAATAGCTACTAAACTCATAGGTGCTTATTTATAAGTAAGTATAGTCTCCAAAAATGGAGCTTACAAAATGGCATCCATCTTGCCAGAGCCCTGAAGTCCCCCTCTCTCCTTTTTCCTTTCAGTATATATGGACGTTAAGACTAAATTAAGTTTCTAGATGCATTTACACAAATCTTACTGATTTGTCAAGAGACAGCTGACTGTTCCCATGGTGCTGACTCTCTTTTTTTCCTATGTGATATGGCAGTGTGAAACAAGTTTTCAAATAGCTTAAATACTTTACCCTCTGAGTAACTGATGTAGTTGCCACAAATGCATTATCCATTTGCCAGTGAGAGGAAAGGCTGTAATGCAATCATGAATGTGAAAGAAGGTGGTCTGCGAAAATCTTTGTAAAAGGGGTCAACAGTATAAAAATGTGTTAAACTCTCAGGCCTAAAAAATCAGTCAGGATGTTGCATCTAAATATAAGTTCCTGTGGTCATAGCTTGCGATCAACTAAATTATTTTTTCTTATATGTAACTTCAGGTCGTTTAACCCCCAGTTTAAAACAAGTGTAGAACAAGTGTAGAATCCTGTCTTGAGCCTGCGAATTGTGCTGTTGGTTTTTTTGGTTGGGGGGTGGTTTAACATGGATGTTCACACTAGGGATGTAAAATCGTGTTTAATTAGTTAACCAGTTAAACAATTAATCGGGGTGTGAAGGGGCTGGGACTGGGGTTGCTCCCCTCTGCAGTAGGCCAGCTCCAGCTCAGCTGCCCTCACTCCCTGGGGCCGCCACAAATGGGGACTGGTTGGACCCTGCTGTAGTGTCCCTGCCAACGGCAGCCCCCACTAGTTTACTGTAACCAATTGCCCAGTTAAACTTCAACATCCCTAGTTCCCATTGGCAAAGTCTGCATAGGAGGCATATCCAGCTTGTTTGATGTCCACATTCACAAATCTTAAAACTGATCATTGAAGATATATTAAATAAGTCTGTGCAAGATAGCTCTATTTGAAAAATTGAAAAATAACATATAACATCCATTACTTTCCAATAATTAGTGACGGGATTTTTTTCATTATGTATGGCTGCATCTACACTACCAGGTACAATCAAATTTAAAGGAGTCAGCTCGATACTAAAATGCCACTGTCTTCACTGTAAATGCCATTAGCTTGAGTTAGTGAGCCCTAATACCAATAACAAAATGTTGATATTACTGAATGGGTATAATGTCAAGTCCATGGAAAACGTGCGGCACAGGGAACCCAGGCTGCTTTGTGAGAGGGCTGAATTCTGTTACTGGGTGTTCTGAATTCTGGGACAGTGCTTTGCATTCTGGGATTCTAGCATGAAACACCCACAAACAACCAGGGCTAAAGCACTGTGGGATAGGTCCCCACAATATAGTGCTCATGCTGTCGAACTTGCATAGGGCAGTGGGGATGTGGAAACTTGACATAGAAAAGCAGTGAGTCAAATTTGAAGGTTTGTGGACACAAACTCAAATTCATAAGAACAAGATTAAAAATTGAATTTATTATAAATCAAATTTATCTTGTAGTGTAGATGCAGTCTATGTGAATTACATGAAGGATCCCCCTATTTGTTCCTCATATGATGATAACTAGAGATACATTAGGCATTCTCAACAGACTACCTTTCATACTGTTGACACTGAAAAATAGTAACACTTGTTGCTTCACTTTACAGAACATTTTAATTAGTTTCCTTTACACCACAGACACCAAGGAACTAGTTAGTTGGATGAGGGGGCATGATTCTTCAGTTTCATCAATCTCCGTCCATGGTTCAGGCAGATATGCCATCACTACATCGACAGATACGGCACAATTGTGGGACCTTGATACCTTCCAAAGGAAAAGAAAGCTGAATGTGCGCCAATCTGTTGGTATTCAGAAGGTCAGTAAAAAGTGATTGTTAGAAGGCATATAAACAGACATAAGAATACAATAACATGCTAAAATCAGGAGTGTTTAACATATTCATTTAAAAATAGATTATCTCTTCTTTGTCCTCCAGCCAACCCACCTTTGCCGTCTTATCTCACAAGATAAGACTATAGGACAGTAGTTGTGGAGACCTGCAGGGAACACTTACCTGCTGCATAAAACAGTAGTTTCCTCAGCACTGAATCATATGGCTGTTAACTTCAGCTGCTTTACTAGATTATGGATAGGGCATTATAGTCTTCTTCCTGGAAGTCACTCTGCTTCTTCAGTTAAAGATGCATCTTTTACTTCCTGTCCTAAAGTTGTTTTGTGATGAACACTGTTAAAATAATAGTTATCTATCCCAGAGGTGTGTGTACTTCATTAGGAACAAAGTGCTTCCAGTATTTGATATATCCCGTGTCAACCAGTATTTAATTGTGCATTTTGGGGGTTTACTGTACATTACGACTTCAAGTTGTGCTTAACTTGCATTAATGTGAGTTAAGCACAACTCAGAGCCGCTCTGTGGCTGTCTATTCCCTTGCTTCCCCCAGCTGGGGGAAGCCTGGTGGGCAGACAGCTGCGCCACTGTGGCTTCTCCTGGGCTTCCCCCAGCTGGGAGAAGTCACACCACTGCAACTAGCTGCCCGCCACAGCTGTCTGCCAGTATTGTATTCCCCAGCTGGAGGAAGCTGGGGAGAGGCTGTGTCTGGTGCTGGTCAGTTTCCTGGCTCCCACCAGCAGAGGGGATCAAGGAGCCAGGCTGCTGCCTGGTCCCTGGGTGCCCTCCACTCACTGGAACCAAGAAACTGGCCAGGAAGAAGAGGCTTCCAGAAGGAGGATTTCCTTCTGGGAGATCCCGCATGGGCCACGCTGCTACACGCTGGCTTGGAGTCCAGAAGAGCTTCTTTCTGACTCCAGATCATGTGACCATATGCTAATGAGGCTCTGGAAATTTACATCCACACCTCATTAGCATTTTTGGGCTGTTTATATGTAGAAACGGCCTATGTGTGCTGAGTTGATTTTACTAAGACCACAAATGAACGCCTCCCCTTTTCAAATGTGAGGAATTTCATGTAGCCCCAGTATAAAGAATTCTCATCAGGAAGCAGTGTGGTTCAGTGGGTAGGGCATTGTATGGGGAGTCAAGAGATCTTGTCTCTGCCATTCCCTTTCTGTGTGTCCCCCATTTTAAAGTAGGGATAATGATGTTTACCTGCACTTAGTACATTGAGGTATTATTATTATATATTAAAGTATGATTGGGAACAGTGAGTGTAAAGTTACATTGTGGTGCAACTTCCTGAGCCATCTTGATGGCTTCGCACCAATCCCAGCAGTGCACAGCTGGGATCCTGTTAGTTAAACACAGCTAGTAAGAGCTTTATCACGTGTGCTCAATGGCTACATCTACATGTTAGGCTTTTCCCGGCAAAACTGGGCCTTTGTTGGGAAGACCTGCGGCACGTCTACATGCAAAATGCACTTTGTTGACAGTTTGTCTGCAAAACCCAGCACATCTGTTGGCAGCGTTATACCCCTCCTCATTCATAGAATCATAGAACACTAGGACTGGAAGGGACTTTGAGAAGCCATCGAATCCAGCCCCCTGCCCCAATGGCAGGACCAAGTACTATCTAAACCATCCCTGATAGACATCTCTCTAACCTGTTCTTAAATATCTCCAGCAATGGAGATTCCACAACCTCCCTTGGCAATTTATTCCACTGTTTGACCACCCTGACAGTTAGGAACTTTTTCTTAATGTCCAACCTAAACCTCCCTTGCTGCAGTTTAAGCCCATTGCCTCTTGTTCTATCCTCAGAGGCCAAGAAGAACAAGTTTTCTCTTTCCTCCTTATGACTCCCTTTTAGATACCTGAAAACTGCTATCATGTCTCCCCTCAATCTTCTCTTTTTCAAACTAAACAAGCCCAATTCTTTCAACCTTTTTTCATAGGTCACATTCTCTAGACCTTTAATCATTCTTGTCACTCTTTTCTGGACCCTCTCTAGTTTCTCCACATCTCTTTTGAACTGCAGTGCCCAGAACTGGACACAATACTCCAGCTGAGGCCTAACCAGCGCAGAGTAGAGCGGAAGAGTGACTTCTCGTGTCTTGTTCACAACACACCTGTTAATGCATCCCAGAATCATGTTTGCTTTTTTTGCAACAGCATCACACTGTTGACTCATATTTAGCTTGTGGTCCGCTATAGTCCCTAGATCCCATTCTGCTGTAGTCATTCCTAGACAGTCTCTCCCCAAGCATAGTGCTTCTCTTCACAGTGTTCTGTCAACAAAACAGCCATGTAGATGCTCCTGGACCCTTTTGTCAACAGACAGGGCTTCTGGTTACCTGGGCAGCCCTGTTTGCAGAGTTTCTGGTCACCCATTCTGTGCAGAGAGGACCAGGCAGTCTGGCTGCTCTCTGTCTACAGAGCAGATTGCTCTTTCGATCTCCTGTGTGTAGATGCTATCTGTCAACAGAAGTTTTGTTGGGAAATCCCTTCCGACAGTGACTTCTGTCGACAGAGGCTTTTCATGTAGACCAGTGGTTCCCAAACTTTTCGGCATCACGCCCACTTTTTGATTTTTGAGAAACCCTCACCTCCCACCTCTTTTTACCATCATCCAACCCCCCTTTAACAAAAAATTCAATTTGTAATTTGAAGTAAACATAAAAGCTTGATATAAAAATGTTATTTAAAATTAAAAATTAACACAAACAATTTTTCTTGTCCCCTTGTGGTTGCCTGGTGCAGCCCCAGCTGGCCCACTATCTGAGCACCATGCCAGCCTACAGAGCTGCCCGTGCCAGCCGCCTGCCTGCTGAGACCTGTGCTGCCAGAATCATCTGCCCAAGCCCCATGCCACCAGGGCCAGCCACACACACTTGCTCGCCAGCCACCAGAGCCAGCCGTCCACCTGCCTGTCGGCTGCCTGAGCCCCACGCTGCCGGGGCCAGCTGCCTGCCCACCATGCACCCACTGCCTGCTCAAGCCCCATGCTGCCAGGGCCAGCCATCCTGAGCCGCCTGAGCCTCACGCTTTTGGGGCCAGCCGCCTGCCCACCAGCCTGAGCCACTCAAGCCCCATGCTTCTGGGGCCAGCCGCCCAAGCACTGCTCTGCTGGGGCCAGCCACATGAGCCCCACAAGTCCCGCAAGCTGGCTGACCGCTTGAGCCTCGCAAGCCCTGCAAGCTGCCCACCCGAGCGCCTCCCCTGCCCTTCCACAAAGCTAGGCGCTCCAGCCCCACATCTAACCCCATCCTCCTCGTCCTCCCCGTAACTGACACTCACTCTCATTTGCAGAAGGCATCCAGCTCCATGTGGGTCTTTGCCGGCTGCCTGCTTTTCATAGCAGCTCCACCAGGTCACCCACATAAACTCTCAGTGACTGAGAGCTGGAAGCAAAAGCTGGATCTTTCTTCAGGTGCAGGGGCATGATGTGGGGAGCTGGGTCACCTCACACCCCTCCAATTTGGGAAACCATGATGTAGACATAGCCAGTGAGTTGGAGGAGCTAACAAAGAGGGAACACCTAGTAACATTGATAGGTGAAGAAACTCAGCTTTGGTTGGTAAAGGAAAACAGATGAAAAAGGGTCATTTTGTTCTGTCCCTTCTTCCAGAGTGTGAAACTGCCATTTCAACATCATTTTGTGGCCCTTTTTAATACACTTTTTAAAGTAAAAAGAAGGAAATGAACAGAATGCCCCAATTTGTTAAAATAAAAGAACAGTAACTTTCAGCTTGGTTTAGGCAAGAAATTGCTGCTAGAAGGGCAGCTACATTTCTGAGGACCAATAAAAAGGCCAAAATCATAAGGGTGTTTTGTTTTTTGGGGTTTTTTTTTACCCCAAAGGCGAGGAAGGATCATTGTGATCACCAAGGTCTGACGTATATAAAATGTCATTCAATAATTATATCTCGACCCAAGCTCGTAGATGAACAAATGTATATCTTTTTTAAGAAAGAAAATCTAGTCATAATGCTGCAATTTTACATAGAGCCTTCATGTAAACAGTAAATATAGTCAAAAGAGTTGAGAAAAGGTCTTTATTACATTTTTCCTAATTTGTTCTATAGTTACAATAGGAACCATTTTTTTCACAGTGGAAAAGTACTTTGCTTAACATCTTATGCCAGCCATTATACTCTCTTTCTAATAATAATACATGATGTTCATGATACATCTTGTAAAAACAATAATGCATTAAAAGCACGCTCAATTAACTTGCACCTGATCTGCTGGTGGCCTGCTGATGGTCACGGCCAGCAGCAACAGGTCCCAAGCCTCTTGTCCCATTCCAGTGTCTATCATATTTGATAATCCAGCACCCCCTGTTCCCTGGAGGTGCTGGATAATAGAGCTTCTACTGTAAACCACTTCAGGGACTGAAGGCAATTAGTGCACTTTTCAAACTCATTGCAAATTTCAGGAACCTAAGATGTGCAATGCTAGTACATTAATACAAACGCAGCCATGGTTTATTGCTATATTATTCTGACATTTCTGATGTTCAAATTTGAATCTTTTCTTTGTAGTACATAAGAAAACTAGTCTGAAAATTTATTCTGTTCCTTTTCTTTTTAATCATTCAGGTTTTCTTTCTTCCACTAAGCAACACCATCCTCAGCTGTTTCAAAGACAATTCTATCTTTGCATGGGAATGTGATACTCTTCAGTGTAAATACCAGTTGCCAACTCCAATAGAAGGCTCTATGTTACATTATAAAGTCTTTGCTGTTACCAGGTAAATTGCAACTAAAATGATCGGAAAGAAAATATTACAGATCTTGTAGCAAACAATACAGATTTTTCTGTCCTTCTTAAATGTTTTGCCTAAGTGTTGAGCTGTAGTTTTTCATCTCTAAACTGGATACCAGAATTATTTCTTGAAGTCAAAATGCTAGTTTGTGAATTTTTCTTTCCTCCCCACCCCCAAAAAAAAGTATTTGTGTTTTCATACGGTAAAGCAGACCAGTCACTCACTAAAAAAATCTCTGTGTAGGGCTGCACAGTGCATTAAAGGTGAGGAGTTAACAAAATCACTTTTGGGTATCTGCTCTAAGAGAAAGCATATTGAGTACAAAGAAGAAAATGAAGTCAGAAGTGTATGAGGTCAGTCATACCATTTTCAGACCATCTTGGTTTGCATGCCAGCGACGAAAAGGTATTGCTGCCAAAATTACTTAGCTTTATAAGTAATTAAGCAGTATTGCCATTGCTGAGAACAGTGAGGTAGCTGGAGCAGTGATCCAAACATACTACTAGTAGTATAAAGTCTTATAAAACATTTTAGAAAGATGCACAACAGTATTGAGAAAATCATTATTCCATTGACACCTGTTTGTTTTTAGTTTGTAATAAATGAGTTAATGTTTCCCCATCCTTATGCAGCAAGTTATTTAAACTATTTGATATACCCATGAAAGGATATCACTCCTTTATTCTTGCTAATACCTTTCTAAAATATTCAACTGTACTTCAGGCCCCTACCTTTCTCTGCCAGTTGATCATGTTATTTTGTCTGAGAAAAGACTTTTAACTGCAGATCAAGCAAATTTTGGAATCTTAATTCTTCAAAATGTGGTGGTGATCAGTTGTACATGTTGAACATCTCTAGTCCAGCATCCTTGGTGCCAAATGAGAGAATTTGCCAGACCACAGGTGGTCAATATTATCTAGCAGCATTAACATCACTTACACTGCTTAGTAGGCTCTTAGAAGACATTTAGCAGTAAGTTACAGCTACATAATAATAAATGCTGAGAGCCAGGACTGGTAGCTGTAAACAAATTTTATGGGACTGCAGGAAACTTGGCCAGACCCATGATAAGTGGATATTCAGCTAACTAAAATCATGCTGCATTATGAAAGTTGCCAGATGAACTGAACTAGAGGTTCAACCTGTAGTATTTTGAACCCTTTTGTAGATTGCACTGTTCCTTGCTGAGTACAGCAGCACCAATTTGTACTGCAAATCCATGAGTGGAAAAGCAGCTGCTTTTTAATTTACACTGAAAGCGAAGTTTATAAGTATCCACTAAAAACCTACTTTTTACTTCAGGAGTTGTATCGATATTATATATTTTCAGTGCAATACAGCAGAAAGTATGATCTATTTGACTGATGATTTGTGAGTCTGGAAGATAACATAGTGCCCTACACTTGTAACTAGCAGTAGATTAGATTGGTTTGAAACCTGTTTCTGTTGCAGAGATGGCCGGGTGCTAATAACAGGAGGAAAATCAAATCATCTTCACATGTGGTGTCTTGAGTCAAAACAGCTGTTAAGAATAATCCAGATGCCCACAAAAGTACGAGCTGTTCGACATCTGGAATTCCTTCCTGATAGTTTTGATGGTGGTTCTAATCAGGTCAGTTGTGTAGGAAGTTTAAGAACTTAACTGAAATCACATACTGTCTGAGATTTGCTTTTCATAGTCTATATGCAGGAAAGCTACCACATTAAATATTTGTTCTGTTGTTGCTTCAGTTTTTATTTCAGAATTTTGAATTCATCATGTGCTTTTCTGTTTTGCATTAAGAGTAACTTATTTAGATCTCCGTTATTTCTAGGTTCTTGGAGTGCTAAGTCAAGATAATATTATGAGATTTATCAATATACAGACATGTAAACTTTTGTTTGACATTGGAAGTCATGAGGATGGAATCAGCACAGCAGCTATTAGCCCAAATGGACGGTATATTGCATCAATAATGGAAAATGGTAGCCTCAGCATATACAGTGTCCAGGCTTTAACTCAGGAAGTAAATAAGGTAGAGTTGTAAGTAAAGTAAATCACAAAAACAGCCTTAACATACCAATAAAAGTCCATATCACCACCCAAAAAGATTAATACTGAGAACACAATTTGTCACTGATTTATGTTATGTTGTAAGTATGTCATATGGGATGCAAGATAAATAATACAGGGATTCGAGACCGTCCTTTGTGGTTACTCCTTTCTGTTATGCAAATTGTGTTTTTTATAAATATTTAATCATGTTCCTTCTTCTTGTTTTTCTGTATTTCTCACAGCAATGTTGTCTGTGCTTACCTTTTTATCAGCTTGGCTTTAATCTTGCAGCTTTTTGACCAAGTATTCTCAATTTGTTCCTCAGGCCTTGGAAGTCATGATTATAAAACAATCATATAATTAGTCCCTTATGTAAATAATACATATTCTAAAGACCTGCTATTATTTTATTAAGAAAATAACTTCTGTATGGAAACATAAAGGTAGACAAAGTTTTGTAAATCCAGAATGCTCTATATCAATCATCAAAGATTAAAAGTAAAGATATTGCTGAGTAATAAAGGAGTTGAGCACAGGACTTTAAATCAAGTGACCTTAGTTCCATTCTCAACTTAAATGCTAAATTGGCACAGGAATTTTGGGCAATTTACTTAACAACTTTGTTACTCACTTTTCCTTATATTTAACATGGAAATAATATACACTCCACAGAGGTCTTGTGCAAATGTTTATTTGTATAGTACTCTGAAGTGCAAAATAATTTAGTAACATTCAAGCATACACTGAAGTAATTTATTTTAAACACAGAAAAATTCATATATGTTGGTCAAATCACATACTAATTTGTGTCCTTATACATCTAATTCAAAAGGTACATTGTTTCTGGTTGAGACAACATTTGAAAATCATGGTTAAGCTAAAACCTAAAAAATTGGCTTGTAACATACCTTGTTAAGTGAGTGAAAATTAAACACACTTATCACGTATGTTTGGATTTTGGTTTACGCTGGGTGTCTCATCACGTCATGTTTTATAACAAATATATTTCAGCATTGGTCATCAACTAAAAAGCACTAGGTGTAACATAAAGTGTGGTTCTCATTATATAGATAGGGGTTATAAAATGTTTTTTCTTACAATATCATAAGGTGTTAACTGTTTCATTCTTATTTGATGCCAGCCACCACCACCCTTGGTTAAGGTAGTTGAAGATCTGTCGAAAAGCAAGTTGGGAGCAAGTAATCTTACAATGAGAGTAACATCAGGAAGGTGGGAGAGGGCTTGGAAATCAAAGGGAAATAAAACTCAAACTAGAGTGTTAAAACCACAAGTGAATTCGTCACTTGAAAATAAAGAGGTAAGAGCAAATTGTAAATACTGGAAATGTTTCACTTCTTTTATCTGCAGTATTTGATTGTCATTGCCAGAAAGATTCTCCATTGGCCATTTCCCCAACAATTAACTTTTCTATATTCAAATGTTTGTTATATCTTCAATGTCTAACCAATGCACTCTTTGCACTTTTTGTCTTCCTTACACATCTTTGCTGTAGGGCTTTCCTATTATAATTGTTAATTAATTTTATTTCTAAACTGTTTCCAAAAGGTTTCATTTAGTTTGTTATCTAGATATTTTCTTATTGTTACTTTCTGTTACCTCTGTTTATTTTCTTTATCCAACTACCTTGTCAATTCTTTATTCTTATCTTAAATCTCATGTGTAGCCTTGTTACAAAAATAATAATTACAGCAAAAGGCATTCATTGTTGAATTTTATTTATGGGTACACTTAAAACTTATGGTCACATTCTGACTTTATTGGTAACTTAATCATGTATATATTTGGACTTCTGAGGCAGTGTCCCTCAACCTCTTCCATGAGTCTGATTTGTCTTGTGTACCCCCAAGTTTCACCTTACTTAAAAACTAGTTGCTTACAATATCAGATATAAAAATTCACAAGTGTCACAGCACACTATTGCTGCAGATTGGTTATATTCTAATTTTCCCTTGTAATTATAAAATAGGTCAATTGGAATATGAATATTGTATTTACGTTTTAGTGCATGATATATAGAGCAGTATGAACAAGTCATTGTATGAAATTTTAGTTTGGGCTGATTTTGCTAGTGCTTTCTATGTAACTGCTTGTAAAACTAGGCAGTTTTCTAGATGAATAGCTGTACCTCCATGGACCCCCCTGGGTATATGTATCTTTGGTTGAGAACCATTGATTTAGGGTCTGAACCAACCCAAGCTGAATCAGTGTGAGTCTTTGCTTTGAGTTTTGTAGGTATTGAATGAAGCCTTTAATTTGTATTTTGCTGCAAAATGGCTACAATACTATAGCATGTATTACTATAATTAAAATCCTTGTTACAATAGGAGTTGCTAGCGGCTGATAAAGTTGAATTCCTGTTTCTGTTATAGCCTCTCTCTTCCATATGCTTTTAATTTTCTGAGAATATCATTTTCCGTGCTTTTTCCTCTACTCAAAATATTTTTTAAGCCTGAGCACAGTAGGGTCTATCATTTTTAAATGAACTTAAGCAGCAGTACTTCCCCAGAGGGTCTGACTAGAGATTTTACTCTTGGATATGCGAACTATGTTTTGTTAGAGACCTTGGGAAACTTAAATCAACACAAAAAAGGCAAGATTAACAGAGATTGATTTGGTATTTTTAAAGTAATGTTTTCAAGTAATAGTACTTCACATTTTCTGACACCTTTTGATCTGAAAATCTCAAACTGTTTAAACTAGTAAGCTTCACAGTCCCCTGTTTCTCTGAGCTAGGTTATGGTTCACCAGATGTGTTTACTGATACACAGAAAAGGCAAACTTACACAGGGATGATCCATTTTCATTAGGTATGTTGTGATTTTTTGTTTATATTAACTTTCGCATAGTGCCTAAAGATTGGGATAGGACAGTTACTCAAGAAAGCTAAATAAACACATGACTTGCCAAGAGCTACCTGATGAAGTTGGGAATAGAAGTTGGGGACCTGATACGTAGTCCTGGGTTCCGGCCATGATAAATTAATATTTAAAAAAGAAAATCACATGCCCCCCACCAACAATGTCTACAATTCTATGAATAAGAAACAGAGATTGGTTTTTGTCCTCATATTCTTCAAAATTATTATTTGTTTCCTATTTCGTAGAATGAGTTGCCAGATGGACTAAACAAAAAACGTCTACAAGCCTTACTGAAAGGATTTGGAGAATATCCAGCAAAATACCGGTGGGTGTGGGGGTGGGTGGGCATGTATACATATGTGCAGGCGTGTTGGAACAATTTTTAGAGAGAGGGTGCTGAGAGCCATTGAACCAATCTGTAAACCTTGTATACAATAGGAAACACTTCAAGCCAAGGGGTGGGGTGCTGCTGCAGTACCCCCAGTTCCTGCACGTACGCACGTGTGCATATGCATGCAAGTTTAAAATCTCTTTTACCATACTAATTTAAGAAAGGGAATTTTCTGTGCTAAATCTGCATTTTATTTGCAGGATGTTTGTTTGGCGTGCCTTACTACAACTTCCTGAAAATCACTTAGCATTTAGTAGCCTAATAGATAAAGGTATCCATTCTGCATTTGTGCACCTACAGGATGACTACCCTATGAAAAGTAGGAAACTCTTGAGAGTCTTACAAAGGTAAATTTATGTGAATGTTCACTGAACTTAACCCTTGTTACTGGGACATTCTTTAGGGAAGGATGGTTTATTTTGCAAAAAGTAAGACCAACATAAAGCAGCACCTTCTTATTACACCAAACACATTATTATTATTTAGCAATTTTCTGGCTATGCTTTATGACTATAGATGCTTTGTTTATAAAAATATTTCCTGTTTTTGCTACAAGAGAGTTAATTGTCCCCTACTCTTCAGCTTGCTTGTACGTAGATTGCCATAATGTTCCTTAGTATACTTCAGTGCTATTTAAAATAATAACCTTCAGCTGCCTTATTGCATTTTTGTGCTGTGATAACCTGGCAGGGCTGTCATATTCCAGGTGGAGTCAAGGTTTTTTTATTTAGAGGATCTTCAGACCGTCCAAAGATGCCTGCACCTTGTGTGTAACGTTACATAGTTCTACATGTAAACATCACCAAAAGTGTTCCGTGCAAGTTTGGCTGTTAATTCCATCCAAAAAAAGTGAAAATAACATAGGCTTTATTAAACTTACACAAGAGAGAAAAAAAGTCAAACTGAGGATTTTCCTATGCTAAATTCAACCTGTTCTGTGCTAGAGTTTAACAAGAGCTGTAATAATAGTTGTGTGCTAAAATTTCTAGGAACAGCAGAGTACATCTCGGACACTGAGGAGCTAACTCTGCAATTCCCTATTTGTGAGGCTACTCAAGACCAGTGGTATTTCAGTGCATTTTTAAAAAAGGGTTGACAGCAATATCTGTTTTATAATTACTGTTTGAAGCAAGCCACACATGCTTCTTCTAATGAGCAGGTATTTTATAAGTACTTGTTTGCTTTCATATACAGGACATTATCTGCTTTAGCTCACTGGTCTGCTATCTTTGGTGAGACACCGTATATCCCTCTGCTAGCATTCCCCTTTGTAAAATTGTTCCAGAACAACCAACTAATCTGCTTTGAAGTTGTTGCCACTGTAATAGGTAAGCAAGGATTGTTACCACACATTTAACTTACCTAACTGCCCCAATTTGCTTAGCTTGAAACAAAATTATGTGCATAGGTTCTTTCAGGTCACTGAGGCATTTGTGAACAACAAGAAGTCCTGTGGAACCTTAGAGACTAACAAATATTTTGGAGTATCAGCTTTCGTGAGCAAAGACCCGCTTCATCAGATGTATGAGTGGGGGCGGTTCCAGAGGGGTATTTAAAGAGGGGGGTCCCAGTAAAAGGGAGGGCCAGAGCTGACAAGGTCTATTCAGCAAGGTGGAAATGGCCCATTATCAGTAGTATGTATCAAAAGAGGGAAAAATCAAGTCAGATCAGACAGGGGGATATGACCCATTGAGGCATTTGTGTGCTGTTTTTTAAACATATATAAAAAGCATCCTCCAGGAAATAAAATAAAATGTAGATCTTGGGGCGGGGAAGTACTTAACACAATTTAACTTCCTTACATTGACTTCTAACAGGCATCTTCATCAGTTTTTCTAATCAGTATATTTAAAGTCTAGTCGGTGAAAGAATACTTGTCCAATACAATCTTGCTGTCATGTTAAGCCTTTAAATCCAGACCTGAGATCTGTAGATACGGTAGTCAAAAGAAAAACATCTGTCTCGGTTTAAAGGTTTATTATACTAAGCTGAAGTTATCATTTGATTACGACAGCTTAGCATTTAATAGCTTGGCTTCTGAAGAAAAATTGTAAATTTAAATATCTTCCACTGAAATTAGTCATTGCAGCTGCTGCAAAGTGCTTGTATTGCTACCTTGCAGAACAATCCATTGTTGCAAACACATAGTTTGGTTGCAAAATAAGTGCCCATATCTGGTCCTAACACGTTAAATATATTTTGATGCTCAGTGACCCAGCCCCAAGACCTCATTACAGTGAGATTAAAAACATCATCTATGAATTGAGAATATAAGAATGGCCATGCTGGGTCAGACCAACGGTCAATATACCCCAGTATCCTTAATTTTGACTGTGGCTAGTCCAAGATGCTGCAGAGGGAATGAACAGAATAGACAATTTTTGAGTGTACTAACTCCTGTCATCCAGTCCCAGATTCTGACAATTGGAAGTTTAGGGACATCTGGAGCATGAGGCTGCATGTGTGACCATCTTAGCTAATAGCCATTGATTTGACCTTTCTTCTGTAAACTTACCTAATTCTTTTTGGAATCCATTTCTACTTGGCCTTCAAAACATTCCATGGCAGCAAGTTCTACAGGTTGCCTGTGTGCTGTGTGAAGAAGTACATGCATACATTGGATAACCGATGTATGTACAATGTATTAACAGATATTATACAAGTCAACTCTGCTGAGTCTGCAGATTATAGAATGCTGAATTTATAGGTACTGTAATGTAACTATACAAGTCAAAGTGGAAGGAACATCATTTGAAAAGTAAGGGGATTACAGTAATGTGCCATCCCTCAGTGTCAGAGTGATTAAGCTGTAAGTGGTTTGTTTTATTCCTTTTTGTAGTTAATTGGTGTCAACACTGGTTTGAGTATTTTCCTAATCCTCCAGTCAATATTCTTAGTATGGTGGAAAATATCTTGGCACATCAAGACAAAGAGTTGCTTCAACATTTAATAAACTACAATGTGACTTCGCAGGTAAAACTCCAACCTAGCTTCATGGTTTATAGATAACTGTTCATAAATGGCAGTGTCGAGATGCCTCATTTTAGTTTAAACATATATTTGTTCATTGAATGAATTAAGAGTAAATGCGTACTTACAGGAGTATAAAGAACATATGATCATTTGCCTTACACATGCTTTTGTAGGGCTTAAAGCAGCCCTTTCTTGCAAGTGTATGAATGCAGAAATCTGTCAGGGAAAATTATAAATCAATTTTTATATAACTTTGTCTTGATTTTTAAAATACACATCTGTTGTGACTGAATTCAGTATACAGGTGCAGTAACATAACACAGATGTGCAATTAAGTTAAAATGTATAATTAATGCGTATATTATCTACTTACTAAGTACCTCTAATTTGAAAAATTATACAGCTATCTTTGAGTAAATAATGAAAGAAAAAAGTGGAAAAAAAAAAGAGAGAAGTAAAAATAAGGTTATATAAAGCATATTTAATTCATCAACTGCAGATGGTGAGGACCTTTTCTTCATATATTTTGGTATAGTTTCCAATATTTTCTATATTTACAAATACATAATATTTCAGCATCAGACATCCTATACATTCAGATTTGTCTTTTGTAATTTTATGGTGGGGAATGGGAAGCTCTACTAATGGATTGTTTTATTAATTTTCCCAATTAATTTAGCTATATGCCTGGCCTCTTCTAGAAACATTGTTCTCTGAGGTTCTAACAAGGGAAGAATGGCTGAAAGTATTTGATAATATCTTTTCCAACCATCCTTCATACTTACTCATGATGGTTGCTGCCTATATTGTATGTTCCAGAGCTCCTTTGCTTCACTGTCATCAAACAGAGGACTTTGAGGTAAACATCTTACGTAAGCCAGACTCTTGCATCCTATATTTGGAAGTTGCAGCTGAATGTTAGTTATACTGTTCCTGTTTGAGCAGTATCCATTAATATCGTATATATTTCCTGTGGAATTAATAAAATAGTAATCAATTTCCTGCACTTCATTTTATTGGCAGAGAGGAACATAAGGAAACTTAAGAGACTGCAGACACTTTTTGTGTGTTTTACTGCCAAGGAAATTTAAAAAAAAAAATGGAAAAATCTTTGCTTAGCATTTGGAATAAAGGGAGTAGAGTGGAGCAAGTTCTTTCAAGACAATGGTTTGGTTTAAGTCAGTTCAGCCATTATGTATGTATTTATGTACTGATTAGTAGTGCAAGAATAGTATTTTCTTTTTGATCAGCTTTTAGCTAATAAAATTGACAAATATATTTATCTACCTGTTGGGTAAACATAGTGGCTGTGTCTACACTTGTACTCTTCTTTTGAAAGAGGAATGCAAATGAGGGAAATTGAAAATGCAAATGAGGCCCTGATTTACACATCTTGTGCTTCATTTGCATAACTTCTTTTCAGAAGAGATTCTTTTGAAAAAAAATGCAGTGTAGACAGGGCACTTTTGAAAATAAACCCCATCTTTGAAAGAACTGTTCCTCATGAACCAAAATAGGAAAAAGGATTCTTTCGAAGATGAGGTTTATTTTCAAAAGAGCCACTTCTACTCTGCTTTTTTTCTTTGAAAGAATCTTTTCTGAAAAGAGATTATGCAAATGAGGCATGAAACAGGTAAATCTGTGCGTTATTTGCATTTTCGATGTCCCTCATTTGTATTCCTCTTTCGAAAGAGGAGTGTAAGTTTAGGCACAGCCAGTGAGTTTTTGAACTTTTTGTAGGATTTAAAATGAAAATCTTTCTCTTTCAGTATTTCTTCCATCATCGCAACAACCTGGATATTAATGTTGTGATCAAAGAAGCCTATCATTTTATGGAAGCTACCCCAGCAGATATCCATCCACAGCATATGCTTGAAGACTTCATACCACTCACAAAGGGCCAGTATCCAATATTTAATAAATACCCCAAGTTTATTGTGGACTATCAAACACAGGAGCGAGAGAGGATCAGACAGGATGAAATAGAATACTTACGAGAAAGGTATTTACTGGAAAATAAACGGAAACCTTAAAATTGGGAGGGGCAGATATCTTGGATTTATTGGCAACTAGAGCTCTCATAAAGGCTAGGGTTACCAATTTTCTGATTGCACAATACCAAACATCCTTGCCTTGTCCCACCTATTCGCTAAAGTTCTGCCCCTGCTCACTCCATCGTCCCTCCCCCTCTGTCCCTCAGTCTCCCCCAGTCTTGCTCATTTGCTCATTGTAACTGGGCTGGAGCAGAAGGTTTTGGCTGCAGGCTCAGGGATGGGCCCAGAAATGAGGAGATCAGATTGTGGCAGGAAGCTCCAGGGTGGGGAGGGGAGGGAGTTGGGAGAGGGAAGGCTCTGGGTGAGAGCTGGGGATGAGCATTTTGCAGTGCAGGAGAAGGCCCATGGTTGCGGAGAATGGGACATGGGAAAGGGGTGTTAGCTCAAGGAGGGAGTTTGGGTGTGGAATAGGGGTTGGAGTGTGGGCTTTAAGTGGCGCTTGCCTCAGACAGCTCCTGGGAAGTAGCCACCTCTGGCTCTTAGGCATAGGCACAACGAGACAGCTCTGTGCACTGCCAGACCCTCCCCCTGCAGCTCCCGTTGGTTGTTTCGCAGCTAATAGAAGCTATGGAGCCAGTGCTTTGGGCAGGGGCAGCAGGCGGCGGCCTCGTGGCCACTCCAACACCAACGAGTCAGAGGAACATGTCTGCTGCTTCCCAGGAGCTAGGCAGGGAGCCTGCCGGCCCTGTGCCAACTGGACTTTTAATAGTTGGTCAACAAAAACAAGAGATCTAGCAACTCTAATCAAAATTAGGGAAAGAGAAATGTTTGAAATTGGGAAAGGACAGAAAAAGTAGATTTGCACTTTAACTTTTGATATGTCTTGGTTTGGCCTATTGGATTTCTTAATTAGATTAGTCAGCATTAATTGCTGAAATAATATTAAGCTTAAAAATTAACTTGTTGGTTAGTGCTCTGAAAAGCCAAAGTTTCCAACTTCAGTGCTTGAAGTCAGGCATCTAAATCCACCTTAAGGTGGCAAAGTAAAAGTGATCTGACTTTCAGAGATATTGAGAATTCCCCCCATCATTCACTGAAGTCAGTGGAAACTGGATGATTGCTTGAGTAGCTAAAAGTCTGCAACAGTTTGGGATGTGCTAGTATCTATTATGGCTCTTGAAGATGCTATGTAAACCAATCAGCTTCATCCTGTTATCAGAATTCTCATTTTCTATTGTACATTACTATTTTTTGTGCTTTGGCCACTTTACTTGAGAAGACATGATCCAAACTGCTTGATCACTGGGCAATTTGAGCACATTCATAGCTTTTATAATAAATTTTAATACTATTTCAGTAATAGGACCAGCAGTTTTTACTACTGAATAATTTCTTGAAATCTATTTTGCTTTCTTGGCAATACATAAAAATGTATACAGACAATTAGTTCACGAAATAGAAGCTAAAGCATTACAGCGAAAAGTAGACGATGAGGCTTGGTATCGGAAGCAAGAACTGCTTTGTGAGGCTGAAGAACAAAGGAGAAAAATTTTAATGCAAGAAGAGGAAAAACTGGCAGTTCAAAGACAGAGGTAGTAGTAGTACGAACCGTGGTTACAGCACCGTGCTATTAAATCTTTTATCCTAAATAGTGACAGAGATGGCCACTATTTTATTCAAATTGTAGTGTGGGAAAGCAGTGTGGTATAGAGGGTAGGGAATTAGGCTGGCTCTGCCATTGATTTGCTGTATGACCTTGGGCACATGACTTATGTTTCCAGTCCCTTTTCTCTTCCCTCAGAGAGCTTGCTGCCTCTGCCTCTTTTGATTATTTTTCACTGTGTTTGTACAATGGAGCTTCAAGTTCAGCTGGTGCCTTTAGATGTTACTGTGATAGATGTTTGTGGTAGTAATGAGGGTGCACAGTCTCAAATTTCCATTGGAATTTAGATGTTTTGTTTTAATTACCTATCAAGTCCAAATTTATAATGTAGAAAGAAGCTATAAACTTGGGGATTATAAATTGTGAGGGGGAATTTTTTTAATTAATAAAATTTATAGATTCTTTTTTTAATGGTTTGTTGGGGCTTACAGGAGTTAAGGTACTTTCCATATCTACTAATGAAAGAGGAGTACGATTCTGGTCAAACGGTGGTATGATAATTGTGTGAAATTCTTCCAACAAACTAAAGTGTTTTTTTTCTTTGTTTTTTTCTTATTGACACTAATAGCAATAGAATCGATAGACATTTTGTGGGAAATGGGGCAGAGTGCCACTCTAGATTTAAAGTTTTCTTATAATTGCAGTTTTTATTTCCAACGCAAAACAGTTATGTCAAGTGTTTGCATTTAGAGAGAGTAGTTTGTGACAGGTGATGTTTAACTATTATAGACAATTGCACTTTTCAGTGGTTGCCTTGTTCTGGTAGAGGTTTATTTGCTCCTTTTGTTTTTTTAAATTAAAAGACTAGTGGCTGTGAAGAGAGAATTAAAAGTAAAGGAGCTCCAGCTATTGGATGCTGCAAGAAGGCGTTTCTTGAGATATCAGCAGGATCAGCGTCAAATGGAGCTAAAACGTCTGGATGATGAAATTGCAAGAAAGGTTTGTTTTCCTCATCTAAGCAATTTCCTCGAGTGTTTATTAAGAGAATTACAAAAGAGTCATAACTTATAGTTAGTTTCATTACCTATAGCATATTTTGTGAAAGAAGTTGTGTTTAGCCCAAGTTAGGCTATTATCTAGTTCATTGATACATAGTTTTGACACTTGCTGCTGTTCACAGTTTACTTAAATTAGCAAAATTTTCCTTAGGGAAGCCAAAGTGAGCTAAATGTTGGGATTGTTGAAAACATAAGTGAGCTCCCTACAATTCTAAAGCTAATAAGTGCAATATTTGTGCATGTGCACAGTAAAATGAAAGAAAAGATGACCACAAGGGCAAAATAGCTGTACCATTTTGGGGTTTTTACATGCGTATTTCTTTCCTCTAGGTGTCCATGAGAGAGCGAGAAACTGCTGCTACTCTTCAAGATGTAGAAGTACGGCAAATGGAACTTGAATCCCAAAGACAGCTTTTTGAACAGGTATGTGACAAGGAATCACATACCCTCTCTTGGATATTTTTCTATTTTTTTAATTCTTTTTTTTTAAACTTGTGTACAGAAAAAACAAATTATACATAAACTTCTCAAATATATTAACCATTTGATACCTAACATTAGCAGTACGTGAAATACAGAAACATAGATATTATGAATGTTTCAAATATAAACAAAGTATTTTTATTACATAATTTACAAGCAAACAACATTTGTTGATAAAAAATCCAACTCATTAAATTATTGAAATAAGATAAAGAATAGAAGCAAAGTTCAGAGCAGAGCAATAGAGACTGGGAGGAAAGGAAGTAGGTAGAAAGGATGTCAAGGCAAAAGTGGTGAGTACCATTCATTTAACAGGATCATTCAGATACTTCCAGGAAAACGTCCCATGTTTCTGAGTTTTTTTCCTGAATGTTTGTTATGGTACGCAATTCCTGCTGTGATGGCCAAGTTTACAGTGTCAGTGCTCCAGCCATCAAATGCTAGTCATTTTTTGGATTTCCATTTCTGTAGTACTAATCTTTAAGCAGTTGTAAGTGCTGTACTGAGCCAAAGTTTTTTTCTTAGATTTATTCAGCTTCCAATCAACATACATGCAGGTTACTGTTACCTATTTTGCTTGTAATACAATTTTATTTTATAGGAAAAAAATAACTATGCAATTAAGTTTTCCCCAAAACATACATGCAGAGGAGCATTTTCAGAACATATAGGGTTAAGTTTGCACCTGCTGAATCACAGTGCAACATTTTTCTGACTTAGCAAAACCTGCTTGAATATTTGGAGTGGGATCCAGTATGTCCTCCATGCACTTTTTCTGTTGGATTAGTCCAATTTTTATTTCATGCAGCTTATAACAACTGCTATATTTTAATGCGCATCTATGCACACAGGTGAAGAAGAGTACTGAGGAACAATTTGCCATCAGAAATGAGCCTGTAAAAGAAATGCTGTTCCTCTCTGCAACTCCTTTGTTAGTCTGTAATAACCTGAAGCAAACAGTGTAATGAATAGATTTTGTTCAGCTGTGGCAGAACTAAAAATGTTGACTTGTCAATACCATTATTAAGAAAAAGGGATGGGTAAATGTTTATGGAAGAGAGGTTTTTCTTTCAAAATGTCTTCATTAATACTGTTTATAAAGCAGTTTCTATTTTGCACTCTTTCTGTAAAAATTAAGAACTGAACTGGGTTTTACTACTTAAAGATAGAAAGTCAGTTTCACATAAGAAGCAGCTTCCAACCTGTTGAAAAATGCTGCTGTGAGTGGTAGCTTTAGAAATGCCAACTTAAGTTTCAGAGAATGAGACAAGTTTTCAAAAACCCACCTGTGCTCACCATAACACATGCAAAGCCCAACTTGCATGCACAAAAGTGGATTTAAATCTGGCCACTTATTTTCAAGTGAATCTTCATGTCTCATTTATGTGATTAAAAAATGCTTCTTGCCATATGAAGTTTTAAAATCTGTGCTGAGCATAAAATGGTTAACTGTCTTCTATGGGTTCACTTTTATTAAATATATAGTCAGCTGCAGCACTGGCATTGTGGCCGTGCAACACAAACTAGTCTAAACCTATTTATACACTGTGTCTCTAAAGACAGCAGTTTAAGGAGTTAGTCTTATAACACGGCCTTCAGGACAAAGGGGTAATGCTTATTTTATTTAATTAACATTACTGAGAGTCAGGATTTCATTTAGATTTGATTTCTAGCTGTGCTACTGTCTTGTATTGCTGTTAGCAAATCATTTAATTTCTCTGTGCCCTAAATTACCAGTGGGAAACTGTATGATAATATCATTATCTAACATTGGTGCTGTGAAACTTAATTCAAATTTGAGAACCTTGAGAAAAGGTACTATAGATGAACTGTTTTTACAATGGCTCTGGTTCAGTATGATGATGTTTCAGTTTTACATTGGGTAGCTCTGCTGTAGTCCATTAAATGGAGTTACGACAACATAAAACCATAGAACTACTGTGGCAATTCAGGCTCACTATATTTTAATATAGAATGGATAAAACATTCTGTGGGAAGAGATATCCTTGGATATGTTTGTTTCAGCAGAAAGGCTTATAATATGAAAAAGCCATAATTACCTTTAATGTATAGTACTAGCTTAAACATATTTTTATGCATAACTGTTTTTACAGCAACTTGTCAAAGATCAAGAGACAATGACGCAGGAAGTGAAAGGAGAGATAGATGCCAGTAGAAGAAAGGCTGATCTTGAAGAACATCTAGTTCAGAGGTTGATAGAAAATGATCAGGATGGGGAGTGTAAAGCTCAACTGGTAAGAAAATGGACTTAACTTGTATATTTGGAAGGAATGCCTCTTCCTGCAAACAAGTATGAAAATCTTTAAAAGAAAAAGAATCCTCATTTTTTCCAGACTATTTTTACCACATTTTGACCTTATATGCAGAATCCCACTTTTAAGTGCTATTCAGGCAGTAGGAATATATTGAAGTGCTGCTAGGCATGGCTTGAATGAAAGCCATTCTTTGTGTTCCCAAAGATTGGAAGATGTGAGAATTGGCATGATCCTTCTAGTAGAGAGGTCTGCAACCTCCAGCATGTGTGCCAAGATAGGCACGCAAGCTGATTTTTCATCGGCATGTGAGGTGGGAATTCAGTGCCACCCCTCCTCCCCCATGCACCTGGGAGCTTGCTCAAAGCCTGTAGATTAACAAAAGGTCAGCTAATGCTACCATCCAGTACCTAAACGGGTAAACCTCTGCATCTTTACTTGTTAATGGAGCTGTTGTAAGTAGGACTATTAGTAACTTTAAAAAGTATCACTGGCACTCAGACGTACATAGACGTCAAAAGGTCAAATTTTGGCACTCTGCCTCTGAAAGGTTGCTGACCCCTGTTCTAGTAGATGTTACTGGTTCCAAGTTAATTTTTTCTGGTCATTAATGTTGGCCACATTGGGGAGTTGGTTTAATTGTGGCTGCAGTTGACCGTAGGTAAAAATGCTAGTATTTAGGTATCTGACTTCATTGTACTTGCAACTCAGGTAAATTTTCTAAATGTTAGGAAAATGGCACCCATAAAATATTAGAGGTTCAGTTGAAGCTTCTTCAAGATATGTGCCACATATATATGAGAAGATTGTAGTGATAAGAGATACATAAAGAGAGCGTCCTACAAAGAAACAATTTGCTGTAGTACGGCAATACTCCTCTTAAGCCTATTGCTGGTAAAGTCCTTTAACAATGACACTGAAATCAAGTTAAGGTTGAATGGAGAAGGTTATTAATTATCTGTAAAAGGATAGTGTCCTGAAGTTGATCACTTTTTCTTAGCTGGCTGAAGAAAGCTTAGCAAAAGCTGATCAGAAGTGCATCGACACAGATTGGAGAATACAAGCCTTGCATAAACAAAGATGTGATGATCTAGACCGTGAGGCATATTATGAAGAGATAGCTAAACTTCTTCATGACAACAGAGTAAAAGAAGCAGAGCTGCTGAAAGCAATGAAGGAAGAGGAAAATAAAAGGGTAAGCATGTTTTTGCATTTTTGAGGAGATGACATACAAAAGGGTGTGGCTGCAGCAGAGTATAGAATGAAGAATCAAAAGGTTTTTACCAAAAGTATTCCCTAAAACTCATTTTCACCCAATTGTCTGTCCACTAATTTTGCTGGTCAACTAACCGTATGTAGCTAGACTGAATTTTTTTTCTAGTCTAGGCCCAGAAAAATATTTTACTTCCATTTAGCTGCTTCAAAAAGCCCCCCATGCCCTCCCGGTGAGCATCAGCAAAAGCTCTTCTCAAAAGTAGAAAACATTAACTCTGCATTTTATAGCACTTATTTGTGTTAAACTAATGGTGGGGATGTAAATTTTTAAATCATTCCAGTGGCTTTTTCTGTGAAGCTTTCCTTCTGCATGCTGCAGTTTTATTGAAAATGTACTGAAATGTGTCTGTTGTATAGTGGGAGAAAGTTACAGAGAAAAGTGCTCAACTGGAAGCAGAGCAGCTAGCTGCTGCTGCTTTAGATGCACAGCGAAAGCAGTTCTTAGAAGATGAAATGAATGATGCAATAGAACTGGCTGAAAAGCTACAAAGCGAAGATGGCTATTTTGGTGAGTGTATAATATAGTACTTTCATCGTCAATGTAAATAACATGGATAGTACACGAAATCATCTATGTAAATATTTTAACCAATATCATAAAAATGTAGGTCTAGAAGGGACCTCAGTAGTTTGTCCCAGAGAGTCCCCTATACTGAGGTAGGGCTAAGTATTATCTAAATTCTAGATGATGCTGACAGTGGTGATTTCCCATGATATGATAAATTATTTTACATAAATATATAAGAACTTTTTCTACAAGTTTTACTTCTTCCATCCCAGCATGAGGTTATTTTCAGACAAAAGAATTAGCACTGTTTCCTTCTCTTACCATTAATACTGTTTCAATTTGATTCTTCACTTTTCCATCTTCTCTTACTGCTTATTGTGATGTGACAGGGACTGATCGTACTGCCTAGAATGAAGTTTCTGTAGCATAGTCTACATATAGTTAGAGAACACAAACAATACCAGAGTGCTCATTTTGCCATTGTTCCTCCTCACGAGAGAGAGAGAGAGTGTGTGTGTGTGTATATACACCACTATATCTTTCCTTTGCTACTGGAGTTTTGTAAACACTTAGAAAATATCTGTTAAATCAACTAATCCTAAATCAAAGTGGGATTCTTCCCTATGGTTTATTTTATACATTCAACTTTGCTCAGCAAGATAAAGCTGAAAAGTTTTTGTGTGTGTGTGTGTGAGAGAGAGAGAGAGAGAGAATGACTTTTGTTTTAAGTAATTTGTAGAGGCTCTCTAAACTGGTATGATAGAGTAGTGGTTTTCAACCAGTGTGCCGGGAGGCAGCTGAAATGCTGCTTCCTGGCCCAAATCAACTGGCAGGCAGCCTGCCCCCCTCTCCCTGCTGTGGCAATGGGGAGGGAGAGAGGTTGGGCAGGAGCCTGTTGGAGAGGGTACACAGTTTAAATGCTTCTTACTGGCTCCAGTGAGTTGGTTGGAAGGAGAGCCTGCTTTCAGTGGTTACTGGTTTACTCAACATCCTTAGCAGGGCGCTGAGCAGATTTTGAAAATGTGTTTGTGCTAAGAGGGTGTATTCTATGGTTGATTTGAAACGTTGCGTTTGAGCATGGTTAGCTTTTTGTATGCACTACTATATTGCAAACCTCTCTAGTAAGACTGTAACCATAGTAAATGTAAATAAAGGTGATGTTTATGAGCAATCAATTCAGATGAAAAGGGTGAGTGTGGCATGGAATTATTTATCTCACTGAAGTGTGCGATGTTACTGAAAAGACTGGGAACCACTTTGGTAGAACACTGTTTAAATATTATCTCCAAGCATTGTTGTAAAATGTTATTTCTTCCTTTGCTGTTTACAAAACTTGAAAAAGAAACACCAACAAACTAAAATGACAAGCCCCACCCCTTATTACCATCTACACACACTCTCTCCCCCCACCCCCACCCCCGCTTTGTGTCTGTCTGCCTAAGTGGGGCCACAAGGGTAACTTGTTGGAAGTGCCTAATTCACGTAATGTGAACTAAATGGCAATTTTCTTTGTCTTCTTACTCAAGATGCCACACTCTAAGACAGCAAGTCCTACTATACAGTATTTCACCTGTTTCTTAATGGCCCTTTTGTCAACAGCTTAGTCACTCATATTTTTAAAAATATTGCATTGTGAGCCTATATTTTCTGCAAATCAAAATTTAGTAAAAATGCGTGGTCGTGGCCCCACAAACTAATGATTTTTGGTTAGAGATTGTCTGGTCCCTACTTACCTGGAGCTTCCTGCATGCTTAATCTCAAGCCACGTCTTCACAGTTAGTGACAACATGGTAAGTGCCAGCGTGCAAATCTACAGTGTCACCTTGCTGTGCAGCAGTGTCTCATGTGAACACTGGACTGGCTCAGTGGAAATCCCAGAGTGCAGCCTAGCATACAATGCTTTCTTCAGGTTGAACCTCTCTAGTCTGGCATGCTCTTGTTCAGCAACATCCGTAATCCAGCATGAATTTAATTAGCTGGATGACCGCTTTTCATGGGTATGGCTTAGTTTCACGTGGTCCCATAAAGTTTGTTTACAGCCACCGGTACTGGTTCTCAGTGTTCAGAGCTGTTATTTAGCTGTAATTGACCCCTAAATGGCTGTGTCTGCACTAGCCAAAAACTTTGAAATGGCCATGCAAATGGCCATTTCGAAGTTTACTAATGAAGCGCTGAAATACATATTCAGCACCTCGTTAGCATGCGGGCGGCCACAACACTTCAAAATTGACGCAGCTCGCTGCCACGCAGCTCATCCACACGGGGCTCCTTTTCAAAAGGACCCCGGCTACTTCGAAGTCCCCTTATTCTATAGGAATAAGCACTTATTCTATAGGAATAAGGGGACTTCGAAGTAGACGAAAGGGAAAAGGAGCCCTGTCTGGACAAGCCGTGTCAATTTCGAAGTGTCGCAGCCGCCTGCGTGCTAATGAGGCGCTGAATATGTATTTCAGCGCTTCATTAGTAAACTTCGAAATGGCCATTTGCATGGCCATTTTGAAGTTTTTGGCTAGTGTAGACATAGCCAATGTGTTCTACAAGCCCAGTAAGCAGTGGAAGTGTTGGTAATGCTGCTAGTCAATATTGCCCTCCTGTCATCTGGCAAATTCTCTCGGTAGGTCAGGCCCTGAGGGTGCCAGACTAAATAGGCTCAGCCTATAGTAGGATACTGCACTGCATTCCAGAACTTGCTGCACAGTTGCAGTGTTCACATGGGACATTATTGTTTGTCAAACTAATGTTCTATAGATTCATATCCTACCTTGCCATGCAGTGGTTTGCAGTGTAACAAGTCCAAAGTAGATGTTCTGTTTTTACCTCCTGAAAGATGATGACTCACCTCAAGTTTTCAAAGTGTGGCTTTTAATAAACACATGCTATTAAATTCTTACAGTTTACAAAGAAACCTCTTTCCACTTCCCACAGAGAGACTGCGTGATTTAAAGACTGGTTGTGTCCAGCAAGATTTAAAATTCCAGCAGGTGCATGGAGAAGCACAGCCCAAGTCAGGATATGTCTGTCTAAATGACTTATCTACAGAAGAATCCTCAGCACGTTGTGAGTTACTAAACTTTGGAATAGTCTTTCTCTCACTTGTAATTTTGGAAGCATTACCCGAGCACCATGGTGGGTGAAAAAGTCTTTGGTAAACGTGCAGATTAAGTTTTAATTGATTTCCTGCATGAAAAATTCCTTGTGAAGGCAGTAACCAACTAACTGTGATTGTTGTGTTGGACCCAACTATATCCCCATCCCATATTTCTATTGGATTTGCAACTGTATCTGTAACTTAAGTACCTTCACATAGTTCTCTGTGACTTTTGCGAGTAAACAAATGTAGAATTACCTGTCATTTAAATCATTCTGAAAAAGACTCAGTCTCTACTTATTAATTCTGAACTGTGTCTGCTTCTGCCATAACTGTTCTTTAATTGTACATTTTATGGGTAAAATCCTTCTGATATTACAGGAGAATTAATACCTTCAAAACTCATAGATAGTGTTTTAGCTTCTCCATTTGCCACTAAGTACAGTACAATAATGATGCATTTTGCAAAGGATGTAAACAAATGCCTAGCAAGTAGGAGTTTCTCTCCACTTGCAGTAGTTAGAGCTCCCCCCTGCTTATCAAAGGACTGAATGAAGGAATAAAAGTGTAGTAATTGTCTTGTTATTCTCCAACGAGTAATATCTCTGTACTAGTTTAGTCACAAAAAACTGAATCCCATATAGGAGGTCAGACTAGATGATCATCGTGGTTCCTTCTAACGTTAATCTATGCATCTGAGTCCTTTTATTGGTTAATTGCAATATTAATTCTTAGCCTCTTTCATTTCTAGTTTCTTTAGATAGAAGACGAGAAGACCTGGAATGCAGAGAACGGCAACTGATGGCAGAAGTCAGAGAGCTCAGGCAAAAACTTACTTCACAGGCCCGAGCTGCATATCCCTTGCCTCATTTTCCAGACACAAAGTGGACCACTTAAGAAAGCACGCTTCATACTTTAGCAGTACTGTAGTAATCACTGAGATTCTAAATAGCTATGTTGTGATCAAAGAGACTGATTTTAGATTATTTATTATCAATATTTTTTGAAATATTTTGTATATTAAATATAAAGTACTAAGTAGAAATGTTATAGTTTCACACTTGATTATTCTGTCCATAATGACACTTCATCGTTTTTTTTTAAATAAACTTATTTTCTTGTAATTGAACTACTGAATAATCACTATTTGAGTACATGGCATATTCTTATTACACCATTTCTCTGGGGGAAAAAACAGCATTTTTTAAAATGATGTAGTTGTCAGTAGTGTCTAATGCACATCCCTTTTGTGATAATTTGTAATGTTTTCCATCTGGGTGGCTGGAGGCCAAGCTGTGGAACTCAATGCCAGGAAAGATTATGAAGGCCAAAAGATAACTGGGCTCAAAAATGAATCAGGTAAATTCATGAAGAACAGGTTTACCAACGACCATTAGCCAAGACAGTCAGGGATGTAATCCCATGATCTGGTCTCCATAAATCTCTGCCAGAAACTGAAACTGGATCACAGATTGATCAATAAATTGCCCTGTTTTGTTCATTCCCTTTGAGGCATCTGGCACCATCTGCTATTGGAAGAAGACATGATACTCAGGTAGATGCACCATTGCTCTGATCCATTGATCATATATTTTTACGGTGCATTCCAAAGGAGACAAAGGTGGTTGAAAAGTAAAAATAGATATAGTAGCTAGATCCTTGTCTCCTGTAAATCATCTATAGCCCCATTGAGTTTGATGGTGTTAAAGCAATTTATACCAGATGAGGATTTTGCTCAGTATAGGTTTTGGGACATCATGTAAAAGCTGTAGTATGAGGAATGAAAAAAAGTAAAATGTCAGATGTTTTTCTGAATGCTAAAGCTGGAACCTACCATGACAAAATATGTTCAGAACCAGTTTCCTAGAATTAGCATCAGATGCTTAGCTAGTCAAAATAAATATGGGTCCTAGAAATTGAGTTGTTCATCCTCTGTACTAAATACAGAAATTTGGTATGCTGGATTATGAAGTTTTCCAGACCACAGAAGATGCTGGGGATTGGAGTTCAGGGGATGAGGGGAGTGGGCATGAGGTGTTTAACTGGTGTCCTGCTGCCTTTCCCCCAGCTGTGGGGTGAACAGCAGCAGCAGCACACAGAGCTACTTCCTCCTCCCCTGCTAGAGTCCAAACCATAGGTGTTCCCAGATGAGGGAGACCCAAATTATGGAGGTTCAAGTTTACTGAAGTTTTCTGTATCCATCTGCCCTCTCCCAGCGAGCCACTTGCTTCTGTTGAAAATATTTCTGTTCATGTTTGGGAGCAAAGAATAAATACTCTTCATATTAAAAAGTCTTCAGAGCAGCAAGTTCATAAAGGCAAAGTATCACAATTTAAATTTTAAAATAGGTAAAAATGCTGTAGCTTACCACTGTTAGGCTGTGTCTATACTACCTCCCTACTTCAAAGGGAGGATGGTAGGTAGAGTGTCCGGAGATTATTAATGAAATGCTGCACTGCATATGCAGCACTTCATTAACCTAATTATCCCCTGCAGCAACTCTGAAGTGTTATACTTGGAAGAGCTGGCTTGCGTGTAGCTGCGGCTCACCTGCCGGTACTTCAAAATGCCTGGGCAACTTCGAAGTCCCTTTACTCAAAATTTTTCACTTCAAAGTATCGGCAGGTGAGCCGCAGCTACACATGAGCCAGCACATCTAAGTTTAACACTTTGGAGTTGCCACGGTGGAGAATTAGCTTAATGAAGTGCTGTATATGCACTGCAGCACTTCATTAATAATCTCCCGACACCCTACTTACCATCCTCCCTTCAAAGTAGGGAGGTAGTATAGACAAGCCCTTTGTGCATTGTACACTCAAGGTTGGAAACTTTTGGCCAGGAGTGCCTTTAGGGCCGCATCTGCATCTTGAGCCCCTTCATATTTCCCTCCCAGTAGTATAAAGGGCAATGTGGAGCCAGCCAAGCCTCAGTTCCTTCTTACCTGGAGTCAGGGCAAACGGCACCACCCAAGGCCACAGCGCTCCCAGGGTCCCTGTGGATAGTGGCTGCTTGAACTAGGTTGGAGTGACCCCCACCCACAGCATTCCTGAGGTTACTATGGACTGGGGCTCGCTCTGGATGATACTTACCAGTTAACCATTAACATCCCTAGTTTAAAGCTTTCACTGCTGGGCAAATCACTGACACCAACTTTGGACCCAGGTAAATGAGATGTACCCACATCTCCATCTCCAGTGACTGTGCTGTAACTGCTAGTGCAGGAGTGGTGAACCTTTTTTGGGTTGTGTACCACTAAAGTACCGGGGCAGTAGATTTTGTGCCCCCCACTCAGGGGTTTGGCCACAAATGAGAGGTTCAGTGTGAGCGGGGGCTAGCAGGCTTGGGATGAGGGGTCTGGGCAGGAGAGAGCATGCAGGAGTGGGCTGGGGGTCTGAAAGTGCAGGAGTGGTCTGAGTGATGGACACTTACCTATTGCAGCTCCCCAGAGGCACACATGGCTCTCTGTCCCCTGCAGCTCCCAGGCACCATTCCCCTCACTGCTCTGATTGGCTGGAATTGCAGCCAATCAGAGCAGTGAAGCAAAAGCTGCAGACAGGGATGTACTGGAAACTCCTGAAATGCACAATTTTGAATTGCACTTAACCTGCATTAAAGCGAACTAAGCACAACTCAAAATCCAGCTCCTCCCAGCCCTGGCTCAACCCCCCTACAGCCTGATGCAACCCCAGTTCAAACCACCCCCCAAACGCAGCTCCAGCTCACTATCCTTTGTTCATGGCACTGGTTAAAACCCCACCCTCATCCTGCACAGCTCTGACTCAAGTCCACCCCTCTGCTCCCCTGCCCTTCCCGCCCGGCAGCCCTAAGCCAGCCCAGGCTTAACCTTCTGCCCCCTTCCCATGGCCCCAACCCACTGTCAGGCTTAATCCTCCCAACTGCTCTCCACAACTCCAGGACTTACCTTTTGAAAGGAGCTCTAGGTGTTCCTGCTGGTTCCCCAGCTGCAGAACGTGTGTTCCAAGGGGAAAAAAGCTGCCCTCCCCCGACTTCCGTGACATTCGAGTTACATGAGGGTACATGGCAATGCAACCCTCGCATAACTCAAGGGACTACTGTACTGCCGTTCCCCAGCATGGGAGGCAGTGCAGTAGCGGTTTTGCATGGAGCTGCTTCCATAACACAGAGGCTGTGGGCTGGATCCAGCCATGGCTTGTCTGACTGGCCCACGAGGCTGGGGGCCCCATGTCCTCCACCCTGCAGCAGGCCAGATGCTGGGGAGGGGACCTACAAGCCTGGGGGGGCTGGATCCTGCAAGCTGTGGGGTGGATCAAGATCATGGACTGAGGGTTCCCCACCCCTGCACTCGTCTTCAGTTCCTAAGACTACTACATATTATGCTTTTGCTTCTAAGCCCTCTTTGTCAACAGAAATTGTTAAGATGTAGCACAGCTCTTCTGGAATACAGGAGGGCCTCACGAGCACGAGGAACCTATTAGGAAGAGACATGTTACTTTAGTGAGTGGAGATATGAAGTAGACTAAGGCCTCACAGGCCTATTTGGTACCTGAAAATTTTGGTGCTGGCTGAGGCACACCCCACAAGCAGCTTCTGTACTGCCTCTAGGCACTTCCTGCTGAGCACTTTGGAGCCAAAGCTTCTCTCATTAACATCCATAACTTTGGTACCAATTTTGTTGGCACAGTTTATTCTGCTACCACCTCTGCAGTATAGCTGCTCATGTTACAGATAATCTTGACACCAAGATCCACATCTCTAGAAGCTCTAGCTGTGCCTTCCCTGCTTCTCCACTGCCACTGTTGGTGGGAAACGTTCTTCTAATTGTACTGACCGCGGATACTTCTTTGACCTTGGGTATGTCTGTGTTACCAATGAAAGACTTTTGCACACCAATTCCTGGGATTCCCACTGTCATCTCCAGCAGTGATGCCAGAATATGCTTCCCCCCGCCCCGCCGCTGGTACTAGACAATAGGGTGGTTCATCTAGTTACTGCCCATGGTCCCTCTCCTGTGGTCCCTATACATCCAACAGGGAATGTAGGCTTCACAATCACTATGGAAAATATAGGAAAAATAGACCTATATACTTCCTGGCACAAAAGCTCTCCTCTCTAACTTCCTTTTCTCACAGCCCTCATGCCTGGCTGCACTGGCACCAAGCTAGGAAATCATCCTTCTTGACCCCCCTCAAGGCCTAGGTATCCCTCAAAAGGGTCTATTGGCATCCAAAAATAACAGCCACCCCCAAATGGCAATTGCTGATCCTCAATTGTTGTTTGTATTATCAGAGCATCTAACTGCTTGTGTCTAATGAAATCAGCCAGCCACCTGGTCTACTCCCACAACCATCTTGCTGTCTTCACCTGATGAAGCTCTGGGTCCTGTATGCTCCAAGACACCTTGACAACGAGGTTTTCCAGACTTCTTTGCTGAATGGCAGAAACCTAGCCTATCAAGTGAGGTACTGCAGGAGAAGTCCCAAGAACTACTGGGCACCTTGCAATGCACAACTCTGTGCCAGTCAGACTGGCTACACCAGTAAATGAAGCACTATTAGAACCTTCCCAGTTCTGGTAGACACCTGCATTTATTTCTTAGACATCTAAAAAAGACAAAAGTAGCAGCTGCCATCTCAGGGGTTTGAGTACCTGTAAACTTATCACATACTTAGAACTCTTGCTCACTGTTCAGGAAAGAACAAAACAACAAAGCAAGCAGCATGGGTGACTCCTCATGCTGGCAATCACACTCCCAGCTCAAAATATAGGCAAACTCTGTTTGATCCAAACAAAAAGCAGTCACGTAGCACTTTAAAGACTAACAAAATAATTTATTAGGTGAGGTTTTGTGGAACAGACCCACTCCTTCAGACCATAGCCAGACCAGAACAGCAGAGAACAGACCAGGCTATGGTCTGAAGGAGTGGGTCTGTCCCACGAAAGCTCACCTAATAAATTATTTTATTAGTCTTTAAAGTGCTACTTGCCTGCTTTTTTGTTTTGCTAGTATATAGACTAGCACGGCTTTCTCTTTATTTCTGTTTGATCCAAGTCAGGGAAGTGCAGATGCAGAGAAACACCACATGGTGGTGCTCTAGTAAATAGGAAAGGAGAAATGCTGTCAGGCAGCAAGCTGTTTCTGACACTGGTGTATTTATTGCCAACCTAACAGCTGCCCACATCTGCTCCAGAGGAGACCAGAGCCCAGGGTCTTTCTGATTCATTCATCACTCCTCATCCTCCCCCACAAAACTAACCAGGAGTTTAGTACAAAGGCCCAAGCAGCTATTTTGCTCAGCAACAAATACCTTTATTACTGCGAGAAGCAGCTTCTTATTTGGTGCTGCAGGACAGGATGGGGTGGGGCTAGCATAGTGGGTTAGTAGTTCAGAAAAGACAGAAGTACCACAGAAGACATTGGCACTAAGCTTGATAGCGGAAAAAGCTCAATGAAAGAGCAAGAACATCTACAATTTCTTCGTCAATTTTCAGCAGGCATTTGACAGTATAGGTCAGAGAGTGACTTGGGCAGGGTTGGAGTCATATGGAGTGGGTAGCAGACTGATGTGGGCGTTGAAGGATATCAGTGACAATGCAGAGGCAGCAGCGAGAACGTACGGAGAGTTGGGAAGCTGGTTTGGAATGCGTAGAGGTCCGAGACACAGATCTGATATCACTGAGAATCTTCACACATCTAGAGAGCGATGGACAAGATCAAGGAAGAGTTAGAAGGGATATCCGTGCACAGGGAAAGAATTTAACAACTTGAGGTTTGCAGATGATATAGTTATTATTGAGCAAGATGAGGAGAAGCTAACGAAAATGAGGCAGGTGCTAAATGAGGAAGGGAAGCGGTACAGACTGATTATGAACATCAATAAAAAAAAACAATGGTATTTGGAAATAAGGAAATGGAAGATCAGTGTAGATGGGATTGAACTAGAGAACATGGAGACATTCACATATCTGGGGAGCAACATAACACATGATCTAGCCTGTAAGAAGGAACTAGCTACAAGACTAGCAAAAGCAAGAGCGAGTTTGAAGGTGATGGATAAGATCTGGAAGAGCAGAGTGATTAGCTTAGGAACAAAGCTGAGCATCTTGAAAACGTATGTATTCAGCAGCATGTTGTACAGATGTGAGACATGAGTGGTAACGAAAGATTCGCAGAGAAAAATATTGGCGTTTGAGAGGAGTTATAGAAAGATCCTGAGAATAGGATGGATGCAGAAGGAATTATATAGGAAGGTACAGCCAAAAGAGAATCTATTGAAGGAGGTTATACAACGGAAGTTACAGCTATTCAAGAATATTTGCAGAATGAACAACGAACAAAAAATCAAGACCCTGGTATCTGGCATAATGGATGGTGCAAATGGGAGAGGTAGACTCCACAGAGAATGGGCAGATGATACGGTAGATTGGTGTGGAACCTAGTCTACAGAAACTAAGCCACTCCACACTAGACAGGGAAATATGGAAGGAAATAGTGAGAAAGGCATCAGACACCAATGGCGCTGAGCCCATTGTTGTTGTTGCTGACTATTGGCATGCATAGCATTTTTGATGGCACACCACTCCGCAAGACACCAGGTGAATCACTGATCCACATTAACATCAATGGCAACGCTAGGCCTGATTTTAGTGGGGACAGGACTTCTCCCATTGTCTCAGCCCCAAGTGACCCACAAACACAAGGGCGTTTACTCTCCTGTCCCTAGGCTCTGTCTCCCCTGCTCATTCCTTTGGTCATCTGGTCTCTTGACTCCTGCAGCCAGAGCCATCCCTAGGGTATGGTGAATTGGGGCAAGCCCAGGGCCCTGGCCTTTTCAAGGGGCAGGTGCATCCCAGGGATGGGCTATAGGCAGCCCCCACACACTAGAACTTTCCCCTCCAACTCCGCCTAGCATCTCCCGCCCACCAGGGGACCCCACCAATCAGCACCTTCCCCGCCCAGCCATCCACTGTAGCTCAGATGCTTTGCCACATCACCAGGCTGGGGGAGGGCCAGGGGACGTGCAGCAGGCTCAGGGACAGAACTAGATGGGGCAGAAGCAGAGTGGCTGGGGGTTGGAAGAGGCAGGGCAAGGCCCTGGGAAGGAATGGAATGGGGACGTGGCTAGGAGGGAGAAACTCAATGCCTGTATTGCAGGCCCCACACCTGCACAGGGGCAGCCTTGCCTGCAGCCACCACCTATGTAGCTGCTGCACCCCTCAGCCCTGTCAGTGCACTGCTGCTAAATTCTCCCCATTCCCCTGCCTCTCTGCTCGTCTTTCACTCTGCCACCCCTCCCCCCAGCCGCATGAACAGCAGCTCTCTCACCAGGGAGGCCCAAGCCAGCCCCACAGAGCCCCACCTACCCTCCTCCTCACCATCCCACTCTAGCCTCTTGTCTGTCACCTTCCCTGTCTTTTCCATGCTCTTCCCCTCACCTGCCTCTTCCAACCCCCTCTACAGCCCTTGTGAAGCCCCTTCTTCTCCACAGCTGAGATTCCTGCCCCCACCTCACCCTTGTGGCCGGGATGGGCAGGCAGGCCATCACTCAGGGCATGACAGCTAAGCTTCTGGAGGAGCTGATGAGGGGTAGGAGGCCAAACACATAAAGCTACAAACACCCTTGGGCCAGCCAGGCGTGCTTTGGTCTTGAATGGTCATGGCTAGAGAATCGTTAACCAGTAAGCACGCAACTCATTGATAGGCTTATTGGTTAACTGGCCCTTGCTAGTTGTAGCCATGGAGCTGACAAGTGATCCTAGCCGGTTCCGCGATTCCCCACATACTGATCGGATCATTGGGCACTTTTAGACTTCCCCCAAGGAGGGCAAAAGGTGCTGGCATCACCACCACCTTGCGTTCTGGGATGTAGTGTGGTGCATCAGGGGGTCGAATGTAGCCAGACAGAGTCTCCCCCTTACAAGCCAGCTTGCTCGTTGCCCCCCCCCCACCGAGAAGCACACAGGGCACGGAAATGGCTGCTGACAGCACAGTCTTTGATGCCCTCATTGAGGCCCAGATATGCTAGCTTATCGTGACCCTGAGAGGCAGAAAGTACAGATGGAAGGCTAACAGGCCAGACTGTCAACATGAGGGGGGGGACCCTCAAGAAATCACCCCAGCTGGCATTGATCGATATGATGCACACACACAATCACCCAGAAGGGGACGTGCCCCGCCCACACAAAAGAATGTCCTGTACTCCTAAATTGCTTATCTCTTGTCTTACAAGTGCAAACTAAGTAGAAATGCCCTTGTAACAAACTGGCGTCACAAAGACAGACCAGTATGATCTGGCACCATAGATAAGAAAGAGAATACATAACCCAAAAGGGGTATAAAAGATGGGTCCAGCAGAACTCTAACTTTGAGTGCATTCAACCAACTTCCTGCTGGTCGGGTCAGGTGATTGCCTCCCGAGGTCCACAACTGGGGACGCCCAACCTCGTATTCTTCTTTCCGCGGAACTGAGTGACCGATCCAGCTTGGCTACGCTGGTATCGAGAGACGCAGAGAGGGTAAGATACACCCATGCTAGGTCTCTGACTTTTTTGTGCACAGCTAAAGAATTAGAGCTCTGTAACTAGTATCAAGATATCATTGTGTTAGATGGTAACAGATATCTTTGTATTGGATTGTAACCTAACTTGTTAACACCTGTACTTTGCTAGCATATAAGAAATAAACAACAGCCTTTTGTAACCGCACGCTTATAACTGTAGCTTAAATAAATTTGTAACTAGTTAAGCTCTAAGCCTGACCCTGCTGTTAACCCTTTTGTCACCGCAACACAGCCGGCACAACAAAAGAACTTTAACCGTTTGGTTACTACAGCCTGGCCGTGGGTGAGAGTGCTAGGAGCTGCCTGTTCTAACAGTAAAAAAACTGGGTTGTTTAGGACCCAGGGGAGTACCTCACCGCACATTACCTGGCCACCGGCTAACACTAGTCAACCCAGCAGCTGCTGTGCCAAAGTAGAGGAGGCAGTGCACCCAATTGCCCCGGCGGGACCATGTGGCCATGGTGGGACCAGATGGCAGGCCTGAAATGAAAACGCCTAGCTGCAGGAGGGTCTGACCTGGTTTGTGAGCTCCTGGGTGCAGGACATGGCAATGCCTCCTGCGGTTACCCAACATTGGTACAACCACCACAGGCCCTAGGAAGGTGAACATACTCTGCTACCGAGAGTGGTGTGGTGCTGTCACCTGCTGAACCGAGCAGCACCAGTCTTCTTTGCCTGCCACCCCCACAGGTACCCGTGGGCCAATTAGTAGCAATGAAGCTCGGCCAATTTTGCCAACACTTCTCCAGCACTCTGCAAGCAGGCAACAAGCCCGCACTGCTGTGCAGGTTCCCCAGCCTCTGGCATGGAGGGCCTCAGGCAGAAACAGCAGGGTTGGTGGGAGAGGGTGTTGACCAGTGGTGTTAGGCAGAGGGTGGTCTCGGTGATGCATGTTGGGCTGTTGAGGGCTGCACGGAGCTGCTCCCCCCCAAATCTCTGCTGTCACTGTCCCCCCAGATCTCAGTCCACCATGCACCTCCCGGGGGGCTGCAACAACAGTCACAAGCCCATCCCCATATTTTAAAGGCATGAATATAACATCATTGCTCCTGCTTAAAATCTATTCATGCATATTAAAATTGCACTTATTTTTACAGTAAGAGTCACACATTTCTTTTGTCTAAGTAAAGTGAATTGTTAAAATAAAATGCATCTAACGGAGGGGGTCTTCTCGTTGCATTTTCAATAAAATGGGCCTAAGGAGCCCACAGGCCCTGGGGCAACACATCCTTTTCCCCCATACGTAAATTCACCACTGACCCCCTTCTCTGCGGGCTTTGAGAAGCAGGACTCCCAGCCCCACAACAACAGGGACATGGCTGCAGTCCGGGCTGAGTTAGCCACCTCAGCCTTGTCTCGCGCGCCCCACAGCCCCTGCCCTCGCCTGAACCCACCCGCCAAGCAAAACAAGCCTGGGGAGGGAATAAAAGCGCCGCCGCTGCCCCGTGTGAGGATCGAACTCACGACCTTCAGATTATGAGACTGACGCGCTACCTACTGCGCTAACGAGGCGGCTGAGCCCAGCTCGTGCACGCCTCCCTCCAGCCCAGCCCCTCCATCCCTCGCAGCACCATTGCTCCCCCACCGCCCAGCTGCCGCCTTCCAGCGAAGCCGGCGACCCCGAGCTGCTCCGCGCCAACACCGGAGCGCTGTGCCCGGCGTCGGGCGGCGCCGCCACTGCCTGCCCGCCGGCAGCTCGTGGCGGGCTGCTGGGACTGCGGCTCCCGGGCGAGGCACACGCCAGGCGGGGGCCCCGGGCAGCTGCCACGTGGGAGCGTCCCAAGGGGAAGCGGGGGCGGGGTAGCCGCGGGTCTGCCCGCCAGGGAGGAGGGGAAGCGGACTCCGGTGCCCCAGACACGGGGCGGAACAGGGCCCGCTCGCACCGAGCCCCCTGCCGCCGCAGGGTGCTTGTCCCCCCAGCCGCGGCCTTCCGAGGGCGGGGCTAGCGCGCACGCTGCCCGGGCAGCCGAACTAGAGCTGCCTCAACAGAGTTTGACCCCCGCCTGGCGCCCAGTTTAGGAGCAGCAGCAAACCCCGTTGCCTTGTACGTGATGGGGCAGGAGGTGGGCGGCGAAGGGAGTCCGGGTTCGCCCCGGCCTTCGGAAGGGCTGCCCGTGTCCCTGCGAAGAGCTGGCGCCCCGCCCCGCCCCGCCCCGCTGGAGCTGAAGGCCCGGCCGGAGGGAGAAGTACGTTGGGGTGCAAAGCCAGCCCATGCAGCTGTTCACACTGGCTTGATCGAAGCTGACAGGGAGCTGCGCTGCAGGGCTGATTAATTATGTCAAATCATTTCCCCTCCACACAGGTGCGCTGAGCAGGCCACTGACTCATTACTTAATGGCACTTCTGATGGAGCTGCGGCCAGGGTGCAGGCCAGACTGCTGTTTTTTTAGAACCAAACAATCCACTGCTCCTGAGAGACCAGCGCGTCGTAAACTCGTTCAGTAGACCGGGCAGGAAAGACTCCAAATACACTTCTCCTTCAGAACATGAGGCCTGGCGTTTTCCACCCATTTATCAGAGGGGTGGCCAGGTCAGCCAGTATCCACCAAAACCAACAAGTCTTGTGGCACCTTATGGAGACAGGTGTGGGTTTTTGCCCACAAAAGCTTATGCTGCAATATAGCTGTTAGTCTATAAGGTGCCCTGGGACTTCTTGTTGTTTCCATCAGTTTAATTATTTACAGTTTAAAAGTCTTTGTTTCATATTAAATGTCTCTCATTTATCAATGATACAGGAAGGTATGTTCTTCATTTAAGTATTATATTAATTCATAAGGCAGCCAACACTGTTGTTGCCTCCTTCTTAAGGTGCCACAGTGGCAGTTCGTGCCCGGTGTGCAACACTGGCCCAATAACACACCGAGAGTGGAAGAAGAATCTTTATTTGGCATGCCAAGTAAGGTGCAGGGGGATCTCTCCTCAAAGCCTGCACACCTTGCAGCACAAAGTGAGCAATACTTATACCTCTCTCCTCCTTTGTTCACCACCCCCCCAACAAACCAGGGGAGAGTTTCTCATACTCCCTTCATCCATTCCTCCAGCTCAAACTGAATTTCTACTGCCCATATGACATTCCGCTCTGGTAATTCCCTATTAATCAGGAGGTAAAGTACCAATAGATTATTAACAGAATGTAAGTTACAGGGAGGTAGAGTTATTCAGTTGTATAGAACATGAACAGGATTTCAGTAACAAAACAATGCTGAATTTCATGAGAAAATTAAGGAGGATTCACTAACAATGCTAAATACAATATTGAACCTCATGGGAACATTAGTAAGCATTCATTTACAAAACAATGTTTCTATGAGAACAAAATATAACAACGTTTCCCCTGCCAACACTGTAGTGAGTGGGGCTACATTTATGCTGAAAATATTAGGACCTACAATGTTTACATGACACAGGTGAAAACTTTGTGCTCTGAGCTGCTCTCATGGTACATTGCAGGTGCTTTTTCTCTAGCCTAACCCCACCTGCAGAGCCTGCAACACCTTCTTTGCCAGCTCCTTATGTCTAGAAGTTAAGTCCCATCTTTCAAGTTGCTCCATATTAGGGACACTTGCAGAATCAGGAGCCGGTATAAGTGATGCACAGGTTCAGGGACAAGGAGTGCATGGGGGGGTACTGCTGCCGCACCTGCAGGTTTTACATGGTGCTCTGCTCCTAGTTCTGCACATGGGTTCCTGGATGTTTGCCCTTCAGCTCTACTCCTGGACCTACACATGGGCTCTGAGCCCCCAGTCCAGAGTCCCAGCTGTGGTCCCAGCCCATGCCCAGGTCTCTGCTCCTGACCCTTTACCTGTGCCCAGCTGTGTTCCCAGCCTTGGTTGCCTTACCCTGTTTGCCCCCAACCAGGGGCAAACCTGGATCTGCTTCTGGCCCCAGGTCCAGGGGTGGGGTTTACAGACGGGTCTGTCTGTCAGCAGCCACACTATTAAAAGTATTCCAGTACCACTGACATGAAGTCACGTCACTTGGCTCCTGGGTGAAATGATGAGCCCCCTGAAGCCCAGGGACATTAAAAATGATATTCTCAAAGGTATTTAGGTGCTTAACTTCCACCAATTTGAATGGCACTTCCCGAAGAGACTTCATGGAAGATGCATGGCCGCACCAGCTGTCAAATACAGGCATTGTGCCTCCCAATATTTGCAAACCCTAACAGCTCCCCTGCAAATTCAACTGTCAAGAGTCAGGGCTCAAAAATCATGAGATTCTTTAAAAACAATACATGTGGGGCTCTTTATATTTTCCTTCTGGTTTCTCAGCTTTTCAGGTGCACTTACATGATATTTTTAAGGTTTTCTCCCCAAACAGTTGGGTTTAAGTAAAAATTCATAAGTTGTGATCAAAGTATGAGAATTTGGAATAGTGTGAGGCATTGATCCCTGCATGAACCATTTGACAAAATTCCCTCCCTGAAACAAGCTTGTTTTAGTCGATGGTGAGCACCTTTCAGGAAATAAATACTGAAATCCCTAAAGTAAGGGTTAGATATTACATATGAAGCACATATGTCAAGAGTAGTCCATTTTAAAAACGTGTTTTCTTTAGACAAACAAACATGGTAGCATCTAGGTGGGACCAGTGCCACTTTGTTTTGAAGCTATGGAATGGCAGATGTGTTCATCTGAATTAACAGCTGAGTTGTTTTATAAATGCTGTATAAATAACAAGCACCTTAGAGTGTATAAACAAGCACCTTAGCTGTATAAATAACAAGCACCTGTAACACCTTAGAGTAGAACAAATTTATTAGTTCGTGCTCTTTTGTGGGTAAGATCCGCTTCTGCAGATGAATAGAGGAGAAAATTAGAATCCAGGGTGTATGTAGCAGGGAGTGGGGGAAAAAAGATGGTTACCTCTAGGACCAGCTGATTATTTTTAATTCCTCACCCCCCTCCACTCCTATATAAGCCCTGGATTCAATTTTTCTACTCACTTTACCTGAAGAAGTGGGTCTTACCCACCAAAGCTCATGACCTAATACACTTGTTAGTCTGTAAAGTGCTACAAGACTGCTTGTTATTTGTGAAGCAACAGACAAACACAGGCGGCTACCCCTCTGAGATAAGTGCTGTAGGTACCCTCAGAAGCCTCAAGCTGTTTTCGAGGTTGTGTAACAATACTTGGCAACGTACTTCCTTCATTCACACGCTTCAGAGAGTGCTTAAAGAAGGAGAAATCTTATGATTCTATCAGACAGAAGTGGCTAATCAGCGGTTGAAGCCTTAGTGGGCCCTCAGGGCAAGGCGTATGTCTTGCAGACAAACTAATCAGCTTTAGATCTAGGTTCCATCTGGAATCCTTGCTTAAACACATCTGCAAACCGACCTCTTTAGTTTTGCAATATTCTTGTGCCAACAAAATCAGCGAGTGCTTGTGGTGCCAATTTGCCTTAGGTGTTGAGAAGTTATTTGTTTTAAAATTTATTAACAAATGACTTGTTCCACAGAAGGGTATTTACAACAGAGCCAAGTCCACAAGTGGGAAGCACTTTTGCTCTTCATTTAAATGCAAGGTGAGCTGTGTTGGTCTCTTCTGTACAGTCCCTATATGCGCAGCACACACCATAGGCATCACTCAGCTGCTGATACAAAGAGCAATGAACCGATTAAGACATGTGGGCAAGATAAGGAAACGGCTGGATGAGATCAAGAACCAGTCCGTCAGGCCAACAAAAGCAGATTTCAGCCACAATGAAAGCGTCAGACTAGCCACGGATGCTCTTTTGGACAGTGGGATTGAATATTATCTCCAAGTCTTAAAAGAAGAAGGCGAGGTGGATTTTCTGTCCTCTGTGGAAGCTCAGTACATCAAGGAAAATGCCAGAGATCCTTACTACGCTAACGAATCTCACACAGAGAGGGAGAGTGGACCAAGGCAGACTGAAGCTGGCTCTCTCCAGTCAGGAACATACTTTCCTACAGTCTCTGACAGCAGTGAACCAGCTCTGCTCCACACATGGAGTACAGCAGAGAAGCCCTATCAAAAGGAGAAATCCAGTGCCACTGTGTATTTCCAGACAGAGAAGAACAGCAACATCAGAAACATCATACGTCGCTGCATCAACAAGACCAGTCAGGTACGGGGAAACTCTGTTTCCTTCAGATTTGTTTTCCTCCCTCCTAAGAAATACTAGTCAATGTGGTGCTTGATTAGAACACGTCCTGGTGTGTTCCTTATACTGTGTTCTGCCAATGCACCTTCATCAAAACAGGGACGATGCACCCCATTAGGATGAGCTATGAGGGAATACTGAGAGAATTGGGTATGTTTAATTTAGAAAAGGGAAAACTGAGAGGGGACATGATAGCAGTTTGCAAGTATCTAAAAGAGTGTGAGAATCTGTTCTCAGTGGTGTCAGATGGCAGAACAAGGAGTAATGGTCTGAAGTTGAAGAGGGAGAGGTGTAGGTTAGGTATTAGGAAAAACTACTTCACCAGGCGGGTGGTGAAGCATTGAAATGCGTTGCCTAGAGAGGTGGTGGATTCTCCATCCCTTGAGGTTTCTAAGTCCCGGCTGGACAAGGTCCTGGCGGGGATGACTTAGTGGGGGTTGATCCTGCTGGAAGCAGGGGGCTGGACTAGATGACCTCCTGAGGTCCCTTCCAGCCCTATGATTCTGTGTTATGATGAGCAGAGAGAAAAATTGTTTTCTTTGGCCTCTGAGGGTTGGACAAGGAGCAATGGGCTTAAACTGCAGCAAGGGAGGTTTAAATTAGACATTAGGAAAAACGTCCTAACTGTCAGGGTGGTTAAACACTGGAATAAATTGTCTCAGGAGGTTGTGGTATCTCCATCACTGGAGACTTCAAGAGCAGGTTCGATAGACATCTACCGGGGATGGTCTAGATAGTGCTTGGTGCTGCTGTGAGAGCAGGGGACTGGACTCTATCTCTCAAGGTCCCGTCCAGTTCCAGTGTTCTGTGATTCTGTGCTTGACTAGCTCTTTTGTGGACCGCACACCTCGCGCCATGTTGTGTAAAACTCCAGCTGATTTTGTCATGTGAAGGCCTTAAAGGAACAACTGTGCCATCTGGGTTTGGCCTTCATCGTACCACGGCCATTTTTTATTTGGAACACCACTGCACAACCTGTCTGAAACAGAGCTCTGCATAGTCACTGTGAAAACCTAGACACACAGTGTTGCTCTGGAAAGTGACTGTAAGTATGGCACACACTCCACAGAACACCCCTTTTGTGTATTCAGAACAATAGCTTCTCACTTCCACGACTGCAAGTGTTCATTGCTCTTTTGGATTCCTCTTAGCCGTTCAGAACAAAGAAGCAGCAGCTAAGGAAGTGGACGGCCAGGTTTTCTTCCTTCTCATGCACCTCAGATTTCTTGTCTAAGTTCTAACCACTTATATCTATGCAACCCAGGAGTTTGGACAGGGGTCACTGATGTCATAATTAGAAAGCAATAGATTGAGCAAGTATCAGTGAGTGTTTCATCTAGCCTGTAGAACCTTTGTTACTGGGGATGGCACAGGAGAAAGAAATAATTGGTTTTGAAGCTACATGCCAAGTTGAGTTTGAAGGATTGGCAGTTAGAAAATACCTCTTCATATTAGTAAATTGAGCATATTTTATCTGGAGATGTCTGCAAGACAATAAACATGTCGCCCTCCAATGTAATTTTTACAGACACTTTTCAGAGTAGAATTCCAATTTAACTCCAAGTGGTTTTATGTGATCGTTAATACCCATAATCGTCTGTATAATTTCTGAATTTACAAACAATCCACAATTCAAGCTGTGAGTTACTCTCTCTAAGGGGATGGGTTTTGTGGAACTTTTACTAGTCTGCAGCTACTTTGGATTGTTCAAACAAGCTGTCCTACTGGCAGAATGCACCCATTCCTCCAGAATGTGGCTGTGTGCTACAACTAAAATGAAGCTGAGAGTGAGACTTTGCAGGAGACTATTAAAAAGGCTTTCGGTGAAAATAGCAAGAACTCTTGTAATGGAAATGGTGAAGTCTCCATGAGCACTGTAACATTTGTTTCATATCCATTTCATTTTTACTGAGGGTGGAAATGTAGCACAGAATGTGCAGCCCAAGAATATCAGGGCAAAGGTGGCTTTGTACCTCCACCTTGAATCCTAGTTGTTGTGGGGGGCAAATTTAGCTCACTTGTGTAAATTAGAACAGACAGAGGAGTCTTTCCCTTTGGGTTCTAATCGGGTTCACTCTGAGGCTCTTTTGCACTCGTCCAGTTGCTTGGGTGTAGGCAGCAGAGAGACAGGATATATCCCAAATAAAATTACTTTAAAATAATTGAGAAAAAGCTCTTAATTTTATGAGACTCCTGTTTAAATGAAACCTAAATGTTGTTCCTAACTCTAGTCCACCCCATGCAGCCAGATTGTGCCTGAATGAGGATTGCTCCAGGCTGGAGGGGTCACATGGAAGAACCACCTTTCTATGAATTCAGATGATATATATTTGATTTGTGGGAGAAATTCACCCATTTGCTAATCCCAGCATGTCTCTCGTATAAGATAAATCAGTTTTTTGCAATGTTTTTATTGTTTCCTGCTTCCTGGTTAATTATTTTCCCCACTATTGAAATGTAGCCTGGACTTCCATATTGGTGAAAAGAATTAATCAGGAATCAGGATTTCTTATTAAAAGGACCTATAAGAAAAAAGTGATATATTAGATTGATTTTATATCAGCAATAAAGCAATATCAAAGTATCTCTTGGAACTGGGTTCTCATTTAGTTACAAGGACACAAATCTATGTGAAATATCTCCCTGTCCCCCACATCATTTAAGCTTTCATTTATAACATAAGCATTAGTTTTACTGGCACCCCAGAATCAGATGTCTTTGTTCTGCTTACACAAATGCCTTTTCTCCTTAGGTTCTGGCCATTGTGATGGATGTCTTCACTGATACTGAAATATTCTGTGATGTGCTAGAGGCAGCTAACAAACGAGGTGTTTTTGTCTACCTGTTGCTTGATCAAAACAATATAAAGCTCTTCAGTGAAATGTGTGACAAGCTACAGATTGTAGAGGATCAGTTCAAGGTATGACTGATGTCACCAAATTCTTAAAGCCTTAGAGCTTTCATTCTTAAATTCTAACTTGGCTTGACTCATATTCAACTTCCCTGTTGTAGCTAAGGCTTGGTCTGTATTAGGCAGGTAAGTTGATTGCAGACATGCAATTCTAGCTATGGCAATTGCATAGCTAGAATCAACTTAGCTGCAATCGACTTACCTGGCTGTACACACAGAGAGTTTCTCCTGTCAACCTCCCCTATTCCTCATGGTAGCAAGGAGTACAAGGGTCGACTGTCGACCCCAGATACTTCGATTTTGTGTGTCTCTTCCAGACTTGTGAAATCGAACTCCAGAAGATCAACCCTGAACAGGTTGATCTTCCTTGTAGCATAGACAAGCCCAGTGCCATGGGCATCAGTCTGAATTGTGGTATAACAAGTATTTGGCTTCTAGCTTAATTTGGCTTCAACTAGGTGAAAGAAAACGGAATTAAAAAAACATCAACGCTCTCCTATAAAAAGCACCCAATTTTCTAAGTATATTGAGACCAAGTAAAGATTTTCCAGGTGGTATTTGAACTTCTGTTAAATCCCCAATCAGAGGCAGTACCTGAACTGGGGGACTGGGTTATGTTTTGGCGGCTTTGTGTGCCTTCATGCCAGGTGTCCAGTTGTCTAAGCCCCAGAGTGTCGTATGAATCTGGGGAAAACAGGCTTTCCTCCACCTAACACCCCTGTGGGCATGATCTGCAAAGTACACTGCAAGCTCGCGTAGCTGCCAGGGCTGCTATAGGCTGGAAGTGAAGCGAGGAACTTTATACTGCCAATGCATCATTTTTAAAAGTCATTGGAGTTGGGGACTGGCTCCTGGCTCTTCTCTGTGAGAGCTTTAACCACCAGACTACAGGGTACACCTAAGGCTTGCCTGTGTGCATATGCTGTCTTTGGCCTAATGACTCTTTCAATAGTTAATCCACAGTGGAACAGCATCAACAGCTGTGAGAGCAGAGGAGGGCCATCTTAGAACAACCCGTAGGCCAGTGATCAGGGCAGTCTGCTGAGTGGGAACTTGGGCTGGCTGTGGTCTCTCCCAAAGCCCAGAGGAGTCCCCTAACTGTTAGTATAAAAGTGATGGGGACTCCTCCTCTACTTCCAGCTTCATGCCAAAATTGTGCCTTCCTGCCAGAGAGGGAATGCCACTGAGATTCCCCTGCAGATGGAGGCACCTTCCTGTAGCCCAGATGTAGGCCCCAATCTCTGAGACAAGGGACAGGCTTAGCATACACCTCTCACCTTGGCCTCTCCCATTGCTAGCTTAGGTGGGGCGAAGAACCACCTAATGTGATTCCATTTGGGAGAAGAGCGTGGTGGCAGCAGTTGCAGTAGTTCCGGGGTGGCAGCTCTGATGAGTTGCTGCCATAGAGTTAGAGCGTAGAGGGGCGGAGGTGCCTGGCTCTGGGGGAGGCTATTGACAGAGCGGGAGAGTAGGGCTGGGGTGCCTGGTTCTGGGGGCAGGGGGAGTATTGGGTGTGCTATGAAATTATGATGCATGCTGAAGCACGCCCTGAGGTGATAAAGGTTGGTGAGCACTGAGCTAGAGGAGAAGCCCAGTATCACCAGGTAAGCTTTGATGAAGTTTTATGTGTGTTTACTGTTTTTGTTTGTTTTGGCATTTTTCTAGACTATTTCAGTCCGCAGTGTTACTGGAGAGATTTACTGTGCCAAGTCAGGCAGGAAATTCTCAGGGCAAATCCAGGAAAAATTCATCATCTCTGACTGGAGATGCGTTCTCTCTGGGTCATACAGGTGAGATCAGTCACCACGTTTTTCTGCCTGAGGTTAATTCTATTATTATGTGAATTGAAGTTGCATTTAGGGGTCCTGCTCAGGGATGGGAGTCCCATTACACCAGGCACTGTGCACATGAAGACTAGGTTACAGATAAAAGCGTTTCAGGAAGTACAGTGTTAGTCTGGGTTATGATTCATAGGCCTTCACCACACTGAAGGTTAAGATTAGTTCTGCTTAAAGTGTTTTTTTTCCTTTCTGAGCACCATGTTATAACCATGCAATGATTAAATTGCACTACAGAGACTAGTTACACTGCATAGTAAACTTTGGCTATCATAATTCTCAGAAAAAAATGCTCCCTGTCTCCAGTAGTCATTCATGGCTATAAATGGGAGTTGCTGATGCAGTCTGGAATTGGGGCAAATTCATACTAAAGGCTTGTCTTCACTTCATGGTGGAGCAACGCTGTAACAGTTGAGTCACTGGCTGTCAATTTATGTTGTCTGCTTAGATGCAATAAATCAATTTCCAAGTGCGCTCCCATTGACTCTGGTATGCCACCTGGACAAGAAGAGTAGCCAGAGTCAATGCGAGAGCTGCCCCCACTGACATTACCACATGGAAGATGCTTCAGTAATGTGTTGACTTCAGCTGCAGTATTTGCATAGCTGGAGTCACATAGAGTAGATCAGTGGATGTGGGAGGGGCTTAGAGTAGACAAGGCCTAAAGCTCAGCGTCTGAGTGAACAGACAGTATTGTGATTAGGATGTTAAACGGGGACTCAAGAAATCTGGATCCAGGTCTTAGCACTGTACCCAGACTTCCTTTTTGAGGTCTGTGATTGATTACAGTGGTGCTATGCTTTCATCCTTCTGTACCTTGGTTACACATCTATAAATAATGTAAAAATAACCTTTATTTTTCCACCTCTTTTATCTTACTTACATTTAAACTATTCAGAGTATAATGCCTAGTACAACAGACTCTGATCTCAGTTGGGAAAATGTAGCTGTTTCGTTAATACAGACAGCATTTGTGCACATAACCACGTTTGAGATTTCAAGGCATAGGGCATATAAATGACAATTGGCTGCAAAGTTTGAAATTTCATAGTACAACAGATCCTAACTATGAATTGGTTCAGTCTCTACCAATGAAAATCAAATCTGATTAGAACTGATCAGCCATTTTCCTTTTCTCATGGAATATTTTGAAAAAAAATAATTGCTTTTAGTTTCATATTACAAAATGGAAATAACTTTTGTGGTTTCTGAAAACTTTCCAAATCACAGAGACACCTGTGTGAGACACAACTGCAGTAAATATCTCAAGTGTTTGCTGAATACCCTATCACTCAAGGAGTTGGGAAAAATCAAGTGACAGCATGTCACAACTAGCATTGCCACTTCCTAATCGCACACAACTGAATACCCCTGCCACCCCCTACTGTCCCTGCCACTTCTCTCAGAGCCTATATGACAAGCTAGCTAGTGGAAGAGAAAGTAGAACCTCTGCCATCTGCCTTAGCATGTGTGGTAGGGCCAACATTTATTTTCTGTTAATTACACCTATAACATCTGGCCTGAAAAGTTTTCATGCCATTTAACTAGTCTAGTTACAAGCCTTGCTTTATCATTTTTAATTGAAATAAACTGGTACAGTCCATGTTAATTAATTTCCTTCCAACAAGCAATGCTCCCAGCATTTGGAGTTTTAATTAAAGTCCCAGCTGTTGCAATTAAGAGACTACAGGAGAATCTGCACTTTCATGGTTAAGTAACTACACTGCTAATCCTCATGGTTACAAAGAAGATCTCGAAAACTTGACGTAAGGCTCAGAAACTAGAAATCAAAGAAAAAAAATCGCAAGTTTTTTTTAAATCATGATATGTGACAGCTGACTGGTATAAATTCTTTTATACCCCTATGACTGTATCCACACTGTGTCTTGGTAGTGCATGTTGCAGGGAGGGGAAGACATGATATACCATTTTCATTATTCCACTACAGATAAAGCAGTATAATGTGTATGTGTGTAGACAAGCGCTAAGAGCTTAGCTGGCCATAGAAATAAAGGCATTTTTTTGTTCAGTTCTGGGTAAATGCAAGGGTGCACACATACAGTCACTGCTTTTTAAAGGATAGGGAGTTTTTGTTTGTTCTACTTTTATTTTCTTTTAATCTTGTGATGGAAGATACTTTTTTTTTCTGTATAGCAAAAAGCATTCAAGTGACAGCTGATTCATATTGTATTGAATACGTGTGCAAAAGACAAATGCAAGAGATTGGGGAAAGGCAAACTTTTCTCAAGAAAAGATTTTCCTTTTGCTGCAAAATGCTAACACACCCACCCACTGATCAGAGTTAGTCATGCTTCGCATTTAGCATTTCTGTTGCAAGCTGCTCTAACCTCAAGAGCCTTGTCAAATTGCATAACCTTCTACTCATTAGACCAGCAGAAGGTACGGTGCATACCAGATCTTTTATACGCACTCTAACTCAATCAAGCCCTGCATGCTTTGTGTATTCATACAGCTCATCATAGACCCATATCATGTTGCCTTTTTATACGCTTGCTGCTAGCTTTTACTTCGTTCACTAAAGTTGTTTTGCCCTCCCTTCCCTCACAGCTAGTTAACCCTCAGTCTTGGCCAGCAGCTTATACACTTTATACAAACCAAAGGAACCATTTTGATGGGTGATAATGTTAGTAGCAGAGACCCTTTTGCAACAGATGTGTTGCAAAAGTAGCACGGCCTAGGAGTACCACTCTTGGGTTGCCCAGCTATGGGGGATGGGTGGGGCTGTCCCTTGTCCTCATTGGAAGCAGTGTAGGGCTCAGAGTGAGTTCAGGGGAAGGTGGATGAGGGGGGTCGTGTGGCCCCTGTTCACCCCCACATGTCACCTAGGAGAGCCAAACTGGTTTCCAGCTATGCATTTGTCAAAGGGGCCTCAGCTGAGCTGTCACCTGGTCTGTCAACATCACAAAGACTATCTTGTTTATTATCCACATTGCATGATTCCAAATCCTAGCCAATCACCAAAAAAGAGAGCAAATAAGAACAAATATAAAAACTGACCTAAGGTTTTCATTTATTTTTAACTCATCAGATCAGTTCATTTTTTTAATGAAACCTGGAGAAATAATTTCTCCCAAGTATTTAAACTCAAGCTCTTTGTATACAGCTGAGCACACAGTGTACTGAAGTTAGCTGTATTTATAACTGCCCTCCTTACACCATGCAGTGGTATATCCTAATCAATACAAAGAGACTTAACTAGGAAGAGGAGATTTTCAGAAATTATCACACATGGTAAAGACATCAGTGGGAGCAGAGCTGGGGCAAAACTGAGCACCCGTGCACAAAGCCACTTCAGAGAGGTAATCTGATTTCTGAAGTGCCAGGCATATCAGGGGTGCTATGACTGTGAGCTACAAAGGAAAACAGAGCTGCCAGTGACAATTTCCAAATTAATGGTTACTGAAGGAGATTAGTGGATACAGTTAAAACCAGAACTCCAGTGCATTAAGAATAAACTTGGAACAGGCTGTTTTACATAGTAAGATAAAACTTACTACTAAGGAATGAATTTATGAAGCTGAATTAGCCTCAAGCTGGGAGCATCCTTTTCACACCCAGTATTGCTTATCTAACATGACTCAGCTTAAAAGCCTATGTTAGGCAATGTTTTCAGATCTTTGTATAAACTACACACACAGTCTATTGTGTTTTGAATGAGTTTATGTTTATATTAATGGTAAAAGATACTGCCTACCCCAAACCTTCTCCCCACAAGTGGGAACACTGTGCGTAGAAAATATGCTAATAACCCAACCTGGGGATAAAAGCCAAATAAGTTTTCAATGGACGAAGTGAATAGTTCCTTAAAAAAAGATGCAAATATAGATACAACTTCACCAAACAATTTAATGTAGGTTTATCATTCTCAGAACCATTAATCATTAGGTAAGTGGTTCTTCCTTTAAAACCAGCCAGCTCCTGCTTGTCTGATTTAGTGCTTGATCTGTTTCTCATTACTCAGTGGAGAATCTCTCGTTAATTTTAGTATGAGTTGGAGCTGGGGCTTTTTGCTTACTAGACACTCAAATACTACAGTGTTGCTTGTGTGGTAGACATCTATGTGTCCTTCCTGATACTTCAGTGGGCTTACTCATGATAGAAAAACTAGAAAAATTTGTCTCGAAAACCACATACCCTTTTTCATTAGTTTAATTAAATTGATTTAAGATGGCTCCCCTTAGGCTAAAGTGATGCAACTTTGAATGTAGACAGTTCTCTATAATTTTTATTTGTGACATGCCAGAGCAACAACATCAAAGCCAGCCGTAAAGGTTCAGACTTTGAAAGATTCAAACGTACTTGCTGCTTAACACCATAAAAGTGATACTAATTAATGCAACAAGGTACACATCATTGTTGCAAGGCTTCTACTACACGCATTTCAGAGTTCTTGTTTACTTTGGCTCTTGCTGGAAGGTCATTTACTAGAATATCCTGACCCATTAAAAAGACCCCACCCCTTCACTCTTACAAGATGGAAGAGTTGTGGGGATGAGTGAGGGACTTTGGAGAAAATTCAAATGGTAGACTTGACTCTTCTGAAATAAAAGTTTAAATTTAGAAAGAGTAAAGGTCTGTATACCAAAAATCACCACAGGAAAAAATTCATTGCTGTCTATACAAATATTAAAGCTACCACTGGACCTGTTGGAATTAAGTTTTGCATAAGCAACTTGGTTCACGCTACTCTCTTTAGATGTTTAGTCAACTTGACAAGGTTCTTGAAGGCCTCAGACGCCTAGAATAAAGTTTATTGTATCAGTTAATGGACTGACATTTAGTTATGTGCATCTCATTTGGAAACCTAATCTTGTTAGTGTATTTAGACCATAGGTTTCAACAATGTAATACACAAGCCATTGCCATCTTTTCATTGTTCAGACCTGATGGACAATGTTAACACTGACTTTAAGTTCTCTTTTCCTTCAGCTTCACATGGTTATGTGGCCAGGTTCACCGGAACTTCCTCTCCAAGTTCACTGGCCAAGTTGTAGAGCTCTTTGATGAAGAGTTCCGACACCTCTATGCCTTATCCAAGCCAGTGATGGGACTGAGATCTCCAACACATACCGTGCCCTTCTTGCTAAACAAGAGCATTACCTCCCAAGGCAGCCTTACGAGCAGCAGCAACCATGGAAGTAGCAATACCCCTTCGGATCCATTCAGCAGCTCATCTGCCAATAGCACATATCAAACCAAACAACCCCCCAGAACTTATGTGTACAGCAGCAACCCAGCACCACAGTCACAACTTCACAGAGGTAACTCCTTCCATGGTTACACCTCTCACATGTCAATCCAAACACAGATGACCATCCAGACCCACTATTATCCACGGCAGTATGCGGCTGCCACCCCAGGAATCTTTTATAATAACGTTAACATCTACAAGCCTATGCAACTTAGACTAGATGATGTAAACAGGTCAAGGTTAAACCCACCTTTGTGGTTCACAAAGTTAACATGATTACATAACCCCCTTCTTTTGTACTGCAACCAAATGTGTTAAAGATCCAGGTTAACAATAACATGTTCAATGATGAATACTCGGCATAGAAATTATGTATCACACTAAACCTTTCAAGAATGTAATCTGACTTCATATCAAGCCTTAGCAATGCTTATGTGTTTCGGTCACTATGGACAATCAACACCAAGTGTTTCTCAAAAGAACAAAACCTGTGTCTGCTTGCACTGAAGGTTTGCATGTAGGCGGATACCTATTAGGAACAGCAGTAGTAGCATTGTTTAAAATGTCATTCAGCTGCCCTTACCTAAAGTATTCATGGATCAATGTGGTCAGGCAGTCAGCATTGCTGGTCAAATGAAAGTTTATAAGAGTTTATAATGAAAGTTTGTTAAGTGCAGGTGAAGTCTTCAATTGACTTGCTAGACAGACAGAATACTGGTACCAGCAGTGCAAGCTGTCATTTCCTGGATCACTTGTAGAGCAAAGGGTAGCACGGTTTGCATCTCCATTCAGTTTTTTGACATCTCAGCTGAGACTGATAACAAGGCAGACAGCTGTTGCTGTGCTTTCTGTGAACAGACCTGTCAACTATGAATAGGATTTAGATTGCCTGCTCACGTAAAGCCAGCAGATGGCAACAACTTTCAGTTACTGTCACTTACGGCTAGCTTCTGTCCTGCAACCTAGACATGAAAAGCCTTCTAATCCTGTACCACCTATTCACTCAGTTCTTTATACAATTGGAAACTGAAGCTTCCTGCTGACGAGAGACTCTCAATTTCTAGAAGGCAATTTTATCTTAAAAATATTTGCACAGATTCAGATTAGAAAATTATGTACAGCAGAGGAAATCTAAAAGCAAAGTCTTACCAGTCATGCGCTTTGCAGAAATTAGGCCTAATGTGCTCAATTCAAGAGGATGAATCTGTTATAAGTGCATGGATCTGCAAAATCCTCCTTCATGTACTTAAATGAGAAGTTAATGAAGTAGACAGCAACTGGCAGTCAGAGTTTTCAGAACAAAAGGGCGTGCTCCTCAGAGAAGCGGTGTATCTAACTCAATGAACGGTAATGGTCATTACAAGTGTTGAGCACATCGTCCTGTCAACAGAAGTTACTGTCGGGAGGGTTTTCCTGGCAAAACGTCTGTTGACATTGTATCTACACATAAAAGCGGACTGAAAGAGCAATCCACTCTGTCAACAGAGAGCACCCAGTCTGCCCAGCCCTCTCTCGACAGAATGGCTGACCAGAAGCTCTGCAAACAGGTTTGCCTGGTGAACCGGAAGCCCTGTCTGTTGACAAAACGGCAATGGAGCATCTACATGGCTGTTTTGTCGACAGAACGCTATCGAGAGAGGCATTAGACCTGAACGGGAAGAGGTGTAACACTGCTAGTGGATGTGCTGGGTTTCTCAACAAACTGGCAACAAAGCGCATTTGCCATGGTTGGCCCATTACAGAAGCGGTTTCTCCACTCTTGATATCCACACCACCACATTAGCTACTGATAATGGGCCACATCCTCCCTGACTGAACTGACTTGATTTCTCCCTCTTGATGTTCACAACTCCACATTAACTGCTGAAAATGTGCCACATCTTCTGTGACTGAAATGACCTTGTCAACTCTGGCCCTACCCTTGACTAAGACACCCCCTTTAAACCCTCCCCTGGAACTCACCCGCTCGTGCATCTGACAAAGCAGGTTTATGGTCCAAAATATCTGTTAGTCTGTAAGGTGCCACAGGACGACTTCTTGTTTTTGAAGATACAGACTAACTCGGCTATCCCTCTGATATTTGCCATGTAGATGCTCCATGGATTTTTTCCTAGCAAAAACATGGTTTTGCCGGGAAAAACTGTTTGTGCAGAGGTGTCCATCCAAAGGTCATGCCCAAAATGACATATCCTACATTTAAAAGATTCCTTGGAAATGATGGAAGTTTCCAAAGTGCAAGAAAGGCATAAATCCATCATAAGGAAATTCAAGCAGCATACATAAATGAGATTTTACTTAACTCACTATCTACCTCACAATATTATTAAATCCTGGAGGAATTCTGTGCCAAAAATTAGAAATTCTGCAGAGACTATTTTAAAATTCTGCATGTTTTATGTGTCAAAATAACAATATAATCATTCTAGTTTAAATTATTTGGGTAATTTATTTCAAAATGCTCATCAGCAAGTATATCTGAAAGAATACAGACAACAAAAAGGTTCAGGAAGTGTTTTCATTGATTCCTTACTGCATGTATTAATGCAGATTTCTGAGTAATAATTAATTTAAACTAATATAGAAATATATTTCCCACACCCTTCAGAAGCAATTCAAAGGGTTGCAGGAGTTGGGGTAATGGGAGGACATAAGGGACAGGGAAGTATTTGCTGGGCAGGCACCTGGAAGTGAACCTGGAAGTTTCTTGAATGTGTGTGGGAGACATGGATTACTTGTAATCTGGGGGAGGAGAGAGTTGGAAAGCCACCCACATGCTGACATTGGCTGACTTCTAGCCTCACCCACTTGATCAGGCATATTTGTCTCCTTCCCTGCATGTCCTTCTCCCACTCAGCCACCCCTCTTCCAATACAGTCTTGCACCTCCCCTTCCCTCATCACCATGTGGCCCTGCACCCTCACTGACCAGTACCTGTCGGGCTTTGCAGACTTCCACAGAGCAATTACCACTCACTTGTGAACTGTCAAAGCAGATCTCATTCTGGTACTGCTGCGCTTCATGACAGGGTACAGCAGATCACAAAGTTCCATGAAAGTGGCCTTGCACATGTGGAAGTGCTGCACCCACTGCTGGTTGTCCCAGACCTCCAAAATGATGCAGTCCCACCAGTGTGTGCTGGTTTCACGTTTCCAGAACCAGTGCTCCACTGCAAGCAATGCATCTAGGGCAGCCGGCAGCCCTGCATTCCTGGTTTCCAGTTCTTCAGTATCATCATCCGAAACATCCACATCCACCTCATCCTCCTACTGGCTTTGTCTTATAAAATACTGTCTGGCACTTCAGGAAGTAGTTGTAACACACTGTGCAATGACTCTAAGCTGGTCAGGATCCATGCTAGTGCCATGCAATGGAGTGAGCCAGAGCAGGCTTTGGGAAAATGGCCTGAAAAATGGTACAAAATTCCTTGGGCTGTTTGTTTTCTAGTGGCTGCGGGTGGTGGTGGGGGAATCACACTCTGGGATGACATCAGACACCCACAAGCACCTGAGGTGCATTTTTCCCACAACACAGTGACACAAAAACCCAGAATGCAATGGGGCTGCAGGCACTGTGGGATAAGTACCCACGTGCATTGCTGATGCAACCAAATCTAGCTAAGGCAATGTAGCTACACTATATCAGAAAGGTAGCCGTGTTAGTCTGTATCAATGAGAAAAACAAGAAGTCCTGTGGCACCTTATAGACTTAACAGACATTTTGGAGCATAAGCTTTCGTGGGCAAAGACCTGCTTCATCAGATGCATGTTGTTCTCATAGATACACTATGTCGACTTTCTGGACATTTGCAGACACTTGTCTTAGACACTATAAAATCTAGTGGTAAAAAGTTGACTTAAAAAATTCAACTTTATTTCGTAGCATAGACATAGCCAAAGTGTTGGTAATGCTGTTAGATAATAGTGACCTCCTGTGGTCCAGCAAATTCTCTTGTTCAGCAGCAGTCAAGTCCCAAGGGTGCCAGACTACAGAGGTTCAACTTGTACCCTATTTAAGTGTATTAATGTCTATCCAAGTATACACACCAACCAACTACCTTTCATAACAAGCTGACCAGGCTGTGGTTTAAGCACATTAAATTATTAAACCATCATAAATAATCTGGTATGACAGAGGGAGAGGTTTTTTTTTCCCTTAGTGAAGCCCGATAATTAACTTTTTTCTGGGCACAAATGATACATTTTTGAAAACTACAGATAATGCTGAACATCTGTTTTAAAGTTCTGAACTCCATTTAAAATTAGCAGAGAAATGTGTTTTGGGGTGAGGGATACAGTTCAGTGAATTTGTTTTTAAATGCTGTAGCATTCTTTAGTACATTGAAAAGAAAGAATCCACAATAAGAAAAAAAAAACATTATGGTGAAAGAGTAGATTTTCCATTGTTACCGAAACAAACAATTAATGAGATCAGAATACACTCTTTATTTGAAGATGAGTAAAGAATATTTTTAAAAAAAAATAAGAGTACATTTTAGATACTTGGAATGCAAAGTATATTGATAGAGACAATCAAAGAAAGATCTCTGCTTCTCCAAAGCTCAGAACAAGTCAAACCAGGTTATTTCACTGTTTTTAAACTTACAATAAACAGATATCTGGATTCATTATAAATTAAAGATTTAAAATGACAAAGCTGTACAGATGAGAGATCTGGTTCACTGTAGCGTGAGCACCGCATTTTGTGAAACTGTACAAGAGAAGCATCATTTTTCCCAGTATGTAGAACTTCAGAGACCTGTTACTCTGAGCCCTCTGTACAAGTGAAATTGGGGATGTATGGTGAGTTCTCCACTTGCACAGAAAACCTATTAGTCTTGAAGTCTCAGTGTGCAGACAAGAAGAGACATTTTGCATTACATTTTTAGAAAGTCAAAGAGTTGTTCCTTACTGAAAACATTAGAACATAAGAACATAAGAATGGCCATACTGGGTCAGACCAAAGGTCCATCGAGCCCAGCATCCCATCTGCCGACGGTGGCCAATGCCAGGTGCCCCAGAGAAGGAGAACAGAAGACAATGATCAAGTGATTTATCTCCTGCCATCCATCTCCTGCCCTTGTTCTGAAGGCTAGGGCACCATACTTTATCCCTGGCTAATAGCCATTTATGGACCTAACCTGCAAAAATTTATCAAGCTCTTTTTTAAACCCTAATAGAGTCCTGGCCTTCACAGCCTCCTCGGGCAAGGAGTTCCACAGGTTAACTGTGCGCTGTGTGAAGAAAAATTTCCTTTTATTAGTTTTGAACCTACTACCCATCAATTTCATTTGGTGTCCCCTAGTTCTTGTATTATGGGAAAAGGTAAATAATTTTTCTATATTCACTTTCTCCACACCATTCATGATTTTATATACCTCTATCATATCGCCCCTCAATTGCCTCTTTTCCAAACTGAAAAGTCCCAGTCTCTCTAGCCTCTCCCCATATGGGACCCGTTCCAAACCCCTAATCATCTTAGTCGCCCTTTTCTGAACCTTTTCTAATGCCAATATATCTTTTTTGAAGTGAGGAGACCACATCTGCACGCAGTACTCAAGATGTGGGCGTACCATAGTTTTATATAGGGGAAGTATGATATCTTTTGTCTTATTATCGATCCCTTTTTTAATAATTCCTAACATCCTATTTGCCTTACTAACTGCCACTGCACACTGTGTGGATGTCTTCAGAGAACTATCCACTATAACTCCAAGATCCCTTTCCTGATCTGTCGTAGCTAAATTTGACCGCATCATGTAGTACGTGTAATTTGGGTTATTTTTTCCAACATGCATTACCTGACACTTACCCACATTAAATTTCATTTGCCATTTTGCTGCCCAATCACTCAGTTTGCTGAGATCTTTTTGTAGTTCTTCACAATCCCTTTTGGTTTTGACTGTCCTGAACAACTTGGTGTCATCTGCAAACTTTGCCACCTCACTGCTTACCTCATTTTCTAGATCATTGATGAACAAGTTGAACAGGATCGGTCCCAGGACTGACCCCTGGGGAACACCACTAGTTACCCTCCTCCATTGTGAAAATTTACCATTTATTCCCACCCTTTGTTTTCTGTCTTTTAACCAATTCCCGATCCATGAAAGGATCTTTCCTCCTATCCTATGACCACCTAATTTACATAAAAGCCTTTGGTGTGGGACCGTGTCAAAGGCTTTCTGGAAATCTAGGTATATTATGTCCACTGGGTGCCCCTTGTCCGCATGTTTATTAACCCCTTCAAAGAATTCTAATAGATTAGTTAGACATGACTTCCCTCTGCAGAAACCATGCTGACTTTTGCCCAACAATTCGTGCTCTTCTACGTGCCTTGCAATTTTATTCTTTACTAGTGTTTCTACTAATTTGCCTGGTACTGATGTTAAACTTATCGGTCTATAATTGCCAGGGTCTCCTCTAGAGCCTTTTTTAAATATTGGCGTTATATTGGCCGTCTTCCAGTCATTTGGTACCAAAGTGGATTTAAAGGATAGGTTACAAACCACTGTTAATAACGCCACAATTTCACATTTGAGTTCTTTCAGAACCCTTGGGTGAATGCCATCTGGTCCTGGAGACTTGTTACTATTCAGCTTATCAATTAACTCCAAAACCTCCTCTAATGTCACTTCAATCTGAGTGAGTTCCTCAGATTTGTCACCTGAAAAGGCTGGCTCAGATTTAGGAACCTCTGTAACATCCTCAGCCGTGAAGACTGAAGCAAAGAAATCATTTAATCGCTCCGCAATGGCACTGTCTTCCTTGATCGCTCCTTTTATATCTTTATCGTCCAAGGGCCCCACTGCTTTTTTAGCGGGCTTCCTGCTTCTAATGTATTTAAAAAACATTTTACTATCGTTTTTTGAATTTTTGGCTAGCTGTTCCTCAAAATCTTTTTTGGCTTTTCTTATTACATTATGACACTTAATTTGGGAGTGTTTATGTTCCTTTCTATTTTCCTCAATAAAATATATTAAGATGCTCAGTAAATAGCAAAATACCTCAATTTATAAAGAAATACTAATTTTTAAAACATACCCACCAGATTTCGTAATAAGTAACTGCTAAGTCCGTGGCTCTAAGAACAGCAAGATAAAACCAAATACTGTAAAAATTTCAGGCTATATATAGTGAAGAAATTAGCCTAAGGAACCAGAGCTCTAAATAAATGATAGGTGAGGTGTGACCAAGAAGTGTGATGTTCAGTGTTGCAATATGCCCTTAAAGACTGATACTGTCACTTGCCCTGGTCATTTTAAATTGGGTCTCTTACTCCTGTTGGAATGTGGAAGCACAGAAAGAAAAAGCCAAGGAGTATACAAGTAGACTGTCGATTAGAAATGCAGCCAATACATGATCTTAAAAATATACACAACTTTATTTTTAAAGTAATATGAACTTTATTTCATCATCACTTGAGATAAAGAGGATAAAAATAAATAGAACAAGAGGCTTTACGTGACTTACAGAGGAAGGTATATATCTAGGCAGAACTGGCTGTCAAAGTGACAAATTGTCTTGGAGTTTTTTGAACCATTTGTGTTCAAATTCTGCAGCTGATGCAGTTACCAAGGATGTCAGTGCTAAAGGGCCTACACATTTTATCTCTCCCTGAACATCCTCTTTTAGTTTTTCTGGAATGAGATCCTCTCCCATAATCTGCAGGTGAAATAAAAAGGGGGAAGGAGGAAAAAAAAAAAGGAAGAAAAATTATCAGCAAGGAAAATAATAAATTCCACAGTAATTAAACACACACTTACCTCTAGGAATATTAATACAACTGAAGTAAAATTTCCAACCTATGGTCAAACGGGTCCCCTACGGCGCTGTGCAACAAGAACGGGACAATATAGATTCATGTATCATAGTGGCAAAACCCCTCTCGTTTGGCCTGGCTTTGCACTGATGTTGGCTTTTGGCTAACAGGCTGAAAGTGATAAACCTCATAGTTAACTATAAATTCAACACCTGGTTGTAGTGGCAAAATTTTGATTTCTCCCGGAGGTGTGGGGATTATACCAAGAAATGTGCACAGGAATCTTTTCAATTTCCAGATTTCCTTGTAACATTTGCATAATACTGCCCCCGCAGGTAGAGATGAGCAAAGTGGGGAGATGTTAAATTTTTAAAAGGGGAGGGGGGCACAGCACAATTGGTTTCTCGGTGTCAAGCTAAGGTGACCATCTGTCCTGTTTTTGGTGGAACGGTCCTATATTTGGGACACCAAAAAGGCATCCCTACTAATTTTAGAAAAATGATCAATTGTCCCTTATTCTCCACCGACAGCTGCATCTGCCCTGTCTCTGCAGTTTCCTTGGGGCTCAGGGAAGGTAGGAGGAAGCACTGCAGCTGCCCCATCCTCGTTGCCTCCTTGGGGCTCCTGGGAGCACTAGGGCTGCTGCACCCCAGGGCTCAGGGAGGGTGGACAGCTGCCACCTTGTTCCCAGCTCCCTAGGGCTTGGAGGAGCTGCTCCTCCCCATATATCTCCCTGTCCTGTATTTGGGACAGGGAGATATGGTCACCCCATGTCAAGCTCATGCATCCCACTGAAACTGCTGAAATGTAATTGTTTTTATGTATGTGTATTCACATTTATATACACTGATTATTAAAGGTTTTACATTCTTCCTACTTATTTTCTTACATGTGCCAAAAGAGGTTGGTTTTTTTTCATATGACCATGACTGAAATTTCCATTGGTTTAGATTACTCTAGACAAGTTGGGAGGCCCTGCTAATTGCAGGGGAAAAAGCGGGGCCCGATGTACAAAATTTGTTCACCCCTGCTCTCACGGATGGAATCACTCCTTAAATGTGTCGGCTTGCAATGGACTTGCTTGCTTTTTAGTAGATCATTAAATGAAAAGTATAAATTGTTACTCATGATAGCAAATGGAGAGTCTCTGAGTTCAAATTGTGTAGATGCCTGTGTGTCTTGAGCACAAAGCCACAAATTCCATCTTTCGGAGGGCATGTTAATAATATCTCTATTACCTAAGACATGGAATATTATTCCCACTCTTATGGAATCACCTAAAACTAGTACAGAACCTAGTGTGCAGAACAACAACATAAAAAGTAATATTGTTAAAATAATTATTGCAAGGAAGATTCAGTTTAGCTTTCTGAAAAACAAGAAATTGGAGTGCTTAAAGCAGCACCACATGTTCTCAGTTTGCCTCACATTTACAATTCTCTCCCCTGTGTACATTCTTCTGAAAAAGAAACCTGTGTCCTAATAAAAGAAATAATAATCAGGTAAGAAGAGAATAGTCCAAAACAATACGCACCACTTAAAAGTACCTACAAATGTTAAGGCGGAAGAGTTGGTGCTTACATAATGCCAACCAGAATATTTCCATTAGGAAAATCTCAATATCGCACGGTGTCTATGAACTCTTATGCCATAATGAAGTTGGTCACTCACCTCAGTAATCAATAGCAAGGATTCTTCCTTTAAACCAAAACTATTTACTTTGTCTTCAATTTCCTGCTGAACCTTTAAATTCTTCACCAGAGCAAAGGATGACTGTTGCAATTGTATAATCTGAAGTAAAAGCCTGAAAAAATAGACTCAGTAATAATATATAGCCAATTTAGAGAAGTGCTAACAAAAATATTAAAATGACAACATGAAATCAAGACTTTTTAAAGTACTGCGTGGGTTTTTTTTTAAATCCCAACAGGCATGTTTTTAAATCAGGAAAGCAGAGAAAGAGGAGAAATCTGTACACATCTATGTGGATTATTATGGTCAGCACCATGATATGAAATATACCAGGTTTTGATATCAGATATCTAGATTCAGTGTACATCCTGTGCCCAGTGTCTGATTTCAGATTTTACAAGAAAGCAGAATCTTTTTGTATACAGAGATGACTAGCATTGTAATCAGAAACTTAAATTTTAAGACACAAAGGGTGTGTCTACACTAGGAACTTACTTCCAAGTAGCCAGCAGAGAGTCTACACACATTTTTGCCTTATTTCGAAGTTAACTTTGAAGTAGGGAGCCCAACTTTGAAGTCCTTACTCCATTCGCAGGAATGGAGTAGTGCCCTACTTCGAAGTAGGGTGTGTGTAGATGCTCAGTTTAGAAGCTGCTTATTTTGAAGTTATTTTTTTGGTGTAGACACTTCAGAATAGCATCTTTGGCTATCTCATCCTCAGATGAAAGCTTTCCTAACTATTCATTTCACAGAAAGTGTTGCTAGCCTTGGCACAAAGATTTTATTGCATTTATGGAAAAAAGTTCTTTCACGAACAGAAGTTGGTCAATACATGATATTTCTCTTCATCCACCTTGACATTCTTAAGTGGGGCTTGAAGAAAAAATCCAGCATTTTAGTATACAATTTTATTTGCTGGGGATGAAATTCATAGGAACTTCTCACCGGGCAAGGGCCAGGCACCATTTATCAATCAAGCCCAGAGAAGACTCAGGGCGAATCTACACTTATGGGCCAGTCAACTGTACTGCGGTCGATCTTCCAGAGTTCAATTTTACTGCATGTGTTAAGATGTGGCAAACATTGATCTCTCTGAGCTTGAACATTGACCCTGATACTCCATGCTATCACATGAAGTAAGGGATATCAGTGCGAGCCCAAAGAACCCCGATCTATACAGGGGCAGGAAGTGGATCCTGATAAGTTGATTCAAGCTGCACTAATGGCATAGCTAGAATAGCATAGCTGGGATTGACTTCCTGCCCTTGCATAGACCAGGCCTAAGACTGCAGTGGAACTTCCATTAGGCCTGGTCTACACAAGGGCAGAAAGTCAATCCCAGATTTGCAATTTTAGCTATGCCATTAATGTAGTTAGACTCGACATATCAGGATCAAGTTCCTGTCCCTGTGTAGATCATGGATCTTTGGGCTTGCACTGACATCCCTTACTCCATGCAATAGTGTGGAGTGCCAGGATCAACAGCTGAGCCCAGAGAGATTGATTTTGCCACATCTTAACGTGGCAAAATCAAACTCGGGAAGATCAACCTCACTGGGTAGTAAGTACAGATTCACCCTTAGAGGTAGGCCTTGTGCTGACACTGTGCACATGGATGAATTTCACCCAGGGAGAAATTTAATATGCAGGTATGCGTGTATCTAAAAATATGCTACAACACTATGACAAACTAAGGGGCAAAGAGAGGTAAATGACAGAGTTTACAAATATCTGATAATGAATTCTATACATGAAACAGCATATTTTACCTTGTAGTTTTAATATATGAAATAAGCATTTTATCTCTTGGGTCTAGAAAAGCAAATTTAAAATAGTCATGCTCTCAGAAGAACATAAAATGTTTGATTTTCAAGTTCTTAATCCCTCTCAAGGGATAGTTTATACCTCATGTTCTGAGGTGTACATAAAAATTTTTAAGATAAATCCTTAAAATAGCTCTTAGATAGTCAATAAATAATTTCTGTCCTTGCCTCAAAGAAATCCAAGATTTTTGTAAAAGACTATTTCTAATTAAGCTTGCCAATGATTATGTTTTAGGAGGCAAAGGAAGACGGGGAGAACATAAGCAGTTATGCAATTACGTGTTTTCTTGTCAATGAACTGTGACAAAATTCATTAATTTTTCAACCTCATCCATTATGTAATCATTTTATGAAAGACAATGTTTAGAACACATATCACGACTTTATTAAGGCAGAGAATTTTTAAAAAATGAATGAATTTACATTCCACCCATTCACAAGATCAAATGCTTTTTTGCATTTAACTCAAATTTCACTCAAATCAGACTAGTCAGCTTTATTTTGTTTCTCTTGTAATAACACAATATATGTGTGTAAAAAAAAGCAGTCATGTAGCACTTTAAAGACTAACATAATAATTTATTGTGATCATTTTGTTAGTCTTTTAAGTGCTACATGACTGCTTTATTGTTTTGATAGAACAGACTAACGCAGCTACCTCTCTAGAAATATTTGTGTGTGTGTTTGCAATAACAAGGGAAACATTTAACAAATTCTGATATTAAGGTTTGGGGTAACTACATTTAAAAAAAAAGAAAAGTCCTTGTGGACTAAGGGCAGTTAAGATTTTCCCATTAGTTATATATTCAGTTACCTTGTTCTAACAAAGGAGGCACAAGCCTTTAGCCAAACATCTTTCAAAGCTTCCTGTCCCCAGGACTCAAAGATACCATGCTTCATTTTGTCCAGATTTTTGCATTCTTCTGAGGTATGGAGGGATCCCTTTACTATTTGGCTATCACTAAAAGATACAGAGTTGTCTCTGATTGTTTTTGTAGAAAATGGTGACTTAAATTCTTCTCTCTTGCTGTGTGCTTGGTGACACTGATGGTTAATTTCTTTTCTTAACTGTCTTGGTGAGGCCTGGAAAACTTTATCATTTGAAATACAATCTTTGCATTGAATAGGTTTCATTTCTGAAATTAATGTTGGAGGCAGAGTCTGTAAATAACTCTCATAAGCCTCGGCAAGTAGCTTCCAGTTCCATGGGTTAAAAGGATGTAAGGAAATCAGTTGCTGTAGGCATATGATCTTTTTCTCTACATGTTTCAGGAGACAGTAAATAGTAAACTGCAGGTTGAGGACAGTTGTTAAATGATCTGTGTTAGTTGCTCCATTTCTCTAGAAACAAATTATGACAGATTAAACACAGTAGAATGGACTTAAGTCATCATTATTCAGGATTTTTTTTCAAGTTAACAGTAATACACAAACTCCTCCCTGCTCTCTCATGGCTTTCTTAGGATTTACAAAATTAACTGTCCACATTCTGCTACATATTTTTAAAATAACATGGTCCTGCTATGTGCAATCACCTCTAGCAGATTCAAAGAATGCACTCCCTTAAGCTGTCTCTTATCCCAACCTGACAGTACAGATTAAAACTCACAAACCCGGCACTCTCTTGTCCAGCAACATCTGTCATCAGTCAGGACCACGGACCTTGCAGGACCAGATAATCCCAGAGCTGGGGGGCAGAGGGTCCAGCCAAGTCAGCAGCAGGAGCCCAGGGCAGAGCAGCCACAGCTGGTCTGGCAGCAGGGAGATGAAAGGGGGGCACAACCAGCTGCCAGGGATCCCAAGTCAGGAGCAGCAGCAGCAGGGAGCAGGGCCCAGGCTGGTAAGCTGCAACCCAGGCGGGGGAGTGGCAGCTCAGCAACAGTGCCAGACAGGGAAGCTGCGGGCAGGAGCCCAGGAGCAAGAGCTGAGCTGAGCAAGGGGCAGAACTGACCACCTCTGGTCTGGCAAAATCCCAAGTACAAGACCACTTAGGTCCCCAGGGTGCCGGACCTGAGAGGTTGAACCTGTTTTGTCCTTGAATTTTATCACCACTTATCTTTTTATAGCTTTATACTGCCACTCATCAACATAGTACCTGAGTGCCTGCCACATAAAACAATAGCAAAATATCTACTGAACTTCATGGGGTGTCTGGCACTTCTTTGACAGGATCAGAACTCTGCTTTGGGTAAGATTTTTTTGGGGTCTCTGGGAGGGACTGGTAGGAAGGCTTGGGAGGAAGAAGAGTGTTCAAACTGGGGCACTACTTATGGTGGAAAGGTACAGACTATTCATTTATCCCCTTTCTTAATTGCATTAATTCTGCGCTGCATAGCAAGATGCTATTGCTCTCTGGGATTACCACTAACACTTTCGTGGCAGACTGGTTTTATTTGTAAAGAATAAAATAGATATATAGTAACAACCACTATCAAACATTCTGAGCACTGAGCTCACAAAAGGGTTTTATTTTTATTTTTTACGGGAGAAGGATTTTTTTTTTTTTGCCAGAAAACAGTACATATGTTTAAAAAAAAAAAAAGTGCGATGCAGGGGACAGGGAGGGTAGAAGGACTGAACTAACCAGTTTTTCTGCAATTTCCAGAGCATCTTTGTGCTTTCCTAGGTGAGCTAAACACCGAGCCTGGCCTTCCTGGACATCTCTTCTCATTGCAATGTTACTGGACGGTAACAGCACCAAGCAGCTCGAGTACTCACACAGGGCTTTCTAGTTGGGTGTTTGCAAAAATAAAAGTGAGAGTGAAAAACAACAGGAAATAGGACTAAATACAACTTCAAAAATGTCAAACGTCAACTTGAACGTGCATCATAATTACAGAGGGTAATTAGCAGAATGCATTAAAATGGGAGTCAGCAACCCGTGGCTCTTGAACTGCATGCAGCTCTTTAAGGAGTCACTTGCGACTCCGGATGGTGCTGCCGCTGACTCCTCTTGCTGCTCCCTGCCCTGCTGCTGCTGAAATAATGGAACTAAACTGAATTGGTTTAATGAGCGGCAGGATGGAGGAATCCAGCTGTTAAACCAATTCAAGTTAGTTACGTTATTTAAGTGTGGCAGGGCAGGGAGCTGCCCGTGCTGCAGGTGGGGGCAGTGAGCAGGAGAGCTGGGGTGAGGGGCGACCAAGTCTGCCCATGCTGGAGCCACGCAGCCCTGCTAAGGAGGTGGGGGGAAGGCAGAAGCGCGCGTAGCTGGAGGAGCTCATTGGCCGAGGCAGGTTAATCCTGGGAATGGGGGCGGGGTGGATTTGGGGGCTTAGGTGGGTAAAGCCTTGATATGGGGGGTGGGTTTGGGGCTGAGAGGGGTTAAGCCTGGGGTTGGGTGAGCTAAAGCTTGGGGATAGGGAGGGGGGTTTGGGGGCTGAGTGGGATGAAGCCTGGACAAAGGGGTAACAACTTTCTAACAGGTACAAAAAGTGTATGCACTGTTCTTAAAATAGGGGTGACAAAAAGAACAGTTTGACATTACTTAACAAGGACTGTCTTGTATTCACATGCATTGTGGCTCCTGAAGTATTGATTTTGAAACTGAATTTGAAAAAAACGTCTCTTCTCACTATTTTGATTGAAGACCCCTGTGTTAGAACCACAAAAATACCTGATACTCTTGTTGTCTATATGCCAAATCACCTCTGAATTTTTTGGCTGTTAGAATTTCAATGTCCTCCTCACTGTTTCTTTCCTCGCAAAACCACTGTAAACACAAAGGAAAATATTCAAGTGTATTGTAGAAACTGAAGTTATGATTTTCAAATTCACTATAAAGCGGCTTATAACAAACTACTAGTATCTGGACTGTACACGGTATTTCAGGCTTAAATTACACAGCAGCAGATTTGTGGAGATGTATCACGTACGTAAAGCTACCACTCCAAACTCACTAACAAGTAAGTTCACCGTAACAGGTCAAGATAGTACTTCATTAAATGCAAATACTTATGGTACTAGAAAGATAAAACTGTGAATCAGACACAAAGAATAATTTTACTGTTTCAACAGAAATGTATTCCAGCCCTGTCATACTGCTGACGTATTTTATAGCCTACCTCAAGTTCAATTACTCATTTAATCATTTAAACTCTTATACTCCATGTGGAGCATAGGTCATCTACAAGTCTCCTCTATTTCACTCTGTCTTGGGACAAAACTTTTAGCTGACTCCAGGAGTACCCCAGTTGTTGTCCTTCAGTCTCAGTAGATCTTCTCCACATTGTCCAAGGTCTTCCTCTTTTGCATTTTCCTTATGGGTTCCATTTGAGAGCTTGATGGACTATGCTGGATGATGGTTTTCTGAGAGTGTGGCCTAGCCATCCTCACTTCCTTCTCTTGATTTGAACGTCAAGTGGTTCGTGTCCTGCTCTGTTCTAAAATTCCTCCTTTGTGACAAAGTCTTGCCATTTGATGCGAAGGATGTACCTCAGGCATCTGTTTATGCACGTCTGTAGCTTGTGATTGAAGAGTTTTCAGTACGCCAGGTCTCACATCCATACAAGAGCACACTCTTCACATTGGTGTTGAAGATCCACAGTTCTGTCTTCACAGATATTATTTGTGAATTCCATATGGGATGGAAAGTCTTGAACGCAGCTGCCGCTTTCCCCATCCTGGCACTGTTATCCTGGTTCATAGTTTTATCTTTCTAGTACCATAAATATTTGCATTTGACAAAGTATTATCTTTACCCATTACGGTGAACTTTCTTGTTAGTTAGCTTGGCGGTGGGGCTGGGGAAGAAGGCAGCTTTGCATGTTGCCATTCCCCCTCCTCCAAGGATGGGGAAATGGCAGCACAGGAAACCACTTGCACAGACACTTTCCCTCCATTGCTTCCATTGGTTGGAACTGCAGGTGGGTGCAGCATGAGCAGAGCCTGGGAGCAACAGTGGGGGCAGAGCCTCATGCGCCCTTAGGGAGCTGTGCCACATACGTGCCTCCTCTACTCCCCATGTACCATCCCCTCTTGCCCAGATCCTGCACCCCACCTCATAGTTTTACCCTCCCTCCTATCCACAACCCCCAACCCCTGTCCACTCCTGCACCCCTCTTCCCACCCAGATCCTGCATCTCCATCCCACTTCCTGGGAGCCCTCTACCACACTCTGAATCCCGCATTTTTTGGCATCACCACAAAACCATGGGGGGCTCCCAGAAGAGTTAATCCTGCCTGGAGGGAACCCTTGAACTTCAGTCCTCCTACTCTTCCCCCAGCTACCCCGTGAAGTGCAGGGGCAATGAGTTCCTGTTTTTCTGTTTCTCAGTCACAGACCACATCACTGCCAGTTTCTTTTGCTTCTCACTTCTGTGTGGCCCCTGACTGATTTTTCCGTGGGATCCCCAATCAAAAAAAAAAGTTCTCCATCCCTGCTTTAAGACAGCCTTCAAAGCTAAAACAGACTGCCTGCAGTCAGAACTGATTTTACCTTTTGAACACCATGAAAACCAAAATGTATTATTATTTTTATGACCAGAAGAGCCCCAGCTATGAACTAGGACCCCAGAGTGCCAGCTCCTGTAGGACAGAACAAAAAGCCACATCCCCACAGATTTTACAGTCTAAGAAACAGATACAGTTCTAATGGTCATCGGTGAACACTGCAGGTCCAATTCTACTCTCACTTCGACGACGGCAGCTGTTCTCAAACTGGGGGTTGTGACCCTCAAGGATAGCGACAGTATTATGTGGGGGGTCATGGGCCATCAGTTTCCACTCCCAAAACCTACTTCATTCACCCCCACCACTTATAATAATTAGATGTGTAACCAAGAGAAAGCCATGCTAGTCTATATATTATGAAAACAAAAAGGCGGTAAAGTAGCACTTTAAAGACTAACAAAATAACTTACTAGGTGATGAGCTTTCGTGGGACAGACCCACTTCTTCAGACCATAGCCAGACCAGAACAGACTCAATATTTAAGGCACAGAGAACCAAAATTAGTAATTGAGGTCGAGAAATCAGAACAAAAGTTATCTCCCCCCTCCCCCGCTTCTCTCTGATTTGCTCACCTTGACAATTTTTTTTCTGATTTGTCAACCTTGATAACTATTTTTGATTCTCTGTGCCTTAAATATTGAGCCTGTTCTGGTCTGGCTGTGGTCTGAAGAAGTGGGTCTGTCCCACGAAAGCTCAGCTAATAAATTATTTTGTTAGTCTCTGAAGTGCTACTTGACTGCTTTTTTGTTTTAATAGTTAGATGTGTGTGTGTGTGTAATTCATAACGGAGGATGAAACTCCACCCTCCAACAGTGACTGCAGCCCAGTGCCCCACAGCACTCTGCCTGTGCAGCAAAGGCTCCCCAGCCCCCACCCTGCCCATATATCAGAGCCCCCACAGCCCAGCCCAGCCCCCACCCGCACACTGCCTGTACAGTAGACCCCAAGTAGTGTGGCTGCGCCCCTGCACACGCTTGCCTAACTCAAATTTTGCGCAAGCCGTGGGGGAGCCAGGAGCCGGGCAGCAGCCGGGGTCCCGGCTCCCCTGGTCTTGCGGCTCAGGAAACTAACCAGTGCGCCTCAGTTTCCTCGCTCCCAGAGTTGCGGGGAACCAGTGGGGAACCGGGAATCAGCTGGGGGAAGCTGGGCGGGCAGACAGCAGCTGGGAGAAGCCGGGAAGAAGCCGCAGGGGTACGGCTGCCTAGACCCCCGGTTTCCCCCAGCTGAGTAAGCCGCAGCCACTGCGGCTTGGCTTCTCCCCGGCTTCCCCCAGCCGGGGGCTAGAGCGGGGAGCTGGCGGAGGAGCTGCGCTCCCACCAGCCCGCAGCCAGCCCAGGATTCTGACCCGCGCTTAACTCGTTTTAAGTCAAAATTGCGCATATTGGGGGTTTACTGAATATCAAAGCCCCCCCCCCCCGGGCACGCTGCCCCTACAACACCCGCCAGCCCAGCCCCCACGCCCTCGGTTGTCACGGCCCAGTGGGCAGAGCCAGCCCCGCCTCACCCGGGGCTCGCAGCGCCTGGCGACGTAGGCTGCGCAGCCGCCGGCCGGGCCCCGCTCCCTGCTCGGGGCAAACACCGAGTCCTCGAATTCGAATCCCAGCGTCAGCTCCATCGCCTCGGCCAAAGCGGCCTCCCGGCCACAGTCTCGGCTAGAGCGCCCCCGCCTGTGCCACACGCAGGCGCGGGTAGCGCGCCTCCAAGAAGACCATAGAGACGCCGGAGTGTTTCCCCTAATGGGGCACTGAGCGAAATTCCTTGAGGTCGTGACGAGAAAGTCCCTCCCTGGCTACAGAGAGGCACTGGCTGCGGTAGAGCGCCGCCCGCTGCTGGCGCTAGACACTGCGGAGTCAGGCTGCACGCCGTGGCGCTGGGACGGGGAAAAGGGCCATATCCCGGCGAGAACTGACCAGCGAGATAATCACTACCCGCCCGCACGGTGCTGCAGCTCCCGGCATACACCCTACCTTGCACGGCCCCTGGGGGATCTCATACCCGGAGACTACAACTCCCAGCATGCAGTGCTCTCCATTCTGGGAGCTCTAGGCCTGTCCCTGCTCCACTGCATGCTGGGAGCTGTAGTCTGAGGCTGTGCCAGAGCTGTCTGGGGGCGCTGAATGCCTGTGGGTTTCCATGCAAAGGTCATAGGCAGCGCATGAACGACTGAGAGGCACGTGGGCCTCCCACCACTTTGTCATGTCTTCTCGGCCACCAGAAGGCCGGTGCCCGTTATGGGCCGGAAGGGCCAGACAGAGGGATCCTGGCAGACAGTCTTCCTGAGTACTCGCAGCTGTCTTATCCCAGATGAGACAACCTTTGTGATAAATGGTTCCTCATGTCAAGGGTCACAGCCATCCCAGTCTCAAAACACCAGTCATTTACCCTCGCTCAGTGGCACTTCAGCTCTCACACCACAGACTAGGCTTGTGAGCAATTTTATAATAAAGTATCTAAAGATGTGTCATACCCTTACAAAAAAGAGTTACTTACAAGAGTTTGTTTCCTGGCAGAATGCACCAAAACAGTTTCCACCATCTTTTTTCCTGTGAGAACACCAGAAAAATTTTCACCGTCAGTTCTGCAGCAGTGCAGGGACTGGGGCAGGAGCCCCCACTGGTCCCGCAGCAGCGGGGGCCTGGACCAGGAGCCTCCGCCACCCTGCAGCAGCATGGGGACCAGGGCATTATAACTGAACACCCTAACCCCTATGAGGAATCATCAGACTTGAGTTCCAGCACCTCTTGTTCTAAGACTAAAACAGATCAACATCTATACACATAAATGAGTTCCAATTCTATATTTCAAAAAGCAATGGAAGCTTCCAAGATAAGCAAGCTTTATATGTCCTTTTGGGCTAAACTAAGCTAAACACTGAGGATCTTTTGCTTGTCTAATACTCCTTGCCTTACAGAGTTCAATAGTCATAAAAAGCCAATTCTTCCATGTTAGGGGTTTTTATTCCCTTGGGCCCTTTTGCTTTGATTTGCAAACTCAGCTAACAGGAGAAATTCACTTGCAAGTCTCAGATTCATGGATGGTTGTGGAGGGAGAGTAAACAGCAAAGTCTTTGATCCCTTTTAGGGTGTATCTACACTATCCGGCTACTTTGAAGTAGCCAGCACAACGTCGAAATAGCACGCGTCACGTCTACACGCACCATGCACTATTTCAACATTGAAATCGACATAGGCAGTGAGACGTTGAAATCGTTATTCCTAGCCAAAGATGGGAATAGCACGCTACTTCAACGTTCAACATCAAAGTAGGGCGTGTGTAGACAATCGACGTCCCGCTACTTCGAAATAGTGGTGTCCTCCATGGTGGCAATCAGCTGAGGGGTTGACACGCTCTGTTCAGCCCCTGCGGGGCTCTATGGTCCCTGCGCACAGCAGCCCTTAAAGCACCATAAACCCACATTTCCTGTGGCAGGAAGCTGAGCGTGTGCAGGCAGCAGCACACACATGTGCTTGCCCTGCACGCCCTCCAGAGGCCCCAAACTACCACCCACCACCCATGGCAGCCAGCCAACCCCCAGAGCGCCCCCAGGGCTTCCCCCCAAAGGGACCCAGACACCCCCGGCAGCCAAACGGGGGGCCAAAAAGTGGCAGGGCCCTTCCTGGTTGGAGGCTGAGTTCCGAGACTTGCTGGGGCTCTGAGGTGAGGAGGACGTACTCTGTGTGATGGGCAGCAAGCGGTGGAACATGGAAGCATTCACTCAACTGGCGGAGGGCCTGGCCACCCAGGGTCACCCTGCCTGCACTCTGGACCACGTCTGGAGGAAGGTGGAGTTGCAGCAGGGTTACGCCCAGGCCCAGGACTCGGCCAGCTAGTCTGGGGATGCCCCACTGCTTGCTCCTATTACAGGGAGCTTCAGGCCATCTTGGGCCCCCCGGGACACCTTCTTCCCATCCCTGGCCAACCTTGACACCATGGCCGAGGAGCCCCAGCAGGCCTCGGAGCTGGAGTCCAGCTTGGAGGCCAGCCCTGCATCCCAGGGGCCACCCGAGGAGTCACCCCTCAGGACGGCAGAGGAGGGGTCCAGCAGCAAGGGGGTGGGGCTCCCCATAGACCTCCCCTCCCAGAGCACCAGCTGGTCATCCACCCACTGGGGATTCCCCGACTGCGGCAGTGGACGGTCAGGTAAGTACTCCACAGGGCACACACATCTAGGCCATGGGGCGGGGGCAACAGACATGACCGGGAGCACCACACACCCCCAGCAGACCCCCCGACCCACAATTGCCCAGCCACAGCACGGTCCCAGGACAGTGGCACGGCCATCAGCGCCTGTCAGCACCTGCACCCATGGACAGCACTGTGCCCTAACCCCGGGGGCAGGAGGACCATGCAGGGGGGACACCCAACAGGGACACCACACCCACCGATGGGGATGGAGACCTAGCACCCAAGTGGGGGCGGAGGGAATGGGCCACGGGCCAGGGCACAGTACTAACAGCCTTCCCCACCCTCTCCGCAGCTGCACCATCTGAGGCCCCAGGCAGCCAGGCACCCTCCATGGTCTCCAAGAGCCCGCTGAATTTAGCCACCACCAGCACCCAGGGACACCTCCAAGGCCAGTGGGACAGTCATGCCACCGACGGACCAAGGGGATGGCCCCCATGGGCCCCCAGCTCCTGGCGGCTCTCCGGCAGCAGGCAGAGGTGGCCGAGGAAACACTCCTCTTCAACTGGGAGGAGTCTACCTGATGCTGGGTGGCGTGGCAGGAGTTCATGGGTGTATTCCGGGACATAGCCAGCTCAATCCAGGAGGCTGTCACCCAGCTCCTGCCCCCCACTGCCCACCCTTCCGCTCTCCCCACCACTCCACCCGATGCTCCCGCTGCCCCACCTGCCTCACTCCCTGCCGGGCTGCCTGCTGCCCCACCTGCCTTGCCGCCTGCTGCCCCACCTGCTGTGCTGCCTGCCGTGCCGCCTGCCAGCCTCCTAGGACCGCAGCCCACTGGGGCTGAAGACCAGCTGGTGGAGGCATCCTGGCCATACCTGCTGGTCCTCTTGGCCCCCAGCTAGCTGTGCCAGGGACCACGGAGAAGGGGTGGGGCGTGACCTGTACCCGCTGGGGGTTGCGCCCCTCTACACCCACCCCAGATTGATGGGCCGAAGGCTGAGCCATCTGCTGCGCCTCCATTTGTATATAGTTGTCCCCCTTGTGTATAGTTGTTCCCCTTGTATATAGTTGTCCTCCTTTGTACATTGGTTCCAGTTTTTGTTGTGAACATAACACAGTTATCTGTTTTCAATAATCCACAGTTTTATTTTCCAAAGAACCTGAGACGTGTGCTTGTTGGGGGGATGGTGTGCGGGTGGTGGGGGCAATGGTGGGCAGTGTGGGCGGTGGGTGGGTGGCTCTCTGGGGAAGGCCAGGGAGGTGCTCAGGGGTCTCCCTGATCAAAACGGACCTGCAGGGCCTTGCGGACTCGTATCCCCTCGCGGTGGGCCTGGTGACTGGTGCAGCAGCCGCCTGGGGGAAGCCCGTGCCAGCGTCAACTGCCCAGACCTGGAAGAAGGCCTCCCCCTTGCTCTCCACAATGTTGTGGAGCATGCAGCACGTGCCCACAACCTGGGGGGTGTTCTGGAGGTCAACGTCCAGGCGGGCAAGGAGGCACCGCCAGCGGCCCTTCAGGAGCCTGAAGGTCTTCTCATTCACCTGGTGGGCATGGTTCAGTTGGGCATTGAACTGCTCCTGGCTGGCGGTGAGGTAGCTGGTGTACGGGCGCATGAGCCAGGGCTGGAGGGGGGGTAGGCCATGTCTGCTATGAGGCAGAGGTGCATGGTGGTGTCCCTCAGAGGGATCTCCCTCCGGGGGATGTAGGTCCCTGCCTCCAGCTGGCAGCACAGGCCCAAGTTCTGGAAGATGCGGGTGTTGTGTGTACAGCCGGGCCAGCCCACATAGACATCCTGGAAGCAGCCCCAGCTGTTCACCATGGCCTGCAGAACCATGGAGTGGTAGCCCCTGCAGTTGATGTATCTTCCCCCGCTGTGGTCCAGGGCATAAGTGGGAATGTGGGTCCTGTCCAGGGCCCTGAAGCAGTTTGGGAACCCCATGGCAGCAAATCTGGCAATGGCTGTGTCCAGGTCCCCGACTCGGATGACCCTCTGGAGCAGCATGGCATTGAGTGCACAGACCACCTGTGGAGAGGGAACACAAGCGCCCATGAGGGTGTGTAGGGTGCCCCAGGCCCCTCCCCCCAGGCCCTGCTCCCGGGCACCTCCCCAGGTACCGCCCCCACCCAGCCCCTCCCTCCCCAGCACCCCTTCCTCCTCAGCCCCACACCCAGCCCCCTCCCTGGCCTCCCCACCTCCCAGTGGGTGTGTGCCCGGGCCTCCTTACCTCCATGATGACAGCCCCAACCGTGGCCTTTCCCACTCCGAACTAGTGTCCCACGGAGCAGTAGTGGTCTGGAGTGGCCAGTTTCCAGACAGCTATTGCTTGCATAGCTATCTCCATAGATCTCTTGAGTGTGTGAATGGTACCTGTCAGGTGACTTTTCTGGGCTGCTTCCTCTCTGATGCCACATACCAATTGATGCCTCAGGGCACCTTGCAGGGTATTTTCAAAACTGCATTAGTCTGGTAATCTTTGTAATGTCACTCTGTATGTAGTTATGGTTCCATCTTCCTGTTGATTGAGTTTATGGAAGCTAAAGCACTCAGCTCTCTCCAAGTAGAACACTTTTGTAATACTGTCCCTCACTCAGCAAAAGTCTACGTGTATGGCTTGTCTGGAGATGTCTTCCCACCTATATAATTCAGCAATACAGGCACTTTCTGCTGATCTGGTGTTTCATATAGCACAAAATATTGCTGCAGCCATTCAGCATCCTTAGGCCAGTCTTCTACAGGTTGGACCTCTCTAATCCAGCACCCTCAGGACCTGACTGGTGTTGGAAGAGAGAGTTTTCCAGACTATGGGAGGTCAACGTTGCTTAGCAGCATTATCAACACTTCCACTGCTTACTGGGCTCTGACAAGACATTTCGGGGTAAATTACAGCTAAATAATAGCACAGAACACAGAGCCAGAACTACTGACTGTAAACAAACTTTATGAGACCACAGCAAATTCGGCCACACCCTTGATAAGTGGTTGTCCTGCTAATTAAAATCATACTGGATTACGGATGTTGCTGGACGAGAGTGACAGACTAGAGAGGCTCATCTTGTACCGAGCTGTCAAACATTTCTATAATATTCTTTATCGGAATTTGTGACATCACAGTCCAAACAACCATGTTTTCGTAATCAACTGTTAAACCCATGTTGCCTCTTTCTATCTTTGCAAGCCTGTTGAGGCCACTTCCCTGCCTTGTCTAGCTATTGGGATAGTGCATGATCCGTTCCTTCCCTCAGCAGGCTGTGCTGCTGGGGAACAGTATATTGCACCAGGCCTGCCTCAGCCCCCAGCCTCACTCTGACCCCTGCCGCACACACTTACTGGCTGTTGGTGCTGGAGGACTGCTAAATCACCAGCTGTGTATGAGCTCTCCTGCCTCGCCACCACTATCAGGTCTGGTACTTGTGGACCAGGAACCTGCCAATTAAGACATAGACAGAGAGGTAAGTAACCTGCATTTTTATTCAGTTGCTGCATTTCTTCTTGCTCCACCACGTGCTACTCCTTTATTGAGGATTTTGATACATACAGATGCCCCCTAGCGGTTAGCATGGAACATGCGCAATTACATTACAGACCTCACAGCAAGAGTCAGCAACCCTTCCAAGGCAGAGTGCTGAAATTTGCTCTTTTGACCTTTACGGACAGTCCGAGTGCCAGTGATACCTTCGAAAGTCACTAATAGTCCTACTTACAACAGCGTCATTAATAAATAAATAAAGTCCATCAGTGACACACCTGTCAGTTTGCTCTATAATTTTTATGAGCAATGCTGTAAAAATCCGCCATTGTAATCAGGGCTTCAGAACAATGAGGTCAAATTAATTCAGATTTGTTAGTGGAAACGTAAATTTATCCTTGGGGGAAAATGGTGAAGAAAGTTATCTTTCAATGTCCTCTTTAGACTGTCTTTGACCATGAATGCCTTTATACAAAACCACAAATATTTCATTTCTGTGTAAACCATTTAATTGTTAATTAAAATATCAACAACAACAAAGCACATTTAATTTGCCTTTGAACACAAACTTTCCAGTGCTCATGCTCTGGTGCAGCGGGGGCCTCCGTGGCAGGGCCTCTGATCCCAGCCCCACACTGCAGCGGGGGCCTTCACGGCAGAGGCTCCAGCCCCCTCATGGTACGCGTGGGAGGAGGGATGGTGCCAGGGCCCCTGCCACGTGCCACTCAAAATCCATTCATGTGCCGAGAGTGGCATGTGTACCAGGGGTTGCCAGCTCCTGCCTAACAGGAGTGAGCAAGTGTGTGCCTCCTACTAGAACTCTTTTTTTAAAGTTACAAACTCCAAAGTATGGGAGTTCATGGTGTCTGCAAAGTATAAAGTCACACTGAGGCCCTGATCTTGTCCTGTGGTCAGCAGAGCCCTATTAAAATCCTAGACTGCACCCTTATTTTTAAAAAAAATGTAAGGATGTAATGAGCCTCTGCAGGAAAGGACAGGGGCACTGGGAAACAAGACACTTAGTGGTATATCTGGAATTAGCCTGTGGCTGTTATAACATAGCAATTCTGTACCCTCAGAACATCACACTCACTTCCTGTTCTTTCTCTGGCCTGACAGTCCCACTGTGGCTTGGCCCACAAGCAAAGCACCAGAGTCCAGCAAGACCATTAAGAGCAAACAGAAGGAAGGAAAGTGAATAATTAAAATGGAATGTGGAGCTAGCCCAAACCACGATATGAAGTGTGGCACTCCCAGGAGCTACTCCCAGAGGAGCCAGTTGGCTAACAGCTTGGATAGCAGAATCCACTAGAGATCAAGGTTTCAGCCTTTGTTGCCTCCAAGGATATCAGTGTGGTCTGCAGAAGATCCCTTTTGGAATGCAGAAATTCCATCAGTTCACAGATTGTTCCTTTGTCTGGCAAAAGCTAGAATGGAAGTAATTCCTGAGGCTCATGTAGAAGGCCTAGGAGCTTTCTGGACTGTTAGGAGCCTGGAGTCAGACACAGAGTAACATTTTCCCCTCAGGAGAATCTGGAGGGATTCTGCCAGACATTTCATTAAATCCTGGAAGGCCCTAAAGAAATCAGGATAAAAGGTCAGTGATGGGATTATTTGGGTGATGGGGACAAACCTCCTTCAATCCATAGCTCCTCTTGCGCCTCTCCAGCAGGCACAAAAGGAGCTACAGAATGAATGTTGCATGCAGCCCTAGAAGATGGTCTATTGCTGTGAGTGATGTGGTACGAATGAGCATTGGAATTTATTTCTACCTGTTACCTCATAAAATTATTCACCAAAGTGTCTCCAGAGGTTGTAGTAAGCCCTCTGAGATGGAGGAGGACAGGAGAAAAGGTGCCCTATGGATATTTATATTCTTAATGTCTAGGGCAGGGCTCAACTGGTGTGCCGTAGCACACTGGCGTGCTGTGAAGTGGCACTTGGCATGCCGTTCGCCACCCCGCGCATGCGCCCCACCATGTGGAGGGAAAAGTGTGAGGTGGCTGTGGCTTTGGGGCAGCAGCAGCAGGGGCAGCAGTTCTGGTGAGTTGCCAGTGTTGAGTTAGAGTGGGGCATAGGGGATGGGGGGTACCTGGCTCTCAGGGAAGGGTGGGAGATTGGGTTATAGTAGGGCGCTGGGGGTGCCTGGCCCTGGAGGAGGGGGAGGGGATTGGGTTAGAGCAGAGGGCAGGGGGTGCCTGGCTCTGTGGGAGAGGGAGGGGGATTGGATTAGAGTAGGGAGCTGGGGGTGCCTGGCTCTGGGGGAGGGCATTGGGGTACATATACTTGGTGTATCGTGAAATTATAATGAGTGCTGAAGTGTGCCACGAGGTGATAAAGGTCGCTGAGCACTGAGCTAGGGCACTGTATGGCAGATTCACAGGGTACAGCCACACTGGAATAAAAGACTCATGGCATGGCCACAGCTGGACTGGGTCAGCTGGCTTTGGCCTAGCAGAGCTCAGGATACAAGACTAAACGTTGCAGTGTGGACGTGTCATGAATGAATGCCTGAAAAGGATTAACAGGGGGCTCTCAGCAGTGGGTGGCCAGGTAAGCCAATGAGAGGAAGACAAACTCTCTTAAACTGAGCACAATTGCAGTCTGAGGGGTCTTTGTCTGTGTGGCTGCAGAGGATACAAGAGAAATGATTGCTCCTAAGCAGCTGGAATAAATCCAGTAAATATTCTGGCCACCTCATATCAACCATAGATATGTAAGTAGAAAGGAAATGTTTAGTTAGATGCAATCAGGTTATGTTTTATTTTGGGACTTGGTGTGGAGGTGCTCTGGTTAGTAGGTAGTCTGTCGTGTCCGACGATGACGTCTTGAACTTGCACAGGCTCATCGGTTGTGGACTCGCTTGTGGCTGAGGAGTCCAAGCTTTGAACGGCATGGGCGTTCACGGGGGGGCCAGGGAATTGTCCTGGCTCTGTCAGTGTGTCTGCTGCTGTTGCTTTCTTCCTCTCATGAGCATCAATGAGGCATATGCGTCACTGCTCTGCAACATTGTCATACGTTTGTCATACAAGAGCACGCCAGCCTGTTCAGTCTTTTGCATGCTGCTGTAGCTAATCTGGTTTTAAACCAGCATGAGCAACGTTGGCCCTCATGCAGTCTTTATACCTCTTGCAAGGCCTGCCTTGATTCTTTTTGCCCTGGGAGAGTTCACCGTAGAGGAGTTGCTTAGGGATTCTTGACTCCTCCATTCGTATGATGTGCCCTGTCCAGGGAAGCTGGACTTTCAGAATCATGGATTTGATGCTCACGGTTCCTGCTCTATCCAGGACTTCCAGGTTCGTAACTCTGTCCTGCCATGGAATGGGCAGTGTTGACCTCAGGCTGTGTGTGTGGAAGTGCTCCAGCAGTTTTATATGTTTTCTGTACAAGGTCCAGGTTTCACAGCCATACAGGAGACTGGTCAGGGCTACAGCCTTGTACACTTTCAGTTTAGTGGGCTGTCGGATATTGTGCTGATTCAACACTCGCGCTCTCAGACGTCCTAGTGCCTGGCTGGCCTGGCAGATTCTGGCATTGATTCCTTTGTCAAGGGAGCCATCGTTGGCTATCACACTGCCAAGCTACTTGAACTCCTCTACTGTTTTTAACTCTGTTCCTTCAATAAAGACTAAAGCGGGGAGAACAGCAGATCCTGGAGCAGGCTGAAACAGTACCTTGGTCTTTACTAGGCTGATGGTCAAACAAAAGAGGCCAGTGGCATCAGCAAACTTGTCGACAATGAGCTGGAGATCAGATTCCTTGTGTGCCATAAGTGCGCAGCCGTCAGTGAAAAGGGCTTCAAGGACGAGCCTCTCAAGCGTCTTGGTTTTACCATTCAGATGACGAAGGTTGAAAAGTGACCCATCAAGTCTGTATTTTATGTAGACTCCATGGTCCAGGCCCCTAACTGTGTGGCTGAAGACGCACGTGAAAAAGAGGTTGAATAACACTGGGGCCAGCACGCACCCTTGCTTCACACCACTGGATATCTCAAATGGATCTGAGGAGTCGCCATTTGAAAGAGCAAAGCCAGTCATGTCATTGTGGAACAGGCATATGAGGTTAATGAATCTTCTTGGGCAGCCAAGTTTTGATAGGATAATCCACAGGGCTTCTCTGTTGTTGGTGTCAAATGCCGCGGTCAGGTCTATAAAGACAGTGTACAGATCCAAGTTCTGCTCTATGCACTTTTCCTGGACCTGACAAACAGCAAAGATCATGTCAATGGTGCTGTGGTCTGGGCGAAAACCACACTGTGGCTCTGGTAGGCTCTCCTCTGAGATGCTGGTGATCAGATGGTTGAGGATGACTCAAGCCAAAGTCTTCCCAGCAGTACAGAGAAGGGAGATGCCCTGGTAATTTCCACAGTCAGCTTTGTTGCCCTTGTTCTTGAAGAGTGAGATGACTGTGGAATCCTTAAAGTCTTTGGGCATGTCGTCTTCTTCCCAGATGCTGATCAAGATGTTGTGAAAGGCTTCAAGTGACACTGGGCCTGCCACTTTGAAAATTTTAGCAGGGATACTGTCCATCCCAGGGGCTTTGCCAGAGCTGGTCTGTCTGATTGCCTTTTTGACCTCATCCATTGCATGGGGCAGGTCAAGATTGTCTATTATGGGATTCTGAGGGATCTAGTCTAGGGCCAGAGGGTTGACAATGGAGGATCTGTTGAGAAGGTTGCTGAAGTGCTCTCTCCATCTATTATTCATGCTGTTCTTCTCCCTCAGAAGGGTCATGCCATCTGCAGACAGGAGAGGTGTAGTACTTGGCTTTGAAGGTCCATATATAGCTTTGATAGCACTGAAGAACATCTTGGAGTTCTTGGTGTCAGCGTAGTATTGGACTTCATCAGCTTTACTCTCCCACCACTTGTCTTGCATTTTGCAAAGTGCCATTTGTGCCTGGCTCTGAAGGTGTTTGAAATTATCACGGTTGGAGATTGAGGACTGATCGTTTTGCCATAGCAGAAATGCGTTCTGTTTTTCCTCTAAGATCTTCATGATGGCTTTGTCATTTTCATCAAACCAGTCTTCGTGACTCTCTTTTTCAGTCCTAGTGTTGACTTGGCTGACTCCGTCACCAGTGTTTTGAACTGGTTCCACTTTTGTGTTGGGTCTCCAGTCAGAGGTCCATGGGACGTCAGCACTTTGTCAAGGCAGGCTGCAAATTTCTCATGATGACCAGTATGTTGCAGCTTCCCGATGCTGAAGGAGGGTCTGACAACTTTGAGCTTCTTGCAGTGCAGTGGTGTGATGTGCAGTATAAGGACTGATCTGACGAGTCCATGATCAGGCCAGCACTTGGTTCCCCGCATGGCCCTGGTGATATTAACATCTCGAATGTCCCACCTGCAACTGATGACATAGTCAATCAGGTGCCACTGTTTTGATGTTGGGTGTATCCATGTGGTCTTGTATTTATTGGCTAGCCCAAAGAGTGTGTTGGTAATCGTCAGGTCATTTTCTGCACACAAGCTCAGCAGAAGGCGGCCATTGGCATTCATGTTACCAACACCATGATGCCCCAGCACCCCTTTCCGGGTCTCACAGTCCTTGCCAATCCTGGTGTTGAAGTCACCCAACAGGAAAAGCTTGTCACTAGGAGGAGTTGCTTTCACAAGATGGTCAAGGTCCTCAAAGAAACTTTCTTTTGCTTCGTCACTGCAAGTCAGTGTGAGGGCATAAGTGCTGATGACTGTGACATGGCGAGAGGTGTTGAGAGGGAAGTGGAGCTTGAGCAGACGCTCACTGATGCAAGTTGGTAGGTCATGAAGCTGGTGCAGAAGTGATGTCTTGATAGCAAGTCCCACTCCATGGATTCTCTCTTCATTTCCTGGCCTGCTTTTCCAGAAGAAGGTGTAACCTCCTTTTGGTTCACAGATGGATCCTTCCTCTGCCAGTCTGGTCTCACTCAGGGCAGCTATGTCAGTATTATAACATGCCAGTTCTCTTGCTATGAGGGCCGTACTTCTCTCAGGCCTCATAGCACTCTCCCTGTCCAAGAGGGTGCAGACATTCCATGATGCAAATATCATCTTTCTTTTCACCATTTTTCGACCGCTGTGAGGGTAAAACTGCCAGCTGCGGCATGCTGGCTATTGTGGTTGGGACAAGCAATTTTTGGGACACCTTTTCTAGTCCCCTTCCTCATTTGAGGGTGAGCAGTGCGGTTGCTAAAAAGGCCTGCTCAGATGCCTGGGATGCTGCCAAACTCCTTTGTTGCCCCGGGGTCAGAGTTGAGCAGCCAAAGTCCACAGGCCGCCTATGTGCAGGTTTGGAGCTACAACTCTCAGTGGTCACCTCCACCTGTCGCTTCACCCCTCCACCATCGCCGCAGAACTTTGAGGTAGACAGAAGTGATGAGAATGTGCAGAGAACCTGTGTGGGAGAATGTTTAAAGTGGAAAAGCCGTTGCACAGGGGCAGTTCCACTCTCTTGACCTCAGAAGCCTGGTTCCAGTGGTACGAAAAGTCGTCACAGCTGGGACTTCCTAGGCTGCAGTGGATGGCCATGCCGTCTTTGGTGCCTGGTCATGCCTTGGGGTGTCCAGGGAGGGGTGGCACCTCTGGTGTGAGGACTTGTCATGTCTCTTCAGGGGCAGTTTGATGCTCTGGTTAATTTGATTCTTTCCCCTGTACTCTAACTTCTAAGCTGAATCCCAGGGAAGTAATTCTCTGTGAGTTAGTATCTCCCTTCTTGTGAATAAATTACTTTTTATTAAGGCAATGATTTGATTCCTGTATCCTGAGAAGTGTTTTGTGTCTTCCTGGGTTAAAGGGCGCACCCCCCCCCAACTTGGGTGGTGACAGTCTACCAACTCAGGATTGGGGAATCTGTGACCCTGGGGAGCTTTACAGGCAAGGTATTTTTAAGGTTTTTGAGGGACCCCACTTTCTGCACTTGGCATGTCAGAGTGGGGAGGCAGCCCTGACAGGACATTTGGGCTCTGGCTAGAGCTTTGGGGCTTTTCCCCCCCAGAGTGGACACCAGAACTTGAGCTCCTGGTCATGCCCAAACTTCTACACAGCAATTTTACAGCCCCAAGTCAATTAGCCCAGCCAGCCATAGGTCTGGTTCTTTTGAATGTGGTTATAAAATTAATTCATTGAAAATAATTTAGCCTATTTTTCATGATAGGCTATTGTGTAACATCTTACGAACTTTTTCACTTCTTACATTTGAGTTTAAAACAGAGGACGGTTTCAGGCGCCCAATAGTCACAACAGACCACTGAGGCTATGTCTACACTAGCACCCCCGCTTTCAAAAGGGGGATGCTAATGACACACTTTGGGATATGCTAATAGGGTGCTGCAATGAATATGCAGCACCTCATTAGCATAATGGCAGCTTGGCAATTTGAAAGTGCCGCTTTTGATTACACGCGGCTTGTCTACATGGGATCCTTTTCAAAAGGATCCCACATACTTCAAAATCCCTTTATTCCTATAACCAAACAGGTATAAGGGTATTTTGAAGTGTGCAGGGTCCTTTCAAAAAGGACCCCATGTAGATGGGCCGCGCGCAATTGAAAGTGGCACTTTTGAAGTGCTGCGGCCACCATAATGCTAAAGAGGTGCTGCATATTCATTGCAGCACCTCATTAGCATCTCCCTTTTGAAAGGGGGGGTGCTAGTGTAGACATAGCATGAAGGATGTGAAACCTCCCAGGAGTGAGATTTATGGGGTGACTGACCATTTTCCTTGTTTCCCCTAGTACAGGAGAGGTATCTACTTAGCCTTTTGAGCTGCTGCTGGAACTACAGCTGTCACCAGAAGAATCCAAGAGTTGAGGCTGCTCTATGGTGGGGGTAGGGGGCAGGTCACATGGGGGGCAGGGGAGAAGCAGATCCATGGAGTTAGAAGGCTCCATTAAGTGGAGCTTCAAACAAACTGGCCTCTTGTCTAGGTCTGTGTTTAAACCAGGGCAAGGGAACATATTCCAGGTCAAGGACCACTGACCCATGGACAAAGTGTCAGGAGCCACACACGGGAGAAGCAAAAAACACAACAAAACCCTCACTAAAGTGGCCCCTGACTGAAAACAATACTCCCCACGTTTCCTGGCACACCAGCCCCAGAATATGGGGGTGGGGCTGGTACATTTTGCTTTGGGGCTGGTGTGCAATGGGAATGAGCAGTTCAGTGTGGGAGAGGGCTGCCAGGAAGTGTGCTTGGGGTGTGGGGTCTGGGTGGGAAGAAGGGTGCAGAAGTTGGGGGTCTTGGCGGGAGGGGTGCAGGACAGTTAGCTGTATGTGGTTGGGATGGGAGGGGGCGGGAGTGGTCGGGGGGGTGGGGTCTGGGCACTGGGGTTGCAGCTTGCCTTTGCATCAGCCCTGGATGCACAGGGCTCAGCACCCCCTCCCAGGCATTGTCCTCTGCTGCTCTGATTGGCTGGAATTCTAGCCAATCAGAGCAGTGGGATGAAGCCTCTGGGCAGTGCTGCTGAAGTGGCTGCTGCTCCCCTTCATCTTCCCGCCACTGGGGGAATGGCCATGGCACCGCTCCCAGCTGCTTTCTGCCCCCACACCAGTGGAGTCCGTGGTCTGGATCTGGCTCCAGCTCGCCTGACCTGGCCCACAAGACACAGGGCTCAGCACACCCAAGCCTGCCGCAGGCTGGATGCTGTGGAGGGGAGCCCTGAGCCGCAGGGCCCAGATCAGGTAGCCTGTGGGCCAGGGATTCCCCACCTCTGCTTTCAACCCAGAGCAGACCTTGCACTCTAACAGGGTGTGTATCTCAGAGATGCTGAGAATGCCAGTCGCTATGGGGAAAAAGGCCTGAGCTTAAATCCCAGGGTCTTCGACTTGTGTGTGGAAACACTATACCAAAAGTCCTGAAAAAGGGCTGAGGATTCCCCTGTGGAAGCCCAACTGGGATGAAATTCAATAAAAATGAGAAAACTAAATACCATTCGCCAACAAAATTCAGAGTGAAAAAGGAGGAGAAGCTGTCGAACGGAGACCACGTGCTCCATGTACAAGCAACTGAAAAGGAACAGTCCACACCTCCTCATGCGTCCCCCCATGGGAGCACCAGGAGCTGCTCTGTGCATGTGCAGACATCGACACTACTTTACAGGCACCCTTTCAGAGTTCACAGATATGCACCCATCCTATGGAGGAGTACCCAGACGGACAAACTCAAAGCACTGCCAACCACATGACTACCTAACCAGGGCACAGAGTCCTGTAAAAAACCTCCTCTGAGAACATGCTGACTGCGATAACAGAGCAAACGCTCTGCCACCAAACAAGTTACAGTGAACCCTTTCATATCTGGCATTCTATCATCCGGAACTCTCAAACAACCGGCATTTTAGCCGTAAGTAAATTTTAGTTAGGTTTTCCATAAGAACAGCGTAGTGAAAGTAAAAACAAATAAATACAGCAAATGCAATATTAATTTATAGTGTACAATACTACTGCTGTTGGTAAATAACGTACTCTGCATACATTTTTGTTTTTAGTTATCTAATCTTGCTTTTTTTTTAGTGTTATCCTTTGCTACGTATACATCTCTATTATCCAGTATTTTTGTATATCCGGCAACCTCCCGGCACCGGAGCTGCTGGATATTAAAGAGTTTACTGTAATTACAGCTCTCCTTCTTCGCGGCCTGATCCAGAGCCTCGTGAAGTCAACAGCTCAGCCCTTCAGTGATGAAGCTTGTCCTCAACTAAGAAGACCAGGAAAGTTCTTCAAAAAGTATTGAGTATCACAACATCTGACAAAGCAGGTCTTTGCCCGTGAAAGCTTTTGCTCCAAAAAATCTGTTAGTCTATAAGGTGCCATAGGACTTCTTGTTGTTTATTCAAAAATTATCAAAACTTGAATGAGCTCACTTAGGAAGCCAACAGACTAGCCAATGCAATTAGAGATAGCAGTAAAGGGGCGATTGGTACTCTTGAAGCAGACTTTGATCTAGAGATGGGACAGTACAGAACAGATGAGAAGAAAACAAAATTTCTGCCTTCTGCTAAAAAGGCAAAAAAGAAAACACAAACGAAAAAGTGCACCAGGGAAAAGGAGCAAGTAAAAGCCAGTGCAGTGTGAAGCTTATTAGAAGAAATGATAACAAAGATGGAAGCTGCCTGGAAGAGCTTTAAAGCAATATGAGCCATACACCTGTTTGGCATTTGGCACTTCCAATAACTCTCAGCCAGAACTTTGACCTGCTTCACTGGCCCAGTTACAGCACATACTCTAAATGTTCCCAAGACGAAACCAGCGTACGTGCAGACTGTGTTGATTCCATGCCTTTGCAGGGGCACTTTACCTTTAAGATCTATTCCCATGCTGCTGAAAAGCACCTCCGAAACCGTTTGTGAGCCTGAGCAGCTGGAGATGGACCAGGAGTGCCCCTGGCTAGCAACTTAGTGCTTCACCCATTTCTTATATTATATTTAGCTGCTTAGAAGTTTTAACGGAATTGCCTTTCCTACAGTCTTGTCTATTTCTTGTCTTAAAGGGACGCCTTCAGACAAGCTAGACCATTTAAAAGTCATTCCAGGTGCTGTATTTACCCGAGTCACCCTGCCAATATTTTTGTTTTCGAAGTCAGATTTTCCTTTCTCTTCCTTTTCATTTTGTTTCTTTTTTCCCCTCTTATGTCAAGAGACCACAGTGGAAAGTGACTATAAAGAAGCAATGCTTACACCAGCGATATAGCTGTAAGAACTTTCTCCACTGCCTTGACCCTAGCATAGTAATTTACTCCTATATAAAGCAAGTGTAAGTTACTAAAAATTCAGAATTACAGTTTTACGCTCACACTGCACAGATGTATGGGACTACCCAAGTTGCAAAGCAAGTGGAAAATGGTGCCAAAAGTACTGTCATTGAATGCACAGGGTAGGTCTACACAGCAAAGTCATTTCAAAATAACTATCCTAGCATCTACACAATGCAACTGCTATTTGAAATAACTTCAAAATACCAGTTGGCTTACTTCAAAATGGGTGAACCTCACTCTGCAAGGAATAGTGCCTATTTCAAAATAGGGGCCATACAGACAGGGAATGGAGCTATCTTAAAATAAGCCATAGTGTGTCCAATGGCTCTATTCTGAAATAGGCTCAATGAGTGTAGACATTCTACTTCAAAATACAGTAAATCATCAATTTACATGAGGGTTCTGTTCCCACGCACCCTCACGTAACCTGAATTTTGCATAAGTCGGGAGGCAGCTGTTTCCCCAGTGGAACACGCATTTTGCAGCTGGGGAAGCAGCAGGAGCACCTGTAGCTCCTTTTGCAAGGTCAGTCCTGGGGGGAGGGGGCAGCTGGGGACGGTTAAGCCTGGCAGTGGGCTGGGGTCATGGCGGGGTGAGTTAAGCCCGGGGTAGGTTAGGGCTGCAGGGAGGTAGGGGGTGGAGTTGAGCTGGAGCTGTGTGCGGGCGGTGGGGTGGGGTGGGGGGGGGTTGAGTTAGAGCCATGTGCGGGGGTGGTGAACCGGGCTGCGGGAGGATGGAACTGGAGCTGTGCATGGGGGGTTTGAACCAGGGCGAGGGCGTTAAGTCAAAACTGCAAGTGAGGGGTGGTGAGCCAGAGTGAGAGCAGGGCATGGGGTAGGGAGTGAGTCTGAGCCATGTGCAGGTGGTGAGCGGGGCTGGGGGTGGGGATCTGAACTGGGGCTGTGTGGGCTGGGGGTGTTGAGCCAGGGCCATGGGGAGCAGGATTTAGAGTTGTGCTTGACTTGCGTTAATGTGAGTTAAGCGCAACTCAAAATAATGTATTTTGAGGGTTAACTGTAGCTAAGTGCTATGCTATGTAGCTAGGTGCTATTTCAAAATGCATTTTGTGTGTAGCAGCATTATTTCAAAAGAAGCTCTTGCAGAATAGCTTATTTCAAAATAAGGCTGCTGCGTAGACATATACTTGACCCATCTCTGTTCCTGCACTTCACTGTTGTGCTGGCAGATTGCTGTGTCCATGTTGAACCTCATTAAAATCAGTGGGATTCCACGTGGATGCAGCACTCTGCTGTTTACAGAAAATTGCAAGGTCAGGGCCTTGTTAGGCAATATTCCATGTTAAAAGTGTCCTCAATGCCTTCAAGTTCAGCACAATTGAACTTTGATAAGAGGTCACCTCTGTTAGGCAGCCCATTTCTGATGAGCTCTTAAGAGCAACTTCACTTTACTTCTTTTTATAATTTGAACTTCATTTAAGAAAATGGAAAATCACTAATAGAAAATTACTGCTGAACGCTGACCTTTATTATACAAAGACACAAATCAATTGGATAAGACAGAATTTTTCTCCTTCTCTGTCAAATAAATATTTTAAGCCAGCAAACATCAGATCAGCATTAAGCTGGTAAAGAAACACAGATTGCTGAGAATTATTTATAGCTATAGATGGTTAAACATTATTGCAGTGCAAACAGATAATATAAATATATTCAAAGGCTTCTTTACAATAACTGAAGCAAAACATATCTGTTCAACAACTGAAAATGTTAAGAAACTACTGGCAAACAGATCAAAGATCACAATCAGCAATGCTGAGGAAAAAAACAAAATGAAAAAAAAAAAGAAAAATCCCAATAGCAATTAAATATTACACTTCTGAGCATTCTATAGAGTAAAAAAGAAAGATAAAACAGTGCGTGAAATTTTTGCATATTTTACATTATTAAAAATAGTTGACAGTAGTATGAAAAAGAAATAAAAACACCAACTCACAAACCAGCTGGTCTCTTGTGAAACTATCAATATAATCACGTGATTTTGAAATCACCACTAAAGCTGTTGTTAAAAAAGGTAACCACTTACAGAAATGAAAGCAACATGCATATTCAAGGCTCCTTTTTAACTCTTTCATTAGTTGACAAATGCTTTGGTAAAAAACAAACATTCTTTAAGATGTATCGTTCTATGTCTGGTGTAACACAGATTGCACAAACAGTAGGAAGCTAATAAATCTGGAGCCTCTATTGTTTTTGGAGTGGTATAACTATCAATAATTGGGTTGATTTTACTCTGGTGTAGCTTATTCCTCTTTTATATATAAACAATTTTTATATAGATGTTAGTGCATCCATACTAGGGATTTGTTCCACTTTAAGTATACTATATAGTTACAGTATTACAACTTGTGCATGTGGACAAGCCCTTAGTTTTATTGATGCAAAGCTCCACCCTAGCTTTAGGTTGGAGTTTGTGTGAATGAAGGCAAGCAGGATTTTGTCTACAGTTATTTGTGCATGAGGCTGGCATTAAATGGAACATGCTCATTTCCATGTTTTTCTCTGAAGAAAAAGCCCATTTTAAGACTGGTCCTAGAGCCACAAATGGGGAGATTTTTCAAAAGGCACAAAGCGATTTAGGTGTGCAGCTCCCAATAGTTTTCTGGGGTTACTGGGTGCCTAACCCCCCGGTTATCTTTAAAAATCTCTTCCCAAAATTATTTTAAAAATATGAATGAACAGCATCTGCCATAACAGAGAGTTTACATGAATATTCAGGCCTCCTAATATGGTAATGCAGTTAAAATGAACAGAGAACAAAGCAAGAAAAGCTCTAGACTGCTACTTGTTAGGAGCAATACAGTTCTTGGTTTCTGCATGATCCTTATAAACACACACACACACATTCAGTAAAGACATATTACATTATTTCTGTTTTCAAATTTTTGGTACAAAGTTTATTTTCAGTGGTTTTCTCAGTATTCATTCTTCTGACAGCTTTTACTTTTCTCTTTCACTGTATTATCTTCTTCTGATGTTGGAGCAAAATACTCCCCTCTTGTAAATAGTAATGGAAATATTACAAATATTTTAACAGCGGCATTCATTCATTTCTTTGCCTCAAAAAACAAATCCAAAGACAAGACCCATAATGCCACAAAGGCTTAGTTTTGTAATATTGAGAAGAATACCATGCAGTCCCGATTGTACGTGTAAGTTGTACAAGTACATGCCCAACTTTCAAGGTCTGTGCAGAGCCTGATAAATAAGACACAAATATCAGTTACTTTTACCGTTTCTAAGAACTTTTACTCTGTAAAATGTTTGGTCACTCAAAGCTATAAGCTTAATCACATATCAAAGAACACAGGCAATAAGCCCATTTTACTAGAACATACAGTATTAAGCTGGACAAAATATAAGAGGACAAAATCTAGTGGTCACTGAAGCCCCCTCAAAAAGGCCTAGAACAGCAACTTTCCATCATGTATTAGAATAAAAATGTCCTGTATTAAAATTTGCTTTACAAGTAGTCTTTTAATCAGTCTTCTATTTACAGTGCAGGACTTCTGCCAGTTGCAGTAGTTAAACTTTGGCACACTAAGTTCCAATCCTTTTGAGTATTCAATCCTGGGTGTGTCCAAAATTTTTCTTGATTTCATGAAAAATTAGGCCCATTCGCAGTAAACCAGATACCTCGAACTTTTCAAGAATTGCTTCCCCTTCACCACTTTGGGCAGCTACAAAGGAAAGACACTGTAAGCTACTGCATCACTCAAGAGAAACCCTTCATTCTAAAAATGTGGCAACGACTTCCTTTAACATGATTACATACACCAAGACAAAGATCACAGCTTGCTACACGCTGTTCACTTCCTAAAACTATGCTGGTCATTCGTGAATCACTGGTCTTGTACTTCAAATGCTCTACACAACATTTAATAGCATTTCACATGTGAAACAAGAAACAACTATATTGCAGTTATTTAAAACTGCAGAGCTCTATCATTTATGTAAACCAAATTGATTCCTGTTAACTCTTCTGTGCACATGAAGAGAGGAACCCAGTGCAACACTTTCTATGCAACAAAGCCTTCCCAAGGAGGATAACTAATTTTTAATATCGGCATGATACGCACTGTAAATATGCCCAGATAAGACCACTTGACACATTTGCAGAAGCTGAGTCTAAGGAAAAAAGCTATTTTGAAGTCATAACATAGCATGTGTTAGCATAGCATGAATGGTTGGTCTCATCAGAACACAGGCGGTGGTTTTGCAACTTGTACTTTCACATTGTTTGCAGATAAATTAGGGAAAGCATTGTGAACATTTTTTGATCCAGAAATGTGTAGAGAACACTTCACTCAACAGTAGGCAAATATCTCAACTTCAACTTACTGAGCTGTGATAAATAAAACCCAAGGGCTACGTCTACAGTAGAGTTTTGTCGACAGAACTGAACAATTTTTAACATATCACTCATTCTCATGTCTCTTCATTAGTGTCTAATGTTTTTAAGCCCTATTGCCAAGAAAAGCCAAATGAAATCCCTGACATAATATTATTTCGCTGCATGCTCAATTTTCTAGCTTCCATATCAGGGTTTGGGTATGAGCAAGATAGTAACTTGAAAACTTGCCTTCTCTGCTTGGGAGGTACTATGAATACATATGGATAAAGTGCTGGCTCCACTGGAGACAGGTGGCTGAATCCAAACCTGTCATAATCACAGAAGGGAACACTAAAGGATCTAACTACAGTAATCCATTAGTGCAAAAGGGGCAATATCCCTCCTCCACACCAAACTGACGCATGGCAGCACAATTATTACATGGCCTGAGACAACAATTGTTGCAGCTACTGCTGCATTCCCACTTTAGGAGGAAAACAGCTAGTGGATCCACTTCTCTGGGCTTTGTATCTCCTGTGTGTTGTCTCCAGAAATCCTGCCCCAACTCTGCAAAAAGAAGTCTGTTCAACTGCATCTGAGATCCATCCCCAGCAAATGTAAAGGGGACAAGATGTTGTCCAAAGCCAGTGAGCCATACATGACATAGATTCCTCTGGGGGCATACAGCATTCACATTATCCCCAGTCATCAATATTACAGCTTGGGGTGGAAGCGTCACAGGAATGTATCCAAAAGCAATTTAAATATTGTAGTGGGCAAATTCTCACACTGAGGCTATGTCTACACAGCAGCGGTATTTTGGATTAAGCTATTCCAGAAGAGATTTTCCAGAACATCTTGTTTCGAAATAGCAGGTCTACACACAAAATGCATATCGAACTAGCACTCAGCTATTTCAAAACAGAGCCTCCACACTGACTAGCCAGCAGGGCACCCAGGGGGAGACTGGAGGCCCCTATTTTAGAACAGGCGCTATTCTTCGTAGAATGAGGTTACAGAGCTTGAAGTAGGCCACCTGCTATTTTGAAATAGCATTTTTGGTGCATAGCTACTTGCAAAGTCATTTCGGAACAGCAGCTGTAACTACCTCATCAGATCAGATATTCTTGGCAGAAACACCAGACGCAAAGGCATGAGAAAAGTTTAGTTCTGTGTATATTCTCAGTCAACCACATCCACAGGTGGATTCTAAAACATTATTTCCTTTATAGGTTGGTTTACAAGGGCAAGTTATGGGCAGTACTGGGCACACACAACTCCTATGAACATCTCTGGTTACTCTAGACAGAATTAATATATATATCTATTATTCCTTCATTTCTTTATCATTCCCCATGTGCTAATTGCTGTATATGTGGTGATATTTAACAGACTGCTACCCAGGTGACCTGGTAATCTTCCTGATTAGATCTCACCACATTTTTAAAACATTTTAATGACGGCCTAAAAACAATCTTTTAAAGAACCATGAAAACGTTTCTTTTAACCATATTAAAAATAAAAGTTAACCTCAGGTCATTCCTAAATATTAAGGCAAGTCCAGTCTTTGCATATTAGAGAGAGAGTGCCAAGGAGTTTCAGGTTTTACTTTAATATTCTTGGAAGCTAAAAAATAGAGTTTTTCTGCAGCCTGGTTTTGTTGCAACGATTCTCACCAACAACCACAGTATATACCGCAGGAACACCAGTCCTGGAACTCTTCCTTACAACAAAGCCTGTTGCCAACTTCGTCCACATATCTATCCTGGAGATACCACCACTGGACCTAACCAGGCTATTCACAGAATCACGGGCACATTCTCATGTTCCTCAACTAACATCATACATGCCATCATGTGCCAACAATGCCCACATGCTTTGTATATTGGACAGACTTCAAACTCTCTTAGACAAAGAATTAATGGGCATAAAAGAGACATAAAAACACTCCTGATTCACAAACCTGTCAGTCAGCACTTTAATGGAGCGGGTCATTCTGTTAATGACCTGAAAGTTTGCATCTTACTGAAGACGAATGTTCACAACAGTCTGGAAAGAGCGGCTGCTGAATCAAATTCGACACATTAACACGCGGTTTGAACCGGGATGGGAATTTTCTAGGTCATTACAGGGGCTCTTATGCATACTTGGCTTGCTCTAATTCTTGACAACCCCACCTCCCCTTCTGCCCCTCTACTCTCTGATTTACTCACCTTGATAATATTTTTCTGATTTGTCAACCTTGATAACTATTTTTGGTTCTCTGTGCCTTAAATATTGAGTCTGTTCTGGTATGGCTATGGTCTGAAGAAGTGGGTCTGTCCCACGAAAGCTCATAACCTAATAAATTATTTTGTTAGTCTTTAAAGTGCTACTGGACTGCTTTTTTGTTTTGATAGTATCTAGACTAGCATGGCTATCTCTCTGTTACTAGATAGACACTTTTAGGTGCTGAAGCCCAAAAAGAATTGATGTCTTTTAAACTCCCCTATATCCAGAGTCATGAATTCCCCCACAAAGTTTTAACTTAATTACATTTCTCAATACTCCAGATTTAAAAAGTTATAGTTCATCATAATGATAGAGACCAACACAAAGATTCACATTACTAGACTTTTGGAGCTCTGGTCTGGTCTCTTAAGACACCTGATACTTGCAAAGTTGAATCCTACAACATATGTTCGAATGCATACTGCCTTAACATTTGTCCCGTAATATTGACCACACAAGGAGAACTCATTCAATAACGTGCTTTGGAATGTCGAACAGAATATACTGTAGCAGCTTAGTCATCACTTTAGACCTTAGAAGGGTGGCTGCAAATATGTTTGGACAGGGAGCATAAGCTAAATGAAGCTAGTCAACTGCAAGATTTCTCCCCCAAGACTAAATATATTGTCCCTGTCTTTGTTCTTGATTTGGGCATCACCAATAAGCAGAAAAACAGAGAGTGCACTTTATAAGAGCTACTGCCACTATGTTCTCATGGTCAGAGGACATGTGACTGATCTTTTGTCACCACTTATGTGTGTGTGGGATAGTCTCAGGGGTAGCCATGTTAAGTCTGTAGCTTCACAAAAAACAAGCAATCCTGTGGCATCTTAAAGACTAACAAATATGTTTATTAGGTAATGGGCTTTCATGATCTTACCCATGAAAGTTCATTACCTAATAAACAAATTAGTTAGTCTTTAAGGTGCCACAGGACTGCTTGTTCTCTGTGTGGAAGAGTGCACCAGGAATTCTCAGCTGGGTACTTGACAGTGCAGCACCATTGGGATAGATGTGATTAAGATTTATGCTGCCTTCTACAAGCCTCTGAAAGCAGTGCGCCCACTGGGAAGAAGGCGCAAAGGGAGGATGTACGTGATGATAGGATGGATTTTGTGGGGGCTAATACCACCTAAAAAGTTGATATCATTGGCCAGGGGACCAGGAATGTTGTTTCAGCGTCTCCATGGTGGAACACAAAGATCAGCAACACTTTAAGGTGCTGCTCTTTCCAGCAGGAAAGAAGGGAACATGGCAGTACAAACACTGTCAGCCTATGCTTAGTGAGGCACCTTCCTGAGTAGTGTTTCGTGAACCTACCCCATTGTTTTCAAAATGACTGTTCAAGCAATTCTTTTTTGGGGGGTGGACACCAACTGGTTAAATATTAGTTTCTCTAAAAATCAAAGTCAGAAGACATTCCCTGTCAGACTCAAACACTTCTTGAGGTCAGTCCAGGCATGTCAAACTTTGAATTTAAACCAGAATACTTGACCGTGTAGTTTTACTGCCTTATACATTCACAGAAATGATCTTCAAACAGATGGAGTGAATCTGTTAGGATGCAGTTTGGTTAATGTTGTATGCAAATTGTTCAACTGGGCTGCCACTAGAGACAAAAAATGAGATGAGTGTACACATCATTTGTTACACCCAAAGACTAAGAGGCAACAGCAGTCATGTTTTAATTTTCTGTAAGAATTAAAACATTGGCACTTTGCTAAAGCTACTTTAAAAAGTAAAGTGTTTTTCCTAGCATTCAGTGATTTTGCAGATGCTTTTAATCTCAGACCTGTCTTTTCATGTCTTCGTTTCTAATCAAAACAGCTGATTCTGAACAGTTTTAAATTTTCCTAACTTATCCAAACATTTACTTTTTTCAGAATACAGCATTTGATAAGGACTTCTATGTTTCCATTTTCCCAACATAAGAACAAAAGTGTAAGCAAAACATGAATGCTGATATGGATCACATCAGGACTACCATATATTTAAATTAAATGGATATAGAATGGCTTTCTGAATATGCTGATTGAGTTTAATGATCATCATCTTATAACCCTAAATTTAAACTGACTCATGATAACAAAAGTACAAGTTCTGTCATTCTGAACCACTTGGAAAATATGACACTTATTTAACCTACTTTCTAAAACCAAGTAATCCTCACCCCTGTGGTTACTGATTCTTTCGTCACACTTTTCCACTTGTGTTTTGTTTTTGAATTTGTTCCTTTAAAAAACAAACACCCCAAGTTCTGAGGCCTTAGAGGTAAAGCGAGGTTTGCAAAAAGATTAGGTTTGTGTATGTTTCTCCTTCAAGAGTGGGTATTGTCTTCTACAACAATGAGCAATGCAGTTGTGTTTTTTGGAATTAAACACAAGGTAATTAAATATTTATAAATAGTCACTTAAATGATGAGCCCTCAGCAATGATGTGTAGGAGGAGGAGAATATGGGTTGGATGTATAGGTCCAAACCCTGGGCATGTTCATCTCTGGTTGCCAGGAAGTAAATATTTGGTGGCTGTACAGATAGCATACTGTCCACTCTCTCAGGTGGAGGGAACATGCTAGGATGGTGTTCACTAGAACTGAAGACCACTAAAAACTATTTGGCTCTTCCCAATAACGTCAAATATAATTTGTGGGGTTTTTACCCCCAAACCGCAAACTTACACGTCAATCTGATTTTGAGAGTTTACGCTTAACATGTCGCGGAGGTTCCCAAGTGTCACTATCATCGGTTTCTTCCTCCTCTTCCTGATCCTCCAACATGTCTTCTTCATCCTCGTTCTCCTCAAACAGCTCTATGCCTAGTTCTGATCTTCTCTGCCTTTCTGCAAACCAGTCTCTGACCTGCTCATATCCCATGTGAGATTTGGCTACAAGTTCATCAAGATCTTGCTCATTGAGGAATTTATGCTTCATATAATAATCCTTCAGGATTGCTGTTCCAGTTTTGAATTTGATGATGGATGATCCTCTGTCCCAGTTGTTTATCCTTTTGCTTCCCCTGGGCCGCCCACGAGGCCTTCCTCTTCCCCTCCCTTTGGGTCTTCCTCTCCCTCTCCTTCTGGCAAAGCCTTGACCATTCACACAATTTCCACTGAGACCCTGATAGTAGTAGTACCATTTCAAACCACCATTTTTCCAGACATAGCGAGTGTCTCCAAACCAGCTAACAATGTCTGATCTTGGAAGTCCAGTTTCTTCTGCCAGCCTGTCGTATTCTTGTGGGGATGGCCACTGTGTACGGACAAATGAACTTTTAAGCATGTGTAACTGCTCTGATGACTTCCTACCAACCTTGCTTGCAGAACCCCCCGATCTTAGCCCTATAGACCCCTCTCCTTGAGAGGTTTCTCCAGCCTCATCTTTTGAGCTGCTTACATTGCTCTCTTTTACCTCACCTTCTTCTTCCTTTAAAGCATTTGTTTTCTTCCTCTCTGTAAACCAGGCATTGATCTCCCTCCTGGTCAGTTTTGTTTGTGCTCTTAACCTATTCAGCTCTTCATCTGTCAGGACAGGGTTATTGAGAAAACTGGCTTGGAGACTGTGCAGCTGTTCAGCAGTCTTTTCTTTGAATTTCTGCGGGGTGAAATCAGGGAAAGTATTCCATGATTGCTTATGCTCTGGAGTGGCTATTGTTGGGGATTCATTGGTTTCGTCACTTGAATCAATAATAATGGTGGTGGAAGAGTCGTTGTTGAGATGAATGCCGTGATTATTTTTTGAGTTTCTCTGGTTGTATCGTGTGTCACTGAACCACTTTTTGATTTCTCCTTTGGTCAGACCTGTTATTTTCATAAGCCTACTAATCTCCAAATCATGAGGGAAATGATTTTTAAGGTAGCTGACTTTTAATTCTGCCAGTTGTTCTTTCGTCTTCTTGGCACGCATGCCGAACGAATCCGGATTTACTAAAGCGGTTTCATGTTTGATAAGCGGAGGCGCAGGAACGGCCGCTACTTGCTTTGTTTCTGCAACAGGCTGGGCAGTCTGGATCTGGCTTTTCTGTAACTGTGTTTGATTTGGAACCCCTGCTACTGTCAGAGCGATTGGGGCTGTTACTGGTAATGTGTTTGTGCTGGCAACTTGAGTCAGAACAAGACCTGGCTGACCAACTATTTGGCATGTCTGCAAGATCGATGGCAAACCATTGCCAGCTGCTGAAATGTGTGCTGGAATAACGGTAATTGTCTGTGGTACAGTATGCACAGTGCCATTAAACTGCTTCCTCCTTGCTTCTTCCACTTCTTCGGGCGTCCAGCTCACACCATGTTTCAGGCGTTGGGCCGAAAACCATATTTTAATCTGTTCCTCAGTATATTTAGCTTGAGCAGAGAGAACTGTGATTTCCGACATGGTTGGGTAAGGAAATTTGTTGTAGGTGTTGAGCAGAAGAGGATTGTTATCCAAAGCAGTGTTGTAGGTTGGAATGCTGCTTACAGGTATTAAGACTTTTGGAATCAAGTTAGCGTTCTGTGGAGCCGTGACAGCTGTTATTACCTGTGCCACCCCAGGCTGAATTACTGGTGCCGGCGCCATTACCGTGCTAGTTGTATCTGCTGTACTGCAAGCAGTTGGCTTGCTCATTTTGGACTCGGAAACTGTTGATTGTGGGTTTTCAACTACTTCCTCACAGTCTGGCTCATTTTCAGTTTCCTTTTCTTCACCAGGAATGTCTTCAGCTACATTGTGGAATACAACAATTCGTTTAGTCTCGGTTTTGTTTTTCATCATTTTCATAATGGGAGTTTTGCTAATTGAGATTCCTGGTGAAGGGGTCTCTGAGGTGTTGGAGGACTCAGCATTCTCCTCTTTCACAAAACTCCCATCAAAAGTGAGATCATTCACTGTTTGCTCAAAGATTGTCTGATTATTGCGTTTCACCATGGTCAATTTAAAATTCTCTTCTCCAGGGTGGTACTTCAGATTGTGCTCTGAAAGAGCATCATACCTTTTGGTTAGAAAATTGCATTCCACACAAACATAGGATGAATTTAATACTACATTAGGGTGCTCTGAATCCACATGGAAAGTGAACATATTGAGATCTGGCGTCTGAAATGTACAGTATTTACATTCATAGCCACCTTCAACCTTTTTATTTTGCTGATTGTCTGAATCCACATATTCTTGAATGTCCTCATCACTTGATATACTCTCAGCTGTAGCATTCTCTGCTGGTGTAAGTACAGGAGGTCCTTCGTCCACATCAGATATAGCTTCTAAGTCTGGATCCTGCTCGCTTGCTAGGACCATGCATGGTGTAGTTGACTTTCGTTTACTTGCCATTGTGCTGTTGTGAGGAAATATTGACTGAATGATAGTGGAATTTTCAAGCTCTTCTTGACGTTCAATAATGGCTTTTGGTACTTCAAGTCAATACTTGAAATGTCTCAACATTTATCCCATTAGCAGCTGCTTTTTTCTGTAGTGCAATCAGATAAAAAAAAAACTTTGTAGTTGAAGGATGAAATGTTGAGTCACAATTTCTGAAAGTCCATTTCTACTACCTGCAGTAAAGAAGACAAAACATCATTATATAAGGATAGAAATGAGCAATTTCTATTCACTAACCAGAAAAAATATTTTGTGACTCGAAATAATTTAACACTATGTGCTTGATCCCACAATTATTACTCGCTCCTATGTGGACCCACTGAAATGTATGAGACTAATCAAGGAGTAAGGTAGCACACATTAGCAGGACAGGATCAGGCTCCTTATGTCAACAGTTTCAAAGTTTTCTAATATACTTCAGTGCAGATCAGGGACACCAAAACATGGAATAGTTGGTAGCTTTTCCATTGTGTCCTTCACTTTAAATGCTGGGTGCAATTCTGAGATCAGATGTGTTAAAACACCTTTGCACCCTCTCAATCTCAGGATGCTCTGCTAGCCTTGCCAAGACATTCTATGTAGCACAGCTCTGCCCTCTCTTGATACAACCCACTTGCCCAGCCTTGCCTGGCACACCTCCCATATGTGAGGGCTTCTGAAGAGGATCCTCAGAAGACAGCCTTGTGGTGGGTTGCCCACAGTGTCTATGGTGGGGCCATTCCCCTATTGCAAATATGGGGTTTATAGAGCCCTTTTCTATGGCAGTCTGACAGAGATGCGAGAAAACCTCTTCCTGTCTCACTTTTCAAAAGGTCGCTGAAATTCAGGATTTGAAAATTCTATTCCAAAACTAGTTTAATTGCTACACAGGTTAACTACAGTGTGCTTGCATGCATCACCATGGACACTACTGAGAACACAAGTGATTTAATTACACCTAGGGTTGCCAACACTTTCACCGGGAGTCTTCTGGAATCAGGCTCTATCTTCCTGAGGCTACTGAAGCCACACTGGGAAATTTTAGGCCTCTAAAAGACTCACAGCACAGGCTCCCTGTATGTCCTGGACCCACAGTGCTCATGGAAGCGGCCAGCACATCCCTGTGGTCCTGGGAGTGGAGACAGAAACAGAGGGTCCCTGAAGGCTGCCCCCATCCCAAACACTGCAAATTCAATTGGCCAGGCCAATGGGAGCTGTGAGGGCAGTGCCTGCAGGCGGGGCAGCGTGTGGAAATCCCTGATGCCCCCACTCAGGGCCCACAAAGCTACTCTGTCCATTTCCAGGAGTAACATGGGTCCAGGACAGACAGGCAGGCAGGCAGGCAGCCTGACTTATCCCCACTGCACTGCCAACTGGGAACCACCAGAGGTAAGCACTGCACAGCCACAGTCCGCACCCCTCACTCCTGCCTCAGCTCCAAGCCCCCTCCCAGAGCTTGTACCCCAAACCTCCACCCCAATCTTCTGCCACAGCCTGAACCCATACTCAAACTCCCTTACAAAGCCCACACCCCATGGCTGCAAACCAACCTCCTGCCCAACTCCCCCCGCCACTATGAGCCCCTTGGCCCCAGCCCAGATTTTACACCCTTTCTCCCGACCCCAGCTTGGTGAAAGTGAGTGAAGGAGGGGGGATGGAGTGAGCAGGTCAGGACCTCAGAGGTGGCTGGACAAGGGGTAGAACCTCAGGGCTGCGGCAGGTCTGTGTGCTTGGACAGTTGGCAACCCTAATTACACCAGAACAAAACATGGGCTAAAACAGCAAAAGGACACTAACCGAACTCATGCACAGGCAGAGACTCTTGTCTATTTTACAGAAGAGAAAGAATGAACCACTATACAGACACAACTGACCTCTACAATTAAAAATACACCAAATTATGCAATATTTACACAGATTAAGAAGGAAAGCAATTTCATATATTCCTAAAAAGGTGCCACGATGGATTAAAGTTCATTCCGTGGGCACAGTGCATAGGAAAGAGTCCCAGAAACTTCTGCAGAGTTGTAATCTCATTAATTGCTTCTTCCTTGAAATATAGTCAAACACAGAGAGAGAGAGAGAGAGAGAGATTGAGAGATTGAGAGAGAGACATGAGTTTACAGCCAGAGGATTAGAGCGTGACTCTTAACTATGGTCCTTAGCTCCCTAGGTGGCAGTGTGCTCAATTAGAGAAGAACACAGATGCCATTACAAAGGCAATAGGATTCAGCAGACATCAACTGGAAAGAAAGTACGTTCGTAAAACAACTACAGAGGAAAACCAGAGAGAAGAGTGTACATTGAAGAGAGGAATGAAAACCAAACAAGGCAGGGAATGAGATATTTGTTATACTAGTTTAGTCACCCTATTCTTTATCCTCCATTTTGAAAAATCGAAATTATTGTTAACTTCAAACTTTTCTCCAATGCAAAGGAGAAACAAGTGATACTTAGCTGCACATAGTGCTGTACAAGATGCTTGGTTTTTGAAAGAATACAACAGTATTACACTGGCAGCAGCCTGTGGGAAATCAGTTCACCTAACGGTCAGCCCCCCGTTATGCACTGCACTTGCTAGAGAGAAGTACTTTTCCCTTGGGCTGCACAATACAGCACATGAAATCCCACATTATACAGGGAAAAGCTGGCAAAGGCACAGTTTGATAAATCTGAAGTCTGCTGCTTGTGAACACATATGCTCTGCTGTTTTTAGAAGAACCTCTCCCTACATGAAATATAAATCTGACTATATCCCTGTCTTGTCAAGGAATGAACAGTCTGTCTCTGTTTAAAGTATTTAATTTACAGACGTTTACAAAATCTTTTGTTTGCTGATTAAGACCCTGATTCAGTACTGCTCATAAGCACATGCTTAAGCACTTTGCTGAACAGAAGTCTAAGACAAATGCCTCTTTTTACTGAATCACCGTTCCACGTGTATCTTCTTTGGAATATTTTTCTGTACATACACCTTTCTACATTGTTTTAAAAACAGATTTACACTTGAAAAATCTTTGCAAATGTAATCTTCAGATAAGGCCCTTCAAAAGAGATGCTAGTGTATACCCTGCAGTGTGCATTATATTGAGAGAATTCCTTTCACAGAATGATCATTAAAAAATGCAGTTGAGTGTCTCAGGTGTTAGCTTATTTTCCTGGACTGGAAAAAAAAAGAAAAAGATGGGTACATTGATAGACAAAATACAAAAATAAAGTGTAAACAGAACATTACAAAATCATATTCCAAAATATTTTTCTCTCAATTTACAACCCAGAGATAAAAGACATTTTAAAACACACAGTTTACATTTAGAAGGAAAGAGACTGGTACTTTGCTGAGTTCTTCAATTTGTATTTAAGAGTTTATCAGTAAAATTGTCAGAAATATTCTGCTCTAGCTCTGCTCCCACTGAAGTCAACAGCAAAATGCATATTGACTTCAATGGGATCTGATAGGTTAACTGAATGAGTCCAAAACTCCCACCCTACATGTCTAATTGAGCTCACCCTATTCCCAAAATTTTAGCCTGGCCAATGCCTCAGCTGTTGGGTTAGCATGTTAGAACTTTCAAAAAAAGAGGACACTCCTGAGTGATAGTGTATCTGTATCAGTATCTACCAACTCACATTGCATTAATGTGTTATGCTATATACAGTACTTTAATACAAAGTGAGCTGGTAGAGGCCGATACAGATACACTCCCTCTGAGGGGTGTCCTCTTTTTTGAGACGTCAAACATGGTAACCCTACTCAGCTGTTAATACTGAGCAACTGACTTGGAATGAGACTTAGGATCCTAAGCGTCCAAGTCACCTTTGAAGAATGTTACTCTCCTCTAGACCACAAAATGTAACTGCTGTCTCACACACGGCTGCCCTAGCGAAGTAAGAATCTTATCCCCACATTGACAGTCCAATGCTGAAATGAGACAGAGTGTAAGTGCAGACTGCCCCCAAGTTTCTATTTTGGTTTGTAGTGCTTACATTTAAACATATTCTGCCATCCCTCTAGCCTGTGTACCAGGAAAGCAACATGCATCTTTGGTACAAGCAGTTCTGCGAAGAAAGTTGTGCACTTATATATCACTGACCACATTAGATTTTTTTTTAAAAATGAAATAATTTTAGAAAACCATATGTGTTTTGTCACAATGCTGCTAAGCAGCAGATGAAATTTGTTGAAGATCAGATTTCTAAATGCATGTGGGCACCTATCTGCCACTGATTTAAATGGAAGTTAGGTGTTTAAATGCCTTTTACAAATCAGGCCTTAAGATCTCAGTAGAACAGAAATGCTTTGTTGTGTGCCATGCTCTACAGTTTTACTTTTATCCCCCCATTCTTCATTGCACAGCTAGCAGGAAAATGAAATCTATTTGCTCCCTCTCCTTTTCTAAGTGCTGAGTGGCACCAAAGTGAAAATGAACAACATTTCATATAGAACTCCTGGTCAGGGCTGGCAGGGACCAAGGAGGGGCAATAAGGAGTACAGACAGGAAGAGAGAAAAGAAAGAGGCAGAACACAAGCCAAAACACAGCACAAAATAACAGAGCAGAAAGAACAGTGCAGATCTTTATGAAAGAGTCCTCTAGAGAATTTAATTGGGATGAAAGTATAAAGGCACGTGTATGGTTTCTATAAAGCAGCAGCACTCACTTGGGAAGGCAGAGACTGAAGAATATTTTACACATTGCCACTGCAATAAGAAACACTGGGCGACAGAGGAAGTGGTGCTGGGACAGCACTGTTGTTCGTGTTCTAATAAAGCTACTTTATTAGTTTTGGAAGAAAACAAATACTTCTTTTGATTCTTTATCATTGTTACATGACAATGGAGGAATTCTAACAAAATGTAACAGGGTTCTAGAGAAATAACTCAGACACAAAGGGGAAATTTTTCCAAATTTTCCAAAGGAGCACAAGCCCAACAGAAAGTCAGTAGGGCCTGGGGCCCTAACTCCTTTGGCACTTTTGAAAATCTCCCCCTAAAGAATCTAAAAGGCTGGGTCTACACGTGCCCCTTCCTTTCCAAAGGGGCATGTTAATGAGCAGGTTCAAAATATGCTAATGAGGCGCTGCAATGAATATGCAGCACCTCATTAGCATAATGCCGGCTGCGGCGATTCAAAAGTGCGGCTTTTTGAATCGCGCGCTGCCTGTGGAGACAGGACCTTCTGAAATGACCCTCCCGCCAGTTTTTGAAAGCCATTCTTCCGATCACCAGATAGGCAGAAGGGCTTTCGAAAACTGTGGGGGTCCTTTCAGAAGGTCCCGTCTCCACGGGCGGCGCACAATTCGAAAAGCCGCACTTCCGAATCACTGTGGCCACCATTATGCTAATGAGGCGCTGCATATTCATTGCAGTGCCTCATTAGCATATTTCGAACCTGCTCATTAACATGCCCCTTTCGAAAGGAAGGGGCATGTGTAGACCCAGCCAAAGAGAACAAGATATACATCTCTGATAGAACTGGAAGGGATCTCAAAAGGTCATCAAGTTCAGTCCCCTGCCCTCTTGGCAGGACCAAGCACCTTCCCTGACAATTTTTTTAATCTATTTACCCCAGACCCCTAAATGGCCTCCCCAAGGACTGGGCTCACAACCCTGGGTTTAGCAGGCCAGTGCTCAAACCACTGAGCTAAAGAACCACAGTAAGATCTTGAAGTACATGATTCTACAGTACACAATTTTCTTATAAACTCTATCAGTAGTAGTAGTCTGCAAGAGATGCAGCAAGGACTGTCACTCTCGTGTGTGGGTCTTTATAGTCACACTAGACGCTGTAAATGAAGTCCTCAATTGAAACTTTAAAGGGCGCGATCCATAGTCTCTGCAGACTGAAGGATGCCTACTAACTCTATCAGACGGCTCCAAAAACCTGTGATAAGGTTATTCTTAAAGTATCAATACTGCTTTGAAAGGCATAGGACAACATGTTATGATTATTATTTTTTGGCATTTGCTACTTTGCAAAAGGTTTTAAAAAGTAAGTGTATTTTAAAACAATTTAAAGTTTTAGGCCCACAGTTTCAAAAGGGGCTACCAGTTTTGGGTCCCTATCTTTAAACACCTACAGCCTGATTTTCAAAGACATGTCACTCGCAACTGTTTTTGGAATTGTGCACATGAAACAGTTCTGAAGATCCGGCTCTATATATGTAAAGTTTGCCACTTACATTTGATGCCATTTTGGAAAATCTGAGCCTCCTTACTCTGAGTTCACAGAAAAAATTACAAAATTCAAGTGATGTGGTAGGGATAAATTTAACCCAAAATGCCCGGATTCTCACTTTCTCATAACTATTGCTCTTTGAGACGTGTTGTTCACATCCATTACAGTTAGGCGTGTGTCTGCACAGCCATTGGAAAGCTTTTCCCTTAGCAGCATCAGTCAGACTGGCTGTGGAGACCCTTGTAGTGGGGCCTTCATGGTGCTCAACATATGATGTTGCCAATCCAGCACCTCTCTTCAGTTCCTTCTTGCTGACAGAGAGGAAGGCAGATAAGTCTGGAATGAACGTGAGCAACGCGTCTCAAAGAACAGTTACGAGAAGGAGAGTAACAATTTTTTCTTTGAGTGATTGCTCATATCAGTTCTGATTAGGTGACTCCCAAGCACTACCTCAGAGGTGGAATGACGGACTTGAGTGCTGTCTGTCAAAGGCTACATTGTCTCTAGCATCTGAGTGGCAAAAGTAGGTTCCAAGAGCCATGTCGCCGCTCTCCAGATCTCTTGAATTGCCACCCAGGTCAGGAATGCCATCAAGGAAGGCTGAAATCTTGTGGAACAAGTGATGAGAGCAGGGTGTGGATGCAAAAAGCAGGCAACAATCCAGGAAGAGATCCTCTGCAATGAGACAGGGAGACCTTTCATGTGGTCTGCCACTGTCACAAGTAGCTAGTTTGATTTCCAGAATGATTTTGTGCATTGATGCAAACGGTGAGTATCTAGGAACATCCAGAGAGTGGAGCCTCTGTTTATGGCTGCTTGCATGAGGTTTGGGATAAAACACAGGCAGGAAAGTGTCCTGGTTGGAGTGAAATTGGGACATGACCTTCGGAACGAAAGCCAGGTGAGGCCTGACCTGCACTTTGTCTTTGAATAAGACATGTCTGTAGGGTCAGAATTGAGAGTCCTGAGCTACAGAATTCTTCTGCCAAAGTTATTCAACTAGAAAGTCAACCTTCTAAGACAGGGGTCAGCAACCCGTGGCACATGAGCTGATTTTCATAGGCATGCAAGGCGGCAGCTCACTCGCACACCTCCTCCCCCATGCAGCCAGGAGCTTTCTGAAAGCCATGCTGCCTATGGATTAACAAAATACCAGCTAATGGTACCAACCACCATCTAAACGGTAAAGCTCTGCATCTTTATTTGTTAATAAAGATGCTGTAAGTAGGACTATTGGTGACTTTTAAAAGTATCACTGGCACTTGGACTGTACTTAGAGGTCAGAGTGCCGAAATTTGACTTTCTGCCTTGGAAAGGTTGCTGACCCCTGTTCTAAGATGGGTACGGGAGCAAGGAAGTTTCCAACAGTTCAAAGGGAGATCCCATCAATTTGTAAAGAACCAGTTTAAGCCCCCATGTAGGGCTTGACTGCCAAACCTACAGTATAGATGGTCTAGGCCAGGGCTCAGCAAACTTTCTGAGGCGGGGGGCTGAAATTTTACCTCTATTTATGGTTTGAGTGCCAGAGATACTTTTTAAAGTGACTGACAGTCCTTCTTACACCAGCTGCTCCTGTTTGCTGCACTGCCACAAGGAAACTGTGGGCTGACTGCATGGGGTCACTGCTGCAGAAAAACTGGTGGTGCTGCAAGATACCCCTCCCCCCGGGCCTGCCACTGCCTTCCCCTGGCTTCTTCCTGGGGGCCATCAGCAGCAGTTCATGCCATGGACTGCATTTGTGCTGCCTGGAGTCCAGCAAGACAGGGGCAGCAGGATACATACAGGCACAAGAGACGCCCCGCTGGGAGTGTGTATTCTAGCTGGTCCCTTTCACACCTGCCTGCATGCCCAAGGCCACCAGTGCCAGATGGAGACCCAGGAGCTCAGCTGGAAGAGTGCTCTGCAAGCCAAACCACCTTCCTACAGTGGCATGCCTCCGACGGCTCTTGCTGGGGTGGTGCACTGGGGTGCACTGCTTGACTTTCACCACTAGTACTATAATAAGTAAAACCAACAGTGAAAAACTAAACTACAATAACTGAAAGGCTAGGGAAAGAAAGGTTACTCACCGTAGTAACGGTGGTTCTTCGAGATGTGTCCCCGTGGGTGCTCCACATTAGGTGTCGGGCTCGCCCGGCGCCGCAGATCGGATCTTCCAAGCAGTTTCTGCCGGATCGCGCATGCGCCGGTGCGCGCCACTCCCCCGCGCGCTCCCGGCCACGTGCGCGATCCGGTCCCCGCCAGTTCCTCGACCAACCGCCTCGGATGCTCCTGCAAAACACTAAACAGAGATCCGAAGCGGGGAGGATGGGCGGGTAGTGGAGCACCCACGGGGACACATCTCGAAGAACCACCGTTACTACGGTGAGTAACCTTTCTTTCTTCTTCGAGTGTCCCCGTGGGTGCTCCACATTAGGTGACTACCCAGCAGTAACCCAAGATAGGAGGTGGGTAATCGGATTATGTGCAGCTTGTCCCCGAGAGGACCGCTGCCGAGAGACGGGTATCCTCTTGGAATACCCTGTGAAGGGCGTAATGTTTGGCGAAGGTGTCACAGGATGACCAGGTCATCACTCTGCAAATGTCTTTTAGCGCAACGCCCTTGAAAAAAGGCTGTTGATGCTGCCACCGCCCTAGTGGAATGAGCCCTGGGCATGGCCAGTAAAGGAGTCTTTTTGAGTTTGTAGCACATTTTTATGCAAGATACGATGTGCTTCGAGATTCTCTGCGAAGAAAGACATTCTCCTTTGGATTTGGGAGCGATAGAGACTAGGAGTCTATCCATTCTCTGGAAGGACTTGGTCCTGTCTATATAGAAAGCTAGCGCCTCCCCACGTCCAGGAGGTGTAGGCACGCCTCTTTGTCAGAGTTATGAGGCTTTGGATAAAACGAGGGTAAACAATAGGTTCGTTAGTATGAAACTCAGAAAGAAACTTTAGGAACAAAGGCTGGATGCAGCCGTATGGTTACCGCCTCCTTGGAAAAAACAGCGCAGGGTGGCGTTGCCATAACTGCCGCAAGCTCGCTCACCCTGCGAACTGACGTGATTGCGAGAAGAGAGGTCGTCTTTATCATAAGGAGGCAGAGGGAAACCATGGCCAAAGGCTCGAACGGTGGTCCCCTTTTCGCATTAAGCACCAGGTCCAAGTTCCACGAAGGTGGAAGCGGTTTCCGAGGGGGGGTATAGGTTTACCAGCCCTTTAAGGAACCTGGTAACCATGGGATGGGCGAACACTGTGTGCCCTGTCTCTCCATGTCTGAATGCCAAAAAGGCGGCAAGGTGGACCTTAAACGAGGGTAGCGAGAGTCCTCCTCTCTTGAGGTCCAGTAAATACTCTAATATCACAGCCATAGGCACCAAAAGGGGGGCTAGCTGTTTGGTAGAACACCATGCCGTAAAGCGAGTCCATTTCTGCTTGTAGGTCTTCCTGGTGGAAGTCCTCCTGCTACTTTCTAGGACTTGCTGCACTTCCTCCGTACATGTGCTCTCTAGGGAGCTGAGCCATGGATTAACCACGTTTGTAGTCGCAGGCCTTGGGGGTGCGGATGCACTATGGACCCCTGGGCTTGCGTAAGCAGATCCGGCGCCACCGGAAGGGGCATCGGTGGCCGGTCCGACATGCGCAGGAGTAGGGGGAACCATTGCTGTCGATCCCACGTTGGGACTATCGGGATCATTCAGGCTCCTTCCCTCCTGGCCTTCTGCAACACCTTGTGGATGAGCACTGTGGGAGGGAAAGCGTAAAGCAGGGGGCCCCTCCATGAGATCGCGAAGGCGTCCCTCAGGGACCCCCGTCCCAGTCCTGCCCTGGAGCAGAATCGTGGGCACTTCTTGTTGTGCTGAGTAGCAAACAGGTCTATCTGGGGAAAAACCCCATGCATGAAAAATCGGTTGCAGCAGATCGGGACGGATCTGCCACTCGTGCGTGAGTGCGAAACGCCTGCTCAGCTGGTCTGCCTTCACATTGTGAGCGCCTAGGAAGTACGAGGCTTTCAAGGTTATATTGTTGGCGATGCAGCAGTTTCACGACCGGACTGCTTCTGCACATAAGGCACGGGACCGAGCTCCTCCTTGCCGATTTATATAAAACATGGTGGAGGTATTGTCTATACTGATCCCGACTACTTTGCCTTTTATATGGTCTCGAAAGTGTCTGCAGGCGTTGAACACTGCTCTGAGCTCCAGTATATTTGTGTGCAGTGACTGCTCCGTGGAGGACCACAGCCCTTGCATCACCCCTTCACCCATGTGTGCTCCCCACCCTATGAGGGAGGCGTCTGTAGTAAGAAAAACCAATATGTGTGGTTTGTGGAAGGGTACCCCTGTTAGCAGGTTCTCGGGGTTTACCCACCATTGCAGGGATTTGCGCACCTCTGTTGTGGGCGACGCCACCCTGTGAACAGTGTGTGCTGCCGGGTTGTATACGCTCCCCAGCCAGTGCTGCATGCTGCGCATGTGTAACCTGGCGTTCTGTTCTACGAACGCCGCTGCTGCCATGTGGCCCAGCAGCTGTAAGCACGTCAGAACCAGCACCGTAGGGCTGAAGGTGAAGACTTGCACGAGGGAGCCGACGGCCCGAAAGTGAGTCTCTGGTAGATACGCCCTCGCTGTAATAGAATTTATGCGTGCCCCTACTAACTCTATGTCCTGCGTGGGGTCTATCTTTGATTTTCTCAGATTGATAACCAGGCCGAGCGAAGAGAACGTGCCTGCTGTGACGCATATTATGCGTAGTACCTCCTCCTTCGAGGCCCCTTTGAGTATGCAGTCATCCGGATACTGGAATATAAATACCCCCTGTCTGTGCAGGTAGGCTGACACCACTGCCAAGGGCTTGGTGAAGACTCTGGGGGCCGAGGAGAGGCCAAACGGTAGGACCTTGTATTGAAAATGTTCTTTGCCTACCATGAAAAACCAGAGGAATCGTAGGTGAGCCGGATGAATAGTTATGTGAAAATACGCGTCTTATAAGTCGAGGGCTGCGAACCAATCTCCATCGTCTAGTGCCGTAAGGATGGAGGCGATTGTGATCATCCGAAAGCGTTGCTTGCGCAGGTACCGGTTGAGGCCTCGAAAATCTAAGATGGACCTCCCGCCTCCTGTCTTTTTCCCCGTGAGGAAGTACCTTGAGTAGAACCCTCTCCCTTGCAGTTGCTCCAGCACTCTTTCCACTGCCCCTATGAGCATGAGATGGTCTACCTCCTGCTTGAGCCTCGCCACGTGGGAGGCCTCCTGGAGGTGGGGCCTGGGTGGAGGTCATGGCGGTGGGAGCGACTGGAAGGGGATGGCGTACCCCGTGGCTATGATCTCCAGCACCCATTTGTCTGTGGTGATCCTTTGCCACTGGTTATAGAATGGTCGGAGGCGATGGTGGAATAACCGCTTCGGATGACCTTGCGACGGTAGTGATGGCGCAGCCCTGGATCTGTGTGTCAAACTTGTGGCCTTTGGCCCTGCCCCGAGGACGCACGGCTGTGTTGGGAACGACGCCTGGGAGTTCTGTACTGCTGGTGCTGTTGATGTCGCCCTTGCTCGTAACCCCTGTGGTACTGGGGACGCTGTTGCTGAGTCCGCAACATCCAGGGCGATCTGAACTCCCGTCCTCGAGGCCGCGTAGCCTTCTTGCATGATGGCCTTGAGCACTGGTTTCTTGCCCTCTGGAAGCGAGTCCATGAGGGAGGTTAACCTAATGTGGTTATCGAAATTATGGTTCGCTAGATGCGCTGCGTAATTTGCCATTCGCAACAGTAGAGTGGAGGAGGAGTAGACCTTTGTGCCCAACAGCTCTAGCTTTTTGGCATGTTTGTCTGTTCCCCCACATTGCGACGACTCCACCGCCAAGGAATTTGGTTGTGGGTGGCTGAACAGGAACTCCGTGCCCTTTGTCGGCACGAAGTTTTGTTTTTTTTTTTTTGCTCTCTTGTGGACAGGCGGAATAGTCGCAGGAGTCTGCCATATCATAGTGGCAGACTCCAAGATTGCGTCATCAAGCGGTATTGCTATTTTGGAGGAGGCCGGAGGTCTCAGATTTTTGAGGAGCTTATGGTGTTTCTCTTGCACCTTAGCTGTCTGGATGCCTTGCATGAAGGCCACCCTCGTAAAACAGCTCTTGGAACTGTTTGAGATCGTCCGGAGGATGGACGTCCCCCGGGGCCGTAGCCTCATCCGGCGAGGAGAGCGAGGAACCACTGGGATACGTCTCTCTGGACCCTTCCGGTTCCTGCTGGTGATGGTACACCCTCTCACTAGAGGTTTGCGAGGGAAAATCTCGGGGTTCCATAACCAGTCCCCCCTGAGATGCTTGAGTCTCTGTCCCCGGTCGCAATTGCCCTCGGGGGTACGAGATCGTTTGTGGGGATCTTTCCCTGGTAGATAGCCGATGGTGTCTATGCCCCGCGTGGTAGGGGCGACCATGGCAGTATAGGCACTGTTCTTGGGAAGGTGACCTAGACCACTCCCTTGGTGCATACCCTCTGCGTCTGGGGGAGGGCTGGAGAGAGCGATTTTGCATAATAGTCCAGCGGTTCAAACCCCAGGAAGGGTGAAGGTGGTCCCAGCCAGGGTGAGGCTGGTTGCAAAAAAAAAATGGAGAAGGGGGCTCCGGGTAGGCTAGGGGGGACCCCTGGCTTCTGGTTGGAGTCTGCAACATAAGCGGAGGGCTGTGAGAAAGCAACTCCACAGCCCTGTGCGGAGAGGGGCTGCAATGCCTCCTCTTGTGCGCAGCCTTCCCCCTCCCTTGAGGAGGTAACTCCGCCCCCTGACGTACAGGGGATCCCGGCCCCATCCGCACCGAGCTCGGCACGCTCGAGGGCGGTGCCGCAGGTGCGGTGTCCTCCGGTGCCTGCAGGCTGCGTGCCTGCGCGCTCTGCACCGCCGGTTCCCCGGGGGTCGGTGCCGCTGCCTGCGGTGCCGCCGGTACCGGCGCTTGTTTAGCCGCCGCCCTGCCTGCGGTGCGGGGCGGCTGGCTGGTTATCGGAGGCTGAGCCGCTTCCACGTGGCTCTCCGTGCTGCCGCCGATCAGCTGTTGCTGCGGCTGGGGGCTGCTCGCTCCTCCCGTCCTGCTCGCTATTGTTGCCGGCAGGGATCGGGCTGGGGAGACTTTCCTCCGTTTTTGCGCTGATGGGGTGAGGGAGGCAGCTTTCCGTTTATGGGTCCCGGAGGGTCCCTCCTGCTGCGGCCGCTCCGGCACGTCTGGCTGGAGGGCCTTACGAAAAGCAGTTTTAAGCCGCCGCCCTGCCTGCGGTGCGGGGCGGCTGGCTGATTATCGGAGGCTGAGCCGCTTCCACGTGGCTCTCCGTGCCGCCGCCGATCAGCTGTTGCTGCGGCTGGGGGCTGCTCGCTCCTCCCGTCCCGCTCGCTGTTGCTGCCAGCAGGGATCGGGTTGGGGAGACTTTCCTCCGTTTCTGCGCTGATGGAGTGAGGGAGGCAGCTCTCCTTTTATGGGCCCCAGAGGGTCCCTCCTGCTGCGGCCGCTCCGGCACGTCTGGCTGGAGGGCCTTATCAAAAGCAGCATTTTAAGCCTCATCTCCCTGTCTCTCCTTAATCGCCTCTGGGCAGGACTCACATTTTTTAAATCCTGAAGAGGACATTGTTGGTGAGTCTTTCAGTTGTTAAGCGGGTACTTAGCACCTTCCCTGTGCTGTTTTCCCCGTCCGATGGCCTGCCTCAGCAGGAGGGCTGATGGCCCGATGCTCCTGGCCTCCGGCGCTTGTTACTGGGACTGGATTGAAGCTGTCCTGCTTGTAGTTTGTTTGTTGTTTTGTTTTTGTTTTTGTTTTTTGTTTTTTTGAAAAATAACAACCGGCTAACTTGCAGTAGCCTAAGTACTTGAAAAACTTTAAAGAAAAAACAGTTAAAGTCATTGAATACGCTACTTGGCCTTAGCCTAGTTCGGATTCCGTCTGCAGCCGACGGCGGTTAAGAGGAACTGGCGGGGACCGGATCGCGCACGTGGCCGGGAGCGCGCGGGGGAGTGGCGCACACCGGCGCATGCGCGGTCCGGCAGAAACTGCTTGGAAGATCCGATCTGCGGCGCCGGGCGAGCCCGACACCTAATGTGGAGCACCCACGGGGACACTCGAAGAAGAAATGAGGAGAACTTGCTAAGCAAGCCACCACAATTTCAATGACCATCACGGGCAGTAAGAAGGACCTGAGGAGTGCCAGGTCAGCAAGGTCATAACCTGAGCACCACCAAAGTGCACCTCCAGGGTCTGTGCTGTGCTGTTGAGGAAAAACTTTGACAACTGGACTCCATATGTGCAATCGTTTGAAGAATGTCAGCCGTGAGAAAAGTTTCCATGGAAACTATTTTGAAAAATGCAAATAGATACATTTCAAAAACAAATCAAAACTCTTCTGCAATGTTTGCCAACCACATACAGTAGCATTATTGTCCCACCACCTGAAAGAGAAAATGTAAAAACTGACTTTTTTTTTTTTTTAAAACTATTGAGACTCAAATGAAGAGTAAACAAACCACTGCACAGTAGCAAGTAAATTAAAATTTATTTATTTTTCTGCTTTACTTATGGTACTTTTAGGAACAAATGTAAGGAAAGTTTTTAAAAAAACGATGATTTAAATTTCTAATAAGTAATATTTTAATTAGAGCTGAGTAGGAAACATTTTATTTCCAGAAATAAAAAAAGAAACATATTTTCATTTTTGACAATTTTTTTTGTCAAATATTGCAGGTTTTTTGGGAAAAAAAAAGATTTTTGGTTTCTTAACAAAATTCCCAGAAAAGTTGGCAAAGATTTCCATTTACTCAGAAAGCCATTTTTCATTGTGAAATCTTTTCAACCAGCTGTGCTTTTTAATCCCTTATGATTTACTCATTACTAAAAACTTTTTAAATTTTACTTTGAACTGTTAAGGTTTGAACCACAATTTGGGAAAGATTTATGTATGTGCCAAGTACCAGAGGGGTAGCCGTGTTAGTCTGTATCCACAAAAACAACAAGAAGCCCTGTGGTACCTTACAGACTAACAGATATATTGGAGAGTAAGCTTTCCTGGGCAAATACCTGCATCTGACAAAGTGGGTCTTCGTCCAACAAGTTTATGCTCCAATATATCAGTTAGTCTATAAGGTGCCACAGGACTTCTCGTTTTTACGTGTGTGTTATTTTATGCACTATAAATAATCCTACCAACTTCAAAGTTACAAAATACGAATTTTTTTTTTTTTTTTTTTACAGCTTCAGAGCCTTCACCTTTAACTTTTAAAACAGAAGGGGAAACTGTTGAGAACAATAATGTATGGAAAATTGAATATGGAAAAGTGAACTGTTCACGTTACCAGTTAACACTCTCCCATTAAGGCTCAAAACTTCTCTCAGTTAATGCCAACAGTTGGGTGAAGAGGGAAGAAATGTATAAATATTTTCAGAACACAGAACGAAGTGGGCTGCCTGAGGAATAGCTACTTGCAGTGTTCCCTATAAACTGAGTACTTTGGTGGCCACCCAGGAGAGATTTATTCCACCCCAGATAGAAAATATTAGAAGGAACGCTGGTTACTTATCGTGGCTTAATAGCATCTATGATTACCAGGCTGGCTGTTTATCAATTAATGATTGGCTAAATAAAATGTCCTTAGTTTTGCCTTATATTCTCAGTTTCTCTAGATGTCCATTCACTGGTTGGGAAGGCACTACTGCTGAAAGATGAAGTGCAAAGTAAACCTGAAAACTGAATTCAAGGCCAGAAGTCTTCAAAAAATTCCTTCTGTTGCTGAGTTCTGGTTCTGATTCAACACACGAGCTGATTTCAGTGGGATTACTCACCCTTGAAGTAAGCCACGTGCTCAAGCTTCTTGCTGAATTAGGAGGCCTGTAGGGGCCTTTCACACTTACAGCTCAAATTGTGAAAAGTCTGCAAATCTTTTTCTGTGATGAAGGGCAGTGAGTGGGGCACTCTGTACATATTTCTGAGTATATTGCAATCTTCATTTTAATTTTCTCATTCACCATTAATAGAAACTTCATCTAAACTGAAATCTTCATGGGATGTAAGAGAATTTTCACCCATTAAGAAGTGAAAATAACCTTTAGTTTCCTAAGCCTCAATATTAGCCAACAAGCAATGTGGTGTCATCTCACGCAAGGAGTTTATTTTAAGGAAAATTGCCAGTGGCATCCTGAATCTCAGACATGGATATGGGATAAGAATCTATGACACTCCCATATTTAAAGAACAACCTCACCCCAAAGAGCACTCAATGACTCCCTCGCACCCTGTGGAAAAAAACAAAGCACAGAAAAAACTGTTAATTAAAAATAGCTAAGTAATGTTGTAAGAAAGAGTCACATTGATATATATGGATTTTTTCCCTGTGTTCTATTCAGCTTGGTGATCATTGTCTCACATATTTTTTCGTTTCTTTATACTAACACTAACAGTGAGTGCCAAACTAAGAAGTTCAACTTGTACTTAGCTGAAGGTATTGAAAGTTAGGACTACTCTTTTTTTTAAAACAATACTTTGCACATTTACACTGTGTTTATTCATTCATTGAACTCAATGCACTTTGAGCAGATGGGCATACAGGAGTAGACTCATTTTACCAATAGCATAACTAAGCACAGATTTCCCATATTTTCTGAGAGGCAGAGTGGGGAAATAAATGAGATGTGCCTGCTCTATTGGAAACAAGCTCTCACACACCAGTGACCTTCTACAACCTTTCTTGGTCTCAGTACTGATATTTGCCTTCCCCTTGAGAAGTACAGTAGCATGAAACCTCGCTCGATAACATTTTTGTTGACTTTTTACTCTTAAGGTTGGTCAGTAGAATAGGTGCAATAACTCATCCCTGGCTCCCAACCTGGTGCTCCTCCTTCTACAAAAAACGCTCACGGCAGGTACATAAGCAGCACTGTTTCAGATGCCACAGTGATAGCTGCCAGTATCAGAATCAAGACAGATGAAGAAAGAGGGTCTATTTTGCCTGCACCACAAACAGAGCTATAACTGTACACATGATTTTGGAATAATAGCGGAGGCTCTAGAGCAGTCTGGAATGATTGAGTATAATGTAAAAACAGTATCAATTGTTGAGATAATATGATTACAAAAGAATAAAAATGTTCTAAAAACTATCCTCTATGCAAGTATAGCTATTACGTGGCTGTCATATTTTACAGGAACGATTAAAAAAAACCCACTTCTCTGACCTCAGGGCTATTCCTCTGCCAAATTTCAAATTCCTGTTCCAAACCCAAGGCACTAGAGCTATTCAGAAAACAGAGGGAGAGAAGAAGAGGAACACAGTCACAGACAAAAACTCCATTTTCCCTTCCATTAAGTTTTTTCTTGAAATAAATTAAACTTTCTGGACCAAAATTTCCAAGAAAAATAACAAGAAAAGACCAAGCATGAGACATTTAAAATAAACTAAAAATGGGTTGATAATGGAATGCAATAGGCAACCCTATCAATACATGTTCCACTACGGCTACATGTATTTAAATGCCACACATCCCCTACTCTCCACTCCTATAACATTCTAACCACCGCAAAACACATCACAGATACTGAATGACTACACCTCAGCACCTATATGAGAGAATCTATCGGCACCTTTTCACAGATTTGAAAATATAGGTAAGTAGGTCCTCTTGACAGATGAAAAGGATGTTTTTCACTTGTCTTAGCTTACAACTGAAAAGCCCTCTTAATGCTTGCTAAAATGTGGGAGACCACATTTGAATGCATACAAGTCAGGCTACAAACGCAATTAGTTAACACAATTGGCCCTGTTTTGAGGGAATGAGAGCTAAATTGCTTGCACGAGGTCCCAGAGGCGTCTGAGCCAGAGCTGGAAACACAGCACTGTTTTTCCTGCTTACTTCACCACAAGATTAGCCTCCTCACTTTTTACACTGCAGGAAACACAGATTGTGATTTGTTTTTCGATTTTTTTAAGCCAACATAGAAATATTCTCTATGCTGAATCAAGAGCCAGCATATATAGTCGTAAAGTAATGAACAGAATCACAGAAATTAGATATGGATAAGAACTAGCAAATCAGCTAGTAGTGCTAGAGCAGGACTGTATCCTATTTTTTGGGAAGAGCAAGGGAGGGTCTGTCCCCATTACTGGTAAATGGTGTTTTTAAATCCAGTCTGGGATTCATTTCTCCGACCTGTTAAAAAATAGTCCACACAGTAGCTTTCCCCTCTGCATTATATCCACATGCCAATTAAGCTTGCTCCTTCCTACTTCAGTTTGCTGACAGATTATGCACACATACAGTCTGTGAAAATCTGGGCAGTTATCACAGGCTCTCATTATGGGAGAGAATGTCAGAGAAAGATGCAACAGAGCAGCACCACCAGCACAAGAGGCACTTAATTCTGGGATGCCCTATCTCAGGGAGATGGCAGGACGGAGGACCATCCCAATCTAAGCTCTGACTCAGACAAAACACAATTAGTTGCCATAGCACCTGACAGTCAGATTCTGCCACCCTTACACTGAGTGTAAAATCAGAGAACACTAGAACTGGAAGGGACCTCCAGAGGTCATCGAGTCCAGCCCCCTGCCCTCACAGTCAGGACCAAGCACCTTGCTCCACGAGTACTTTCATTCATTTTAATGAGACTTCTTGAAGAACAAGGGGCTACTCAATACATAACAGAATCTGGCACTATTACCTGGATTGTGTGAGGATATAAGCCATATTTAGAGGCAATAATGGCAGTAACTAATTTGCTTTAAGATAGTAGCATAGACATTTGCAACGTAGACAGGGCCATAGCATTCCACTGTGGTCTTGTGTACATGTGAAAGATGCCCCAGTTTAAGCTAAGGTTTGAATTTGAATTGATTTAACTTAAGTGGTGCTAAGCCCTGTTCAGACATACTTATTTCAGAGAGGTGACCGTGTTGGTCTGCAGCTTCACAAATAGCAAGCACTCCTGTAGCAACTTGGAGACTAACAAATTTATTAGACCATGAGCTTTCATGGCCTAGTACATTTATTAGTCTCTAATGTGCTATAGGACTTCTTGTTTTTTGTGATACTTATTTCAGTTTTACTTAAGTCAGCCTGGAAAAGGCTTAAGCTAAATATTTTAAGTTTTACCAACACAGCAATGTTGGCAAGATGTATATGACATTTTGTGTTGTAGTTATACTCACAGAAACCTGACTGTAGATCATTACATTGGTATACGGAACTTTATTCCATTATGCTTATTTTGAGCCAAGAATCAAATAACAATATTGAACACTTTTATACTGTGGTGTTTGCAACTGCAACTCTACTGTCAGAGATAAAATGGAAAAATTTTAAAATGATAGACAAGGCCTTAAGCTGAAGTGAGAGTATCCACGCAGGACACCAGTTTAACTGAAACCGACAGCTCCCACATAAACAAGATCTGTGAAGAAATTTTTTCTCTTATCTGGAAAAAAAAAATCTGAATCTAAACATATACAGTTACTATATTTTAAGTTTAGCTATATTCAATATAAAATAGATACATTTTAAAAAGGCACCAGAATACTTGCCAAGACCTGAGTTCAGGATTCCATGTTTTTCATGAAAGAGTTGATGACATCATTAACATCCAGGCAATACAAGAGGCTGCATCCTTTTTCTAAAGTAGAGTAGTTGTTGTTCATGTGACCAACTCTTGTAGTAGAACAAGAGAACCCTGCTCTTAGGTCCTAGAGGGAAGGTAAAACAGGAAACCCCTATTAACTTAATGCTATCATTGTTCTAGAATAGGGATATTTGTTTTCCCAAAATTATACCACCAAAGTTACTTGCATCAGAGCAGAGTAATGATAACTGAAAAAAATAGTTTTATTTTAATAATTTAAGTGGATTATTTTTTGCATTTCAATTCACTTTTTTTTATATTGAATACTGAAAATAGATTAATGGCTTTGTGGTTCTCATACACAGGAAGGGTGATGTGATTTTTTTCTTTTTTTGATAATTTTATGCAAACACTTCTATTAAAATTAGATCTCTGATCTTTTTAAACAAAACATTTAAGATGCCCAATAGAGTCCCTTTAACAATTATTTTAAAATATATTGGTAATTGCGATCTATTTGTGCCATCTTCTCATGTTTTAGGGCCCAATCTTGCTTCCCACTGGAGTTAAAGGGAATATACCATTAACTGCAACAGGACCAGGTCCCTATCATGTCTAAATTTTACTTTAAAGCCACTGAAATTAACAATTAAAAGTCAACAGCAAAAGAACCAAGAAAAAGCAAGCTGTGCAAGGAAATAGGAGTCCACTCTTGTTTCAAAGACTCAAACTGCATAATATTGAGGAGCAGCAAAGAAGAAGAATTCTAAACCTAAATATATCTCATATTATCTGACATAAAATAGCCAAATCAGTTTTAAGTTAATGTCGATGTTATACTTGCTTCCAAATAGATATACACAAAAAACATTCTGTTAAGCTATACCTTACATTTTTGCACCTTATGTCACTATTAAAACTATTATTGTCAGTAACACAATTTAATTTATTGTACAATAGATAAAGCACCATTCCTGTACAGTAGAACCCCGAGATACGTGCATTCAGGTTGAACGAATCATGGGCTAATGTGACTCTGAGTGGAGGGTAGTTGGTGCCTGGCTCTGGGCTGCCCGCCACTCAGAGGAGCTGGAAATTGACCAGTTCAGCAACTCTGGTCAGTTTCCCTACTCCTGTGAGTGGATGGCTGCCCAGAGCCAGGCGCCAGCTCCCCACAACTCACAGGAGCAGGGAAACTGACCAGGGCTGCTGTGCTGGCCAGTCTCCCCTTTTCTGTCAGTGGTGGCAGCCAGAGCCTGACTCATGGCTCCTGCTCCTATCAGGTGCAGCAGCCTATCAGCCCCTGACCAGAGTGGGGAGGCTGCTGACTCTGACAGGAGTGGGGAAACCACTCCTGTCAGAGATGGTAAGAGTCAGGCTGCCGCTCCTGTCAGTGGTAGCAGCTGAGAGTCAAGCTCTGACTGCCGCCACTGACAGGAGCGGGGAAACTGACCAGTGCAGCAACCCTGATCAGTTTCCACTGTCCTCTGAGCAGCAGGGATCTGAGAGCCAGGCTCCAGATCTCTGCCACTCACAGGAGAGGGGAAATAGACCAGGGCAGCAGCCTGGTCAGTTTCCCTGCTCCTGTAAATGGTGGAGAGCTGGAACCTGGTTCCCAGTACCTTGCTGCTCACTGGAGAGAGGAAACTGTCCAGTGCTGCTCCCCTGGTCAGTTTCCCGGCTTCCCTGAATAACATGAAATTTGACTTATGCAGGGTTGCACAGGAATGCAACCTCTGCGTAAGTCGGGGGCCTACTGTATTGAATAGTTCAAAGTACAGGAATTTAAATCACAGTGAATAAAAATAAAAAGTAACATTTAAATTATTGTTCTTAAAAGTAAACATATTTAAATTATATGAGAAATTATAACAATTTGCATTAAGGCCAAAACTTTAATCTATTAAAATAATGTAAATTAAATACAAATATTCAAGCAGTACCTGTATGCTGCTCAAATTTTAAAGTCAAACCACTGCACTGGTGGAAGCCAATGGCTAAGCACTAGGATAGGTGTCTGAAGTGCTAAATCAACTTTTGACAGGAGTGGCCTCTTCTGTAGGCTCAGAATGAATATCTTCTTCATTTCAGTTTATTCAAGTAGTTCAGTTCAATGACTAGGTCATTCAAAGTTGAGAAACCAATTGGGAGTTGGGAAAAAAAAACAGCAGAAGAGCTCATTTTCCTCTTTCCATCTATAAAAAGAAAAGAGGTGTAAGAGGAGCAGGTCTACTAGTTCTAAAATCTTGAAGAACCCAGTCACAAAACTATCAGTTCAGCTCTAGCTACAGACAATAATTCATGTGTTTAATGCAGTGGTTTTCAAACCTTTTGGCCTGAGGCCCACCCTGCTCAACACAAACCTTACCACAAACTACCAGCCAATCACCCATGATAACAAACCACATTTGCTTATCTCTAAATATCTGAAGTACTAAATCAATCATATTAGGCTACCGGATCATAAAAACAAACACACAGCTATAACATAAGGGGTGTATATTTAGGTCTTATTTTTTACGTTTTATAACATAAGGTGGCATATATTTTAAATCTTTGTTTTAAATAAAGTAAAATATTAATTTATGTCTACAGGAAAACATTTCAACATTGTCTTTATTTATGGCAGGGATGGGGAACCTCTGTTGGGTTGGGGGCCACTGTCCTACAGAAAAATCAGTCAGGGGTCCCAGAGATTAATCCTTCTGGAGGCTCAGTGTTAGTAGATTTTGTTGGCTGCTCTAGAGCGTGGGGTGGCATGAAAATGAGGGATTTAGTGTGCAAGAGGGGGCTGCTGGGGAGTGGGACGCAAGTGTGGGGTCTGGGTAGGAGGAAGGATGCAAGAGTGGGACGAGGGTGGAGGGTCTGAGAGAGAGGGAGGATGCAGCGGCAGGTGGGGGGTTTGGGCAGGAGGGAGGATGCAGGAATGGGGTGGGGGTGGAGGGTCAGGGAGAGAGAGGAAGGGTGTAGGAGCAGGGTGGCAGGCCTGTGAGAGAGGGAGGTTGCAGGAGCAGGTGAGGGTTCTGGGTGGGAGGAAGGATGGGAAGGGGTCAAGGACCTGGCAGGGAGCGAGGGGAGTGCAGGAGCAGAGTGGGGGGTGTAGATCTCAGCAAAGAGGGGGCCATGAGGGCAACAGGGGTCTGGGCATGAAGGGGAAGGAGGACACTTACTTGGCTCTGCACTCCACACTGCTCCCAGGCAACACCCTAGGCTGCTCCCACTGACTGGAATCCAGCCAGTGGGAGTAGCAGGCAAAGATGCCCAGTGAGCAGTTTCCTGCACTGCCATTCCCCCAGCTGTGGGGACAGGAAGCAGCAGCACATGAAGCCGCTTCATCGGCCTGCCAGCCAGATCCAGCCTCTGAAGCTCAGAGCGCCCCCACCCCAGCAGTGGAAAGCCAGCACAGGCGCTCCAGATTTGTGAAGAGGGAGTGTGGGGCTGGAGCACCAGCAAGGGGTCCCTACTGCAGCAAGTGGGGGAGAAGGGAATGAAACCCAAGTCTCACAGCCCACCTGCAAGGTAGTCGTACTCCACCACAATTTGAGAACTACTGGTTTGATAAATCTATTCATTCAAAAGCAAAGCATCTTTTGATAAACATACTTCTCTCTCTCATGAGTCCAGCATATTTAAGATTTTAAAACGCTGTTTTGTGCACTTTATGGGTATGTCTACACAGCAGTTATTTCAACTTATTTTGAAACAGGTATACTGCATTCCATGAAGAACAGCACCTATTTCAAAATAGGGGCTGTGTAGGCAGAGAATAGAGCCTATTTCGAAATAAGCCATAGCACGCCCAATGGCTCTATTTCGAAACAGGCTCTATTTTGAAACAGGCTCTATTGTGCGTAGACACTTTATTTCAAAATAGCTGAGTGCTATCTTGAAATGCATTTTGTATGTAGAAGCATTATTTCAGAAAAAGCTATTCTGGAAAATCTCTTCTGGAATAGCTTATTTTGAAATAACACTGCTATGTATACATAGCCTTATTAAATTCCACTTTCTATGCAAGTGGAGCTTGATACAAAATTTGAGTAAAATAACAAATAACTTAGTAAGAAAGATATGGATCATTCACCATTCTCTAACACAATAAAAATGTAAAACTCAAGAATCTGAATAAATTTATGTTAGGCTATATAACTGTTTAAATAAATGTGTACAGACATAGTGTCTTCTCTTGGTTAGAAAAAGGAAGTACCAAATTATACTGGCTAAAGAGAATTAGCCTGTTGTGAGGAAAATAATTAAAAAATACAAATGCAAAACAAGATTAAAATATGTTATTTAAATCAAGGTTTCCTGATTGCTGGTTTAAATAACTGATTAAAATCAGCCCACCGTGTGGACACAAGAAATATTTCTATACCACAGTATTAGATGGGTGATTTTGTAGGGTGGGGGAAGAGGTAGTACGATTGGGAAAGGGAGAGATGCGGCAGATAAATCTAATGTCATAATTATATGAGACCAAGTTAAATCATTTCAGGATAAAACAGGGGCGTGGTATTCAAATAGAACATCTGTGAGACTGTCCAAGTTTAGCATAAGAAAACAGGCAGGCTGTGGGAACCTCATGGGAATAAGACGCATCTGTTGTTGCAGGCAGCCTTGCAAAATTCTACTGGCTCACTTGCCAGGGGCGAGTAATTTTTTTTGACAGCCACATACAATATTACATTTTTTTTTTTTTTTTTTACCATCAAGCTACGGGTGAGTAAAAAGATTTTGTGGATGGACTAAAAAATGTTCATGATGATTTTGCAAGTCTGGTTTTATGGAAAAATTAACCACTTTGGTTTTTTGCTTTAAAAAAAAGGGGGCTAATAACAAATGAACAAAATGTCTTCTTTGTTTCAAGCTGCATATTGCACTACTATCATTTTATATCCAATCAATACACAATTGGAAAGACTGCTTATAAAATTCAAAGCTATTTCCATAACCCTGTATGCCAAGGATTTCTTGGAAAACTCACCATTTTTCTTCTTTTGTTTGAATCCTCCACTGGGAAAAACAATACACAATTAGAAAGCACTACATTTTCAGGCAGCATGAATCGTTTAAAATAAAGGGTACCCTCTTTTCCTCATCTATATATTACAAACTAAAAATGAATATGGGGCAAAGATAAACTTTTAAGATTGACTCTATTTTCACCCATGCTATCACTTGGGTAATAAAAATGATTTTGTAACTCCCAAGACTTCCACTTATGAAATTAAATCTAATGTTGCAAAAACCTGCAACTGTAGTCTAGTGAAAAGTGTCAAACCACTGGGGAAACTGATGAATACTATATGAATGAATCATGTATATAATCAAAGGGGGTGTTTCAAAATGGAATGGTTGCGTAAGTTTTTTTACTTTCTTGTCTTGTGTGGAAATCACTGAACAACTCCAGGCAAAACAGCACAGAGAAGTTATTCCAGCTCGAGTGGTCTTGAGCCTCAGTCTGACAACAAGATCAAAGCTGATGCAGTGGTCCATCTGCATGAAGCTCATCGCAGTATTGAGATCTAAGTGCTTACAGGCGAGGAAAGAGAAGACTCTACTCACTGAGTAAAAGCCAGTAATCACCCACGCTCCCCCTTTGCGGCAGGACACACACAATTTCAGCTGGATCAAATCCTTATATATTAAAATATTTGACAAGCTTTACAGGTAACTGCCAAAGGAAAAATATGTCCATTTTGCATCCTTGTTTTTGCAGGCGGACTTTAAAACACAGATGTCAAGGGAGGAATCTGGTTGTCAAGAGACTGAGTTAATTGTAACACTTGTTAACTAACATATACAAATCCCTAAAGTTTTGAAGTGCAAGTCTCTTCCCCAGCAGTAGACCCCCAACTCACCCAATTTCAACTTGTACATTTCTTGGAATAACATGAGTCAAAACCAACAGTTACTGCCTGGCTGCTGCACTTTCCTGCCGGGCCCTGCTGCATCCCTGTCGCCTGCAGCATGACCTGGCCACCCCTCTCGCCAGGCCCAGCTGCACCCCCAGCACCCGCCTCTGCTAGCTGTTGCCCATCTGAAAACTTTAAGGGGTCGACAGCTGCAGTGAAGATGGTGGAGGCTCTGGGCGCCCAGCAGCTGGCATGGCGGCGCTGTTCGTGGCACTCACCGGCTGCTCTCACCGCCCTGATCCCACGGACTGGAGCAGTGAGAGCAGCAGGGTAAGTAATGCGTGCTGCACTACCACACCAGCCAGTGGCTGCCTGGAGCTGTGAAAACGCGGACTGGGACGGCGAGAGCAGCAGGGTGAGCGCTGTGAGCAGCGCTGCCACACCAGCTGGCAGGCGCATGGAGCCGCCACCATCTTCACTGCAGTTCCGAGCCCCTCCACCACTCGCAGCCCCAGCTGGTGGGGACCTGAAGGCAGCAGGGAGCCTTGCTCCCTGCATTAGCTCTTTGCCTGTCCCATCTCACACGAAATTTGACTTATGCATGGTTGCCCAGGAACGCAACCTTTGCATAAGTCAGGGTTTTACTCTGTGTGTATGTGTGTGTGTGTGTGCACGCGCGCATACACACACGTGCGTTGGATGATGATGATGTATACAGAAGGCCTGGATATTTATTTTTGTGCTTTATGTTTTGTGAGTGAAAATCCATTACAACCACTCCAAATGCTCAGATTTCGGTGTGGATGAACCTGTGTGTCCTCAGCAATTGCACGATAGAGACCTAAATAACTATCCAGTTCTACTTACAGTCTCCGTCGAACTTAATACAGAGCTAGGTCGATGCTGAGTTCTTTTGAAAATCTCACCCACGTTATTTAACAAATAACTGGGTGATGTCAGTGCAATCAGTGGGCTGAAAACACTATTGGGTGTCAGGAGCTAGTGACTTTTGATTCTTACTTCACATAAGGATCACTTATGAATCTACAAACTTGGCACAGTGTGTCAGCATCTTTAGCAGGAGTGCATGTGATGACTGTATTATCAGCGTGTGGCATTGTGGGATGGTTCGTGAGAGACAGAAATAGTCCATGTAAGCAACAAATTGTTTCCATTGACACAGTATCAGCCTACAGTAAACTCTTTCATATTTGACATTCTATCATCTGAAACTCTCAAATAACTGGCATTTTAACTGTAAGTAAATTTTAGTTAGGTTTTCCATAAGTACAGTATAGTGAAAGTAAATACAAATAAATACAGCAAATACAGTATAATTTTACAGTGTACAATACTACTGTTGTTAGTAAATAAAGTACTCTGCATACATTTTTGTTTCTTAAGATCTAATCTTGTTTTTCTTCAGTGTTATGCATTGCTAGGTAAACCCCTCTATTATCAACCTAACCCTACAGTGTAGGCCAAATCTCATTCTGTGATCTCTGCCATGACATTTAACTTGTGCTGATCCACCTTGAAAGGTGAACAGCAGCCTCTGTTCATCACCATGCATCATCAAAACCCCACTGTCTTGACTTCTCTTGTACATGAACAGCAAATAGTTTCAAGATTTCCCCCTCAACCTGTCTCCTAACATTATTAGGCCCCACTTTTACTATATTGGTTAGAAAGTTCCTGTTCCTACCATTCCCCAAAGAGGTGTTAATAAGATGCTCGTGACACTTGAACAGTAACGCTGGCTACACCAAAGAAAGGACAACACTACGTAAACTGTCCCACTGAGTACTGTCCATCCGTATTGACAGCCATTACTTCCAGTCATCCATGCCCCAAGATTCTTCTGACCAATGACTACAAACTGTGAACTTGATCTGCAGCGCGTTCAACTCCCACTGAAATCAATAAATATAGAGAGTCAAAAGCAGGTTACAAGACTGGACATGTTGCACTTTTGCACTATGAACATGGAACTCAGGTAAGACCCAAATACTTTCACTGAAGATCTTAAACCAAATTTGAATTCCGTTCTTCGGAGGAGAAGGGTAGTGTTATACTTCATCACTATTCTTAACAATGGCACATTATGTAGACTAATAAGTAGCTGATGGGTTTCAAAATATCATTGTAAATGGGGAATCATAAAGTGGGTGCATATCTGGGGGGATCTCAGAGGCATTAGTTCTTGGTCCTAAATTAATTAATATTTTTATCAACGAACTGGAAGAAACCATAAAATACCTACAGGTTAAGTTTGCAGATGACACAAAGATCAGGGGATTTATAAATAATGAAGGGTATCGGCCTCTGATGCAGAGCCATCTGGATTGCTTGATAAACAGCATAAGCAAAGACTATGTATTTCAGTACAACAAAATGTGAAGTCATACAAAAATGACGAAGTAATGGAAGATTCTATCCTGAGAAGCAATGACTTTGAAAAAGAAGTTGGAGGTAGATCATGATTCACAATCAGCTGAAGGAGGCTCACAGAAAAAGGCTAGTGTGATGTATGGCTGTATAAACAGGGGAATATCAAGGAGGACTAGGGAGGTTATTTTACTACATTGGAGTGATCACTACTGGATTACCCTATCCACTTTGGCTTCCTACAATTAAAGTAGCAGCATACTTGTAACTGAAGAGAATTCAGAAGATCCATGAACATTTTTAAAGAATTGGAAAACATGTCTTCTAGTGAGAGAGAGAGAGAGAGAGAGAGAGAGAGAGAGACACACTCTAGGTCTCAGTGTGTTCACTTTGTCAAAGAAAAAATTAAGGGGTGATTTAAGTTAAGTCACAGTCTAGATGTATCTAAATGGGGAATAGAAATTTGGAAGTAGAAAGGTCCCTCCATTCTAACAAAAGTACAACAAGGTCCAATGGCTAGAAGTTGAAACTAGACAAGACCTGCTTCAAACAAAAGTTTTTAAACTGTCCAGGTAAATCACCCTTGGAATATTTTACCAAGGGCTATGATGCAGGGATATAAATACACATTTAAAACGTTAACTGGTTAGATTATTAAAATTATATCATTTAACCTATCATTTAACCAGTTAACAGAGGGCTGGTGCAGAGCCGCTGGGATCCTAAGGCAGGGGCTGCTCCAGCCAGGGGCTGCTGAGGGCAGGGTCCCACTGGCCGGCCAACCCACCATGAGTAAGGGACTCGTCCAGCCTGTCCTCCATGGGTGGGGCTGCTCAAGCTCCAGAGGCCCGTTACACAGTGGCCAGGGTCCCGGTGTTTGGGGCTGCTGTGCCACACCCGGAAGACGGGGAGTTGCTCTAGCCTGACCCTCTAGTTACTGGGTAAGCATGCGGGTAAGGCTAAAACTTACCAAGTAACTGGTTAATCTTTTAAATCCCTACAGTGAGGGATTCTCCACCACTGGCAATTTTTATATCAAGCTTGCATGTTTTTCTAAAAGATATGCTCTCGTTCAAGCAAGAATTAATTCTGAGAAGTCCTGTGGTCTGTGCTGTACAGGAGGATCATAGTGGTCCCTTCTGGCCATATCACCTATAGAGCTACTCGAAAAATATTTTTGACCTATTAGATTTTGTAAAATCCTTGTAAACAAAATATATTTTTGGTCTAAACTGCGTGGTTTTAATACCTCTTCATCATGGCACCTTTAAAAAAAGACAGTTTAGATTGCACTTTGCAGCTTTTGCCATGAAATTCATTTTTCTGAATACTTCCAACATGCTCCCTGTGCACTTCTGCTATTATTTTTAAAATAAGGGCTATTATATCTGGATGAATATTCATTTATGTCCCATCTTATTATATTTTAAATGTCAAATAAAGGTAAACTGCTACATCACTGGTACGACCAATTGCCCTCCCAAAAAAATTAAATGTTCAGCAGTAAAGCACAGGTGCCTACCAACACCAGTGTTTAGGTGTTCTGACACCTGCCAGAGGCCCGGTACCTTTTCAAAGTAAGCAGTTTATTGACACTGCCTTGGATCTTTATTACTGTGCATCCTGATATAGGGAAGAGTTGAAAATCAGAATGTCGACGTGAGTGTGTCTGTCCCAGGAAACAAAATAAAAATGACATGTCACAAACTTCATCTGTAAACACTGCTACATGATTCATCTTCTGAATCTCTGATTTGTTCTGCATTATAAGATGATAGTACTGTACGATTAGTTCTCATGGACACTATTGGTTAACTAAGATATCCACAAGGGTAAATACTGGCATATTAAATTGCACACATCTCGGGGCCCTCAAATTTATGAAAATTAAGTTCACAATGCTGCTGTTCATCTGACTCATCCAATTTTCCTCCACCATTTGTGAAAGACAAAAAAACACACAGATCCTTGCTGCACCACAGCCAAACTCTCATATTTGGTGATGGGAAGGAAGAGTACGTAATGAGGAAAGAAGAAAATCTCTCTCCCTGGTTCTTCAGCAATTTTACAGCAGTTTAAAACAAAAAACAAGTCACAATGAGGGATTTTATAGCATTTCCCCAGGAAATTTAAGAATCTCATTCAACTGGGACAGGGATAATCAGGTTTGTAAATTTCAAAACTGTGATGAGTTTTTTTTTTCAGTATTGCTCTCCCCACCCAACACTCAAACTCTTTCAAAACACCACCCACAACTGTAATTAGGGCCTCCTCTAAAGCACCATAGGGATAAAGCACAACACAGGTCTCATCAGCTGCAGACAAACAATAGGGAGGGGGAAGGATGGGGAGAAATACACACTCAACCCCTCCCACGTTAAAATCTTAAAAGTATCAAAACATCTTAATGAAGACACCCCTTTCCCGTATTTGACAAGTTAGAACCCCCTTCCCTCCCGCGGGTTTTCCCTTTCTCATTGCTTCTGACTAAACCCTGGGGAAACGTCTCTCTCTTTTTTGGGGGTGGGAGTAGTAGTAATTTCCTCAGAGCTAATCACTAAGCCAGGCAGTGAGGAGGTGGTGACCCCATTACCCCCCCTCCCCGCCCACATTATAAGGAGACTACAAACTGAAGGGGAGAATCCTTCTCAAATCTCAGTTACAGAAGCAATGGCTGGAGGTATTAGTGTGTGTGTGAGAAACAGCTCCCAGCTTTCGCCACAGAGATATTTCACTCAGTCTGGTTCGCTCACACACTCCAACTTGCCCCGCACTCCTCAGCAGAGAAAGCAAAGAATGCTAAAATCCCTACCTTGAAGTGCAGCTCTCTGCCTCTCTCCCACTCAGCCCGTGTCTGCACCTCCTCCTCCTATTGCCTCGTCGCCATCTTGCATTTCAAAAACTACTGCACTTTTTTTGGGGAGGGGTAGGTAGCTGAACTGTGAACTTTGAACTCACCCAACACTTTATACCCACCCTAAGTACACAGACCCTGATTTGATTCCTAAATTAAAACTGTATTTCCCCTTGGTCCCTGTGCATCTATACCATGATCTGAGTGTGGGAAGGAGGTGTAGCAATAGGCAGTGTATGTATCCCTCTCACTCAATCATACATGCAAGAGCGGGAGGGAGGGGCGGAGCTGCTCCAGCAATGATACAATCTCCTCTCCCGTTGCGTGTGAAGCAGGGGAGTGGTAGCTGCCACCATTTATAAAGCTGGCACAACAGAAGCCTGCCCTGTGATTGGTCACAGTGACGTTCCATTCCAGCCATAGAGATCAGAGCAAGATTGGACGGGAGGACTAGTGATCACATGATGACTCGCACACATCTCTCACCCCCGGAGCTGCTGAGCTAGGAGACCCAAGAGGAAAATCTCACCCTGAGTCAACGCTGCGTGTTTTTTTCCCTCTCTCTCTCTCCTTTCTCAAGTTGTAATCTAGTTGTGCTAAGGAAGGCAGCAGGCACGTTATCACAACTATTTTAATCTAATTTCCTTTTCACCATTTGCGCTTGGTGGCGTCTGAAATGAATAAAAGCAAACAAGCCAATTAGTTTCATTTTCTAGTTTACACATTAGCAGGGCGCCTCAATGTTTGGATTTCGAACATTTTTCCTATTTTAGAATCACTGAAAGGCGTGGAAAGTGCTCTTAAAGCTGACCATCGAGGAGGAAAAAAGAATGCATCCGTAGTGGTCTAGTTTCTTTACCAGTAGAGCTTGGAGCAGCAATGATGGTAAATGTGACGTTGCACTTTCCGTTATAAGACTTTTTCGTGACTTAAAACTTCACCAAATTTCAGCTGGTTGTGCAGAAATGTCTTATGCCTGTGCTTGCCTCAGACTTTTTTTTGTTAACGTGTAAGGAAAAACTGGTTCAGTCTTTTTCAGAATGAGATGTGTGCTAATTAACTCTTTCCCTTTCTTTCCCCATTCATCACAAATGGGTAATACCTATTGCTTGTGGAATTCAGAGGTGATCCAGTGTTGTTGCTTGAAACTCCAGGACTCAGCCAAAGACTATTTCTCTGAACAGGTACCGAGTGGAAACTTGTCCATGAATAGGTTTAGATTAGTAATTTGCAACCTAAGCCTTCACCTCTACCAACAGACGTTTAAAACTTGGGGTGCTGCAGGTAGCAAAAAAGGCCCTCTTGCACAGAAATTTCAAGCTGTCATAGACACTCATGTCTGGTCATATTGAGAACTGTGTTAGCATGGGTAGAAAATGCAACATTTCCCTAGGAAATTTAGTTTCAGATTTTTTTTGTTACCATTCTGGAATACCACTGATGCTCAGGAAGACCAAGATTGCTATGCTGGCTTTCACAGTGAGGGATGAGGCGGCTTTGCGTTCTCCACTACTAATTACTCTGTTTTCCCAAACATCCTCAGACCTGTACATTTGGATGCACAGAATACATGATGACTGGCTGCTGCTGATTTAGTGTATTTCATACAGCCAGGAGCCACCCCATACTACAAAGATTCAACCACAATTTGAAACCAAGGTTGGTCATACTCAAAGCAAGGACATGCTTACAATCAAGGTTTGCTTGATTAAAACCAAGTTTTACCCTACAATCCTTGTTCATCAGTTACATCAGCATATGGCTGCCAACACTTTTGAGCACCTGAACATAAAACTACTTACTTCCTTTAGCATTGCAAGTACTGATAGGAGGCCTTGAGTTGACGCAAAATCCACACACCATGGGTAGGTATCACAGTGTTTCTTGTATTACTTCATGGTGTGATACCTTTTGGGATAGAAATTACTTATCCAGGATAACCAGGAACAAGGGATCTCAGAATGAAATGTTCTCTATCCCATAATGACCTCCATAGACCACAATTACTATGCCTTTTAAAAAGCCCTTTTTGGTCTCTGCCATCTCTGACAAAAGTGAGGAATTGACAAGTGACGGTCACTATTGTCATTAACATTGCAAATACAGGATACATTATTCCCTTGTACTTGCAAACTGGTAGGAAGCACTGCAACAATGGGCATGACATTTTCTTCTAGGATAGTTTGCTAAGAGATATAATGAAAAACAATACAAGGCTGTGGGTGGCATTCATGGAGCAGCTGCAGATGGTAGTGCATCATTTCTAAGTTTGAGAAAAGAGCACTAATTGGCAGGATTAGGTTTGGGATGACAAGCAGCAATGGCTGTAGAACTTTCCAGTGTGGAAGGCCATACATATTCCTGGATCTATGTTCTGAGCTTTCCACTGCAAGGACGCCAGTGGGAAAACATTTACCATTTGAAAATCCAGTGTGGGCTATTGTCATGCAAATATGTAGGGGCTACTAATCTTCTGCTACGCAGTACAGGCAAGGTGCAAGGGCATAGTGGATGTATCTGAAGTGTGGTAAGGGGATAGACAGTGTGCACATATCTATTTTTGCATCATCCCACTTTGCTAAGGAGTACATCTAGAGAAAGAGTAGCTATTCCAAGGTTAGGCAAGGATTGGTTGATCAAGGATTTCACTTATATCAGTGTGGACTAGTTGTGGAAGGGGGATGAAGCTTAAGAACAAAGGGTAGTTCAGAAAGTTGCAAGCAGGACTTTCTTTCCTGATTGCAGAGTACTACTGGTATTGAAATCCGAACAGTGATTTTGGGGGACCTAGTCTAACACTTATTCATGAAGTTGTACCTTGACAGAATCAAGGGAATGGTAATCTGCCCGCTCTCAGTGCAGCAGACCACTGAATGATTTTGGAAGACTGAAGGAATGCTGTTAACATTTACTCACAGGATTGGACCTCAGTGAGAAAAACATCCCCATGACAATAGCTGATTGTTGTGTCCTGTGTAACAGCTGTCATACATAGGGGGAAAACAGCTGCTAGGGTGGAGGTGGAGTGGCTTTGCCAGACACAAGGACAGTTGCAACAACCTAATGTGGAGCTATGCAGTTGAGGGAAGCTTTGAGAGTACTTTTAATAGTCAGCCTTACTAGTGTTCTGTTCTGAACTGCTCTCTGGGTCTGAGAACATTTGTAAATATGAGATCGTTTTACAGAAGCTATGAATTACACGGTGCTTGCTGTACACAGTTGCAGACAAGGGAGAGCTCTGAGGTGCACTCAATAAGAGGGAAAATCAGGAAATGTTTTTCAAAAATACACAAGGGACTTGGAGGGAATGGCATAGAGTCTCTGTCACCCATGACTCACGAAATTTAAAGCTGTGACCAGAGTGGTCATTACCCAGGGAAGGGGGCTATAGGTTATGCACTGTCTGGAATCAGAGTCAGCCATAGCTGCATGTCATAGGGAAGGTGGTTTTACTTTGTCACCATAATGGGGTGTTTATGCCAGCTAGAGGAAAATATTAGTACACAACTAAGGTGATGTAAGGCGATTTATATTGAACCAACTATGTGGCGTAGGAAATAGCTATAGGTGAGATTTGGAAATTTCTAGGATTTATTTTTTGCTCTTTGCAAAAGAAATTCTTTTTCTGAAGGTGCAATGATGACTTTCATTGGTACCACTACTGCTTCACCAAACTTGGATTCCAAAATCTAGGAAGTATTTTTTGTGTTCTATAGGGCTTTTAATACTTGGCTTTAGTCCAGAAATCTCCATTAAGGCCTTCTGACATTCTCAAAATAGGCTTGTGTAGGAAATCTTGCATTTAATAATGCTTGAAAAACAGATTTTTTTTAAAAATTAAAATTAGTGAGTTCATTGCCCACCACTGGCTTCTTGACCTAGAGGAGTTATAAAGGTTATTTTCTGGATGCTGTGTATATGTTTTTCCCCTGGGCTGTCTGTACAAAAATAACTTTGAAATTGCTCACTTTGAAGTACAGCTTAGAAGTAACAGATATTTTGGAGCATAAGCTTTCATTGGCAAAGACCTGCTTCATCAGATGCATGAGTCGGAGGGTGGTTTCAGAGGGGTATTTAAACAGTGGAGTCCCACTAAAAGGGAGGGCTAGAGCTGACAAGGTCTATTCAGTCAGGGGGGAAAAGGCCCATTATCAGTAGTATGTATGAAGAGAGGAAAAAACAGGTCAGATAAGACAGGGGTATAGCCCACTGTCAGTCTAATGTGGAGATGTTAACACCTAGGGCAGAGAAGCTCCTTGTGTAAGGTGCAAGCCACTCACAGTCTCTGTTTAATCCTTGGTTAATGGAGTCAGATTTGCAAATAAGTTGCAGCACAGAAATTTCTCTCTCCATTTGATTTTTGAAATTTCTGTTTCAGGACTTCCACCCTTAAATCTGCTACTGAGTGACCAGGGAGATTGAAGTACTCTCCCACAGGCTTCTGTACATTACCATTCCTGATGTCTGACTTAAGTCCATTTATTCTTTTACGCAGAGACTGTCCAGTTTGGCCAATGTAAATTGCAGTAGGGCATTACTAGCCTATGATGGCATATATTATATTAGTAGATGTGCAGGTAAAGGAGCCCCTGATGGTATGGTCAATGTTAGCTCCTATGGTGATATCACTGGTGTAGATATGTGAGCAGAGTTGGCAGCGGGGTTTGTTGCAGGGATTGGTTCCAGGCTTAGAGTTACTGTTTTGTGATCTATAGTGGCTGGTGAGGATTTGTTTAAGGTTGGCAGGCTGCCTGTAGGTGAGGACAGGCCTGCCTCCCAAGGACTGTGGAAGCAAAAGATCATTGTTCAGGATGGGTTGCAGCTCGCTGATGATGCACTGGAGAGGCCTTGGGTAGGGGCTGTATGTGATGGTCAGTGGTGTTCTCTTGTTTTCCTTGTGATGCCTGTCTCGTACCAGGTGGCTTCTGGGTACCCAGCTGGCTCTGTCAATCTGTTTCCTCACTTCCTTAGGTGGGTAGTGTAGTTTGAGGAAAGCTTGGTAAACGTCTTCTGAACCATCCCCTCACGCCCATGCATCTGATGAAGCGGGTCTTTGCCCACCAAAGCTTATGCTCCAAAATATCTGTTAGTCTATAAGATACCACAGTACTTCTTGTTGTTCTCAAAGATACAGACTAACACAGCTACCCCTCTGAAACTTAGAAGTAGGGCACTACTCCATTCCCGGGACTGGAGTAAGGACTTTGAAGTAAGGGAAAAATGAGCATAGACTCTGCTGGCTACTTCATAGTGCCTAACTTCCAAGTTAACGTCCAAGTTAGTTCCTACTGTAAATTCACCCCAGGTCGTTTAAAGGAGAAGTATCATCCTAAGCTGACTGCCACTCACCCAACTACTGAAGTATCGGAGGGGTAGTCGTGTTAGTCTGGATTTGTAACAGCAACGAAGGGTCCTGTGGCACTTTATAGACTAACAGAAAAGTTTTGAGCATGAGCTTTCGTGAGCACAGACTCACTTCAGCATCTGATGAAGTGAGTCTGTGCTCACGAAAGCTCATGCTCAAAACTTTTCTGTTAGTCTATAAGGTGCCACAGGACCCTTCGTTGCTGCTCCAACTACTGAAGATTCCACATTTCTGTTTGAGCCACCCCATGGTGAAGTTACGGCTTTAAGCACATGGGAGAGGGATATCAAAGATTCAGCAACTCCTGTTTGACTCCTGTGGTTACAGTACAGAAAATCAACTAGATAACCAAACTTTTAATACAGTAACACAGCACCAAACAATACGGATATATGTTCTGTAGGGTGAAACCCTCCCCCACAACGTAATGCATATAGTGGTTGGATAGTTCAGATCTCAAAAATCACGAAATGCTATGTCAATTTGCAAGCAAATCTGGAACTCTTCCTGTTGGCTTATGCATTACACAACTCCTTAGTTACATAAAAAATACTTCTCTTCAAAACATTTTACAGTTTGTTACTTTGTATTTTCATATTATTATTTTTCAGTTTATTTGTCATACTAATGGCAACATAAAAACACAATTAAAAATAATTTAAAGACCTTACTAGATCTTGTCTCAATATATTTTAATATATTTATTTATACAGGTATATGCATTCTGATATTGACTATGCACAGGCAACAAAGGAACATAAAATTAAAGCAATAGATTAGAAAGGTAAAAATCTGTTTATTTTAGGTACGATCTTCAGTTTGCTTGAAGATTGCAATTTCTTTTTTCATTTCCTGAAAGAGGGGGGAAAAAATGAGTGGAAACTGCTGGAAATCTTATATTTGTTTAAAAAAAAAAGATGTGTAAACATCACTAACCATTGTATACATTTGACAAAGGCTCAGCTAAAATAACTATAATAAGAAAAAGGTTACTCACCAGTAGTTCTTTTTCTCCAAGGGCTACGTCTACACTAGAGTTTTATCGACAGAACTGGGGTTCTGCTGACAACACTCATGGAGCGCGCACACACACACACACACACACACACACACACACACACACACACACACACACACACACACACACACACACACACACACACACACACACACACACACACACAGAGAGAGAGAGAGAGAGAGAGAGAGAGAGAGAGAATGGCTGCATCTACACTAGCAAGTTCTTTCGAAAGATTTTTCCGAAGAAGGGGTCTGCTGCGAAAGATCCCATAGAACACCTACACACGCACTGTTTTTTCGAAAGTAAATCGAAAGCATATGGCACTCTTTTCGAAATCACTCTCCCTTTCTCATTTCAGGAAGAATGCCCCCTTTTGAAACCTTCTTTAGAAAGAAAACATGTAGATGCTCTGCAGGCCCTTTTTCCCATGAAAGAGCAGTCCTCAGGGGGGCCTGATTTTTCAACCTCTGACCCATTCTTTCGAAAGAGCAGACCGCTCTTTTGATCCGCTTTTTTGTGTGTGGATGCATTCTTTCGAAAGAAGTTCTTTTGGAAGACATCTTCCAGAAGGGCTTCTTTCAAAAGATCTCTGTAGTGTCAACATAGCCAATGTGTTTTGTCAACAGAAACTGTTGACAAAAAAGCCATGTAGACACTCTGCAGTGCCCTTTTGTCGACAGAGCAGGTCAAAAGATTATCTGCTTTTATATGTACACACAATCTGTCGACAGAAGTTTTATTGGAACATCTCTTCCGACAGTAACTTCTGTAGACAGATTCTTCTTGTGTAGATGTAACCCAAATGTATTGCCTTTGCATATCTATACTGCAGTTACATGCCCTGCCACATGAAACACACAGCCCTTTCTTGACATAGAGAATTTTATTATCAATGGCATAAAAGTCACTTAACTGACATTTAGTTCCTACCTAAGCTTCAGACACAACCTTACATATCCAAAATAAAGGGAAAGATTGAGAGTCAAGGGTTGATTTGCAAAGGCAATACTTTTAGATATCAGCTCTGGCTCTGTCCTACCTATAACTGATTGTTTTCACAAAGGAATTACTCTATTCAGATGGCATCACACTCAGATATTCTGTCTCCTGACAAGAAATAAGACAGACCTTTCTCTCTGCCTGTTCAACCAGCATGTTTCCCAACATAATACTAAGGCAATCTGCAGGCCTTTCCTTCTTGGATTAGAGAAAAACATAAAACAGGCCCCCCCCCACCGCCCCTGGCCAAAAGATTTGTGCATTCTGCATTGCTTGGGTTCCATGAGCCCTCCAGTGTTCTAAATGACTTCCACCTCCACGCTTGAAACACATCACTACAAATGGATTCTGGGTTGAGAATGGTTTTCATTTCAGGACATGGTCTGGATCCAAGGAGATATTGTATTATTGCATAATCAGAACAGAAGATCCTTTCTGACAGTCTATCAAAATTTTTGTCTGCTGAATTTGTCCAAATATGATGGCGATTTTGTGATATGGATACTTGTCTGTTAGACTGAGATTAATAATTTATATCAGGCTGCTTCTAAAATGTGGAAAGATTAGTGAAAATGAAACAGGAAAATTTACATCAGGGAAGCTCACACCAGTTATATAATAGAACACATTTATTTAAAAGAGTTATTTAATATTTAACATTTAAGTATTTTTACCTGTATTAATTTGGTCTTGTCATAGTCTCTGCGATGTCGATAAATACACTGGCTGAGTATTGCATAAAGCTTTTCCAAGTGAAATATACTGTAGCCTCTACTTTTTTCAGTTACAATCTTTAACAGCTTCTGGGGGTGGAAATGTATACATTTAAAATTGTTAAAATCTTCTGAATAGGCTTTTGACATGTTCAAAATCTGAACATATAATAATGGCAAAGGAACTTATTTTCTTGCATCGTTACCAGTAAAGCAAGAAAAACAGTTTTCAGAAAAAATTAAAAATGACTTAGTGTTAAGCAAAAATAGTTCATTTTTTTATACTTCAGAGCAAAAGGAAGCCTGGAAATTTTGAGCCAGACCACCAATAGCACAGCTGCCATGTGAGGGATTATAGTTACAAGTTAACTTTTCTCCCAGAACATCAGGAAGTGACTCTTCAGTGACTAAGCTATTCCAGCAATAGCTGTATCTTGCCTCACTTGATGAGAAAAATGGATGCTGTAATGCAGGGCCCTCAGGAGTGGGTGTCAGGCCATAAGCTACACCTCAGTCTCAGTCTCCTGAAGGAAATATAGTCAAATAACTAAGTGGCTGAGAGCTGATGAAGCTCACAGACATTTCCTGGTGAAAGAGACTGCGTCTTCAACTTGCCCCATTTGGTCTACTTGACTGTGGTGTAGGAGATGTGGGAACAAACAGAAGGAATTCAGTTAGGATGTCCCTTTCAGGGATGAAGAGCCACAGACATTTTGGTCCTTCAAAGAAGAACAGGAGGAGGAAAGAGTCTTCTCACTGTTACATCATCAGCCCCCTCAAAACAACAACAACAAAACTCTGAAGTGCTGAACTGCAACTCTTTGGAAATGGTGGCAGTAATCTGAGGTAAGCATAAGGGTCATATCTGAAAAAGTTCAAAATTCCATTAAAATTTTTTCTTTAAGTTTCTTTGACAGAATTCCCATGTAAAAATCATTACATTTGCTGAAGCACCTATGAACATACTAGGTCTACTACGGAAACAAGAAATCCTCCTCCTTGGAAAGATTCGCTGAATGTTTCGTATTATTCATTACAAAGGTACAGCTGTCTGGGCCCTGGTGGGTTGCCTGCAGTTGGGCTCTAGGGGGAGGGAAGTACAGCTGTCTAGGTTCTGGGTACCTTCTAGCACACTCCAGCTGGAACTTGTTGCCATAAAGGCTTCTCAACTCTCTACTCCTGGAGAAAATCTTTTTTGTAGTTGCATATTAATAGAATTTTGAAAACCAAAATAACAAACAGGAGTGATTATATGGTGTCATTTTGACACAATATGTAGAATTTTTCAGAGCTTCCAAACAGTGTATGCAGAATTTTTAATTTTATGGTGCAGAACTCCATCAGGAGTACATATTGAGAACTATGAAGCAGAGGACAGGAGGACAGGCTGTGGAGCACCAAGAGGGATACATATCTCAAAGAACAACTGTTACTGCACAGGGTGAGTTACTCCTTCCTTTTCGTAGAGTAGCGTCCCTATGGATGTTCTATTGTAGGTGATGTCACAGCAGTATCCCCGCTTTGAAGTGCATGCTGTTATTACAGAAAGTACCGAGGAGCCAAAGTTAGTGTCATAGGCCAGATCTCCAGTGACTGCATGAATATTCTGTGAAAGTGTGGGGAACGGTCCAAACACTTTCTACAGATTTCTGATAGGGACATCTTTTAAGGAAGGTGCCTAAGTAGAAATTGAGCTCATGGAGTGCCTTTGGACTCTGGATGCAGGCAACAGGTTGCGTCCATGTTAATTTCTGTATGTTGAGCTATAGACCTGGCCGTGCAACTGTGCACATGATCATTTGGACAGCTCATACTGTGTCTTCCAATGAGGGAGCCAGAAGGAAGCAGTTATCCAAATATAGGTGAATAAACAATACCCAGTGTTTGCAGGTATACCAGTAAAATAGAAAACTTTGGGTGTAGCCAAGAGGCCGAATGGGAGAACTGTGAACTGATAATGGTCCTGCCCAAATATCAGCTGTAGGACTCTCTTGTGAAATGGATGTATTGAGATGAGGAAGAAGGCATCTTGTAGGTTAAGGACTGAAAACTAATCTCCTTGCTCTAGAGCAGATATCTCAAACTTGTGTTCCAATCAATTTTTTTTGCAGCCCGCGACTAGATGTTAATAAAACATCTAAGTGTAGACCACCCGGTCACACGCCCTTCTCTGGCACGCACGAGTAGCAGGGAGCAGGACAAACACCAATTCCACCTCCTCGGGCTGTCTGCGTCAGGTGTATGTGTATTAAAATCCCTGGGAGCCACAGTGGGGAAGCTCACTTTGGTTGAGGTGGAGAGGGGCACCAGCCTGGGGCAGAGGCAGGTAGGGAGCAACAGCGGGAGCAGGAGGAAAGGAGGAGGGTGGAGCAAGGGGCAGTAAAGGAGTGCAAAGCAGGGTAATATGGGGAAGGGGTATGGGGGGGTGCAGTGCACACCTTATGGGGTCTGAGGGCTGTGCTCTGGGAAGTAGTGTAATCCTTAAGGGACCTGGGGGGGGTGGGGATAGTGCATGGAGGGGGGCAGTGCAAGCTGAAGGGGCCTGGGGTTGGTGCACTGGGGGCTGCATTGCAATAGGTGCCAGTGCAGGCCTCAAGAGGTGGTGCAATGGGGGCTGCACTGCAGTGGAGGGGATACAAGCCCCAAAGAGCCTGAAATGCGAGGGGGATGGGGAAGAACACAGCAATGGGGGACTGCACTGTAAACCACAGAACATCTGAGAAGGAAGTACGGAGAAATTGGGGTGGGGGGAGAAGGAGGGCAGGGTAAACTGGAGGGGAGTGCAATGTTTCTCCTTTGGTGGAATTGAAAAGAAATGTCCTTTCTGTACTTTGGACAATAGCCACAGAAGCTGTGAGATCCTGACTTGGTCTCTCCCTGCATCACCCCTTCCCCTAACTTCCCACTCAGCACCTCTTTCCTTTCTCCCTGCTTCCTTTGTGCAGGAAAAAAAATCAGATTGTGATGTCTTCTATGACTCACAGAGGTAGGTAGGGGAAACTCTAATCTCCATATGGGGAGAGAGGCTGCTGTTGGGGCAGGGGAGGGGTTTCACTGTGTTGTACCCTGTGCAAAGGTGAGAGGGAAACATAGAAAATCAGCTAAAGCATGATTCAAACTTGGTCACAACGATTGACAAAGCAAACCCTGTACAAGGGAAATGTTCCAACTTAAGTACGCCTTTAGCAAGGTAACACTGGGGCATTCCACCACTGAGCTGTTTGTGATCAGTTTCTCTCAGCCCTAATCTGCACAGAATAGAAGCCTGTTCTATTTGATTAGCCTGTCTATACATGTTTTTATTTCAACAAATCAAGTATGTATCATATAAAAAATTTAAAAAGTACCTTGCATTTATATTTAAATTAAAATTATATAAGCAAATTTTACATATCAAATTTTATCAACTATTAAAATTATAAAATTCATATTAAATTCTCATGTTAAATTCTCAATTAAAATTGTTTTTATTATATTCAAGCAAGACCAAAAAGTTATAGAATATACCTAAAACGTAACCCATAATAATAAATAATTACCACTTTCCAACAGAAGTACATTTTCTTTGGTGGCCCTGAAAACTACCAGTCTTCATTTGTGTGGCCCTGAGTTGGCTTTGGGTTTGACATGCTTCCTCTACAGCTTGAATATAATGGCTGTTAGGGTGAATATCTAGAACTTCTGTGCATTCAAGTATTTGTTGAGTGGCTTATATCAAGAATGGCCAAACCCCTTCAAATTAGGGTTTGAGGGAAATAATGAGACTAAAACCTTTGCCTCCAAGTTGCATCAGGACTGGTTCTAGGCATAACAGATCTATTTACTGGCAAAGCAGTTTCTTGCAACAAGGGAATCTGTAGAGGGATGTGAATTGAATGGCGTAATCCTTCAATATAAGATTCATCTGTTGGATGTGATATTCTCCCAACTGTTGAGAAAGAAGGCCATCCAATTTCTGAAGGGACATGACAGGTGCACAGAAGGCAGCTGGTGTTGGAATGAATAGCTGTTCAGACCTTCCACCAACCTATCGAAAGTGCTTAGCTGAGGGGTTACAGGAGACAGCTCGGGTGCTGGCTGCTTAGACTTTCATACTATGGGCTTTTCGTGCTGTTTGTAACTGCACTGTAACAGCTATTACTGAGGAGGTGCTGTGACTGAAAATTTTATCCTCTCTTTTGTCCAGAAGTGTTCATTCCCCAGAAGCGTAACATGGCTCAGAATCCTTCTGCATGTGGAGAGAGGAATATGTCTCATCTACAAGGAACTTGAGCCCTTTAAAGCAGAAGGAGATCTTCCACTATTATCTGTAGCTCTTTTAGATAACCCTGAAAGGTGTAAACACAACGCCTGCCTTATTACCACTGCCATGTGAGACTGAGTGGGCTGCTATATCCATTATAACCAGTGCCAGTGGTAGTGCAGTTCTAGCTACTAACTGGCCCTCTCTGACAATGGCCTGAAACTGAACTGCTCCTCTTGTGCTGTTGGTAGATGTTCCACAAACTCACTGAGTTTTCCATAATTGATAAATGCATTTGGCTATGACCGCTTGGAAGTTTCTGACTCTAAGTTGCCATGTCATTGAGGAACATGCCTTCCTCCCAAGAGATCTTGCGTCTTCCAATCAGACTGTCTAGGATTGTCTTGGCATGATGTTTGCCATATGAATTAACTGGTCCACTACAATCAAGTAGGGTAGTAGATGCTGAAACAAAAAAATCTGCCTCTGAGAGGGATTTACTGGCACCAGATTGATTTGTCAGTTCTCTTGCAGATTGGTGAGATGGAGGGTGGTATCTTTCAGAAGACTTTGGCAGGATACAGAATCACCTCATTAATTGGGAGGGCAATTCTGGATGAAGAGGCATTTTGGAGAATATCCACCAGCTTATGCAGTATGTCTGTTACATCTTGCAGGGGAATCCACAGCAGCTCATCTGCCACCCTCTTGGTAAGATTCTAAAAGTTCTTAAACTCATCAGTTAGTGATGAAGGATGAAGTGAGAGACAGCATTAAAATCCCATCTGGCGATGACAAGAAATTGATGAAAGTGTCATGCCCCCTCCAAGCTTTATGAAAATTGGCTTATGACTAGGAATCTATAACTTAGACATACCAGTGAAAATGTATGGTGTGACCTATCACTTTTAAAGTTACAATCTGCTGAATGTGTATATTATATTTCTGCGCATGTACAATTCTTGTATGTGAAGTTAGAAATATGAAGTGTGGATTTGTTTATAATTCTAGACGTGCTAATGAGGGCCATTAGTAGTATTCCAGAGACATAACTGCTGGGTGCTCAAGACAATGATCTGTAAATGGGTTTAGTTTTTCCTTCTAAGTCCAAAGTATGGTTGGTTATACAAAGATATGTGGCCAGGCTACTTTACACTGGAATCTGTTACCTTATTTTGACACTAAAGATCATCCCAGGGTTACACTGATATGCATTTTATTAAATGCCAATATTAGATTAAAGGAAAAGGGGAACTAGCTTTCAAGCACACATCCACACACACCTTCCTGCACTCAGACACTTACATAGGTGAACTCACGCAGATAAAGAATTGCACAGGGATAGCAGAAGAAGCCAAGACATAGTGGGTCCAGTGTGTCTGGCTGAAGTCATGAATCCAGGGCAGTGAGCCGACTGTATGACACCCTTGGCAGCTTGCTCTCTTGTCAGCTGTAGTACTCAGAAGCAGTTAGAATCATCCACCCTGGGGAGAGGGAAGGGGCCGGGGCCCTCCTGCCCCTCCTTCATCCAGCCAAGACTAACTCCTGCAGAGTGGTGATGGCAAGAAGGAAAAAAGGAGTTCTTATAGCTTTGCACTCATCTTTTTTATATTTTTCACTCCAACAGCAATTGTCCTGTCCCACTGAACCAGGATACTGTATGACCAGGAGTCATCACCACTGTCTCAAGACTGTATGACCATGAGTCATAGGTTAACAGCAGATGGGACTGTGATCTTCTCTTTATGTGGCCTCTTCCTCTTTCTTGTGTGGATTCTTTTGCAGGACTCAGCTCCTATTATTCTCTGGTCATCAAGCTGCTGCTGTCAGCTAGTTGTCCAGATAGGCTGGCTTCAGGGACTGATTCCATTGCATGCATGCCCACATTCACACTTTCCTAACTCACGCAAAGGATTTCTTACAAGACTTATGGTATCTATAAACAATTTCTTATTAACTTATAATATTTAACATAGACCTAGCAGCTGCTACAAAACAATACTCATGAAACAAAACATAACCATATAGAAACAAAGCTACATCTACAGAACGAAGTTACTGTTACAAAGCTTACAGAAAGTTATGGGATTAAAAACCAA